>NC_134688.1:65664840-66371090 GCF_050947455.1 Rhinoderma darwinii
ACCTGATCTGTGACTATTCACTGATACGTCATTCCTTACATCATTTGCTTGGTATGGTGCTGTAAACGGCTGCACAGTTAATTTCTCCTTTTGGTTTCTACTGCCCTTTGGTTAAGGGGACCAAGCTGACCCCTAATGTCCATTATAGATATGTCTATGGAGGCATAAAAGATTGATGTCTCATACATGCAGTCTGCTTTGTGTGATCAAAATGTGACCCCCTCCTGTGCATCCGAGGTCCCCAGGAAGCCCATGCATCTAGAAATTAGCCTCTTTTGCCTAATTTTTTTTTTTTGGTTGCTTTCCTCTGATGTGTATTGAAATTCCTAATGCCTATAGTATCTTAGTCCCTGCTATACATTATATTAAGTGTATAGTGCACAGGCAACCCTTCTATGGTAGCCGCTGTGGCGATCAGCTGATTGCAGTGGATCTGGCTCCTGACACCCCCCCCATCCCTAGAAAAAAGACTTTCTGCCGAGGAAAGCTGTGGCCAGCCATACGTTATCCCAGCAGCGACTGCTGAAGGGGATACGTAGTCTTCCATGACAACCATTGAGATGAATGGCCGTCCATTGAATACTTGAACGCCTAGAGTCTGCCAGAGCGAAAGCCACTCCCTGTTTTTGGTCTTTTGCTCTGGCATGTGGAGGGGGGTACCACACAGGGCCCAATTTTATGATGTTCATGTGCCCTAATAGGCTATATAGACAATGGTTGTCTTCAGGAGACGACCGCTTTAGGGTCAATGCACACGATGCGTATTACGTGCGGCAAACCCGCAGCGTAATACAGTACCAGCATAGTCAATGAGATTCCTGGAAATCTCATGTACACGCTGCAGTGTTTTTCACGACTTTGACTTGTGTGTTTGTTTTTTTTTAGAATCCGCAACATGTCAATTTATCTTACGTTTCCGCTTGCGAATTCTATCTGCCTAGTGCAGGTTGCGGTTTTGCTGCGTAATTTCCGCAGCAAAATACGCAACGTGTGCATGTAGCTTTAAAGGGCATCTTACCCACCAAAGTTTTGTTTCAGAAAATACCATGTTGTGACTGTGTTTATCACATGTATAGTGCCCTCTATTGGGCTAAAACTTATATGTACTTTTTCTAATAGGTATCCAATAAATAAATGACTGTCATTAAAAAAAAATTAAAAAAAATTCTAATCCGTCTCTATAACAAGTTTTCTGGTACTTTTGCTCCAAAATAAAGTAAAATGTCAGCATCCTTGTGTTTAGTTCTGTGTATGCGAGAAGTGATATTGGTTGTAGTAAATAGTAAGGGTATGTTCACACCAACGCAAAATACGTCTGAAATTATGGAGCTGTTTTCAGGCGAAAACAGCTCCTGAATTTCAGACTTTTTAGGGTATGTTCACACGGCCAAATTTCAGACGTATACGAGGCGTATTATGCCTCGTTTTACGTCTGAAAATATGGCTACAATACGTCGGCAAACATCTGCCCATTCATTTGAATGGGTTTGCCGACGTACTGTGCAGACGACCTGTTATTTACGAGTCGTCGTTTGACAGCTGTCAAACGACGACCCGTAAATATACTGCCTCGGCAAAGAAGTGCAGGGCACTTCTTTGCCACGTAATTTGAGCCGTTCTTCATTGAAATCAATGAAGCACGGCTCAAGGTTTACGAGCGTCTCATACGCCTCGTAAATTACGAGGAGGAGCTTTTACGTGTGAAATGAGGCAGCTGTTAACAGTCTGTCTTTTCACACGTAACTGCCTCTCAGCGTGTGAACATACCCTCACAAGTACTCGGGTTTTTCGCGGGGTCAATTACGGACGTAATTGGAGCTGTTTTTCAATGTAGTCAATGAAAAACGGCTGCAATTAGTTCCCAAGAAGTGTCCTGCACTTCTTTGACGCGGGCGTAATTTTACAAGCCGTCTTTTGACAGCGACGCGTAAAATGAATGCTCGCCTGCACAGAACATCGTAAGACCCATTGTAAGCAACGCGCAGATGTTTGCCGACGTATTGGAGCCGTCTTTTCAGGTGTAATTCGATGCGTAAAACGCCTCCACTACGTCTGAAAATAGGTCGTGTGCACATACCCTAAAGCCTTATTCACACTGACCTGTCAGTATTGCGCGCGGAAAAAACGCTGCGTTTTGCGCGCACAAAAGGTCCGTGTGACATCAGCATATGGTGCGCGACTGCGTGATTTTCGCGCAGCCGGCATTATTATGACACTCTGGTTTTATGTGGCGCTTTTCTGTTTACATTCATTATTTTTACTACTGTAGCGCGCATCACGCGTGGCACCCAGACGTGGTTCCGTGTGCCATGCGCGATTTTCACGCACCCATTGACTTCAATGGGTGCGTGCTGTGCGAAACACGGCCAGATATAGGACATGTCGTGAGTTTTACGCAGTGCACATACGCTGCGTGAAATTCACTGACCGTCTGAACGGCCCTATTCATTAACATAGGTCCGTGCGACGCACGTGAAAATCACGAGCGTAGCACGGACATATAACACGTACGTGTGCATAAGGCCTAATAGTACTGAAATTACGGAGCGTTGTCTATAGCATATCGGGGGGGGGGGGTGGCTGGGTGATAACCCCAGCTCTACAGACTACTAAATAGTGAAATCATCCAGATCTGCAGCATTAAAGAAGCAGGGGATGTATTACTCCATGAAGATCAGACCCCGCTGCTGTCTCGGGGGGCACATGAGAGCTGTAATACGGCAGAATGAAGAAAACCGAAGTAGGATTCTGGGTAAGATGGGTGACGGCTTTTTGGAAGTTATGACAGATGTCTGGGTTGTCACCCAGCTCTAACTATGAAATAACAATTTGACAGGAACTCCTGACTATTTTCTGGGGACTTTCGGTATCGAGAGGGAAATTCTCTTCAGAATTTGTTTCTAAATGTTGCAGTGCCATCTTGTACAATGTATATAAATGGTAGAATAAAGGCAATGTATCCTGAGTCTGTGCAGTAGGTGACTGATGAGAACGCTCCTCGGTTATCCCACTCTCTTATTGCAGTATGGCTCTGCTGTAATTATACCAGTCCGCAGTGTTGTCGTTTCTTCACATGCACTTGATGGAGAAGGAGTAAGTAGTAAATCGTCTTGGATGGCGCCTGGTTGCCATAGTGAGTCTGTTATTGTTTTACCTCATCTGGTGAAGATGTTTTACAGAGTGAAGTATCGAATCCATTCCTGCCTACATGTGTTACTGATTGCTTTATTGTGGTGGTCAGTGGTTATCATTGTAATAAATGCTGTGAGGTTTACAGGTGACGTGATGCAATCTGTTATTTAGGCCCAATTCAAATAAAATCCAAAGGTAAGATCAGAAAATAAGAAATTTACACCAGGTTTCTTCTAGAAATTTTTATTTTGAGACTTCTTTACATGCTGCATCTGCGAGGTTACAACTTGAGAAGAAACTATATGAATTGTGAGATTACGAGGCTGAGTTCACACGGTGTGGACACGCAGCGCATCCGCCTTGTGCACTGCAGGGAATTCCAGGCGATAAACTGCACCACGGTTTTTCGCCCGGAATGTCCACTGCGGAAAACTACTGCATTAACCGGCCTGCTAGATGACGTTTCATCCCAGGAGACTGCTGCAGCCTGTGATTGGCTGCCGCCGTGGTCACATGGGATGAAGCGTCATCCTAATAGGCAGGCCCTCTGACGTCATCCAGGCCGGCCTCCTGGGATGATATTTCATCCCATGTGACCACCGCTGCAGCCTGTGATTGGTTGCAGTGGTAACGTCGGATGAAATGTCATCCCAGGAGGCCGGCCTGGGGGAAGAAACTCAGACTCCTGGGTAAGTATAAGGTTTTTTTTTTTTTCTGAGTTGCATTTTTTTGGGGCGGAATTGTTGCCTCCCCATTGAATTCAATGGGGAAAACCCTCAACAAATAAGCAGCGTTTACGCAAATACAATTGATATGCTGCGGAATAAAATTCTGCATCGCATGTCAATTTCTGAGCGATTTTTACGCTCCGTATTTACGCAGCGTGTGGATGAGATTTTTTTATCTCATCCACTTTGCTGCTACCGTATTTGCTGTGGACTTTCCGCAACGAATTCCGATGCAAAAAATCTGTGTGAACTGACCCTAAAAGGAGCAGCCATTTTTCTGTAGGATGTGAGCAATTCTTTTATAATACTGATCATAGTCACGGTCATTCATTCTTGGGGCTTGTCCACACGTAACAAACTTGCTGTAGAAAATTTCTGCAGAAATTCTGATGTGGAAAAACCACACCATTTCCTGCGTTTTTTACTGCAGAAAATGATTTTTCATTTTTGGGAGATGGTGACATCCCTGAAAAACGCAATTCAGTCCACTTTCCGCAGCAGGAATTGACATGCTGCGGTACGGAAACTATGCACCGCAGGTGAATTTATGGTCTGAAATTTTACTCCGCGTGTGGATGAGATTTGTTAAATCTCACCCACTTTGCTGCTATTGTATTTTCCGTCTGCAATTCCAGACGTAAAATACACAGCGATTCCGTTACGTGTGGACAAGCCTTTAGGCCTCAATCACACTAACGTGTTTTTGCGGCCACAGTTGACCCGCAAATCTGCGGGTGAATTGCGGTCCCGTTCATTTCTATGGACACCTGCACACGACCGTTGTAGGATGCATGACTTTATGGCAAATTGTGTAAAATTTATTAAAAAGGTGCAATGGAAAGATCATAGCCAGGTCTAGGAGCCAACAATGACCTGCTGTAGGGCCTAGGTCAGCACTGGAATTGCTGACCCCTCTCCCCTCAGTAGTGTCCCCTCTCCCCACCAATACTAAATATTGTCTCCTGCCACACACACTTCCTTCCCAGCAGTCACTGCAGCCACCCACACGCTAGTCACTGTAGCCCACCCTCTTACTCCACTAAGTAGCCACAGGGCTACCGTCTTCCTTAGCAGGCCGTAACCAATCCCCCCCCCCCCCCCCAGTCAAGAGTAAGGCTTCCCACCAGTTGTGCAAACCTATAAGCATATGGGGAACCACTCGTATGATGAAATCACAAATGTGCTAAGCATTATCCTCAAATATAATACATTAAGATGGGGGATAAACCACCAGCAGTTAAAAAAACCATCTGTAACGTGGTCTCTGCTATAAAATGCAACAACAAAGACAAGAATCGAATGGTGTCAATACCCCAAAAATTATAGGTATTACATATCAGACATATGAAATTGTTACACTTATGTAAAGCCAGTATTGTTGTAAGTGTGACAAATTGGTACCCAATCCAAAAATATGACGTATATTTACCAGAGTGCTATCTCTGGCAGTGCCATGAAAAGTTAATGGAGTGGTGGCCGAGCATGCGTTGTACCACCCCAGTCATATATTTTTTACAGCATTTAAGAAGCACTTGAAAATTGCTAGAAAACGACCGTAAAAAAGCAATCAAAGCGCCACATGGAATGTCCGTCATAGAACCGTTTTATACAGATGTAATCTGGCCGCCCTACACCATGATTGCTTTCAGTCAGCTTGGCTAGTCTCTAAGGCCATGTAAACACAGCATATTTTCTGGTGTATTTCGTAGCGTAAAACACGCGTGTTAGGCTCCGTAATACACTTGATATACGCCTGCATAAAGCTTGATTTAAACAGGAAATGCATTGTGTAACTCATGAGGCGTATTTTTACGCTGCTGATCAAACACCTCGTAAAAATCTGCTTAGAAAGAAGAAATGTCCGGTCACTGATTGTAGCGTTTTACTAGCTGATTATTCCCATTTCCTATTGATACTTCAAAATATGCTACAAAAACGGCTGGATTCAGAGGTTTTCTCTTGAAATCGGCAAGGTGTTTTTCAGCCTGAACATATGCCCTGTAAACATAGCCTAATACTGCTATGCTGCATTTCACAGCGCATCACGGAAATTATGCTTACTACAGTGAGGGAGGGGTAAAGCTGCTTTGTGGACTTCTTTGGACCCCTGACTGAGAATATGCTTTACTACTTGAACTGTATGAGGGTTCACATGACTGAGTTTTCCGCATGGAAAATTCGTTGTCAATTTGCCAGAGAATCCGTGGCAGAAATCTGAGGCTGACTGACTTTTGCCGCAGATTAGTAATTTCATCTGTCGCTGATTTTCACGTGGAGTAGCCAATGGAATCTAATCCACGTGTGGCTATCCGACACGATTCTCGCACGGAAACTGCATCAAGAAGTGAAATTCCTTATGAACCACAGCACGGATTTGTCATTGAAATGACTGGGATGCGGTTTGTTGGCGGATTTAACGATTCCAATACGAAATCTACTTGAAAATCTGTTGTATGAACACGGCCTTAGGCCTCATGCACACGACCGTATTTTTTCATCCCCGTAAATACGGGTCCGGTGTCACACGTATTCGACCCGTTTTGCACCAGTTTTTACTGGCCCGTGCCTGTAAATACGGGCCCGGTGTCACTCGTATTCCACCCGTATTTACGGCCACGTTTTTGGCTGCAAAATTACACTGCACTAATCGGCAGCCCTTCTCTCTATCAGTGCAGGATAGAGAGAAGGGACAGCCCTTTCTGTAATAAAAGTTAAAGAAATTCATACTTACCCGGTCGTTGTCTTGGTGACGCGTCCCTCTCTTCACATCCAGCCCGACCTCCCTGGATGACGCGTCAGTCCATGTGACCGCTGCAGCCTGTGATTGGCCTGTGATTGGCTGCAGCGGTCACATGGGCTGAAACGTCATCCAGGGAAGTCGGGCCGGATGTCGAGAGGGACGCGTCACCAAGGCAACGGCCGGGACATCGGACTTGAGGAAGCAGGAAGTTCTCGGTATGTATGAACGTCTTTTTTTTTTTTTTTTTTTTACAGGTTGCTCTATAGTCTGATCGGAATTCGCTGTCCAGGGTGCTGAAAGAGTTACTGCCGATCAGTTAACTCTTTCAGCACTCTGGACAGTGACTATTTACCAACGTCGCCTAGCAACGCTCCCGTAATGACGGGTGCACACATGTAGCCACCCGTCATTACGGGAGCTCCATAGACTTCTATGGGCTGCCCGTGCCGTGGTTACGGCCAGAAATAGGACATGTTCTATCTTTTTCAATGGCACGGGCACCTTCCCGTAAGAAAACGGGAAGGTACCCGTGGCCAATAGAAGTCTATGAGCCCGTTATTACGGGTCATAATTACGACCCGTAATAACGGGTGTTTTTACGGTCGTGTGCATGAGGCCTTAGGGTATATTTTACTTAAAGGGGTTGTCCAGGTTGGGGGCAATTTCTCATACTTATGACCTATCCACAGGACGTATGAGCACCACGGCCCCTTCAAAACAGCTGATCGGCAGGGGGGATGGGAGTCTGTCCCCCACTGATCAATTTCTTATAATTGAAAAACACCTTTTTAAAGGATAAAGCATTTATTCATTTATTTATTTATGGCTTAATGCATCTAAAATGAAAAATTTAGCTACTATGCAAATGTTTTTTGTTTAGTGTCCTACAGTTACTATGCAGACTTGTGTGCCTACATGGTTACAGACTACAAGAAAACCCTCCATAGTCCGACCCTGGAGTCATATTGCCATCCATCTGCACAGATTTTAAAGTGCGCTGTGAAGTCTACAGTTGGCATAAAGTTACATACATAGAGGCCATACGTATGCCATATATGTAAGGAGATTTTCCCGACATATACACCAAACGTGCACCATCAAAGTGGTGTGAACATAGTCTAATACATGTGGATTTTCCTGCAGATTTGCAGGCCATTAACCCCTTCCCGCTCCTGGACGTACTATTAGGTCACGGTAGCTGTATAGTTCGCGCTCCATGACCTAATAGTACGTTCTGCATTCAGCACAGTGGCGCTCGTGCCCCGCGCGTTCATGAGCTTTGATAGCCTGCTGTCAGAAACAGCAGCTATCACAGCTTAATGTGCCGGGACCAATTACTATGGTCCCGCCTCGACGATCACCGCTATTGGCTAGTCAGTGACATCGTCGGATGGTGAGACTGTTTTATTTGTCTATCTCCTCATCCAGTGATTAACCCCTTCCCGCAATTTCACATACAGTTACGTGATGGGAGCTGGTGTTTTCCCGCAATTCCACGTAACTGTACATAAAAGAGATGGAGCTGAGCCAGCGACATCACCGCCGGGTGACAGCTGTATGTTACAGCTGGCACCCTGAGGTATCGGCCAGGACCGGAGCTAGCCTCCGATCCGACCGATTAACCCCTCACATGCTCCGTTCAATAGAGATCGCAGCATGTGAGGAGTTTATAGCCACTGGCACCCCAGCAACGTGATCGCTGGGTTGCCGGTGGCTGCAAACGCGATCGGAGGCCTAATACTTACCTCCTGGTCAGGCAGTAACGGAAGCCTCCTATGCCCCGTCGTCGGCGGGGCCCAAAAGGCTTACGGTACCATCGGCAAGATGGCGCCGGCTCAGAAGCTGAGCCAGCGTCATCAGCAGTAGGTGTCCGCAGTATGTTACAGCGGACTTTAAAGGCAGGAACCGGAGCTAGCTCTGATTCCTGCCATTAACCCCTTCAATGCAGCGATCCAATGCAATCGCTGCATCAAAAGTGGTTTGTATGAAATCAGCAGCCTGCAATGCGATGGCAAGGCTGGCGTCTGCTGCCATGGCAACAGGAGGCCTAACAATGGGCTTCCTATCTGCCATTACAGAAGCCGATCAGGCTGTGCCTCCGGACGGGGCCTAATCGGCTTGCTGTCCGTGAACAACTGACAGTTCTAATACATTGCACTACATAGGTAGTGCAATGTATTAGAACATCAAACAAACAGTTGGAGCTTCAAGTCCTCTAGTGGGTCTAAAGAATAGTGTAAAAAAAAGTATAAAAGTTGTAAAAAATACAATAAAAGTTTCAAGTAATAAAATAAAACACTATCACCCTTTTTCCCTTATCAAGTCATTTATTATTGAAAAAAATAATAAAGCCATACATATTTGGTATCGCTGCGACCATAACGACCTTAACTATAAAAATATTACGTTATTTATTCCGCACAGTGAATGCCGTAAAAAAAAACTAAAAAATACTAACTTAATTGCTATTTTTTGGTCACTTTGTCTTCCAAAAATGTTAATAAAAAGTGATCAAAAAGTCGCATGTACTCAAAAATGGTACCTATAAAAACTATAACGCGTCACGCTAAAAACAAGCCCTCATACAGCTCCGTCAACTAAAAAATTAAAACCGTTATGGCTATCACAACTTGGCGACAGAAAAATATCCATTCTCTTTACAAAAGTTATTTTATTGTGCAAAAAGTTGTAAAACCTAAAAAAGTGCTATAAATTAGGTATCACCGGAATCGGACTGACCCACCGAATAAAGGTAACGTGTAATTTATAACGCGTGGTGAACGCTGTATAAAAAGAACTAAAAAAAATATGCCAGAATTGCTGTTTTTTGGTCACCTTGCCTCCCAAAAAAAAGGATTATAAGTGATCAAAAAGTCGTATGTACCCCAAAATGGTACCAATAAAAACGACAGCTCGTCCCGCAAAAAAAAAAGAGCCCTCGTACCACTAAGTCTATGAAAAAATAAAATTAGTTTAAGGCTCCAATAAGTCAGGAAAGAAAAAATATGCAGTTGTGCCGACCCGAGGGGAACATATCTTCTGTTTCAAGTGGCGAATTATCAAGGCCCCTAAAATTAGGGAACCAGGAAGGGTAGGGCCAAAACAAATCTGCTGGAAGTGAGGGTGCCCGTATTATACCAGGACAACACTTCCCAGCAAAATTCCTCAAACTGCAAAGATGCCGCGTGTGGACCAAAAGGGGAATCAGTAAGGACATTTATTAGTTCGACACCGGCCTGTGCAGAAAGGATTGTGTCACAGCATAACACACATCTATGGATTATTTTATTGTTTTGTTTTTTTACCCCATTATTCTACCACCTGACTAAACGGAAACACCAGGAAGACTCTAAACAAAACTACTACCAAGCAAAATCCATTCTCCAAAAGCCAAATGGCGCTACCTTCCTTCTGAACCCTACACTGTGCCCAAACAGCAGTTTACTTCCACATAAATGGCATCGCCATACCCGGGAGAACCATTTTAACCATTTTTGGTGTGTGTGTCTCCAGTGGCACAAGCTGGGCATGACATATTTGCCACTGAAATAGCACATCTAGGGAAAAATTGGAGTTTTTACTTTGCACCTTCCGCAGCGTAATAATTCATGGAAAAGGCCTGTGGGGTTAAAATGCTCACTATACCACTTAATAAATGCCTTGAGGGGTGCAGTTTCCAAAATGGGGTCACTTCTCAGCAGTTTCTTTTATTATTTCACATGAGAGCCCTGCAATTGTGATCCAATACTTTGTAAATTGCCAAATTAGGCCTTAATTTTACATGGCAGTCTTTCACTCCTGAGCCTGGTCAAATGTCCAGGCAACAGATAAGGGCCACACGTAGGGTGTTTCTAAAACCGGGAAACACAGCATAATAATTATAGAGCTGTCTTATTATGGTGGGACAAGCTGGGCGCCACATATTGGCATAACTATGGAAAAAATCCAATTTTCACTCTGCAACATCGAGTGCACACCAATTTCTGCCAATCACCTGTGGGGTTAATATGCTCACTACACCCCTAGCTGAATACCTTGAGGGGTCTAGTTTCCAAAATGGGGTCACTTCTGGGGGGGGGGGTCCACTGTTTTGGTCCCACAGGGACTTCTCAAATGCGACATAGCGCCCAGAAACCAATCCAGCAAAATCTGTACTCCAAAAGCCAAATGGCGCTCCTTCTATCTGAGCCCTACTCTGTGCCCAAACAGCAGTTTATGACCACAAATGGGGTATTGCCGTACTCCAGAGAAGTTGCTTTACAAATGTTGGGGTTCTTTTATTCCTTTATTTGTTGAGAAAAAGCTACGTCTTATTGGAAAAAAAGGATTTTTTTTTTATCTTCACTGCCCTATTCTAATAAAATCTATGAAACCCCTGTGGGTTCAAAATGCTCACTACACCCCTAGATGGATTCTTCAAGGGGTGTAGTTTCCTAAATGGAGTAACTTTTTTGGTGTTTTCTCTGTTTTGGTCCCTTAGGGGCTTTGCAAATGCAACATGGTCTCCGCAAACCATTCCTGCTAAATTTGAGCTCCAAAAGCCAAATGGCGCTCCTTCCCTTCTAAGCCCTGCCGTGTGTCCAAACAGCCGTTTATGACCACATGTGGGGTATTGTTTTACTCGGGAGAAATTGCTTTACAAATGTTGCGGTGCTTTTTCTCCTTTAGTCCTTGTGGAAATTAGAAAAAAATATCTAAACCTACATTTTCTTTGAAAGAATGTAGATTTTAATTTTCACGGCCTACTTCCAATAATTTCTGCAAAAAACCTGCAGGGTCAAAATGCTCACTATAGCCCTAGATAATTTCCTCAAGGGGTATTGTTTCCAAAATGGGGTCACTTTTGGGGGATTTCCACTGTTTTGGCACCCCAAGAGCCTTTCAAACCTCACATGGTTTTTAAAATATTTTCTAATAAAAAGGAGGCCCCAAAATCCTCTAGGTGCACCTTTGCTTCGGAGGCCGGTGCTTCAGTCCATTAGCACACACGGGCCACATGTGGGGTATTTCTAAAAACTGCAAAATCTGGGCAATAGATATTGAGTTGCGTTTCTCTGGTAAAACTTTCTGTGTTACAAAAAAAATAGATGACAAATGAATTTCTGCAAAAAAAAAGAAATATGAAAATTTCACATCTACTTTGCCTTAATTCCTGTGAAACGTCTAAAGAGTTAAGAAACTTTCTAAATGCTGTTTTGAATAATTTGAGGGGGTAAAGTTTTTAAAATGGGGGGACTTATCGGGGGTTTCTAATATATAAGGCCTTAAAATCCGCTTCACAACTGAACTTGTCCCTGTAAAAATAGCCTTTTGAAATTTTCTTGAAAATGTGAGAAATTGCTGCTAAAGTTCTAAGCCTTGTAATATCCTAGAAAAATAAAAGGATTAGATTTGTTCAAAAAACAATGCCAATCTAAAGTAGACATATGGGTGATGTTAATTAGCAACAATTTTGTGTGGTATTACTATCTGTCTTACAAGCAGATACATATAAATTTAGAAAAATGCTAATTTTTACAATTCTTCGCTAAATTTTGGTGTTTTTCACAATTAAATACTTTGTTACTGGCAAAATTTGCTAGATTACATTAAGTCCAATGTGTCACGAGAAAACAATCTCAGAATCGCTTGGATAGGTAAAAGCATTCCGAAGTTATTACCACATAAAGTGAAACATGTCAGATTTGAAAAAATTGGCTGTGTCCTGAAGGCAAAAACAGGCTGCGTCCTTAAGGGGTTCAGAGGAGGGACCCCCTAGGGGACGCCCCAGGACCACCACCATAGTTGAAATCCCTGAGAGCAGTGACCCTGCAACAAGTGATACCCCCGAGCGAAGTGACCACATTTGAACGCCCAGACTAGACCATTATGAACCCCAAATCCCTGTGTACACGGGCAGCTCAGGGATCAAATTTAACACGGCAGGGCTCAGTGAGACAGACTTTTTCAAGTTCTTTTTCACTGATGAGTTTATAGAGCTTATTGTGTCCCAGACAAATTTATATGCCCTAACAAAGAACCCCACATCATTTTATGCCCAATCCCACAAGTAGACTCCTGTAGACACAGCAGAGTTGGGCAAGTTCTGAGGACTGCTCTTGAACATGGGGCTTCTGAAAAAGCCATCCATTAGGACCTACTGGAGCACAGACCTCTTATACCACACCCCGATGTACCGCATGGCCATGTCCAGGATGCGTTATGAGGTAATACTTCGCTTCCTACATTATGCCGATAATGAGCAGTGCCCACCCCGAGATGACCCCAGTTTTGACTGTTTATATAAACGGAGACTCCTATTAGACCATTGCAGTGCCCGGTTTGTCCAAGCATACACCCCGGAGAAGTGTATTTCTGTTTTGAGTCCCTGGTACATTTTAAAGGGAGGCTTTAATTCCACCAGTACCTGCCAAGTAAGAGGGCAAGGTATGGCGTGAAGATGTATAAGCTGTGCGAGCGTGTATTAGGGTATACCTACAAATTTAGGATATATGAAGGGAAGGACAGCCCCCAGAATACCCACCCTTACTGGGAATTGATGCCAAAATTTTGTGGGATTTAGTGCACCCACTGCTGGACCAGGGTTACCACTTCTACCTGGATAATTTTTATACCAGCGTCCCACTCTTCAAGTGCCTCGCTTCAAGAAGTCCTGTGGCATGCGGCACTGTTAGAAGAAATCTGAGCGGCCTCCCGAAGACTCTGCTTGGGCAAACACTCAGAAGGGGTGAGAGCAGGGCACAATCTAGCAGCAACATATTGTGTGTCAAGTACAAGGACAAGAGAGATGTCCTTGTATTGACAACAAGGTACGAGGTACCAGTACAGGGACCCCCAAACCAGACTGCATTCTGGACTACAATAGGTACATGGGAGGGGTGGACTTGTCAGATCAAGTCCTGAAGCCCTACAGCGCCATGCGGAAATCGAGGGTGTGCTGTAAGAAGCTGGCCGGGCACCTCATACAGATGGCATTGTACAATGTGTACGTGCTACATCGATGTGCAGGCCAGAGGGGAACTTTCCTGGAATTTCAAGAGGTGATTATCAAGAACCTTATCTTTAGAGACCGGGAAGGGGGGGGGGGCACCCAGTACTTCTGGAAGCGAGGCCACACGCATCGTACCAGGGCAACACTTTCCAGAAGTTCCCCAAACTGGTGGGAAGGTTAAGAGTCAAAAGAGGTGCAGAGTCTAAGAAAGGACACGAAACATCAATGCGACACGTGTCCCGAAAAATCAGGGCTCTGTATAAAAGATTGTTTTCAAATTTACCATACATCCCTTGATTTTTCATTTACCCTAATGCACAGCTTATCCCCCTCATCTTTCCCTCCTGAGCCCTGCCGTGTGCCCAGGCAGCTAAGTCACATGTAGGGTATTGCTGTACCTGGGAGAACCCACATTACAATTTATGGGGTGTATGTCTCCGGTGGCACATGCTGGGCACAATATATCGGACACTGAAATGACATATATGTATAGGAAATTGCAAATCTCACTGCACCATCTGCTGCGCATTATCTTTTACACAATAACTTTAGGGTCAAAATGCTCACTACACCTCTAGATTAATGCCTTAAGGGGTGTAGTTCTTAAAATGAGGAGTTTCAACTGTACTGGTACCTCAGGGGTTCTGCATACATAACTTAGCACCAGAAAAGCTCCAGTAGGCTAAATGGTGGTCCTTCCCTTCTGAGCCCTCCCATGGGCCCAAGCGGCAGTTTATCACCACAAATGGGGTATTGCCGCACTCAGGAGAAATTGGGCAACAAAATAGGGCATTTTCCCTGTTGAAATAAGAAATTTTGGTCAAAAATGACATCTTATTGAAACAAATGTCATTTTTTTAAATTTCACAGCCCAATTCAAATACGTGCTGTGAAAAAACTGTGGGGTCAAAATGGTAACCACAACCATAAATTAATTCCTTGAGGGGTGTCGTTTCCAAAAAGGGGTCACTTTTGGGGGATTCCTACTGTTTTGGCACCTCAACACCTCTTCAAACCTGGCATGCTGCCTAAAATATATTCTAATAAAAAAGAGGCCCCAAAATGCACTAGGTCCTTCTTTGCTTCTGGGGCTTGTATTTTAGTCCACGAGCGCACTAGAGCCACATGTGGGATAATTTCTAAAAACTGCAGAATCTGGACAATACATATTTAGTAGTATTTCTCTGGTAAAACCTTCTGTGTTACAAAAATAAATGGAATAAAATTGAAATTCAGCAAGAAAAATGAAATTTGCAAATTTCACCTCTACTTTGCTTTAAAGAGGCTCTGTCACCAGATTTTGCAACCCCTATCTGCTATTGCAGCAGATAGGCGCTGCAATGTAGATTACAGTAACGTTTTTATTTTTTTAAAACGAGCATTTTTGGCCAAGTTATGACCATTTTTGTAGTTATGCAAATGAGGCTTGCAAAAGTCCAAGTGGGTGTGTTTAAAAGTAAAAGTCCAAGTGGGCGTGTATTATGTGCGTACATCGGGGCGTTTTTAATACTTTTACTAGCTGGGCGTTCTGATGAGAAGTATCATCCACTTCTCTTCAGAACGCCCAGCTTCTGCCAGATCACACTGTGACGTCACTCACAGGTCTTGCATCGTGTCAGACGAGCGAGGACACATCGGCACCAGAGGCTTCAGTTGATTCTGCAGCAGCATCGGCGTTAGCAGGTAAGTCCCTGACTTCACTGTCCATATAAGGACACAGCGACGTCAGGGACTTCTGAAGCGGAATCCCCACCGCTGTGGCCGGGGATTCCGATCTAGAAGTACCTCACTTCACTGTCCAACAGTGAAGTGAGGGACTTCTCCTGGAGCTATCCACTACAGGAAGGGGGGGCGACTATGTGGGTGTGCGGCGCTGCCTACAGGGGGGGGGGGGGGGCTCTGTGACGCTGCCTACAGGGGGCCGTGTGACGCTGCCTACAGGGGGGGGGGGGCCGTGTGACGCTGCCTACAGGGGGGGGGGGGGGCCGTGTGACGCTGCCTACAGGGGGGGGGGCCGTGTGACGCTGCCTACAGGGGGGGGGGGCCGTGTGACGCTGCCTACAGGGGGGGGGACGTGTGACGCTGCCTACAGGGGGGGGGGCCGTGTGACGCTGCCCTACAGGGGGGGGGCCGTGTGGCGCTGCCTAAAGGGGGGGCGGGCGTGTGGCGTTGCCTACAGGGGGGGGGGCCGTGTGGCTCTGCCTACAGGGGGGGGTCGTGTGGCAGAAAATGTACAAATGAAATTCATCCGGATGCAAAGCGGGTCAAAATCGGCCGTTAAAAACGGAAACATGGCCCGAAACGGAACGGATGCAAAACAGCTGGAAAAAAAACGGACCAAAACCGCCGTTTTTATCGGTCGACACTCGTACCCAGTCGTGTGAATAGAACCTAAAGGTAGTGGCTGACGTGCCGTGTCTTTACATAGTCGGAAGTGCTGTCTTAGCAAAGACATGGAGTGCCATCGATCATAGTACACACCCCCCTCCTCCTCGTCCTATCTCATCGTCACACCTTCTCCTCCTTCACTCTAGGATTTTCTGCACTGCCTGGCCGCCTTGTCTCTCTAACACGCCCTTTCCTGTGTGTGTGTGTGTGTGTGTGTGTATATATATATTATACACTACACCCCCCCCCATACATATAAGTAACAGGATGTGGTATATTGCTTGATCTGTGTGTATATTATATAGTAAATAATAGTGAGAGACCCTTACCGTGTTTTTCAGACTACGAGACGCACCTGACCATAAGACGCACCTGACCATAAGACGCACCCAGGTTTTAGACAACAGAGAATAGGAAAAAAATTATTTGTTCAAAAATAATTTCTGTTTCACCACATTCTGAGAACCCAAATTTTTTTTATATTTTTTTTTCATCGATTGAGCAGTGTGAGGGCTTACTTTTTGCGGAACGAACTGTCGTTTTATTGCCACCATCTTTTGGTACATGCGATTTTTTTTTTTTTTTTTTTTTTTTTTTTTAAATCTTTTATTGTTATTTGTTTCATATTTTAAGCACTAAGGTGACCAAAAAACTATTTTGATGTTTTACATTTTTAAACTTACCATGCGAGTTAAATAATGGTATATTGTAATAGATCGGACTTTTACGGACGCAGCGATACCAAATTACATTTTTTACATTGTGCTTGGGGGAAAAATGGGAAAAGGTTTTTTTTTTTTAAACTTATTATTTTTATCTTTTTTACACTCCTGAAAAATATATCTAACATATTTATTTAGTTTTTTTTACACATTTTATTAGTTCCCCTAGGGGACTTGAACCAGCGGCCACTTGGCTACATGTGGAGTTACTGAAACAGGGAAACAGCGTAGTTACGCTAACTCCCATAGCAGTGAATGACCGTTACGGAAGCAGCGTAACATGCGAGCTACGCTGTTTCTGAAACTACTGTTCAGTTCTATGGGAGTTACGGAAACAGCATAGCTCCGCGAGTTACGCTGTTTCAGTAACTCCACATGTAATCAAGTGGCCGGGAGAGCACAGAAAGCTAGAACGGGGTATAGGGGGCCCCATTCTAGAGATAGGTAGGACCTGCATCTATCTGACATTTATCACATGTCCTGTGGATATGTCATAAATGTCCTTCATAGAAAAACCCCTATAAATGCCGCGGTCGCTATTGACCACAGCATTTAACTAGTTAAAGGGGTTTGCCATAAAACACATTAATCCCCTTTCCGCAGGATAGGGGCTACATGTGAGACCGCTGGGGGTCCCACTGCTGGGACCCCCCAGCGATAAGGAGAACAGGGGACCGAAAGTCACCCAAAGCGACACATGAGAAGCCTGGACTTCCGGTTTCTATGTCCGGCTTATCTGTTCCGCAGCTCCATAGAGATCAATGGAGAGCCGCTCGCGCATATGTAGGAGAATCCCATTGATCTCTAGGAAACTGCCGGACACAGAACGCTTGTCATGCAGCGCTCTTGTTAACTTTCGGTCCCCTATCTCCTTATCGATCACACATGCATCCCCTATCCTATGGATAGGGGATGCATGTGTTTTATGGCACAAGCCCTTTAAACTTCCAGGAACAGCGAAATTGCTGTTCCTGGCCGTTAGAGCAGTGTGTCAGAAGCTGACACCTGCAGTGTATGGAGCGGGCTCAGCGCGTGAGCCCGCTCCATACATCATCCCCCTCCAGCTCCATGATATGCTGGCACGTCATGGGTCGGGAAGGGGTTAAGTAATGAAGTGGGTATGGCGCCCTGCGATGCCGGGTCCCTTGACTGCGGACTATAAGACGCAGGGACTTTTTTAGCAAGTTTTATTCTTGCTAAAAACTGCGTTTTATAGTCCGAAAAATACGGTACATACATTTATAGTAAATTATGAAAAGAAAAAAAAAAAAAAAGTTTTACCATTGATTTGTTTGGATTAGTATTTGGTGCTTGCTTCACTGTAAGGCCCTGTTCACACGCTTTCTCTGCATCCCATTGATATCAATGGGAGGTCAGAGGAGTAAACGGCCGAAGATAGGGCATGTCGCTTCTTTCTTCCGCGAGCCGGTCTTACCACTCGCGGGAAAAAACGCCTCCGCCTCCCATTAAAATCAATAGGAGGCATTTTCGGGCGTTTTTTTGACGCGGAAACCGCACCGAAAAATGCGCCAAAAAAACATCCGAAAACGCCTCCTTTTGATTTCAATGGGAGGCGGAGGAGTTTTTTTTTTTGGTTTGCGCGAAAAAGAAGCGACATGCCCTATCTTCAGAAGTTTATATCTCTGACGTCCCATTGACATTAATGGGAGGCAGAGAAACTGTTTTTCGCAGCGGTTTTGCCTGTGGTGCTCAATGGCCGCAGACAAAAAAAAATTCTGCCAGCAAAAAAAAACTATGTGAACAGGGCCTAATACAGGATCTCTTGGAACAGATGCAGCAGCAGATGAGGAAAATGTGCTGACTGGATTGTGTGTAACCAAGATGTCTGACATAGGTGGAGTGGGCAGACTTTATCAGAATTTATCAGGCTGTAAAAGGGGTGGGGGAAGGAGATGGTTAGATCAGGGATAGATGGAGGCACAAAGGATAATGATGATTATTAGTGTGTAAGCCCTTATTCACACGACAGGGTTTCCTGGCCGGGTGACGGCCGTTCATAAATCGGCCGTCACCCGGCTGCATTAGGAACAATAGACCCCTAATGGGGCTATTCACACGACATGCCCTTAATGGACATGCCCTATTTTCGGCCGTTTACCCGGCCGCCCGGCTCCCATAGAAGTCTATGGGGCCGGGTAATACACGGCCATCACCGGAATGTGTCCCGAGTGACGGCGGCCATGTATTCCGTCGCTCGCGCGCTTTCCCTCCTCCGGCCGGGGATTGGGGATTCCGCTACAGGAGAAGTGCGTGACTACACGGTCCATATATGGACACAGTGACGTCACTCACTTCTGAAGCGGAATTCCCGACCTATGGCAGGGAATTCCTCTCCAGGAGAAGTCAGTGACTACACTGTCCATATATGGACATTGAAGTCAGTGATTTCTCCTGGAATGTGGGGGGGGGGGGCTGTGTGGCATCACCTACAGGGGGCTATGTGGCATCACCTACAGGGGGCTGTGTGGCATTACCTGCAGAGGTTTATGATGGATATTGGGCGTGGTTAGGGGGCATGGCTTAAAATGTCCCTCTTTTCCGAATTCAAAAGTTGGGAGGTATGTAATGCCCCTTCAGACTCTGCTACCTGTCAACTACTGAAAAGTCATTCGCCAGAGGAAAAAATGTTTCCACATGGCGGAGTACCAGGTCCCAGACCCAGATGAAGCTTTCTTTTAAGACTCCACCATTGGGAAACATTTTTTCCTCTGGAGGAAGATTTTTCCATCGACATGTAGCAGTTCTATACGGGTGGTGTTAGGGAGGGCAAACTCAGCAATTGCACAGTGCGCCCAAAATGGACCGCTACTCTTGGTGCTGTGTGCTTACCTCCAGGCTAAAATTTGTCAGCCAGCCCTGGGCCGTTGGCTTCCTTCCCCACCGTTTTCTCTCGTAGACCACAGCCTGATTTAGGCCTGAGGTCTACAACAGTCCAAGAGCACGCTATTGACGTCAGCGGCCTAGCGCAATAATGTCACTGCATCATGCCATCCGTGCTGGGCCGATGAACTCAGCAGAAAGTCAGAACGTTCGCCTGGGGTTACTCGGATAGATTGGGGGGGGGGCACCTTTCTATAGTTCGCCTCAGGCAGCAAAGGGGCTAGGTTCACCCCTGTCTACACAACCGTAATTACCTGAAGAATTAATTCAACAGTTTGTTTAGCGTGAAACATTAAGGGTTTGTCCCCACACATTGGTATTTCTGCAGCAATTCCGTTGAAATTTGTAGAATTTTTGCTGCAGCAAAAAACACCATTTCCTGCGTTTTTTATTGTAGAAAATGGTGCGTATTTTGCTGCGTTTTTCACAATGTTGGGAGATGGTGACTTCTCCGCTGAAAACGCAGCAATTCTGTCCACTTTCCGCAGCAGGAATTGACATGCTGCGATCCGAAAATTACGCACCGCTTGTCAATTACTGCACAGAGGTTTTACACAGCGTGTGGATGAGATTTTTTTTATATCTCATCCACTTTGCTGCTCCTGTATACTGTTGCGTTTTTTCCACCCGCAATTCCGCTGTGTGTGGACGAGTCCTAACAGGATAAAACATAAACAAAAAAAAAACATGCAGTAAAATGCTGTTTTTCTATATTTACGCTGCAATGGATGACAGACCCATGTAGATGTCTGAATGAAGACCTACAATTGGGTTGTACTGCATTTGATGAGCTCCTTCTCGTTTTCTGCTTGCAAATGTCATCTGGCTGATAGGCCTAGAAGGATCTTGCACCATCTTATGAATCTTTTCTTACGGAGGTCCCAAGGAGGCAACTTTGTGGTCCAACACAGGCAGTTGGCTGATAGGGTCACGCCATTGGCATACAATGCAGACGTCTGTGTGTCTTTGTGTGATTGCATCTAGTATACACTACTTGTGATGCTGTAAATCCCTTGGAAAGTTGGGACTAGGAAACTTTAAGGCCCTCCTGTCTATAGCTGTGACCTGGCACCTTCCGACCTGTGTCTAAAGAAATGCCTTTAGAGCTAATGTTTACAGTCTGATGTAAAAAATAAAACAAAACCAGAAAATAGCTGTGAGCAGAATAAGTCTGTTTTACTAGCAGGGATTTGATCCCTTGGTCTACTACTGGTTAGATACCACCACTGGCAAGTATTTTAAAAAATAGGATAGATATGTATTTACATCGATTTTATATAGACCATTCAATGCAACTTTCAATTGAGCCTTCTCAGGCCACTATGCTTCCATAAGAATACTGCTCTTGAAGTAATTTCATTTCTGACAGTTGTGTATTTAAGCTAGACTTTGTGTTCTGTTGGTATACATGCAGTCCTTTTCTAAACTCTAAAAATCATTAGGTTTTTTTCCTTAGGAGAACAACACCCAGTGCCACCATGGCTCATTCGAAAACGAAGGGCAATGATGGGAAGATCACGTATCCACCAGGAGTCAAAGAGATCTCAGACAAAATTTCAAAAGAGGAAATGGTTAGACGACTCAAGGTGAGGTCCAGTTTATTTTTGCATTAGATTGCAGACCTTGACAATCTTTTGACGGGATTGAAGTGCAGTTCAGCTTTGTAAAATTGGAGGATCTATATACACTCCTCAACATTGAAATTGCAACGCCAAGATGGGCAAGTCGTAAGGTTATGCAAATGGTGGAAGTAGCAGGTGTCGCTAAGATCTGCAAATGATCAAATTTTCAAGCACCTCGCTCCAATCTGTGGCATGTGGGAGAAGCATAAAAGTCAGATTGAAAGCAAAGGTGTTTTTTTAGCCTCATGAAACCTCAAAAATCAAGTGGTGTGGGATGATTGTGCGATGCCTCCTGTTTGTCAATGTGCCAGTTATCGCCACTTGTCGCAAACTGAGCAGGACAGAATCCTTGAACTGAGATACCTTGGTTTATCACTCCGGCAGATCGCTGCGCGACTAGGCCGAGATGTCAGCACTGTTGTTGTTCTACCAACCTCTGAGACACACAACATTGAACAAACAGGAATGACAGCAAGAGTTGTGTGGAGGCGTACCTCCGGCCGGATGGATCGTCTTGATTGGAAGAATGGTGCGTAGGGATCCATTCTGTACTGCAAGTGAAATTGGACGTCAAGTCCCAAGACGAGAGCAGCAACCAGTGTCTACACAAACCATCAGAAGGTGTTTGCACGACATTTGGCTATGAGCCAGACGTCCAACTACAGGTCTTCCATTGACCACACACCACCGCTCTCAAAGGCTATTATGGTGCACAGCAGGACCGCAATGGAGGCTGCAATAGAGGTCTATCCTCTTCAGCGATGAGTACTGCGTTTGTCTTGGACGCATTGATAGCAAGAGAAGGATTATGGTGTGGGGTGGCCTAATGTATATACCCCCTCTAGTCTTCATTTCAGGTACACGAACAGGTTGGCGTTACATTGATTTGGTCGTGGAACCTGTGGTTCAGTCATTTCTCCAAAGGAATCCAGAAGCCGCTTTACAACAGAACCCCAAGCCGCATGTTGCTCGTGCTACTGTGAGCAGCCTGCGTGGCCTCAACGTGCTACCATGGCCTGCAGCGTCTCCGGACTAGTCTCCCATCGAGCACATCTGGGACTTCATTGGTCGGCAATTGCAATAGGAGCTGCCAGCAGCCAATCTTGATGATTTACCTCATTGAGCAATAACCTCATTTATGGCATGTAAGAGCTTGTAATTCTGCGCATGGTGCTCATACTCTATACTGAATAAATTAAGATGTTTGGAGCATTTCAATGTCATTAACCTGTTTTGATCCTGTGATTTCCACAATTCCAAAAGGTCCTTCTTGGTGTTGCAATTTCAATGTTGAGGAGTGTATAATCAGGAGAAGTCTGATAAGTGGAGAAAGAAAGGCATTTTTCTCTAATAAGATATTACAAAGTTTATTATATTTGCTTTTACTATTGATTTATGCAAAGTTTGTTTTTTAAGAGTTTGTGTCCATTTAAACATTTTCTGGCTCCTCCCCTGTTGTCCCAGTATAATTACATTGCAGAGCAGCTTATTGTGGTGTTTGACTGTGTCTATGTTTTGACATTTCATCTGGATACCACAATCCCGGTTTTCTGAAGAAGGAAATGGGGTTTTCAACTTTATTTACATCCCAGTTTTTAATGGTCTGAATATGTTGCTTTACAAATCACAACTTTCTAACGCTATTGTTGGTGCGTTTAATATTTTCTTAGATGGTTGTAAAAACCTTCATGGATATGGATCAAGACTCTGAAGAAGAGAAGGAGCACTATCTAAACCTTGCTCTTCATCTAGCATCTGACTTTTTTTTAAAACATCCAGATAAAGATGTCCGCTTGCTTGTAGCCTGTTGCCTTGCAGATATTTTTAGGATTTATGCCCCAGAAGCGCCATACACTTCTCCAGATAAACTAAAGGTACGTTTCCGGTTGGACGGCATTTTTACTTTCAGATAAATTCTTGAGTGACAAACGACCTCCGTATTGTCCAAATTGTAATGAGAACTTCTTCTGTCTCACCTTAAAGGGTTTTTGTGACCCTATTTTATATATTTTAGCTATATAATTACCATTTAAAGCGTATCTGTCATGTATACTATTCTACCCTGTTAGTATGGGGGAAGGTCTGCTCTTTACTATTAGCCCAAACGGCACAAAACAATGGAGTTTTTGCAATAATACAAAATGCTTTACTTCCATAGGATATATTTATGTTCATAACACGACAGCTTAAAGGTCTTGAGGATACAAAGAGTCCACAGTTTAATAGATACTTCTATTTGCTTGAGGTAAGTATGCCTTGGGGAAGTTTGATGAACCTTTGTATTGGTGTGAGTTTTACCATCCTAAACCTATGTTTTTCTTCTTCTTGTCAGAATATTGCATGGGTGAAATCTTACAATATATGCTTTGAATTGGAAGACAGCAATGACATTTTCACTCAGCTTTACCGGACGTTATTTTCTGTGATCAAGTAAGTGCACAAAGGAATCAAAGCAATTTCTGTGATGGGGTTAGGATAGGAAACCGTGCTCCTACTTTTACTAACCTCAAACAAATGGATAATGTAATGAAAACGGCACAATAAACAAAGTTTTAGGTCTTGTCAAAATTCCTGACTAATTTGAATTTTACTTTGACTCAAAGTTCTCATTGAGGAAAAAAAAAAAAGCATCCATTTCCAGTGTTGAGAATATTATGTAGTTGTCACATTTGATGACTGTACACAGGGCAATATTTCAGCCCATGTCAACGATTGGACAAATAATTGGAGCAGTTATTGCAAGTCCTTGAGTATTACTGGGGATCAGAATGGCTCTAAAGCTGCCACCTGATGTCTATCCTTCACTTCTCCCATCCCGCAGAAGAATCGGCACCTTACAGTGACTGGTATGTCCATAAATCATCCCGCAATGGATGGCAAGCATTAGTGCATTAATGGTTTCCCCTGACAAAAAAAGGTTCTGTTCTCAACACGCTTTTGGGGTATTTCCGTATATGCCAACGTATACATAGACTTCTGTGGACCTTACCAATGCCAAAATAGTGTGTATTTGGCATATGTTCTAGTTATAATGCATCACTATACCTTTTTTTTTTTTTTTTTCTCTCCCTTTTCTTTCCCTCCAACTTGTGTTGAAAAGTGTAGTCGCTTATGCTGTCCGTACAATGCGATCTCGCTAAAAAAATTGTACAATGGGCGATATTTGGCGTTGAGGCTAGGCAGGACCTTAAAGAGAACCTTTCACCTGCCCATACATGTGCAGCGGGTAATGGGCAGGGCTTCACAAACACTGTCTCAGTTAAAAAAATTTTCATATCTTCCTCCGTTATTTACATATCGGTGCTGTTATATTTTGTGCCCGATATGTAAATAAGCCCCAGAACGGTCAATGGAGCGTTTCTATCTAACTAAATGGCAAGGGGGCATGAGGTCTTCGCTCTGACACTGTCCAAACCGCTACCGACAGTGTCAGGGCGGCTTGCGCTGTGTTCCCTCCCACGAGAACACAGAGACTGGTGGTTCTGCATGGAGCGCTCTCTGTGTGTGACTGTGTGTGTTCTCGCGGGAGGGAACACAGCGCAAGCCGCCCTGACACTGTCCGTAGCTGATTGAACAGTGCCAGAGTGAAGACATCATGCCCCCTTACCATTTAGTTAGATAGAAACGCCCCATTGACCGTTCAGGGATCTTATTTACATATCAGGCGCCAAATATAATGGCATCGATATGTAAATAACGGAGGAAGTTAAAAAAAAAATTATTTAATTTGAGACAGTGTTTGTGAAGCCCTGTGCATGTATGGGCAGGTGAAATGTTCTCTTTGTACTAATTCTTCAATATCTTAAAATATTACAGGAAATGTGTAAAAAATCTTCAGAGGATGTACTCTGCATAGTTCCCATATTTTATTAAGGGAGTTCTTGTGTGACAACTACTAGATTATAAAGGTTCCTGTACCAAGGATACCCATGCTGCGTACATGATCTGAGAAGACACAGCTTCAAAGTACAACGGACAGAGGGGCCCCCCTTCTTTCTAGCCGCTTAGATGACGCGGTCGCTATTGACCACGGCATCTAAGTGGTTAAATTCCTGGGATCCGAG
Source organism: Rhinoderma darwinii (assembly GCF_050947455.1). Classification (NCBI taxonomy): domain Eukaryota; kingdom Metazoa; phylum Chordata; class Amphibia; order Anura; family Rhinodermatidae; genus Rhinoderma; species Rhinoderma darwinii. The sequence goes on from NC_134688.1 coordinate 65,690,129, forward strand.
TTCTCTGACCCCCGCCTTTAGAAAAGGGTGTCAGCTGTAATAAACAGCTGACACCCGCAGTGTACAGAGTGGGTTTAGTCCATGTGGTGAAAGGATAAGTGACACCATCGCTGTATTTGCTATACTTAACATTTATGTCATAAAACCATATTTTAATGTTAGATTTCCATTTTATTTCAGTAATGGCCACAATCAGAAAGTCCATATGCATATGGTGGATTTGATGAGCTCAATCATATGTGAAGGGGACACAGTTTCTCAGGAATTACTGGATACAGTTCTGGTAAATCTGGTTCCAGCACACAAGGTACTTTTTTTTTTTTTTTTTTTTTTTCTCTTTCTAATTTAATGTATCATTTTGGGCTATGTCAGTATCCATTTTGCGTAAATATAATTTAACGTTTTGCTTAATTGTCTATTAATGGGTTTTTACTCCCCCTGTGGCACACCCACTGACTTATTTCTGCAGGGGTATTTCCATTCTGTCTCCTCCTGAATGATTTTGCTACATCAACATTCTTCAGATAGGATATTCTGTAAATGTCTATAGTGGGAAAACACCTTTTAAATGGGGCAGTGTTTCTCTATAGCCAAACACACAAAACATAAATGAGGTTTGCAGCAATAACTAACACACTGGATTTGCTGTGCCCCCCCCCCCCCCTTTTTTTTTATTTTTTTATTTTTTTGCTCATTTGTGGTAGAAAGGGAAGGAAACACTTGACTATTCAACATCATGGGTTCTGAAGCTTAGGCCCATGATCAAAACGCCTCCAGCTGTGTGAGCCGCACGTCTGCACCTGTGAGATTTACTGCATACATCTGGTTATGGTTGGATCCTGATCTAAAACTGCTTTTGAGGCAGATCAAATTGCAGTTGGTAAAAGGGACTACGTAACTAAAGTAATCTTCAAAGTATAAAGCCATTTTTTTTTGCAAGTTTCTTACCAAATCAAGTTTAATGACATTTTTGCAGGTTATACGCATAGACCTCTTCTGACATGTTATCAGGGGAGCATTGAGTTAAGCTCCCACTTCTACTAAAATGCAATAGTCCCTTCATCCCAGCAGAGCGTTGTCCTGCTTTAGAATTGATCAGCTTAATTGGTGAGGTTTTCCATTTAAATCAATGTGGTTGTAATGCTTTGTCAGCTCTAAGCAATGCTGATGGAGGCTGAATCGGTGGGGGCCACTGCTACCTGACCTTCACTCATAACAATGACCGATTTTTCATATTCAACATTTTTATTGGTTTTAATGCAAACCATACAAACACAATTGGAAAAGATGTGTCTCCATAGTAAGAAGAAATGACAAAGAAGGGCACAGCCCAAACAGGAGGACGAACATTACTACCTATGAGAAGCACAAAATAAATAGATACTTTATTTATCCCCAAAGGGAAATTGGTTTACAGTTGTAACTCCCATTTACAGTACTTATTATACAAAAACCCCAATCCAAAAGAGGAGGCAGCACTGCAGTGGTATAAAAATCCAACATTTATTCACCCAGCATACAGGCAACATTTCACAAGCTTGAGAATGCCTTCAATGGGAAGGTGAAACGTTGCCTGTATGCTGGGTGAATACATTTTGGATTTTTATACCACTGCAGGGATGCCTCTTCTTCTTTTGGATTGTGGCTGAACTTGTTTGGGGTCTCATGTCAAGTTTCCCCTGAGGATAGCACCCACATTTCTACGCTACCGTGCAGCTCCTACACTTCGTTTGTTCCTGGATATTATACAAAATACAACATACGACGATAACATGTAATAAAAAAAAGCATCATGACACTATAAAGACATATTATAAAGTGCAATAGCTTTTGGCATTAAAGTTCTTTTAAATAGTTTTTTCCTACATCGAAATTGTAGTAATCGATCACTAAAACACCTTTGTTTATCAATTTAAAAAACTATGTAATGGATGCAACTCCTCTACTTTAATTGCACTAATCTTCTTTAATAACCAAAATACAACGGCAGTCTGAGTAAGCATAGTGGAAAGGAGCCTTGCTTGAAAAAGAAAATAAAAATACAACAATTCCGCTTCCTATACATCCTAAAATGCAGTGGCAATAGTAGGTAAGCGCAATCACAAGAAGCAAATGACCACTCAAAATAGACACAAGAAGGGAAGGAAAAGATGGAATGGGAAACAAGCAAGGGCAAAGGAGAGACAAGAGGAGTTTGTGGTGAACGTGGACTCCGGTTCCGGATTATCATGGTTAAGGAAGACTAAGCAGCCATGCACCTGGCAGAGACGGGATAGGAGCAAACAAACCCTCACTCCTCTGTATGTAGGCCCCGCTCAGATGAAGTCTCATGGGAGAGAACAGTTATTGTGTCTCAAGTCACTGCTGTACGGTAGGTGGAAGAAGAGCGGAACGTAAGCCAGTGAGACCAAGTGTCCTATCTTATAGAAGCAGCCAAGGAATGAGCTAGAAGGTGCTCTATTCGCTGCATTAAGGCAACCTCCTGAAACCACTCCCAATTTTAAAGGTGTACCCATCCTTTAAAAATTCATATGCAGCTCTATCTGGTGGCGATTTACCCGCTAGGAGCCTTATAATCCTATAACAAGGGGGCTGGGGGGCTAGGTAAATCCATGTCACGGAGTAGAGAATGGGCTAAATTTCAGTTCCTGCAAAAGCATACAGCCGTAATTTCATTCTAGGAATCAGTCCGTCGTTTGGACTCTTGTAATCGGATAAAGACTGCATATTCTACTGATAGTCCATCACTGAGTGTATTGGCAAAATCATTTTCACAAACTGAATAAAGAAATGGACACTTAGTATATTAAAGTACACAGCATAAATTAGTACACCCCTCTCTGAATATCAAGATATATTTCTGTTTGTAAATGATCACCATTACAATTCATGGAAGGATTCCGACCTATAAATAAATAAAGAAGAAAAAAGCACGGCGCCACATAGTGCAGGTCAGTCGGACTAAAAGGGAATGGAGAACGTAGTTAGTATGCTCACCACGTGGAGGTTGGTAAAGGCAATAGGTAAATCCACTAATGCTGCTGCCAGGATCCAAAGCCGGTGAAACCGAATGGTCACCGCTAATTGAAGCACATGAAGGTAGTGAAAAAAAGGAGAAGGAGGATCCTATAGGGCGCTGCTGCGTGGCTGTAGTAGAGAGTCAATGATAATAGGAAATGTATAACAATTATTTATTGAACATTTAATGGCTACGCGTTTCAACACTGAACTAGTGTCTTCCTCAGGCTGAGGTAGACACTAGTTCAGTGTTGAAGCGCGTAGCCATTAAATGTTCAATAAATAATTGTTATACATTTCCTATTATCATTGACTCTCTACTACAGCCACGCAGCAGCGCCCTATAGGATCCTCCTTCTCCTTTTCACTACCTTCATGGAAGGATTCCAAAATTGTTAATTATTTAACAGAAAAATGTAATATCTGTGAATTAAAGAAATTAGGCAACACTCCTCTAATGTAGGGTGACAAAAAATAAGTACACCTTAGATTTAATGCAACAAATAAGTAACATATTAGTACTTAGTATGTCCTCCATTACTTTTGAGTACTGCGCTGAGCTTACTTAGCATGTGTATGAGTTCACAACATATCGTCATGCCTATCCTGTTCCACTCCCAAAGTTTTGACCTCCTTGAGTGCCTGGGTGCTCGATGGGCAGGTTTCTTAAAAATTCCTCACCGGCGTTCTATACGGTTGAGGGACATATTTGACAACTGCAGCATTTTCACCTTGTTTATCCTTAAAGACTTCAGACTTAATTTAAAAAAAGTGGCCAAGGGGGGAGAATTTGATTTAAAAAAAAAAAAAAAGTATTACTCGGCAGATCCCTTGGTGCTCCAGTCCTCCACTGCTGTTTAATTGACACGGCTGCAGCGATGACGTACTTGTATACCCATGTGATTGCTGCACCAATCACTGGTCTCAGCGGGTTTATGGCACACGACCACTGAAGCCAGTGATTGGCTGCAGTGATCACGTGGTTATACGGGCTTGTCATTGCTGCAGGGAGGACTGGAGCCGTGGTGCTGGAACGCCAGGGGATCTGTGAGGTGAGTAATACAGCTTTTTTTTTTTTTTTTATGTATCCTTTCCTCCTTTGGCTGCTTTTTTTTAATGTCAGAAAACCCTATTAAGAATGCAGATGTCGCCTTGCAAGAATGTTTGGTGTCATTGTCATGTTGAAAAAGTGCTCAACGACCCAGGGTGTGTAGAGAGGGTAACCTCTTCTTTTTTTAAGATTTTGCAGAGGAATTCATGATGCCCACCTTTTAGCACTCATACGCAATCATATAAGAGCATAATGTCCAGATGTGTTAGAACTCAGGAGAATGCATATAAGCTGCTTACGAGGTGGTATAGGTCCCCGGACATAGTAGCAAATGTATGATACTGCATCAGATGTGTGTTGGAGATGTGGGGGTTCCCCAGGTACTTTGATTCATATATGGTGGGAGTGCTCTATAATTAAACCGTATTGGTCATCTATTGAATCGACGGTCAGCACTATTTGTAATAGGTCCATCACACTTACTCCCTCTCTAGACTGTAGCCTCACTAGATTTGACTTGCCTTCGCTCCTTATCATGGTAGCTAAGCTTCTCATCCCGATTAAGTGGTTAGATAAGATACCTCCTGATGTCTCAATGTGGCTCAATCGAGTCAGGCAAATGTTTAGGTTGGAAGAATTGTCCAGCTGGAAATCTAGAACACATGACCAATTTATGAAATTATGGGCCCCGTGGGGCACTTGGGCGTCGTCGACTCTAACGTGAGCTCGTACCTCCCTTTTGCTATTGTAATGTACGTGTTTTAACTTCTCTAACTCCATGTGAGTTTTTATGCCTTGATCATAACCCCTGAAGAGACACTTACTGCTAGTAACGAGTACCTTTATCTTTGTTTGAATTTTTCATGTTTCATGTTTTTGGTTTCTAATGTGACATTGAATTTACATGTTGCACGCAGGAAATGTGTTATGACTGTACTATGCGACTTATGTTGTATTTTATATATTGCATATAGCTCTGTGTTTTCGAGCTTCCAACTGGCTGTACATGTTTTACTTTGATAGTTTTTTCCAAACATTCAAAAATAAAGATTTTAAATAAATATATGAACATAATCACCGCCGTACTTCACTATGGGAACAAATCACTTGTAAATTGTTCTATTCCTGGCAAAGTCATACATTTAGGAAGCCATCAGATACAAAAATAGGGATGGGCTCATCAGACCTGCGTTTGGATTGCAATAAGTTTTGACATTCAACAATATGAGTTTTGGCAACCAAGATTAATGTGCTTTCTTGTACTTTAACTTTTAGCAGTGGTGCTAACCATGCATTCCACTCCTATGCAGGATATGTCTTACTGTGGGCGATTAAATCGACACTTGAGTTTGGCTTGCCACATCTTTTGCCAGCTCTGAGCCACCTGCTCAGCGACTCTCCTGCACTTTTCTTAGCACCGGAATAATTATTTTTAGGGGGCTTGTAATGAGACCATCTGTTTATGCCGTTTTTTTGATGCAGGTTCTTTTTAAATCCAAGCCAGAAGGGGTTCCAAGGAAATGTATGTCTTTCCTTTGTGCTTCTCCTTTCTTTTGGATCCACTCCTGGCATTGGCTCCAGAAACTGCATGTGTGATTCCAGCTTAAGTGCCTATTCACATCTGCTTTGGAGGCTCTGTTAGGGGCCTCTGTCACAGATCCGGCCAGAAACCGTAGCAGCTTTCCACGCTATAGTTTTTAGTAAATCCACAGACCCGGCGCTTCTGCTATTTTCATTTCTCATCTGATGAAGTAGAGCAATGGAAAGACCAACGCAAGTCTGTACCTGCCCTCACATACAATTTTAACTTTTCAATGTCTGTATTTACAGCTTTGTCACATGGCTAATATAAATATCCCCTGCAATCTATAAGAAGTCATGTTTCTGTAGTTGTCATTTCTCCTGCAGGTTAACATTAAAGGCTAGTTCATAGTTTTTTTTTGACGCGGAAACCGCGTCAGAAAACGCGCCAAAAAACGGCCGAAAATGCCTCCCATTGATTTCAGGAGGCGTAGGCGTTTTTTTCCCGCAAACGAAAAACCGTCTCGCGGGAAAAAGTGACTCACCCTATCTTCGGGCGTTTACGTTTCTGACCTCCCAGCTGCGGCGCTCAATGGCCGTGGGGAAAAAACGCAGCGAAAAACTTCGCAAACGGCGTGCATGCAGATCAAAATCTGCCTCAAAATTCCAGACGGAATTTAAGGCAGAATTTTCTGCCTGCAAAAAAACTCAGTGTGAACATAGCCTTATTCTCTGTAAAATTCTTACACTAATTGTTGTTTTTACCTTTCAGAATTTAAACAAACAAGCTTATGACCTGGCTAAAGCTCTGCTGAAGAGAACCGCTCAAGCTATTGAACCATACATTACTAATGTAAGTTATTCGGTTTTATTTCCGTTCCCTTCTCTCTGTCTTTTTGTCTGTCTTTTTGTCTGTCTCTCCTCCCCTCCCCTCGCTCCTCTCCTCCCCTCTCTCCTCCCCTCTCTCCTGCCCTCTCTCCTCCCCTCTCCTCCCCTCTCCTCTCCTCTCCTCGTTAATCAAAGGAGTAATGACCTATTACAGATGTCTGAAATTTTGAGTACTTTTGCAAATATTTTTCATTTATTTACAGCTCCTAGAGTATAACTTAAGCAATGATATTTTAGATTACATATGAAGTAAATCTTTTAATATGACCTGTCGCTTTTGTGCTTTATGTTCATTTAAATTTTGTTTCATTGTTTTATATTAAACTCCTATCCATTACAATATTTCATAATGAAGTACTCATGGTGAATCTCCTCTTTCTGTCCACTACTGTGGGTGTTTTGGCTCAAATAACCGAGCCAAAAACCTTCAAAATTACGTGTGTAAACCTGGCCTAAGGGCCCGTTTACACAAGCTTATTTCGGAAATGTTTTCCTTTTTTTTTTTCCTCCTGCTGGAATACAATTCTAATTTTGTTAGCAATTTTTATAAAGATTTGCAGTCCTGAAATTTGCGCACACAATCATAGTTAATTATTGCTTTTTGTTACAAATCTGTAGTAACAGGTCTATATGACGTGGTTATACTCCAATCCATCTAAAATAAAAATGGAATTCAATTTCCAAATACATTTTATTTAAAAAATGTCCTTCAATTTCGTCTGAACAACTCCTATGTAGCTCCAGGTCTCCATTGATACAGACTACAAACGTTGTAGTCTGATCTGGCAGTCCCTTTCTTTTGTCCCCAACCTCATGCTAAAATATATTCAGTAGGTTAGCATGAAGGATCCACTACAAAGGGTTTGTTTGTAGCCTGTAACCATGTAGGCACACAGGTCTGCATAGGAGCTGTATACACTAAAGTAATGGGTTTTTCTATGCATTGATGCAATAAAAAAATGATTTTGTCTGTACATTTAGAAAATATTTATAGTATGTTTTAGCTTTAATTTCTGTAATATTTGTTTTGCAGTTTTTTAACCAAGTCCTCATGCTTGGTAAAACCTCCATCAGCGACTTGTCTGAACATGTGTTTGATCTGATTCTTGAGTTGTATAACATTGATGGCCATTTGCTCCTTTCTGTCTTACCTCAGTTGGAGTTTAAGCTTAAGGTGAGTGCCTGTCCAGATCAGTTTATCAATGGGGGAGACTCCGAATTAGGGGGTTGTAGTGATGGGATGACCCTATTAAGTCCTTTTTTTTTTTTTTTATTGCATTTGCCTACTTTGTTGCTTTGATTCTCAATGCAAGCTCATATTTTTTTTCTTTTTTATTAAAAATGAATACTCTATGCTATAATAAAGTATATAAAGTAAATCTAATAAAATGAAGGTAGACTAATTTAATTATTGTGGAGTAATTTTACCTTTGCTACCTATCCAATATGTCCGACAGAGTAATGATAATGAAGAGCGACTGCAGGTGGTGAAATTACTTGCAAAAATGTTTGGAGCAAAGGATTCTGAATTGGCGGCTCAGAACAAACCACTTTGGCAGTGTTACCTGGGCAGGTAAATGATTTAGGCATTTTCTCCTGTGTCGTGCGTATTCCAACTGACCTTCAAAATCTCATATATGTGCCATGAATGTTTGCTTGAAGAACAAACAAATATCGAAGTCTTATTTTGATCTGCCAGGTTTAATGATATACATGTACCTATTCGCTTGGAGTGTGTGAAGTTCGCCAGCCACTGCTTAATGAACCATCCAGATCTAGCCAAGGACTTAACAGGTACTGGGATCAGTTTTTGCTGTAAGGTTGTGTTCACATTATGTATTTGTTGTGGAGTCGACACCAAGATTCCACAACAAAGTACAGTAGAATGTACAGCGTACTAAATCCGTAACGTATTCTAGAAATGACACAGATTTTAACCTTGTATTTCATTCATTGGATTGGTATATATCGGACTCAAAAGTAACTAAGTCTCTGTGTTACGCGAAGTGTGAGCCCAGCCTTATAGTACTTTGTTGTGGGGCTTTCATTGCTTACTTGCTGCACAAGCCTTATTTTAGGATGCTGTAGATGTTTTGGCTAAGGAAATACATTTTGTATCTTTTATATTTCAGACTATCTAAAAGTGAGGTCCCATGACCCTGAGGAAGCCATTAGACATGATGTCATCGTGTCTATAGTAACTGCTGCAAAGAAAGACCTTCTTCTTGTTAATGACCAACTTCTTAATTTTGTTCGGGAAAGAACTCTGGATAAGCGGGTAAGTCTGAAACGTATAGGAAACTTCCAGTCCAAAATGACGAGTCTGCTATTACAAAGTGAAGGCAAAGAACGTATACAAACTGCATGTAAGACTGTGTTTTGTGTGTTTAAACTAGCAATTTTTTAGTAGTGTTTGTGCTAATAAATCAGTATTGATAGCCTGATTATAAACTTATTTGCCTTTATAATACTTTCTATATCCGGTGGTTAAGTGCTTCAGAGTAGCTCACTGTCCCAAATTGAGCGCTTAGTAATAGTTGACCGCAATGTGTTTGTTTTTTGTGTGGGGTGGTTGGGGGTATTGCAGGTATATTTTATTATAGAGGAAATTAATCAATCCACCATGTAACGTAGTAAATGGTATTTTTTAAAAGCGAGAGATATTTTAAAATGTCCATGAAAATTAGGCCTAATAGTTTTGAACTCTGTGCTTACTTTATATTTTTTTACATTGTAGTACTGACTGTCATTTGCATTACTAATTTTTCCAGGTTAGGAAAATGTCAACCGTATTTTAATGAAGAGAAGAGCAAAAACCACGGCGCCACATAGTGTAGGTCAATAGGTTAGGCAGGTGAGAAACAGACGTTGGTATGCTCACCAAAGGCCAGAAGTAGGTTCGCAATAGTGGTCCACAGGTGCTGCTGCCAGATCCGTGCCGGTTCACGTAGGTAACCGCTTGACGAGATGAGTGGATAAAATAGGAAAGAAAAGGATCTTCTGGAGGCGCTGCTGCGTGGAACGGTCAAAGTAAAATCAAGGAGATTTGGTCCGATATAAAATGTTTTATCCAAAGCAGAGTGGCTACGCGTTTCAACGCCGGACTGGCGTCTTCATCAGGCAAGAACCAGGATCTTACATAAAACATATCTTATATCGGACCGAATCTCCTTGATTCTACTTTGACCGTTCCACGCAGCAGCGCCTCCAGAAGATCCTTTTCTTTCCTATTTTATCCACTCAACCGTATTTTAATGACCTTTTAATACACAGTAGTCCTGGATGACTGCACTGCTTTTTGAAAGTGTCGTATATCATGTTAAACATAACGGAAAATACTGTGTGTTGTGTTCCATCTGATCACCATGTTTTCCTTCAATTTGCATTTAATAGGGTTTTCTCAACTTAAACATTTATGGCATATCCACAGGATAAGGCCCCATGCACACGACCGTATTCTTAATCCGTAATTACGGAAATATTAATTTCTATTGGCCACGGACACCTTTCATTATTTTTACTGATGGGTGTCCGTGCTGAATTTTTTTTAGAAAATGTCCTATTCTTGTCAGTAATTACCGCAATTCCTTAGACAGGACAACGTATGGGTATATTACATAGACAGTGTGTGGGTTGGGGGACCCCTATGTACAGATTTGAGCACCACTGCAATGTTTACATGCTGCAGCGCTGAGTTCAGTTGGCTCCATAGGGATAGAGGGACATTTTTTAACAAACTTTTGTATTGCAAAGCCCTTTAATTCTTCAAGAAGAGGGATGAATTAAAAAAAATAAAATAGAAGTTCCAGTTTTAATGCAGTACATGGAGATCATTTTGGTTTACTTTGGTTATCTAATGTAAGTGGATGGTTTCAATATGTATTACTATTACACATGAAAGTATTTGATTTTTCTGAAGGTGTTCGCTACACTAAAGGGTCGTCTTAGAGGTTTTTTTCCGAGCTTCAAAAAACCTTTCTAGATGCCTAAAGCATAACATAATAGTAATAATTTTTTTTAAAAAAGTGCCTTTTTAAATTAAGCTGCACTTGGTCTGTTTACGTTGCTGAAGCTGGGATGTGCTGTCGAAACATTAATGCTCCAGGCAATCACTGGCCACATTACTCGCATGCCGTTCACTCTGACGAGTAGAAGAAAAGGGTCAGCACAAATTTAAGTGATATCCATTACATTTATTTTTGTTAGGCGTCCATGTAAAACAAAAACACTGTAGCATTAAAATTTGTAATGGCAAGTAGATTAACGGGTTGCAAAGCTGGTTCTTGTGCCTGCAGCCCGTTAATCTACGTGTGCTCCTAACAGAGCACACAGGCGCTCCCCGCAGCCCGGCATCTCCCAGTACAGGCTGCTACTAGCAGCCTTAGTACTGGGGGAAAACATTGGGTCGGATCACAGCGGTGATCCGAACCGATTAACCCCTTAATTGCGGCAGTCAATAGTGACCGCCGCATTTAAGTTGTTATAGCAACATCCGCACCCCGCTACACGATTGCAGGGGCCGATTGTTGCGGGGGCGATTGCTTTGGCAACCGGAAGCCTAACAAAGGCTTCGGGTCTGCCATCTATTGAAGGCGATTAGGTCCTGCCGGAGGATGTACCTCCTGTCAGTGTGAAACTGACAGGTATAATACCATGCAATACATAAGTATTGCAGGGTATTATAACAACGATCCAACAATTGGATCTTCCAAGTCCCTAGTAGGACTAAAAAAAAAAAGTTACAAAAAATGTACAAAAGTAAAATGTCAAAATAATAAATTTAAAAAATTGCCTTTTTTCCCTTATAAAGTCCTTTATTAGAAAAAAATGGAAAAAAAGAAACTATGCATAATTGGTATCGCCGCGTCCGTAACGGCCTGAACTATAAACATATAATGTAATTTATCCCGCTCGGTGACCACCATAAAAAAAATAATAAAAATACCATACCGGAAACGCTATTTTTAGTCACTTCTGCTCCCAAATAATTGCATAAATAGGGATCACAAAGTTGCATGTACCCAAAAATTTTACCGATTAAAAACTACAGTTTGTTTTGCAAAAAACAAGCCCTCACACAGCTTTCCTGATAGAAAAATAAAAAAAGTTGTGGCTACACAAAAACTTTTTTTTTTTTTTTTTTTTAAAACCGTGATTTTATCGTGCAAACACCATAAAACATAAAAAACCTATATACATATGGTATCGCCGTAATCGCATCGACCCACAGAATAAATTAAATGTCATTTATAGCGCACGGTGAACGCCGTAAAAAAAAAAAAGAATAAAAAACACTAGAAGTTTTGACGGCCTAATTACACTAAATTCAGCAAAAAACCTATGGGATCAAAATGCTCACTATACCCCTAGATCAATTCTTTTTAGGGCAGTAGTTTCCCAAATGGGGTCACTTCTGGGGGGTGTCCACTGTTTTGGTCCCTCAGGGGCTTTGCAAATGCGACATGACACCCGAAAACCAATTGAGTAAACTTGAGCTCCAAAAGCCAAATAGCGCTCCTTCCCTTCTGAGCCCTGCCATGTGTCCAAACAGCCGTTTATTACCACATATGGAATATTGCCGTAATCAGGAGAAATTGCTTTACAAATCTTGGGGCACTTTTTCTTTTTTATTGCTTGTAAAAATTTATAATTTCTACGTTTTATTAGAAAAAAAATTAGATTTTAATTTTTACTGAATAATTCTACAAAATTCAGCAAAAAAACCTGTGGGGTTAAAATGCTCACTATACCCCTTGATGAATTCCTTGAGGGGTGTAGTTTGCCAAATGGTGTCTTTTTGGGGGTGTTTTCACTGTTTTGGCCCCACAAGATCTTTTCAAAGCGGACATGGTGCCTAAAATATATTCTAATATAAAGGAGGCCTCAAAATCCACTAGCTGGCTACTTTGCTTCGGAGGCCGGTGCTTCAGTCCATAAGCACACTAGGGCCACATGTGGGATATTTCTAAAAACTTCAGAATCTGGGGAATAAATATTGATTTGCATTTCTCTGGTAAAACCTTTTGTGTTACAGAAAAAAATGGATTAAAATGGATTTTCCGACAATAAAAAGAAATTTGGAAATTTCCCCTCTACTTTGCTTTAATTCCTGTGAAACACCTAAAGGGTTAAGAAACTTTCTAAATGCTGTATTGAATACTTTGAGGGGTGTAGTTTTTAAAATTGGGTGACTTATGGGGGTTTCTAATATATAAGGCCCTTAAAGCCACTTCAGAACGGAACTGGTACCTATAAAAATAGGTTTTGGACATTTTCTTGAAAATGTGAGAAATTGCTGCTAAAGTTCTAAGCCTTGTAACGTCCTAGAAAAATAAAATAATCAAAAAACAATGCAAATATAAACTAGACATATGGAATATGTGAAATAGTAACTATTTTGTGTGGTATTACTGTCTGTTTTACAAGCAGATACATTTAGAATTAGAAAAATCCTAATTGTTGCAAATTTTCTTTATTTTGGTGTTTTTCACAAATAAGCAATGAATTTATTGACCAAATTTTTCCACTGGCATAAAGTACAACATGTCACGAGAAAACAATCTCAGAATCGCTTGGATAGGCAAAAGCATTCCAGAGTTATTACCACATAAATTGACACATGTCAGATTTGAAAAAATGGTGCTGGTCCTGAAAGGGTTAATCAGGGGGATCTATTTGCAACATAAGTCTAAAGCAGGACAATCTACTAAAACACTGCTACTACTAATGTTAATGCTACAGTGGTGTTTTTGTTTAAAACGCCTAATAAAAATAAATGTGGAGGATTTCATCTAACTTTAGAGTGCTGACCCTTTTCATCTGCTTTTGCGTATTCGTGGTTAGGAGTTTTGGCCACCCATCATTAAAAATATTTCTAGTTGCGAGAGTGCTGACTGACGATTTCTAACATTTCTGTTCACATTGATATCACCGCTATGGCAAGTGATTGGCTGAAGCGCTCACATGTTGGTACGGCACTTCCTAGCTTCAGCAATGTAAACCTAATCCGACAAGGGCACCATGGACCGGCGGTACTGGAGTGGTGGGGGATTTTAAAAGGGGAGCATGAGTACTTGTGTACTTTTCATTAAGGTATACCATATGCAGCTGAAATGTTTACGCCACTCATTAATTTTTCTTTTCATTGATCAGTGGAGAGTAAGAAAAGAAGCAATGATGGGCCTGGCTCAGATCTATAAGAAGTATGCTTTGCAGGCAGAAGCGGGAAAAGAGTCTGCAAAACAAATTTCCTGGATTAAAGATAAGCTTCTTCATATTTATTACCAGAACAGCATAGATGATCGGTAAGTGTTTTATATTTTTAGAATAAAGTGACATCAGTGTAAGGCTTCGTTCACATCTGTGTCTAGGTTCGTTCATGGGTTCCGTCAGACCTTTCCGTCAGGGGAACCCGTGAATGGAAACCATAGCTTTCCGTTTGCATTACCATTGATTTCAATGGTAAAGCTTCCTTTGCTAATGGACTCTGGTTGTCTCTGTTTCATAAGGTTTCCATTTTTTTTGCGGAAATCGCGTAGTCGACTATGCTATTGTCTCCGCCAAAAAAAAAAAAAGGGAACTTTACACAACGGAGACAAGCGGAAGCCATTTGCAACGGAAGCGTTACAATTAAAATGATTGGTAATGCAAAAGAAAGCTATGGCATGAACCGAAACCAACGCTGTTGTGAACAGGCCCCTACATATTCACGTTTTTATGTAATAATTCATTCTGGATTGTATAAATTAAGTGAAATAGAACAGATCAACGAAAGGGGTTATTACATGAGATGCTTGCTGGAGGAAGCTGCTGCCAGCAAATGCCGCAGGTGAAATATAGTATTACATATAGCTAATTTAAGCAGAGGTGTAGCTATAGCGGGTCCAGAGGTTGCAGTTGTGCCTGGCACATGGTAGGCAGGAGATGGGGCTGTTACAGATTTAAAATGGTAGCCCAGGAGCTTTAAGTTATTATGCCTCTGCTTTCAAATGAATCACCAAGTAATAATTGGACAGGTCACGTCCACAAGAGGGGGTTCCTGACCCGTTTTAACCGGTTGCCGACTCGTGACATCTGTGCCTGTTATGAGCGGCTGGACGATGCCACACCATGACTAGCATAGATATATGCCAGTACATTAAATTTAAAAAATAAATAAAAATAAAAAAGGTAAAAATAATACAATAGAAATGTTACATTTAATAAAATCAGTAAAACAAATAGACAAATGCGCATTTTTTGTAATAAACTTTAATGTCATGAAACCTAAAATAATACGCACATTTGGTATCCTTACGGTCTTAACCACTTACACAACAAAAATCTTTTTCTTTTCTTAAATTTCATGTTTATTATTTTCATGTTGGAAAATGCATAAATAAAGCCTTTTAAAAAAAAAGTACAGAAATAGTGGTTGGTACTTATTGGCTAAACTAGAGCACCCCATACGCCAAGGGTTATAAGATAGAAATAAATGAGTCTGTCACATGAATAGTAGAGGGGACTATAAATTGTAAATACAGAGTGTATAGCCAACCATACTAACAGATCACATCATATACTCAATTAAGAACCGATACAAGCATTCATACACAGAGGCACCACCCAACCACACTACAGAGAATCACACAGTGCTGCTTGACCCTCCCCAAGCCCCAACACGAAACCTTACCGGGGTGAGGTAGACACTATAATTACAGGCTTATTTAGCCACCTGGACCAAATTTTGTATGGGCAGTTCCGATGAATATATAACTTTTGATATAAAGGAACAGATTTGTTAACATGTTGGAGCCAATGCACAATACTCAAAACCTCTGTCGTCTTCCATGACATAATGACTTTCCTGGCACAGAATAACCTCAGCCGAAAAATTATCATCTTAGAGTAACCTGGTATAACATCATTCAGGATCCCTAGTAAGCAAATCTGGGGGGACAGGAGTTGCGGAAATTGAAAATGCTCGTGAAGAGATTCAATGAGTGATGACCAGAATGGCAATACTTTAGAGCAAGACCATACACAGTGAATATGTGTGCCTACCTCAGATAGACATTTAAAGAAAGTATCTGACTCCGAAATACCAATCCGTTTGAGGCGGGAAGGGGTATAGTAGATCCTGTGCAAGGACCTGGTCTGGATTAGAACATATCTAGCGCTCACAACAGTATTGAAGAAGTAGAGTTCCACTTCCCTCCAGTCATCATCCGTCTGTTCCACTATATCCCTCCTCCAACCAGAGAGAGCCCTATCAAAGGGACGAGGACCTGTGCTTTGTAGCAATGCACATATCGGTCAAGTGTTTAGGTAGTGCCGGACAACCCAAGAGCTATTTCAATTTGGAGAAAGGTAAAGCAGGTGAATAAGAGCCAAATGGTTCTACACACGCATGTCCAAGCTGTAAATAATGAAAAAATACCATATCTATCTCTCAGATCTGAGAACAAAACAAACCCACTGTCATCAGAATAAAGTTGACCCACAAATTTAAGCCCAGCCCAGAGTATCGCCCCCGGCAAGGATTTCAAATGCGACAAATGTGAATTGCTCCACAAGGGAGTTCTAGAGGAATAAGAGGAGACACCAGGGCACAGAACAATCGCCTGCGCAAACTTCCACATCCAAGCAACTGTTTGAATCGGGAGGACTACCCAACAGGGCAGCTTGTATCTATATAAGAAGTTAGTGAGACTTTCATGAGGACATTAGAGCGCCAGCTAGGGCTGTAGCTGCATTACCCATAACAATATCGATCCACCAACGGGCCTATTCCAATTGTGAGGTTGCATAATAAAAATACATATTACTGCCATTCCACCCCGGGAGATGGGCGCTTGCAGTAAGGCAAGAGCAAATCTGGCGATGCCGCCACACCAATAAAAGAAGCGTAGGATAGCATTTAAACGTGAGAAAAAGAATTTCTGCAATATTAGGCATGAGTGAAACAGGAATTTAGGTAAGTATATCATCTTAAATAAATTGATTCTACCGTAAAGTGACAGAGGAAGATTACGCCATGTATTTAATTGACGTTCAGTAATTATCAGAGGATCAAGGTTGAGCATCTGATAATCCGATTAAATTGAGTGATCTTAAAATCTCAAGATACTTAAATCAAGGTGCAATCAAGAGGGGGGGGGCTGCCAGGGTTTGCCGAGGACGATACCCAGGGGTCAGAGGAAACAAAACCGATTTGGACCAGTTTGCTTGCAGACCCGAGAGTGCACCAAATGTTTCAACAATATCAAGCAAGGAAGGACCATATCCGCCAAATAGACTAGTGCCTCATCCGTATACAACCAAATTTTCTCCGTAATGGAGCCTCTAACAATGCCATGCACATTAGAGGCCTGGCGAATGGCTTGCGCCATGGCAAGTGCAAATAGTAATGGAGAAAGCGGATACCCCTGACGAGTTCCACGCTCAAGAAGAAAGGGTTTTGAAATATCTAGGTTCGTTCTGACTCGAGCGGTGCGGAGTCATATAACAATTAAACAAGGGATATATATTTGGGGCCAAAACTTATTCTAGACATTAGTGCCCCAGTGGTAATGCCATTCTACAGAGTCAAAGGCTTTACGTATGTCTAAGGAGAGAACAAACCCTGGAGAGGGGTCATGACGTGCTGCTGCGATGTTAAGGAACAATCTTTGTAAATTATCCTTGCCCTTACCCGGCATAAAACATGTCTGATCTGTGTGTATAAGAGACAGGATAACTTTATTCAGTCTGTTGGTCAGGACCTTAGCGTGTATTTTTATATCGGAGTTGAGGAGAGAAATCTGCTTATAGGAATCAGGAAATGTAGGGTCCTTATACACATTTAAATTCAGAATAAATAAAAATTAATAAAATACAAAATTATTTTTCCTATACCTAAAGAGTGCCTTGAATATTTCCGGATCTTGTCGTTTTTTTCTTTTTTGTTTTTTTCATTGTTATTATTCTGGAAATGGCACCGTGCAATATGTATTGCATTTTTTAAGAAATCTCATTGGATAAAAATCTCTTATCCTTTTTCTAGTGTAGGGTCCTTCCCTGGCTTCAACAGAACAATTATGAGCACCTCACGCATGGAAGCTGGTAAGATACCGTGCTCCATGGCTACAGAATAAGTCTAGGAGCCTGGGTACCAGTTTATCCGAGTAATTTTTTTACAAGTACCCCCCCAACTGGACTGTCAAGCCCAGCTGTCTGACCCGTAGGTAGGGACTGTATGGCGTCCGTTATCTCCTCCTCGGTGATCAGGGCATCCAGTTCAGTGGCCTGAAGACCGGTGAGTTCCCACAAGGGCAGGCGATCAAGAAATTCCCGAGCCACTGAGGAGGAGACAGGTCCTTGTGCGCAATACAGGGTAGAGTAAAGTTGACACAATATTTGGTTAATATACCCTTAGGTGACGAACAAACAGTACTATCACTTGACACCATAGAAGGGATAGAAGAGCAAGGGCACTCAAAGCATGCCAAATATGCAATCCGCTTTTCATTCTTGTACTCCAAATTCAAACTGGGCAGCTTCAATGGACAGCAGTCCTTTCTGGGTTTGCTCTCTGGCCAAAGTGAGGAGAGCCCTGTGAGCATTAGCCCACACCGCTTTTGAGGCACTCTGGGGGTTGGTCAAGTACTCCCGCTCTGCTCTTTGAGCCTCTATTGTCAGTGCAGCTTCTTTTTCTCTATGTGAGCGTCTCCGTCCCGCTGTCCCTGCTGTGAAAGCCCCCCCTAATTGTAGCCTTATATGCATCCCTTGTAATCATTGGATCTGGATGTGAGGAGTTGGTTTCCCAATATCAAGCATGAGCCTCAAACTTTAGCCGTAACTGCTGGAGAAGTTAAAGGGAACCTGTCGCCAGCATTTCACCTATTAAACCGACTATACCTGGTGGTAGTGGGTGAAAAATCATTTCTATATAACCTATAATTATCTTCTTAGTCGGCTCTGTAGCTTTAGTATTTAGCTTTTTAGTGTTCCCACACCGTATGCTGAGCAGAAAAGAGTCAGATCTTCATTTGAAAAGAGTCAAATCTTTGTTTTGAAAAGAGTCAAATCTTCATTCCTCAAGTCTTTCCGAGTTTACCTCACCTTCTTACTTTTGATTGACAGCTCCTCGCCTTCCCCCAGCACACAACATCCCGCGCTTGTGCATTGATGTCCTCCTTTGGTGTGTGCACACAAAGGGACACCGGATTATTACGATAAAAGGCGCGAAACGTTTGCAGACCGTTATTTACAGTCGGAGGAGTTTAGGAAAGGGGATAACGGCAATGAACTTTTTATAGCAGCAGCTAGTGAGGGAGAAGTAAAGTTCAATAGGTGAAATGCTGGTGACAGGTTCCCTTTAACCAAGCAGGATGGGGTCTCCAGAACTTAGAATCCACCGGGGGACTGGCCTGAGACGTTAGGCAAAGGGCAGAATGTTCAGCTATCCCTCTAGGTGTAAAATCTATACCTATAATTGTTTGCAATAGGTCCGGAGAGGCCATGGCAAGATCAATACGAGAAATAGTTTTATGGCAAGTGGAATAATAGGTGTATTGTCTATCCACCGGAAACTTCCAACAGCAGACATCAACTATATGCAGCGATAAAGACCAAGAGTTAAGGTGAATAGAGGCAGGATCAGGACCACCTGTTCTGCCTAAAGAGGCATCTGGGGCAGCATTAAATTCCCCGACACAAAGGACAGGGCATACAGTGAACTGTGTAAACTTATCAGACATCATATGTAAAAGGAAGGGTCAAGGGGAGGAGGTAAATGCATACCGACTGTTAAAATAGAATCCATATAATAGACAAAGTAAGATAACGAATCGTCCAAAATGGTCGCAGGCAACTTGGTTCACCACAATAGGAAGACGTTTAGTTATCAGAATGAATACACCACGAGAGTATGTGGAATGATAACCCCTCACAACCCAAGCCCTTATTAGTGCAAGAATTTTTTTTGTCCAGTCAGGTGCGTTTCCTGTAAACATACAATGTCCTGTGATTTGCCTCTTAACGAAATCCAGGACAACCGCTCGCTTAAAGAAGCTCAGTCACCGGATTATAAGTGCCCTGTCTCCTACATAATCTGATCGGCGCTGTAATGTAGATAACCGCAGTGGTTTTTATTTTGAAAAACAATCATTTTTGAGCAAGTTATGGGCAATTTTAGATTTATGCTAATTAGTTTCTTAATAGACAACTGGGCGTGTTTTTACTTTTTAGCAACTGGGTGTTGTACAGAGGAGTGTATGACGCTGACCAATCAGTAACCAATCAGTGTCCTACACTTCTCATTGTTCCAGCTGGGCTTCTTTCACTGCACAATCACGCTGTGCTGTGGATCATGCTGGGCTGGAACAATGAGAAGTGTATGACGCTGATTAGTCACTGATTGGTCAGCCTCATACACTCCTCTGTACAACACCCAGTTGCTAAAAAGTAAAAACACGCCCAGTTTTCTATTAAGAAACTAATTAGCATAAATCTAAAATTGCCCATAACTTGCTCAAAAATGATTGTTTTTCAAAATAAAAACCACTGCTGTTATCTACATTACAGCGCCGATCATATTATGTAGGAGATAGGGCATTTATAATCTGGTGACAGAGCCTCTTTAAAGAGGCTCTGTCACCAGATTTTGCAACCCCTATCTGCTATTGCAGCAGATAGGCGCTGCAATGTAGATTACAGTAACGTTTTTATTTTTAAAAAACGAGCATTTTTGGCCAAGTTATGACCATTTTTGTAGTTATGCAAATGAGGCTTGCAAAAGTCCAAGTGGGCGTGTTTAAAAGTAAAAGTCCAAGTGGGCGTGTATTATGTGCGTACATCGGGGCGTTTTTACTACTTTTACTAGCTGGGCGTTCTGACGAGAAGTATCATCCACTTCTCTTCAGAACGCCCAGCTTCTGCCAGTTCACGCTGTGACGTCACTCACAGGTCCTGCATCGTGTCAGACGAGCGAGGACACATCGGCACCAGAGGCTACAGTTGATTCTGCAGCAGCATCAGCGTTTGCAGGTAAGTAGCTACATCGACTTACCTGCTAACGCCGATGCTGCTGCAGAATCAACTGAAGCCTCTGGTGCCGATGTGTCCTCGCTCGTCTGACACGATGCAGGAGCTGTGAGTGACGTCACAGCGTGATCTGGCAGAAGCTGGGCGTTCTGAAGAGAAGTGGATGATACTTCTCATCAGAGCGCCCAGCTAGTAAAAGTATTAAAAACGCCCCGATGTACGCACATAATACACACCCACTTGGACTTTTACTTTTAAACACACCCACTTGGACTTTTGCAAGCCTCATTTGCATAACTACAAAAATGGTCATAACTTGTCCAAAAATGCTCGTTTTTTAAAAATAAAAACGTTACTGTAATCTACATTGCAGCGCCTATCTGCTGCAATAGCAGATAGGGGTTGCAAAATCTGGTGACAAAGCCTCTTTAAGATTAGCGAGTTGTTCAGGGATAGGCCTAAGCACATCCTCCACATCAGAGATTCTACTCTCCGTTTCAGCGGTGCGTTCTCAGATTTTTTTGCATATTTAGAATAACTAAATCTTGTCGCAGCTCATCTACCTTTGTGACCAACATGGACTGGCAGGAGTTAATGGCCATAAATAATTCTGCAAATTTTATATCCATATGTGAGGGTGTAGGTTTTAAATCTTTCGGGGAGAGAGGCCTCGATGGGGGGGGGGGGGGCTTATGGATTCCTCAAGCATTGACTGGGACGGTGCAGGTGAGCTGGGACCCGGTCTAGAGAATTTACCACGTTTTTTACAGGCACTCGTCTGAATGTCTTATACAACAGTGGAGATTGAAGCCCCATCAAGGGGGACACAGGGTGTCCTCTAAGCATTCCTCTGAAGAAGAATCTGTGGTAAAGTGTAGCTAAACGTTTAACAAACTTCTGGCGTGTTATAGTGACCTGTCAGAAGTTTTGATTGGTGGGGGTCTCAGTGCTCAGACCCCAACCAATCGTTAAAACGAAGCAGATGAAGCGCTCATGTGAATTCTCAGCCGCTTCGTTTCTGTTTTGGCTTTTTCCGGAAATAAATGTATCGGAGGACGGGCTCAATAGAAAGTCTATGAGCCCGTACTCCGATACATCAGCTTTCCGGGAAAAAAAGAACAGAAACCAAGTGGCTGGGCGCTCACGAGTGCTTCAGCTGCTTTGTTTTAGGGATTGGTGGGAGTCTCAGTGCTTGGACCCCCACCAATCAATACTTCTGACATGTTAGAAGTTTGTTAAACGTTTAGCTACACTTTAAAGTCTCTAGTATGGGATCTACCTCTCCGCCTCTTTCTGCCACTCCCATAATAGCTCCAATATAGAATGACAGAGGGAAAAGACAGTATAACCCTCTCAGAGAAGGATCGTAGCACTTATATGGCAGTGGAGGGCAGTATATATATGTATGCGATGACACAACCTCCACCATAAAGAGGTGTTGTGGGAGCTTAGAGTTCAGTGTCCAAGATGGCGCCGCAAGGTAGGGGAAAAAAAATCGGAGTGTTGTGTCACTGGATCACTGGACCCTGCCAGCCACCCGGGAGACAATCCGGGATCCGACTTGAAGAAGAATCGGGCAAGTTACCTCTGCGCCCCCACAGCGCGTGCAACAACGGTCGCCACAGTCCTGGCCCTCGTTCGCCTCCCAGGTCCTGCTCCGTGTGGGAGGAGCGCAAACAAGCGCTATGTCGGGCAATACGCCGAGGGAGGAGAGGTAGGATATTCGGCGAGCCACCCCACCGCAAGAGCCGGTCGCCAGAGTCTGGATGGCAGTGTTCTACTCAGGATGGTAGGTCAAAGCACCCGGGAGCTCAGCGCCGCACGTCGACTCAGGTCAGCATCCGGCCAAGCCCCCTCCACAACAAAATTGATAGCATCATTTATGATGGTGTGTTATGTAATAAAAAGTATTAGATGATAACTACAGTGGAACAGCTTTTTTTTTTCCTGCATTTTTGCCAAAATAAAAAATTATATAAACGAAACCATGTAAATGCACCAAAAAATGGCACCTACTTAAAGTACAACTGGTCCCGCAACAAACAGTCTCATACAGTTGCATTGAACAAGAGGTTATGAGCACTGGATTGCAAAGAGAAAATTATAAAAAATGTTCGGTCTTAAAGGCCAAAATTGGCTGCGTCCTAAAGGGGTTTATTCTACTATTGACCTATTAATGGGAACTTGCCCTAAAGGGGTTATCGGAGATTATGTAAAGTATCTCCATGTGTATGTTTAGCCATAGCTCAAAATTATTTTTTTCTTTTCATTATATTACCTAGCTCTGCAGTACTGTTTTGATGCTGGCATGACTTGCTGAGGGTGGGATTATCCTGTAAAAGACTACAGTTCTCATGATTCCTCTGTCCTCTCACAGACATTGCCTATATTTACAGCTGCCTGCATGCCCTTCTATTACAAGGTGTATGGTAGTGCAGTAATTACTCACGGTCTTCACACACCGGCTCTACTACTGACACTGCAGGATCTGCTGCCCAGCATGTTAAATATAACGGAGGGAGAGGAGCGCGGTCATGTGATGTGTAATGTTTTATTCGGGGGAGGGGGACCACATGTTCAGAATACGAAACCTCACACAAGTAGCATTGTCATGTAACTGCAAGTGAGACATCCCACTTACAGATAGTGCATTAGTAAATAAGAGATTTTCCTTCATGTAAACCATCTGCACTTCATTTTTATAAGCTGGATAAAACTTTTTTGGTTAATAAAAATTGTATTTTTCATATTGCAAAAATGGAAACCGCAAAGCTGCTGATCATCTTAGGCAGCCGGTATATTGTTAGTAATCACTAAAAAGCCGCTCACCACTTGTACGGTTGATGTGCTGTGCACCTGCCTGGCAATGTCAGCATTTCATGATCTGTAGAGCCGCATACGTATTAAATACAGTGCATAACTTCGTTTGAGGCTCCTTTTAATTTTTGTATTATGATAAAATGTTAATGTTATAGGTGTAAAAGTATATACGATTTTCAGGTACGTATAGAAATAAGCCGTTCCTTTTTAAGCAAAAATATATTTTGTATTTTAATTGTGATATACAAAACACTATGGCGATAGTGTAAAAAAAAAAAAAATACAAAATTGTATCTTGAATCCTGTTAGGACTTTGGCAGTCGACGTCTTGTTACGCGTGGTGCGACGTTTCGAGGGTCCTCCCTCTTTCTCAAGCATGAATGTACCACTTCTTTCAGACTAAAGCTTTTTTTCTTTTCCCCTTTTTGCAGTCTGCTGGTAGAACGAATTTTTGCACAGTTCATGGTTCCCCACAACTTGGGAACTACGGAAAGAATGAAGTGCTTATATTATCTTTACGCTACATTGGACTTAAATGCTGTTAAGTAGGTATCTTGGTTGCTAGAAGCTAAATTAAGAACCAATGGATATGAACTGTTTTTTTAATTTTTTTTATTGAATTACAGTGTGCAGATCTGTGGCAGAAATTAGAGTTTCCACTGTGGACTTCTGCTGTGTATTATCTAAAAAAATATACATGGTGAATTTTTCTCCATGGCAAATTTGGTCCTTGTGAACATGTCTTAAGGGTACACAGCCAATGCCAGGGGTGGTCCTTTTAGCAAAAACAGTGGCAGTCAAAAATGCAGATCAAAGTTCCGTGACTACTCTATTGCTGTGTTTTATCTGCTTATCTGAAAATATAGATCAGGGTATTTTCCAATTCCCATTGTTAATTTTGTTTCTCCTTCCACCTTTGCTAGAGCATTGAATGAGATGTGGAAATGTCAGAATATGCTCAGGCATCATGTAAAGGATTTGTTGGATCTGATCAAACAGCCCAAAGTAAGTATTTCTGGCTTTGTGTTGGTAATGGTATCTACACCCAAACAGTCAGTCAGTCAGTACTGGTCAAAAATTGAGACTGACACAAATTTTGGTTTTCACAAAGTTAACGGTTTTAGTTTTTATAGTATCGATTTGTATTAAAGGGGTTTTCCCATGAGACATTTATGACATATCCACAGGATATGTCAGATAGATGCGGGTCCCACCTCTGGAACCCGCACTTACCTCTAGAGCCGTGCCCCCTAAACCTCATTCTAGCTTTGTCTGATCTTACTGCCTCCCAGCCACTACCTTGTTATATGGTCGGGAGTTCCGAAAACAGCGTAGCTCGCTGTGCTACGCTGTTTCCGTAACTCCCATAGTAGCGAGTAGCAGTTAGGGAAGAAGCGTAGCATGCGAGCTACGCGGTTTCCGTAACTACCATTCAGTTCTATGGGACTTACGGAAACAGCGTAGCTCAGCGAGCTACACTATTTACATAGCTCGCGACCATATAACCTTTTTTCATGGTCGGAATTCACCTCATTCAGCAGCAAAACAGAGTGGCTGAACAGGGTTTAGGGGCCCGTGTTCTGGAGATAGATGCGGCTCCCACCTCTAGAACCCGCACCTATCTGACATTTATGACATCCTGTGGATATGTTATAAATGTGTCTCCTGGGAAAACCCCTTTAGCTCTAGATTGTTATGAAGTCATCAGATGAATTGCAATTAAATGGAACATCATTCCTTGCCTTGAAAATTAATTTAAAAGCTATGTACGTATTTGAAAACTATATATCTATATATTTTTTTTAAATGAAAATGTACCAGTGTGCTTGGTGCAACTTTGTAATTATATATTTTTTTAAACTTTTATTTTTTCTTTTTGTGATACGGCTGCTTTGTATTCAGTATACAGAGCAGCTGAATCCAGCACCGAAACCTGTACCCATCATGTCAGCGTCACTGGTGTGTGTGTCTGACACGCAGGATCCACCTGTAATCGAACACATCTGAGATACGCAGGACCAAACCAGTCAGGGTGACCTGACTGATTCAGGTCTCCGCACACAATACAGCTGCTCTGTGAGGCTAATTGAATTATAGGAGCAGACTGGTTCCTTCAAAAAGGGGATGGAGCTTGAAATCATTGTCTTCTATTAACCATGGTTACCTCCAAGGAAACACGTGTAGTCATCATCGTTGCTTTGCATCAAAAGGGCTTTACAGGCCCAGTCATTGCTGCTTGTAAGATTGCCCCTAAATAAAACATTTATCAGATCATCAAGAACTTAAAGGAGAGAGGTTCAATTGCTGTGAAGAAGTGTTCAGGGCGCCCAAGAAAGTCCAGCAAGTGTCAGGATGCCTCCTAAAGAGGATTAAACTATGGGATCGGTTCAACACCACTGCAGAGCTTGCTCAGGAATGGCAGCAGGCAGGTGTCAGTACATCTGCTCGCACAGTGAGGCGAAGGCATTTTGAGGCTAGCCTGGTGTCAAGGGCAGCAAAGAAGCCACGTCTCTCCAAGAAAAACATAAAGGACAGACTGATATTCTGCAGGAAGTACTGTTATCAGACTGCAGAGGACTGGGGTAAAGTAAATGTCTCTGATGAAGCCCCCTTCAGACTGTTTGGTACATCTGAAAAAATGATTGTCCGGAGAAGTAAAAGGTGAGCGCTAACATGAGTCCTGTCAACAGTAAAGCATCCGGAGACCATTCATGTGTGGGGTTGCTTTTCATCTAAGGGAGTGGGTGCACTCACAATTTTGCCTAAGAACGCTTCCATGAATACGCATGATGGGGCACCACGTCACAAGGCGAAAGTGATAACGAAGTGGCGGTGAACAAAACATTGAGATCTGGGGAGTTCCTCAATCCGACTGAGAACCTGCGGTCAATACTCAAAGTGGGTAGACAAACAAAAACACAAACTGAAAAACTCCAAGCACTGATTAGGAAAGAATGGGTTGTCACCCGTCAGGATTTGGCCCAGAAGCTGATAACCAGCAGGCCAGGGCAAATTGCAAAAGTCTTGGAAATAGTGTCAACGCTGTAAATATTGAGTGCATAAACTTGATGTATTTGTCAAAAGTTTAAAAACTTCTAAAATTCGAACTGTACTACGGTATACCATAGAAACTTCTGACTAAAAGATCTGAAAACACTGAAGCAGCAAAATTTGTGAGAACCAATATTTGTGTCCGTCTCTACTTTTGTCCAGGACCATACAGTACATAAAGTTCATACATACATTGATATTATATTTACTGTTTGACCACCATTTACATTGTAATGGTTGTGTTAGAGGAGCACTTTAGCACATTCTGTAAGTCCGCATGGTCCTTATTTCTGTACCGTAGCTAACCAATATGCTTACTTGTCTTAATACTGTAATCTCAATCGTTGACTTTTCCCTCATTTTATTGAATTTATCTTTTTATTAAGGAATACTTTATATTTTGTCTTTCAGTCTGAAACTGGGAGTAAAGCAATTTTTTCCAAAGTGATGGTCATTACCCGTAAGTCCATGTAATTTTTTTTTTTTATAGAAAACATTGACACATCTGCAGTACAAATAACATTTGAAATTATCGCCATTCAACTTTTTTAGCCTGAGTTCACATCTATGTTGTGAATTCAGTTTTTCTGTTCTGTCATTCGAGCAAAAAACTTAATTCAAGCTGTGACAGATCCCCCACACAACGGACACCAACTGCACCTGACGGACCCCATTGACCTATAACTGAATCTGTCCGGTTCCATTCTGGTGTCCGTCGGCTTGCTAGAAAAAGATTGAGCTGCTTGCTGCCTTTATTTGTCACATTTGCCGGAAAATCTGCAACTGAGGCTCCGACGCAGATGTGAACAGACCCCCATACACACTATTTTGGGTTCTAAAAGTATCTTTATCAAATCAAACTAAATATGTTCTGCACACTGCAGAATCTTTGATCACTAATGTAGTAGAATCTAGCAGCAGTACATTTCATTTAGCCATTCTAGTTTAGTGTTGATAATGTGGGTGGAATGCCTAGAATTATGAAAATAAACTTTTTATTTAATTAGTTTACCTTTAAAATCCAATGTGGTGTGTGTATTTGGAAGATATTATTTAGATCCATTAACCCCTTAACGCGCCGTGACGCAACTGTACGTCACGGTTTGCCCTGCATTAAGGCACCATGAAGTACAGTTACGTCATGGTGCTTTTCTGTTACCATATCAAGACATGGTAACAGAACAGTAACATCGGCTGTCACAGACTGGGGCTAGTCGGGGGAACAATCGCGGCACCGCCTGTGATCGCTGTGATTGTGCAGTCAGTAGTGACTGACCAATCACAGCATTGTAGCATGGTTACCCGTGTAGCCATGCTAGCCGATCGGCTGTTGGCATCAGGAGGCCTAACAATGGCCTCCTCTCTGCCAAGTACGGTGGCCTGTTAGGCCCCACCCAGGGGTGGGGCTTAAAAGGCTTCCGGCCGCAGATGAAAGATGGCGGCGCGCTCAGTGGCTGAGCCTGCGCCATCAGCGGAAGGGTGTCGGCTGTATGTTACAGCTGACATCCTGCTCTAATTAGCTCCGCTCCCACCTTTAAACACTTAGATGCCACAATCACATACGATTGCGGCATCTTAGTGGTTTACAGGAGATCGGCATTGCTGCAATGTGGTCGCAGGGTTGCCGATCGTTGCTATGGCAACCGGAGGCCAACAGTAGCCTCCTGGTCTGCCACGTACGGAAGCCTATTAGGCCCCGCCCGGAGGCTGAGCTTAATAGGCTTGCTGTCAGGGAATAGCTGACCGCGCTAATGCATTGCGTTATGTGGGTATGGTGAATATGGTGACAAAAAAAAATATTTTTAAAAAGTGATTTTTTTTTTTAAATCTGCAAACGCTGCAAAACAAAAAAAATGATATACATATAGTATCGCCGTAATCATATCGAGCCGCAGAATGAAGTTTAAAATCTATTTTATTACCCCAAGGTAACCAAAAAACAAAAAAAAAACATTGTTAGAATTTCTGGTTTTTGGTCACTAAGCTTGCTAAAAAGATGGAATAAAGTGATCAAAAAATTGCGTGTACCCCAAAATGGTACCAATGAAAACTACAGATTGTCCCGCAACAAATAAGTTCCGGTGGAGAAAAAAAAAAAAAAGTTCTGGCTCTCAGTATATGGCGACGAGAAATGTGTATATCGTTCCAAAAGCGGATAAGATCGGGCACCATTTATCAGTGCGACACTGGCCACACATCTATGAATTATTTATTTGACCCATTATTATACCCTCGTTTATACCCTGATGTACTCCGCACAGATTACTTATGCCCCCACATTATAAACTGAAATACCAGCAAAACCCCAAACGGAACTGCCAAGCAAAATATGCGCTCCAAATGGCGCTCAGTCCCTTCTAAACCCTACCACGTGCCCAAACAGCAGTTTACGTCCACATATATTGCATTGCCGTACCCGGAAGAACTGGCATAACCGTTTGAGATTTGTCTTCAGTGGCACAAACTGGGCACGACATAATGTGCAGTAAATTAGCATATCCGTGGAAAATTGCAATTTTCGCTTTGCACCATCCGCTGGGCACTAATTTCTAATGTAGAATCACCTGTGGGGCTCCCCCTGCTTTTTGCATTAGTAGTTGAGCCCTTGGCATCCTTGATTTAGAGCAGATGAAGCTGTTCAGGGCTTTGGTGCTCGAGGAAAGGAA
The DNA here is from genome assembly GCF_050947455.1 of Rhinoderma darwinii. Classification (NCBI taxonomy): domain Eukaryota; kingdom Metazoa; phylum Chordata; class Amphibia; order Anura; family Rhinodermatidae; genus Rhinoderma; species Rhinoderma darwinii. The sequence continues at coordinate 65,719,148 of NC_134688.1, forward strand.
GATAAAACTGCACTATACAGAGATCTATTAATATTTTGGACAAATCCAAATGAAAAAATGTAATATGTGATCGCTAAAATACAGGAGATCGGCGGCTTCTCTGGATTATGTCTTAATTGGGGGGGGGGGGTCCATATTGTTACCCCTGGATGACGTAGAATTGGGAATTCATGCAGATGTAAAAATAGTTGAAAAGGGAGGGAATTTTTAAATATTTGGGAGTGAAGATCTCTAGGCATATAGATGATTTTGTAGATCTTAATTTGCAACCTTTTGATAAAGAAAATAGAAAGGAAAACGAAAAGTTGGAATGAGCTCCCAATATCTAGAGCCGATAAGATCGGTCTAATTAAATCAGTACTACTCCCAAAACTGATACATATTTTTTTCTGCCTCCCCTATATGGATCAAGGATAAAATACTCCACAAGATTAGAATCTTATTTGACAATTTAATCTGGGGCAGGAAAAGTCTGAATAAAGCAATATTTCCTATGTATGCCCAAACACTGAGGTGGTTTATCGTTCCCAGATATTATCTACTTTCTGGCCACCCAACTGCAATATATCCAGGAATGGGAGAGCACAGATTTTTTTTTGCAATATCTGACAATGAAAGCGGAGGGACACTTCTCGGGTGTACTAGAGACTCTCGCATCAGGTCAATGCAACTCTGGGGAACTTGGAAAAATCCCCAGTATTATTCAATTAAATAAGAGCTGGAAATTGTTAGGTAAGATCTCTGACCGTCAGGGAGCATTTTCGTTTACACGCCTATGGTTTAACATAAACTTACCTGAACTATACTCCCTGTCTGAATATGACCCCTTAAGGAAAAAAGGGATAAAAAGCATCGGCGATGTTTTTGAGAACATGAAAATTAAAAACAGCTTTCCATGATGTCCCAGGGTTTATGTCTGCACTGCCAGAAGCTGGGCGTTCTGAAGAGAAGTGGATGATACTTCTATACACAACGCCCAGCTAGTAAAAGTAGTAAAAACGCCCCGATGTACGCACATAATACACGCCCAGTTGTACTTTTACTTTTCAACATGCCCAGTTGTACTTTTGCAAGCCTCATTTGCATAAATACAAAAATGGTCATAACTTGGCCAAAAATGCTCGGTTTTTAAAAATAAAAACGTTACTGTAATCTACATTGCAGCGCCGATCTGCTGCAATAGCAGATAGGGGTTGCAAAATCTGGTGACAGAGCCTCTTTTAATTTAATAAAATGCTAATTTTTGCAAATTTTCTAAATTTTGTTGTTTTTCCACAAATAAACACGGAATGTGTAGATAAAATTTTACCACTAACTTAAAGTCCAATGTGTCACGAGAAAACAGTCTCCGAATCGCTTTAAAATATAAAAGCGTTATAAAGTGATTACCACTTTAACCCCTTCAGGACTGAGCCTGTTTTGGCCTTGTGGACGCAGACAATTTTTTAAAATCTGACGTGTCACTTTGTCGTAATAACTTGGGAATGTGTTTACCTATCCAAGCGATTCTGAGTGTTTTCACGTGACATATTGTACTGTATGTTAGTGGAAAAATTTGATCAATAAATTCAGTATTTGTTTGTGAAAATCACCAAACTTTAGGGAAAATTTGCAAATATTAGCTTTTTTTCTAAATTTTAATGTGTCTACTTGTAAAACAGATAGTAATACCACACACAATAGTTACTAATTAACATTTCCCATATGTCTACTTTATGTTGGCATTGTTTTTTGAACATCCTTTTATTTTTCTAGGACGTTACAAGACATAGAACTTTAGCAGCAATTTCTCACATTTTCAAGAAAATTTCCAAAACCTATTTTTATAGGTACCAGTTCAGTTCTGAAGTGGCTTTGAGGGCCTTATGTTAGAAACCCCCATAAGTCACCCAATTTTAAAAACTTCACCCTCAAAGTATTCAATACAGCATTTAGAAAGTTTCTTAACACTTTAGGTGTTTCACAGGAATTAAAGCAAAGTAGAGTGGAAATTTCCAAATTTCTTTTTTTTTGTCGGAAAATCCATTTTAATCCATTTTTTTTCTGTAACACAAAAGGTTTTACCAGAGAAATGCAACTCAATATTTATTGCCCAGATACTACAGTTTTTAGAAATGTCCCACATGTGGCCCTTGTGTGTGCAAATGGACTGAAGCACAGACCTCAGAAGCAAAGGAGCACCTAGAGGCTTTTGAGGCCTCCTTTTTATTAGAATATATTTTAGGCACCATGTCCGGTTTGAAGAGGTCCTGTAGTGCCAAAACAGTGCAAACACCCCCAAAAAGACACCATTTGGCAAACTACAGCCCTCAAGGGGTAGAGTGAGCATTTTAAACCACAGGTTTTTTGCTGAATTTAGTGGAATTAGTCCGCAAAAATGAAGATCTAAAATTGTTTCCACTAAAACGTAGAAATTATAAATTTTTACAAGGAATAAAGAAGAAAAAGCGCCACAAGATTTGTAAAGCAATTTCTTCTGATTACGGCAATATCCCATATGTGGTAATAAACGGCTGTTTGGACACACGGCAGGGCTAAGAAGGGAAGGAGCGCTATTTGACTTTTGGCGCTCAAGTTTACTCAATTGGTTTTCGGGTGTCATGTCGCATTTGCAAAGCCCCTGAGGGACCAAAACAGAGGAAACCACTCAGAAGTGACCCCATTTGGGAAACTACAGCCCTAAAAAGAATTTGTCTAGGGGTATAGTGAGCATTTCCATCCCATAGGTTTTTTGCTAAATTTAGTGTAATTAGGCCGTCAAAACTTCTACTGTTTTTTATTTATTTTTTTACGGCGTTCACAGTGCGCTATAAATGACATATTTAGTTTATTCTTTGGATCAATGCGATTACGGCCATACCGTATGTATATAGGTTTTCTTATGTTTTACGGTGTTTGCACGATAAAATCACGACTTAAAAAAAATTATTTAATTTTTGTGTCGCCATATTCTAAGAGCCACAACTTTTTTGATTTTTCTATCAGGAAAGTTGTGTGCGTTTTTATTGGTACCATTTTTGGGTACATGCAACTTTTTAAGCCCTATATATGCAATTATTTGGGAGCTGAAGTGACTAAAAATAGCGATTCCGGTATAGTTTTTATGGCGGTCCCTGTGTGGGATCAATTCCATTATATTTTTATAGTTCAGGCCGTTACCGACGCGGCGATACCAATTATGCATAGTTTATTTTTTTTCTAATAATAAAGGATTTTGTGAGGGAAAAAGGGCGATTTTGAAATTTTATTATAATGACATTTTAACTTTGTAAATTTTTTTGTAACTTTTTATTTTTTAGTCCCACTAGGAACTTGAAGACCCAATTGTTGGATTGTTGCTATAATACCCTTCAATACTTACGTATTGCAGGGTATTATACCTGTAATGTTTCACACTGACAGGAGGCATATTAGGCCTTTGTTAGGCTTCCGGTTGCCATAGCAATCCCCCCCCCAATTTAGATGTGGTCGCTATTGACTGCCGCATTTAAGGGGTAAATCGGTTCGGATCACCTCTGTGATGCGACCCGATGTTTTCCCCCAGTACTAAGGCTGTACTGGGAGATGCCGGGCTGCGGGGAGCGCCTGTGTTCTCTGTTCGGAGCACACGTAGATTAACGGGCTGCAGGCACAAGAACCAGTGCTGCAGCCCGTTAGTCTACGTGGGGTGGTCGGGAAGGTGTTAAGTGACACCTGTCAGATTTTAAGAAAATGGCCTGGTCCTTAAAGAGGCTCTGTCACCACATTATAAGTGCCCTCCCCCTCTTACATAATGAAATCGGCGCTGTAATGTAGGTGACAGTGTTTTTTATTTAGAAAAACTATCTATTTTTACCACATTATTAGTGATTTTAGATTTATGCTAATTACTTTCTTAATGCCCAACTGGGCGTGTTTTTGCTTTAGACCAAGTTGGCGTTGTACAGAGGAGTGTATGACGCTGACCAATCAGCGTCATACACTTCTCCCCATTCATTTAGTCAGCGCATAGTGACTGCGTTGTTCACTATGTGCTGTCTTATACTGACATATTAACGTTACTGAAGTGTTTAGACAGTGAATAGACATTCCTTCCAGTAACCTGTCATTTACATTTTATTCACAATCCCGAGACTTCGCTAATGTTTGTGTGGGATTTACAGCAGAGCAAAGCATAATCTTGCTGTAACCTGTCATTTACATTTTACATGCTTGTTGCGTTTTGCATTGAGAAATATCTACCATTCATAATGGCAAGAGTCTTTTATATTCACAAATATGTACATTTTATTTGTTTCTTCTTTTCACCTTAGGAAACTTACCAGATCCTGGTAAAGGCCAGGACTTTTTGAAGAAATTTACACAAGTTTTAGAAGAAGATGAAAAAATTAGAGGCCAGCTGGAGAAGCTTGTGAGCCCAACCTGTTCCTGCAAGCAGGCAGAAGTTTGTGTGGTAAGTATTTTACCAGCTGCTCGTTTTCTAAAATGTTTAACTGGCTGTCCTGGAGTATGTGCATTTTAAGGTAGACACCGTAATCTGCAGCTTATATAAAATCAATCTATTTACACATTGGTGTTTTGTTATATTCTGATGCCTCCGCAGTTTCAGTAGCTGTACGTAAAACACACAGGGCTATAGAGCTGTTTGACGGTGAGGAAATGTCACTACTTGTCACCATGAATAATACATCATAAAGTTGTATATTGTACATACAGCCACGGATTTGCAGAGAACTTATATATTTATATTATATACAGCATTGTTGCTGACCCTACTTCTTTAGAGGACTCTTAGATAGTATAAACGATAGTAAAAATAGAGCAGTTGATTGTGGATCCATTTTTTTCCAGTTCATCCCATCGGGACCAGATTTGATCCAATTTCTAGTGACCATTCCTATTCATATACAAGATTTTTATACAGAACAAATTTATTGAAAATTTGCTGTAGCAATGGGCCAGGCATGGGCGGTCTGTGGATTTCCACGAATTCAAAGCACAGAACTAATGTGGAAGCCCCTATATTTTGTCATTTGAGGCGTAGTATACCCTATTCAGGGATATTATTTGAATTAAAGGGGTATTCCCATCTTGAACGTTTATGGCCTATCCGTAAATGTCCGATAGATGCAGGTCCCACCTTTGGAACCCGCACCTCTTTCTCTAGAACGGGGACCCCTGTCCTATGAGCTACGATGTGGCCATGGGTACGAACACAGCCAAGCTGGCTGTTCTACTCTCTTCCCATGATTCCTATAGAACTTAATGGGAGTTATGGAAACTGCGTAACACATACTGTGGATATGCCATAAATGTCCTAGATGGGAATACCACTTTAAAAAGACCCGGGCACATACAACTGTGTCAAAATATGTATCTTTAAAGGGGTTTTCCCATTAGGGACATTTATGACATATCCAAAGGATATGTCATAAATGTCAGATGATGCGGGTCCTACCGCTTGGACTCGCACCTATCTCTAGAGCGGGACCCCCTAAACCCCATTCTACCTCTCTGTTTTGTGGTTGACTCGTTTGATTTCCGACCATGAAGAAGAAAACGTAAGTCTCATGGAACTAAATGGTTGTTATGGAAACAGCGTAGCTCAGCAAGCTACACTGTTTCTCTTTGTGGTTGGAAATCAAACGCTTCATTCGCAACAGAGAAGTAGAACAGGGTTTGGGGGCCCCGTTCTAGAGATAGAAAAATGCGGGTCCCGTCTGACAGTTATGACCTATCCCTAATCTGAAAACCCCTTTAACCTCTTTTCAATCTGCTAGAGAGAATTCAAGTATATCCACTATCTCAAGGATATCTTGTGGCTAGTGGTTTGCATAAGAGCGTAGGTCTGGGTAAGGGACTTTTAGAAGTCCTGGGTGCCAAGAAGTTCCTCAAGTTTAGAGTATGAGAGGTGGGTGGAGATAGAGCTCCGAAATGGGTACGAAAGACCTGACCGAGTTGGAGATAACGTAATAAAGCAGTACTTGGGAACCCCCCATACCTCTTCAAAAACACGCTTAAGAGGGAAGAAAGTTATGTGGGTAATATATGGAACAGAAACTTCACCTCAGCCCCTGGAAGTTTATAAAGATTAGGTAGGTAGGGGTTGGACCAGAATTAAGTTAGAGGAGAGGGATCATGCCCATCTCCACCTTGTGCTGCCACCCACACCCGAGCGATAGTTCTAACGAAGAGTTATTGAAGAACTAGGATTTATAATGATAGAGAAGGTTTGTCCGCCTTTCATATGATCCCACCAAGGCTCTGCCAGCGTGGTAGCTGCGTTACTGAAATTAATATTGATTCACCTGTGGGCACATACTGACGGAGAGGCAAGGAAACATAGATACGAGTTAGGAGCAACTAAACCACCAGGGTGTTTAGGAGCCTATACAGCAGATGGTCCTTCAATTGGCAAAGCCAGATGCCTATCATCTACCCTTCAGGATTGTGGAGCCTACTCTTGAAATTCTTTATTCAAAATATAAATGATAAAAGGCTAAATTTTAGTCCATATTACGATACTGCCTTATTTATAAACTGGGTGCAATTGCAAAGTGACCTCCCAAGGCAATCCTGGATTGTTCATGCTGTTTAAAGTGAGACCTGCCTACTGTAACACCAGAAGTCTTTATATATTTAATTCTATGATTACATTTTCTACTAGCTTATTTTTTTTTTCATTTTCTCTTCTGTAAGGTTGGTTATTGTGTGAAATTAACGAAGAATTGCTTCAAAGGGTAAAGTGTAAGGATTTGTCAGAAAATGGCCTATGAGTTAGAACAGGAAGCTGAGATTGTGTTAGGCCCTGTTCACAGAGTTTTTTTTGCACAAAAGAGATACCCCGGGGTTCAATACTTGCCACTGCTACTTTTAAAAAAAACAGATTTCTGTAGCAGTATAACAAACATTTTTAGTATAAGATTAGTTTGTTTGCCTAATTGATAGAATTTTATTTCAACCAGAATGTAAGTCCGGTGCCTGATCATTTGATAATGTAAGAAATATGTAACTTATGAGATAAGGCTAACCCTTGTCTTCCTTCCCTCCAATTCCCTTTGAAAAATAAAAAAGCGTGATGTTACAAAGAAGCTGGGCAATCCTAAACAGCCAACAAATCCTTTTCTGGAAATGATGAAGTTTCTGCTTGAACGGATCGCACCTGTCCACATAGACACCGAGTCAATAAGGTAAGAAGCTGTGTGTTATGACATCTGTAATGACTAATGATTTGGGCACAGGCTGATCAGATGCAAACGTTTTTTTCCACTTATCCTTCTTTGTGCCGAAATGGCTATTTAATGTGTTCATTTATTACCATCCTTACAGCAAATCAGCCGTAACAATGCTGTCTATGTGTTAAGAAGTTTTGTAGACCTTCAAGCTACAACATTTTAAAACTTAAAATGTAATGCTGTTTGAAATTCCGGTTTCCCATTAATAATTGAATGTTATGACAATCGTGGATTGTAGCCAACAGTGTTAACAGACCTACAGACCTTGTAGCAGAAAATGAACAGGGAGATCTAGTAAAGCTGTATGGTGTATTAAGTTTTAATATATAAAATGAATATAGTTCGCATTAAAACATTTTTTGTAATAACATTAAATGAAAAGTATTAACTAAATTTATTTCCAGAAATACAATAATTTCTATTGCTTTTGTGTGACCTATTTATAGGAAAGAACGTGTTCAGTTGTTTTAGTACCTGTATGTGGCTCTCTTCACACTTGGGTTATGGGCTTTCTATCAGGTTTTGCAGTATTTTTGACTGCAAGAATAGTGCAGTCTGCAGCGTTGTTCTTGCCATCCAAAACACTAGAGACCTGACGTCAATGGGCTCAGTCAGGCTTAATCCGTATCCATTTGAAATCGAATTCAACATCCTCATGGCTTTGTTACAAATTAAAGAGCGCCTTTAAGATAACACGTTTTTACAAACTCATTTGTTAGCATGTTTTCTTTTAAAGTTCCCTCATTAAGCTGGTGAACAAATCAATAGATGGCACAGCGGATGATGAAGATGAAGGTGTGCCGACAGATCAAGCAATCAGAGCAGGCCTAGAATTACTTAAGGTAAATAATTATTTGAAATGTCTTCTTTTATAGTATGGGAATGTCTTAATCACACTCAGTTTCTGTTATAGTTGCTGGTCTTTTATTTATTTATTTTCTTCCAGCCACCTTTCCACTGTTCATATTTAAAGAGGCTCTATCACCACATAAGTGCCCTATCTCCTACATAATGAGATCGGTGCTGTAATGTAGGGAACAGTGTTTTTTATTTAGAAAAACGATCTATTTTCATCAAGTTATGAGCGATTTTAACTTTATGCTAATGGCTTTCTTAATAGACAACTGGGCGTGTTTTTACTTTTGACCAAGTGGGCATTGTGGAGAGAAGTGTATGACGCTGACCAATCAGTGACCAATCAGCGTCATACACTTCTCTCCATTCATTTACTCTGCACATAGTGATCCTGCGTTGTTCACTATGTGCATCACATACACACACATTAACGTTATTGAAGTGTCTTGACCGTAAATAGAAATCACGTCCAGCCAGGACGGGATGTCTATTCACAATCCCGGCACTTCGGTAACGTTTGTGTGTGACTTACTCACACAGCACATCGAGATGTTGTCATTTACCGCGAGATCTCGCATGATTACGCTTGCTGTGCTGTAAGTCCCACACAAACGTTACCGAAGTGCCGGGATTGTGAATAGACATCCCGTCCTGGTTGGAGGTGATGTCCATTTACTGTCAAGACACTTCAGTAACGTTAATGTGTGTGTATGTGGCTGCACATAGTGAACAACGCAGGATCACTATATGCTGATTATATGAATGGTGAGAAGTGTATGACGCTGATTGGTCAGCATCATACACTTCTCTCCACAACGCCCACTTGGTCAAAAGTAAAACACGCCCAGTTGTCTCTTAAGAAAGTCATTAGCATAAAGCTAAAATAGGTCATAACTTGGTGAAAATAGATAGTTTTTCGGGGGGAAAAAAAACCACTTCTGTAATCTACATTACAGCTCCGATCACATCATGTACAAGATAGGGCACTTACAATGTGGTGACAGAGCCCCTTTAACCCCTTAAGAACACGGCCAATTTTGGCCTTGAGGACAGAACAATTTTTTTATATTTCCCTCTTTGCATCCCAACGCTCATAACTCTTATTTTTTTGTACGACGTAGTTGTATGAGACTGTTTTTTGCAGGACGAGTTGTACTTTATGTAGCTACCATTTTTTGGTACAAATACATTATTGTTTAATTTCTATAAGTTTTTATTTTGGCGACAATGCAGAAGAAAGCAGTTCCGCAGCAATTTTAATATTTTTTTTTTTATTTTTTTTTTACACACCATACACCGATCATAATAAATAATGTTATACATTTGTTACGGTCGTGGCGATACCAAATATGTGTCTATTATTTCATGTTTTGGGACTTCTATTTTAAAAAGTTTATTTATTATAAAAAAATGTGTTTCTGTGTATTTTTTTTTACTTTTTTTAAATTGATTTATCATTAATTTTTTTTAAATTCATTTAACTTTTTTTTTTTTTTTTAATCCCATAAAGGGATTTATCATTTTTATTTTGTAACTGTAATGTTCTGGCATAGATCTATATGCTAGTACATAAGCCTGTGTACTGATTGTACACGGGCAGTTGTTAGGGCAGACCTCAGTATGTCCTAACAACAGGAAATATGTTCAGACAGCCCTGGGGTCCTTCAATGGACACTGGGCAGTCTGGCCATACAAGTTGTGGGCTTTGATCGCGTTACCGTTATCTTCTGTGACGCGATCAAAGTGCAGTCCCCTCTCCTTGAACGTCGCGATCAGCTTTCATCGCGGCATTCAAAGGGTTAACGGCGGAGAGAAGATGTTTCTCTCCTCTCCGCTGTCAGAGCGGGGCCGTGGCTGTGTATTACAGCCGTTGCCCCGCTCTCGATCGCGCGCACAGACGGCTGTCACACAGGACGAGAATGCTCGTCCTGTGTCGGCAACCAGTTGAGGATGGGGTTCCATGTAAATTTTCTTATAGGAGAAGAGTTGTGCAACAATGCAAAGATTTTACCGCAACTCACAGGCAACAGAATGTCACAGCGGAGCACTAACCTACCATGTCGCAAATTAATAGTGATTTTAGCTTTTATTTTCATCCTAAGCTACACAATGTTTACAATTCTATTCACATACAAGACAAGCGACACATCTCAAGAAGAACCATCCAAACTCAAAAGGCTTGTGTATTGACGCAATTTTTAGGAATGAGTGAATAAAGCAGATTTACTGTTTTACTGCAATAGAAACTGTGGCTTCTCCGTCACCCCCCCCTGCTGGTTGCTATTTTATTCGCATCCAAATCCGCACGCTACATATACCCAAGATCTTAGAGTTTGAAAGCTCTGCATACAATTTCCCTACTTACAGCTTGAATGCACTAAATCAGACTTCCATCTTTAACTTGTAATTCACCACCATGTAATATCTGGCCATTGCGGGTTTTCCACAATGAAAAATGCTACAGAAAACCTCTGATAAGTCCATGTGTGCATAAACTTATATTCTTCCGGCAGTCATCTTGTGTGAAATCTAGCGCCTGGATTATATTCTACATGTATAAATTGATATTTTTCCACAGGTGCTGTCTTTCACACATCCCATCTCATTTCATTCAGCTGAAACCTTTGAATCCCTCTTGGCTTGTCTTAAAATGGAAGATGAGAAGGTGGCCGAGGCCGCTCTGCAAATATTCAAAAACACTGGCAACAAAATTGAAGAAGACTTCCCACATATTAGATCGTAAGTTAGTTTTGTTTCATATTTAGTACTAGCAAGTACTGTCTGCGTATATATTTATAATAAATTGTATCCACTATTTGACACTACTTGTTTTTTAATAGTTCCACTTCTTATGCCATCTTATTCTAATATAATGTGTTCTTGTATTCCTTTATTTTTATTTTTTTTTCCCAAGAGCTTTGCTTCCAGTTCTACAACAGAAAGCTAAAAAGGGGCCTACTCGCCAAGCAAAGTACTCTATCCACTGTATCCATGCAATATTTTCCAGCAAAGAGACGCAGTTTGCCCAAATATTTGAGGTAAGGATTACAGACATTGCCTGAGGGGGCCCGACTGTCTTCGGAAATTCCTGCTTTAGTAAATACTTGCATTTTCCACCAAATAATTCTGGATCATCTTTTTTTAACCCCTTCACGACCACCCCACGTAGATTAACGGGTTGCAAAGCTGGTCGTTATGCCTGCAGCCCGTTAATCCACGTGTGCTCCTAACAGAGCACACAGACGCTCCCCGCAGCCCGGCATCTCCCAGTACAGGCTGCTACTAGCAGCCTTAGTCCTGGGGGAAAACATCGGGTCGGATCACAGCGGTGATCCGAACCGATTAACCCCTTAATTGCGGCAGTCAATAGTGACTGCCGCATTTAAGTTGTTATAGCAACATCGGCACCCCGCTACGCGATTGCGGGGGGCGATTGTTGCGGGGGGCGATTGCTATGGCAACCGGAAGCCTAACAAAGGCTTCCTATCTGCCATTACGTTAGCCGATTAGGCCCCGCCCGGAGGTGGAGCCTGATCGGCTTGCTGTCAGTGAACAACTGACAGTTCTAATACATTGCACTACATGTGTAGTGCAATGTATTAGAACATCAAGCAAACAGTTGGACCTTCAAGTCCCCTAGTGGGAGTAAATAAAAGTGTAAAAAAAGTAAAAATAAAAGTTGTAAAAATACAATAAAAGTTTCAAATAATAACACAAAACACAATCGCCCTTTTTCCTTTATCAAGTCATTTATTATTGAAAAAAATAATAAAGCCATACATATTTGGTATCGCTGCGACCGTAACGACCTGAACTATAAAAATATTATGTTATTTATTCCGCACAGTGAACGCCGTAAAAAAATAAATAAAAAAATACTGACATAATTGCTATTTTTTGGTCACTTTGTCTTCCAAAAATTGAAATAAAAAGTGATCAAAAAGTCGCATGTACCTAAAAATGGTACCTATAAAAACTATAACTCGTCTCGCTGAAAACAAGCCCTCATACAGCTCCGTCGACGAAAAATGTAAAACCGTTACGGCTCTCACAACTTGGCGACAGAAAAAATCCATTCTCTTTACAAAAGCTATTTTATTGTGCAAAAAGTTGTAAAACATAAAAAAGTTCTATAAATTAGGTATCGCCGGAATCGTACTGACCCGCAGAATCAAGTTAACATGTAATTTATAACGCGTGGAGAACGCTGTATAAAAAGAACTAAAAAAATAATGTCAGAATTGCTGTTTTTTGGTCACCTTACCTCCCAAAAAAAAAAAGCATAACATGTGATCAAAAAGTCGTATGTACCCCAAAATGGTACCAATAAAAACTACAGCTCGTCCCACAACAAACCAGCCCTCATACCACTACGTCTATGAAAAAATAAAATTAGTCAAGGCACCAATAAGCCAGGAAATAAAAATATGCAGTTGTGCCGGCCCGAGGGAAACGTTTCTTCTGTTTTCAAGTGGCGAATTATCAAGGCCCCTAAAATTAGGGAACCAGGAAGGGGAGGGCACAAACATATCTGCTGGAAGTGAGGGCGCCAGTATTATACCAGGACAACACTTTCCCAGCAAAATTCCCCAAACTTCAAAGGTGCGGAGTGCGGACCAAAAGGGGTATAAGTAAAGACCATTTATTAGTGCGACACCGGCCTGTGCAGAAAGGATTGTGTCACAGCGTAACACACATCTATGGATTATTTTATAGGTTTTTTTTTACCCCACTATACCACCTGACTATGCCCCTTATATACTCCGCCCGCCTACATGTACCCCCAAATTATAAACGGAAACACCAGTAAGACTCAAAACAAAACTACTACAAGCAAAATCCACGCTCCAAAAGCCAAATGGCACTACCTCCCTTCTGAACCCTACAGTGTGCCCAAACAGCAGTTTACTTCCACATATATGGCATCGCCATACCCGGGAGAACCCTTTTAACTATTTTTGGGGTGTGTCTCCCCAGTGGCACAAGCTGGGCGCCACATATTGGCATATCTATAGAAAAAAATCCCATTTTCACTCTGCAACATCGAGTGCACACCAATTTCTGCCAATCACCTGTGGTGTTAATATGCTCACTACACCCCTAAGTGAATACCTTTAGGGGTGTAGTTTCCAAAATGGGGTCACTTCTGGGGGGGATCCACTGTTTTGGTCCCACAGGGACTTTGCACATGCGACATAGCGCCCAGAAACCAATCCAGCAAAATCTGTACTCCAAATGGCGCTCCTTCCCTTCTGAGCCCTAATCTGTGCCCAAACAGCCGTTTATGACCACATATGTGGTATTGCCGTACACAGGAGAAGTTGCTTTACAAGTGTTGTGGTGCTTTTTTTCATTTATTTGTTGAGAAAATGAAACATTTTCAGCTAAAACTACGTATTATTGAAGAAAAAGGATTTTTTTTAATTTTCACTGCCCAATTCTAATAAAATCTATGAAACACCTGTGGGGTCAAAATGCTCACTACACCCCTAGATGAATTCCTCAAGGGGTGTAGTTTTGTGAATGGAATCACTTTTGGGTAGTTTCCACTGTACTGGTACCTTAGGGGCTTTGCAAAAGTGACATGGTGTCAAGAAACCAATCCAGCAAAATCTGTGCTCAAAAAGCCAAATGGCACTCCTTCTCTTCTGATCCGTGCCGTGTGCCCAAACAGCAGTTTATGACCACAAATGGAGTATTGCCGTACTCCAGAGAAGTTGCTTTACAAATGTTTTTTTTTTTTTTATTCCTTTATTTGTTGAGAAAATGAAAAATTTTGAGCTAAAGCTACGTCTTATTGGAAAAAAAGGATTTTTTTTTATCTTCACTGCCCAATTCTAATAAAATCTATGAAACCCCTATGGGTTAAAAATGCTCACTACATTTATACAAAAAAGGGCTGCCTGCAAACAACCAAGCCCAATTTCCCAGCCACCACTGATGTGTAAAAAAATGAACTTTATTAAGCTACGTGTAGCTAGACAGACCACATGAATAAATTTAAAATTCTCACTAGCCGAGAGACGGACACAGGCATGTGTAACCTGATTTAACAGGCAAATGTAGTTTCTGACGTAGGAGTATTAGTATCTTCCCTAGTCAATTAGATTTGTTAAGGTAACTAGTAGGCAACAATAGGTCCGATCAGCGGCAGTGTATTAAAATATTAGCAGCCCCCCCGACATGTTTCGCTTTAGCCCCGTGTACCCCTGAGGACGCTACGTAGTAGCGAAACATGTCGGGGGGGGCTGCTAATATTTTAATACACTGCCGCTGATCGGACCTATTGTTGCCTACTAGTTACCTTAACAAATCTAATTGACTAGGGAAGATACTAATACTCCTACGTCAGAAACTACATTTGCCTGTTAAATCAGGTTACACATGCCTGTGTCCGTCTCTCGGCTAGTGAGAATTTTAAATTTATTCATGTGGTCTGTCTAGCTACACGTAGCTTAAAGAGGCTCTGTCACCAGATTTTGCAACCCCTATCTGCTATTGCAGCAGATCGGCGCTGCAATGTAGATTACAGTAACGTTTTTATTTTTAAAAAACGAGCATTTTTGGCCAAGTTATGACCATTTTTGTAGTTATGCAAATGAGGCTTGCAAAAGTCCAAGTGGGTGTGTTTAAAAGTCCAAGTGGGCGTGTATTATGTGCGTACATCGGGGCGTTTTTAATACTTTTACTAGCTGGGCGTTCTGATGAGAAGTATCATCCACTTCTCTTCAGAACGCCCAGCTTCTGGCAGTGCACAGACACAGCGTGTTCTCGAGAGATCACGCTGTGTCGTCACTCACAGGTCCTGCATCGTGTCAGACGAGCGAGGACACCGGCACCAGAGGCTACAGTTGATTCTGCAGCAGCATCGGCGTTAGCAGGTAAGTCGATGTAGCTACTTACCTGCTGATGCTGCTGCAGAATCAACTGTAGCCTCTGGTGCCGACACGATGCAGGACCTGTGAGTGACGTCACAGATCTGCACTGCCAGAAGCTGGGCGTTCTGAAGAGAAGTGGATGATACTTCTCTTCAGAGCGCCCAGCTAGTAAAAGTATTAAAAACGCCCCGATGTACGCACATAATACACGCCCCGATGTACGCACATAATACACGCCCCGATGTACGCACATAATACACACCCACTTGGACTTTTACTTTTAAACACACCCACTTGGACTTTTGCAAGCCTCATTTGCATAACTACAAAAATGGTCATAACTTGGCCAAAAATGCTCGTTTTTTAAAAATAAAAACGTTACTGTAATCTACATTGCAGCGCCGATCTGCTGCAATAGCAGATAGGGGTTGCAAAATCTGGTGACAGAGCCTCTTTAATAAAGTTCATTTTTTTACACATCAGTGGTGGCTGGGAAATTGGGCTTGGTTGTTTGCAGGCAGCCCTTTTTTGTATAAATGTATATTGTGCCCGCCAGCCACTAGGGGTCACACTCTTGTCTGTTCCAAAATGCTCACTACACCCCTAGATGGATTCTTCAAGGGGTGTAGTTTCCTAAATGGAGTCACTTTTTTGGTGTTTTCACTGTTTTGGTCCCTTAGGGGCTTTGCAAATGCGACGTGGTCTCCGCAAACCATTCCTGCTAAATTTGAGCTGCAAAAGCCAAATGGCGCTCTTTCCCTTCTAAGCCTTGCCGTGTGTCCAAACAGCCGTTTATGACCACATGTGGGGTATTGTTTTACTCGGGAGAAATTGCTTTACAAATGTAGTGGTGCATTTTCTCCTTTTAGTCCTTGTGGAAATTAGAAAAAATTAGCTAAACCTACATTTTCTTTGAAAGAATGTAGATTTTCATTTTCACGGCCTACTTCCAATAATTTCTCCAAAAAACCTGTGGGGTCAAAATGCTCACTATACCCCTAGATAATTTCCTCAAGGGGTATAGTTTCCGAAATGGGGTCACTTTTGGGGGATTTCCACTGTTTTGGCGCCGCAAGAGCCTTTCAGACCCGACATGGTGCCTAAAATATTTTCTAATAAAAAAGGAGGCCCCAAAATCCTCTAGGTGTTCCTTTGTTTCTGAGGCCTGTGCTGCAGTCAATAAGTGCACTAGGGCCACATGTGGGGTATTTCTAAAAACTGCAGAATCTGGGCAATAGATATTGAGTTGCATTTCTCTGGTAAAATCTTCTGTGTTACAAAAAAAATAGATGAAAAATTAATTTCTGCAAAAAAAAAAAAAGAAATTTGAAAATTTCACATCTACTTTGCCTTAATTCCTGTGAAACATCTAAAGGGTTAAGAAACTTTCTAAATGCTGTTTTGAATACTTTGAGGGGTGAAGTTTTTAAAATGGGGTGACTTATCGAGGGTTTCTAATATACAAGGCCCTAAAATCCACTTCACAACTGAACTGGTCCCTGTAAAAATAGCCTTTTGAAGTTTTCTTGAAAATGTGAGAAATTGCTGCTAAAGTTCTAAGCCTTGTGATGTCATAGAAAAATAAAAGGATGTTCAAAAAACAATTCCAATCTAAAGTAGACATATGGGTGATGTTAATTAGCAACAATTTTGTGTGGTATTACCATCTGTCTTACAAGCAGATACATATAAATTTAGAAAAATGCTAATTTTTGCAATTTTTCGCAACATTTTGGTGTTTTTCACAATTAATTACTTAATGTATCGAGCAAATTTTGCCAGTAACATAAAGTCCAATGTGTCACGAGAAAACAATCTCAGAATCGTTTGGATAGGTAAAAGCATTCCGAAGTTATTACCAATAAAGTGAAACATGTCAGATTTGAAAAAATTGGCTGCGTCCTGAAGGCCAAAACGGGCTGTGTCCTGAAGGGGTTAATACTCTGCCATTATTCTCCCTAGGAAATGTTTGATTAAATGACAACTGGCTGTTACCATTCCTCTTGGCAACTAGTTTCACACTGTCCAAATAATCAGGCTGTGTAGAGATACACGACTGTCAAGGGGAATGGTGATGCTCGCTTGTCAATTTATTCATATTTCCTGGAGCTATAACTGAGGAATGGCATAATGCAGAGATCTAAGAAAACATGCTCCACAATTGTTGTTTCATAGGGAATGCAAGTATTTACTAAAACTGACATGTCTTTATAAAAAATACCATCCAATCTGCAGGCAGCGTGCTAGGGTAAAAGAAGCTAAGCAGTTTTATATATAGTGTTGGGGAAACTATTCATTATAACTTGTATTTTATTCATTTCAATTCCTGCTCTTTCTATTAGGTGTCCAATGAGCGGTCTTACTCAATTGACTACTTTCCTCATGCGCGTTTGCATAGAGTTGGATGTCAATCATTAAAAAGGTTTTCCATGGATACAACATTTTTGTACGAATACTCTGTCTAAATTAAATTTCCTAATATTCGTTGTGTCAAAAATCAGAACACATTTGTTCCTATTCACCCTACCTCTGGCCAGCCGGAAGTTATCCTTTTCATTCAATTGTTTTTTTTACTTCGACACACGCTTGTGTACGAGCGTTATGCAGACAGAGCTGTGTCGATATCTCATGAGTATCGACACAGGTCTGTCATTGAAGCATAAGCAAAGAATGAACGAGGCTGTGGACCTATAGGATGCCTCAAACCCGGGACTACTTGTGTATACCCGGGTTTAAAGAGGCTCTGTCACCAGATTCTCAAATCCCTATCTCCTATTGCATGTGATCGGCGCTGCAATGTAGATAACAGTAACGTTTTTTTTTTGTTTTTTTTGAAAAACAATATTTTTTTGGCCAAGTTATGAGCAATTTTATATTTATGCAAATGAGCCTTTCTAATGGACAACTGGGAGTGTGTTTTCTCTTATTTCCAACTGGGCGTGTTTACTTGTTTTACTAGCTGGGCGTTGTGAATAGAAGTGTATGTCAGCATCATATGTCAGCATCATACACTTCTATTCACAATGCCCAGCTAGTAAAACAAGTAAACACGCCCAGATGTTACATACACAATACACGCCCAGTTGGAAATAAGAGAAAACACACTCCCAGTTGTCCATTAGAAAGGCTCATTTGCATAAATATAAAATTGCTCATAACTTGGCCAAAAAATATCGTTTTTCAAAAAAAACCACGTTACTCTTATCTACATTGCAGCGCCGATCACATGCAATAGGAGATAGGGATTTGATAATCTGGTGACAGAGCCTCTTTAAACCCGGGTCTACATAAGTAGTCCCGGGTTTGAGGCATCCTATTGGTCCACAGCCTTGTTCATTCTTTGATTATGCTTCAATGCCCATCCCATTTTCTTTGTGACTCTTAAGTTAAATCCGTGCTCGTGCATTGCCCACGGTGTTACAAGGATTAGAACTTTAGCAGCAATTTCTCACATTTTCGAGAAAATTTCCAAAACCTATTTTTATAGGTACCAGTTCAGTTCTGAAGTGGCCTTGAGGGCCTTCTATATTAGAAACCCCCATAAGTCACACAATTTTAAAAACTTCACCCCTCAAAGTATTCAATATATCATTTAGAACGTTTTTTAACCCTTCAGTTGTTTCACAGGAATTAAAGCAAAGTAGAGGGGAAAATGTACAAATTTCTTTTTTTTTGTCGGAAAATCTATTTTAATAAAAAAAATTCTGTAACACAAAAGGTTTTACCAGAGAAATGCAACTCCAATATTTATTGCTTAGATACTGCAGCTTTTAGAAATATCCCACATGTGGCCCTAGTGTCCTAATGGACTGAAACACCGGCCTCCGAAGCAAAGGAGAACCTAGTGGATTTTGGTGCCGCCTTTAGAATATATTTTAGGCACCATGTCAGGGTTGAAGAGGTCTTGTAGTGCCAAAAAAGATACCATTTGGCAAACTATACCCCTCAAGGAATTCATCAAGGGGTATAGTGAGCAATTTAACCCCACAGCTTTTTGCTGAATTTAGTGGAATTAGTCCGTTAAAAATAAATCTACATTTTTTCCAATAAAACTTAGAAATTATTAATTTTTACAAGGAAAAGAAGATTTGTAAAGCCCCAAGATTTGTAAAGCAATTTCTCCGGGTTACGGCAATATCCCATATGTGGTAATAAACGGCTGTTTGGACACACGGCAGGGCTCAGAAGCGAAGGAGTGCTATTTGGCCTTTGGAGCTCAAATTTACTCAATTGGTTTTCGGGTGTCATGTCGCATTTGCCAAACCCCTGAGGGACCAAAACAGTGGACACCCCCGAGAAGTGACCCCATTTGGGAAACTACAGCCCTAAAAAGAATTTCTCTAGGGGTATAGTGAGCATTTTCATCCCATAGGTTTTTTGCTGAATTTAGTGTAATTAGGCCGTCAACTTTTTTTATTTTTTTTTTTACGGCGTTTACTGTGCGCTATAAATCACATAATTTATTCTGTGGGTCGATGCGATTACGGTGATACCATATGTATACAGGTTTTTTTATGTTTTACGGTCTTTGCACGATAAAATCACTGTTTTAAAAAAAATATTTTGTTTTTGTGTCGCCATATTCTAAGAGCCACAACTTTTTTATTTTTCTATCAGGAAAGCTGTGTGAGGGCTTGTTTTTTGCGGAACAAACTAGTTTTTATTGGTAGAATTTTTGGGTATATGCGACTATTTGATCCCTATTTATGCAATTATTTGGGAGCTGAAGTGACTAAAAATAGCGATTCAGTTATCGGTTTTTGTTTTTTTTCTATGGCGGTCACCGTGCGAGGATAAATGACATTATATTTTTATAGTTCAAGCTGTTATGGATGCGGCGATACCAATTATGCATAGTTTATTTTCTACTAAAAATCTTTATAAGGGAAAGAGGGTTTTTTTTTCCTTTTTTTTTTTTTTATTTATTTTTTTTAAATTTTGACATTGTACTTTTGTACTTTTTTTCGTAACTTTTTTTTTTTCTTTTTTTTTTAGTAGCACTGGGGACTTGAAGATCCAATTGTTGGATCGTTGTTATAATGCCCTGCAATACTTATGTATTGCAGGGTATTATACCTGTCTGTTTCACACTGACAGGAGGCACATTAGGTCCTGCCTCTGGCAGGACCTATACGCCTTCCATAGATGGCAGACCGGAAGCCTTTGTTGGGCTTCCGGTTGCCATAGCAAGCGGCCCCTGCAATCGCGTAGCGGCTGCCGATGTTGCTATAACAACGTAAATTCAGAGGTCGCTATTGACTGCCGCATTTAAGGGGTTAATCAGTTTGGATCACCGCTGTGATCCGACCCGATGTTTTCCTCCAGTACAGGCTCCTAGTAGCAGCCTGTACTGGGAGATGCCGGGCTGCGGGGAGCGCCTGTGTGCTCTGTTAGGAGCACACGTAGATTAATGGACTGCAAGCACAAGGACCACGTGGGGTGGTCGGGAAGGGGTTAATGGTTTATATTTTCGATTGATGGAAGCTGGGTAGGTCGCTGCATGAACCCTTTGGATTAAGATATCTTGTTTGTTGTGTAATGACTTTCCTTTTTACTAGTTTAATTCCGTTTTTGTTTTGATTATTGCTTTTTGTAGCTGCCCTTTACAAGCATCTAAGGGAATTACATTAGCGGTATAATTTCCCTGCACTAGGACATGTAATATGAACAGATTAATGTCCAGTCATCAGTACTCTGCATCAGAATTACTGTATGGGTTTTTAAATATCTGGGAATGTAAAACTTCTGCTTGTTGTGAGGTAGCGGCTTATAATATTTTAATTGCTCGGTATAGGAAATTTATGAAGACAGGTGTATCGGCTGTCGTGTACGCTTCAGAATCATTCGCATAATATGCTCCATAGTACTCCAAGTAAGAGGAAGAAAGTTGACGAAATTGCGTCAATAATTCCTTAAACCCTTTCAAGAACGTATTTTTTAATAGTGAACTCCCAACATTCAATGAAATCTACTCTGGGGCCTCATGCACACGACTAAGGGTTTTTACTGTCCGCAAATACGCGTCCGGATACAAATCCGCAATTGCGGCAGCGACCTTAGACTTCTATGGGTCGAGTACATGCCGTAATTGCAGACAAGAATAGGACATGTTCTATATTTTGCGGATGATTTCTACAGCCCGGACATACTTCCGTGAATATATGGCCAATAGAAACAAACTGGGTCTGCAATTTCATCCGTTGTTACGGATGAAACTACGGTCGTGTGCATGGGACCTTAAGGATTTTGGTTCTCGGTTGAGTGTCATTAGAGGCGGTAACCAACAATAGTTTTTCAAGAGGTTTTGTCATCACAGATAGCCCCTTTATTCCAAGAGCAATTAAAAAGTACAACTTGTCCCGCAAAAAACAAGACCTTATACAGCTATGTCGACGCAAAAATAAAGGAGTTATAGCTCTTGGAATGAGACGATGGAAAAACGTAAAAAATGGCTTGGTCATTAAGGGGTTAAAGGGCTTGTCCCATCAGGAAACGCTGTGTTCGTATGCCATGACCCCCACATGAGTAAGAGCAGTCAACAAACCACTGCAGAGCAGTGACAGTGGTTTGTTGACTGCTCTTACTCATGTGGGGGTCATGGCATACGAACACAGCGTTTCCTGATGGGACAAGCCCTTTAACCCCTTAATGACCAAGCCATTTTTTACGTTTTTCCATCGTCTCATTCCAAGAGCTATAACTCCTTTATTTTTGCGTCGACATAGCTGTATAAGGTCTTGTTTTTTGCGGGACAAGTTGTACTTTTTAATAGCACCATTTTGGGGGACATATTATTTATTGATTAACTGTTATTAACTTTTTTTGGGGGGGGGATAGAAAAAAACCTGAAATTTCGCCACAATTTTTCGCGTCTTAAATCTACGCCGTTTACCGTGTGGTATAAATAACACAATAACTTTATTCAGCGGGTTGTTACGATTGCAACGATACCAAATTTGTATAGTTTTTGTATGTTTTACTACTTTTACACAGTAAAAACGCTTTTTTTTCAAAATTATTTGTTTTTGTGTCTCCATATTTGAAGAGCTGTAACGTTTTCATTTTTTCGCCGATGCGCTTGTATGAGGGCTTTTTTTTTTGCGGGAAGACTTTTTTTTCATTAACTTTATTAAACTTTTTTTTTACTTTTTTACTAGTCCCATTAGGGGACTATAATATGCGATTCTGCGATCGCTATTGTAATACACTGCAATACTTTTGTATTGCAGTGTATTACTGCCTGTCCGTTTAAAACGGCCAGGCATCTGCTAGGTCATGCCTCCGGCATGATCTAGCAGGCATTCACTCCAGGCAGACCTGGGGGCCTTTATTAGGCCCCCGGCTGCCATGGGAGACACAGACACTCGGCGATCGTATCGCCGGGTGTCGGAGGGGGAGCTCCCTTCCTCTCTCCAAAACCACTCAGATGCGGTGCACGCTATTGCGCACCGCATCTGAAGGGTTAAAAAGGTGAGATCGATACTAATATCGATCTCACCCGGCAGAGCAGGGACGCCCCCAGCCCTCAGCTGCCTCTAGCAGCTGAGAGCGGGGAGATTTGACACTCCCTGCTCTGTTTACTTTATCCTGATGCAGTGCCGTAAAAAGGCACATGCATCAGAATAAAGCCCGTTAGTGGCCGCCGTTAAAAGGCGTATTGGCGGTCACTAACGGGTTAAGAGGAACATTTTCCTTGCTAATTCCCAATGATTTGGGCTATCTCATAGACATCCAATATTCGCATGCCTTACCTTATTTTTACATATTTAAGCAAGCAGAGGGGTACTGAGAAATGACTTGGAGTGTAACATAGGCAAGGTTTTTGTATGTACTTGTTTAAATGCCCCGTGATCAAGGACCACACAAGCCACTGTCGATTTATTTTTGACACTATGGAGTATTCAGTCCCGCAGTTCACTAGGAAGCCCTGCAGAGAATAATGCAAATGTTATTGTTTCATGCCATCAATTACGCATAAGGCATAACTTCGCTTTTAAATGTTATTTAACAGTTTTCACCTATAATGTTGAGTATCTTCAGATGTTTCTTTACTGATCCCATCTTATACTGAGATTGTATGTAATGCTCTTGGCTCTTGGCGCGTGTGTGCGTGTGCGTGTGCGTGTGTGTGTGTGTGTGTGTGTGTGTGTCTCTAATAGAAAAATGTTATTTTACTACTATTTTCTTGTTTTTCCTCTTTAGCCGTTACACAAAAGTCTTGATCCCAGTAATCTGGAGCAGCTTATTGTATCCCTCATAACCATTGGTCACGTAGCACAGCTGGCACCTGATCAGTTTGCAGGCCCACTAAAGTCAATGGTAGCGAACTTCGTGGTAAAAGACTTGTTAATGACTGACCGAGTAAGTTATATTTACTTATTCATACACTGGAACAAATGTTTAGCTCTATATCCGTGGTCACCAACCTGTGGCTCTCTAGCTATTGCAAAAATGTAACTTCCATCATACCCTGACAGCAACAGTTTGGAGACCACTGCTCTGTGTTGCGCTAGCATGTGGCAGATTTAGGTCAATACACCTTTTTTTTTGTCTGCAGCTTATCTAGCGTCGCTTAAAGGTTAAACCTTTTTATTTGTTTTGCATTCTTAATTTTCTAAAAGATTAAAGGCTCTTTTACACAGGCCAATGATCGAACTAACAAGCTTTCATATGAACGCTTGTTCCTAATAATTTCTCTCCGTAAAAAGGGCAATGATCAGCCGATGAACTAGCAAACACTCGGCTGATTGTATCGTTTATGCAACAGAAAACATTATCTCTTCGGCAGCCCTCTCTGCTTACACAGGGAGATGATGTGCTGCCGACACAATGGAAACGTATTGGGACGAGCAATCCTAGTAACGATCCCTCGCCCCCATACGTTACGGATCAGAACTCCCAAATGAGCGTCTATCAACGAGGTGTCTCATTGATCTGCCCTTCGTTGTTACGGACAAAATTGGCCAGTGTAAAAGGACCCATACATGTACTTGTATATCATCAGTGCGTGCTTTTCTATTTCCGTCAACGGAAGGAGCACTGCAGCGTTTCCTCTGTGTAAAACTTTATGAACCTACTTTTTTACTTGTGTTTTGAAACTGGTACAGTGATCATAATCATTGCATCCGTATTGAATAGAAAGTAAGTTGGTAAATTGCTTCCTAGTCCAGCTTCACTATACAACATGACTTACATGACCATTTATTTTAAAGCCATATGTCTACAAAGTCACTGTTACATGGATGAACATTTTTGGGTTTTTTTCCCCTCCAATGCAATGTTTCAGCTCTAAGTGCAGAACCTTTGTGAAGCTTTTGACTTGGACAAAAAAATATTGCATTGGTGAATAAAGGTGACACATTTAACAATATGTTGGAATGTTGTAGGGATTTTGCTTTTAGATACATGTGGAGGAACTTTAGATCAAACTCCCGAGGCCTTGAACCATAGTTGTGGCTGATTTTTAAGTTTATCCAAACAGACGGGAAAGAAAACTCAGGGAGATAATTTCCTGCGTTCATTGTACTACTGTAGCTGACTACGTATGTGAGAAACTTATACATTTTTATGGCCGTATGTACTCTGATATGAAATGTATGGCCTTACCACGTATGTATGTTAGGCCTCTAAAATAAAATTATCTGCCTGCTATGCTACTAACTTAAATGCCTTGTTGTGTATTTTGTAATGAAATGTTATGTACTCAATATCTCTCTCCCCATTAGTGTCCAGGCAGAAAGACCACCAAACTCTGGATTCCTGATGAAGAAGTGTCACAAGAGACATTGGTTAAGGTAAGCATGTGATCACTCAATGTATATGTCCTATGTCAGCTGATGTCTATGCCTTGTTAAAGCACTTTTGCAACAGTTTTATTGCTCGAATGCATTAAAAATAAAAAAATTACGCAACTATAGCAACTAGCTAATAGTTAGGATTGAAAATGGAATATTTTGTGTATGCAGCTCTTACATAGATGTGTCTCTGGTTACAGACTACAAACAAACCTTTTGTAGTCTAATCCTGAAGTGAAGCGTTTACTTCTTTTCATCTACCCCTCTTCTTGCTAACCCACTGTATATCGGGTGTTCTTGTAGATAGATATAAAACTAAGCTATGTTCAGGGGAAAAATAATTTTTTTTGACGCTATTTATTTTTCCCATGTAGATTCAAGCAATAAAGATGATGGTGCGTTGGTTATTGGGAATGAAAAATAACCATAGTAAATCTGGGACTTCTACGTTACGGCTTTTGACCGCAATTTTACATGCTGATGGAGATTTAACAGAACATGGAAAGCTGAGGTAAAAGTTAACAAGTTAGTGGTTTGTAGTGAGAGAAAAAAATTCTTACAACTTTTTTTTTCTTCTAAATAGAACATAAAAAAATATGTTTTAATTTTTTTTATTAGCCATAACTACTGTATTAATGTTTTAATCCATACAGTAAACCAGACATGTCACGTCTGCGACTAGCAGCCGGCTCTGCAATTGTGAAGCTAGCACAGGAGCCATGTTACCATGAAATCATTACCCTAGAACAGTATCAGCTGTGCGCCCTAGTAGTCAATGTAAGTATTTTCCCAAACTACATCCCTATTTGACTGGGGTTCTCAATGAACCTGCGAAAAAATATTATTTTTCTGCTTTTAAGGCTCTATTCACATAAGCACCTTGGATTGTGCTCATAACGGAGCAAGGCCTCAATGATGGATCCATTTTTGATTGAATTGCCTTGACTTATTATGGGGTCTGTCAAATTTCTGCTGGAGTTCTGGTATTTTTGATGGCATTGCAGACTGCGCTATTCTTGCCATAAAAAGTACCAGCAACTCTGAAAGAATTGCTTTTTTTATATAGACAAAATACAAGTTGTTGCTATATTTTATTTATTTTTTTTATTTTTTTTATGGACTTTAGTGAGACTTCTTTCACGCTAACGTTAGTATACGTTTACCTCTCTTCCGTCAGAGGAAGAGCAGATCCAAAGATTAAACGGAAAGCAATGGTTCCGTTAGGATTACCATTGATTATCAATGATCATTTTGTTTCAGTTGCTTTCCGTTTCTCCCCGTTCGCTAGGTTTCAGTTTGTTTTTTTTTACGGAAGCGAAAGTGCAGCCTGCAGAATTTTTAGATTCTCAATTTCTCTAATGGTATACTAACGGTAGTGTGAACTTCGCCTGACCTGGCAGTGGTTACTTCAAATTCAATGTATGTTATTGTTTGAATAGCGGGTTACACAGGACGGGATGAGCGATTTGTATAAGGAGACTGAAAGCTAGGTTTAAAGTTTAATTTATCGGAAAATTCCAAGTGAGGTATAAAGGATTGGGCAGAAGATCGATGTCTATCTTTTGGTTTCGGCCACATGACGAGATCTAGAGGCCTCGCACAGCAGCCTACAGATTTAATCATGTCAAATTAGTAACTTGGTTCTGACCATGGAGGCATAACTGCTGAGCTGTATGCGCAGCATCATGATATATAGTAAGGCCCGGCAGATCCAGAGCGAGCAGAGGCAAATAATATTTGGCAACCAATGCTACTCCTGCCTTCAGCCCAAATTTATATTATGATATCCTGTTGAAACTTGAGTCCTAAATAATAAAGCAAATGGTCCTTCCATTCGATATCAAAGTTCAATTTCAACATCTTAATGGCCGAATCATCCACTGTTCAATGCCTTAGATGTGATTGATATTAGGTTGACCCTATGTGTCAAGAGACATGCAGAACCCGTTCTCAGATGAACTTGTCCGTTCCGCTGAATTGACTGAATCGGCTGGGAGAGAAAGATACAGCTTCTGCGTATACAGGATACATAGAAGCTGTATCGTAAAAACTGTTTTTAATAAAAGTAAATGAAGTGCTTAAAATCACAAAACATGCTAATTTAAAAAAAACATTTAGAGGTTAGACTTTAAGTTGAATAAAAAAGCAAAAAAACACATAGTAGGCTTATTCGCCAGCCAGGCGATTGTACCAAAGTATCTGATACTGAATTGAGCCAAATGTAGAACTCCATCTTTGTACCAATTTCCTTTATTTATGTGATGCCATAACTACAGGATCGTGATCAGACTAAACAGGTGGAGCGAGACGCCAACTTATAACTCTATAAACGAGGAGGAAACAAAAGTGGTCAATTCTGGAATAAGCTCTCTGGGTCGTAGAATAAAAAGAATAATGCAGAGTATTGGGATTAATTTGTCCACACATCTATAAAATCATGATCATGCATAAATCGGGAAAACCGATCACTAATCTAAGGTGATCTTAATAACCTACCCCTGGTCGATCTATAGAAGTGGTCGATCTATAGAAGTGAGTGTTTATATAAGAGGCGGCAGGGCTTTGGTTTCATTCATCTTCTCCGTTCTAAAGGTATGTTCACACGCTAAAGTAAAAATGGCTGTAAAATACAGAGCTGTTTTCAAGGGAAAATCATGATTTTCAGATGTTTTTAAAGCATCAAACTTTTTTGGAGCGGTTTTTCTATTGACAAAATGTACAAAATTTATGGGGCGGTTTTTACGCGCCGTTTTTCAAACGGCCGCGTAAAAAACTGCCCCGTCTGAACGAACCGCCGGTTTTCCCATTTGAAATCAATGGGCAGATGTTTGTAGGCGTTCAGCTTCTGTTTTTAAAGGCTTTTTTGAGGCGTTTACACCCCGAAAAACACCTGAAAACACTGCGTGTGAACATACCCTCATAGTATAATAAAGGTCATGTATTTGCATTCTAGTTTATTAAAGTTCTATTCCTCATTGTGTTTTGTCCTATTTGTTATAGGATGAGTGTTACCAAGTCAGGCAGCTGTTTGCACAAAAGCTTCACAAAGGCTTGGCTAGATTAAGGCTTCCGCTTGAATATATGGCTATTTGTGCCCTCTGTGCAAAAGATCCTGTGAAAGAAAGGCGGGCACATGCCAGGCAGTGTCTGGTGAAAAATATCAATGTTCGAAGAGAGTATCTGAAGCAGCATGCTGCCGTAAGTGGTAAGTTGGAATGCTACAGATCACCTGCTAAGTATTTTAGAGTGAGCCTGTTTTCTACTTGATCTGTTAAATTCAGATTCCTGTGTAATGTACATATAGCAAATATTTCAAAATGTTTGTATTCTTATAATTCATGACAAGAAAATACCTGTGAAATGGATATAATTGGGGGACACCGCAACACTTGATATAGATCCTTGCAACTTGGTGACTGACATTAGGTATCAAAAACAGGTAGACATGACTGAAATCTCAGGTCTGCTGCAATTTATACATTTATTTTCCCCCTTTTCTTAGCCGCAGGTGGGTTTTCAGCCTGGTCACCAGCCTAGTAAACCCCTTGCGGGTGTCGGGAAGCCAGGCTGTTTTCTGCATGGACTTTCTCCTTGCCACCGTTCACGTAATTTGTTGTCTGCATCTGCAGGTGAAGTACCAGTAACCCCCCAATCTCCCACTGGAACTCTATAGCTACTATACCTGTAGTGGGACTCTGTCAGGGATTGTTCCCTATCTGGGAAGGGTGCATTTTTTATTGCCTTTATTATGGGGTCATTCCTCGGGGAATTTTCTGCACCACTGGCCATTCTTTCTCTATTTTTGCGTTGAGGAAACGAGCGCAACGTTGCGCTATAGATGCTCCTCGTCTTGTCAGTATTACACTTCTTCAGTACCCGTCTTGCATCAGCGCTAGGCCGCGATATTCGTAACTGCACATGCCAAGCCCCCTAGCTGTCGTCTAAGCCTGGCAGCCCTATCAGCTGACAAGCATCATTCTATTGGCTGACTGGAGGGAGTCGCTCATATGGAGGTGGGCTCCACAGCATGGGCTCATGAAGGGGTGGACCTTTTGCTTCCCACGTCTCCCCATAAGCAAGACTCAGTGTGCCTGCACCATTTTCCAGATCTGCATATTAGTTGGTCATTTCCTCTGCTGTTGGTCCAGCAGCTGTTATTTTCATAGTTTCTTCATACGCTACAGTCTTCTGCCAAGTGGTAGACCGCTACCTGTCTTTTATTTTATTTTTCCTAAGGGTCCGCTTTATTTTTTTTAATAGGTGCAGCTTCTCAGTAGGGGTTACGCATTCCTTCTGACACTGGCTGCCTGTTAGTTTTTGTGTTTTTTTGTTATTTTTCCCCCCTCTCCCTTGTGACATGACTTAATCATGGGAAGATTCCACCAGGCATCTGGCACAGGGGCCCATGGTTACATACTATAACTGTGGCGAATGTAATAAGATGTTTACATGCAGCCAGCCTAACTCCTTCTGCCCACAATATCTGCAATCCAGAAACCCCCAGGTTATGGCACCTCCTAAATGGGAAAGGTATTTTGCTTAGACCCTAGGTGACATCTCCAGACTCTTCTAAACCATGGTTGAGTCTTTGGCGCACTTGCCTTCCCAGATAGCTGGTGAACTCCATGCCCCTACTTCCTTTTCACAGTCTACCTCTAGTAATAGTTCACAAAGTAGGTGCAGAAGTACCAGAGAAAAGTCCCACTCCTCCTCAGATTCTCTCCTAGGGTACCCTGTTGGGGTCAACAATGGTGAAGCTGATTTCCAGGTTAAGTTGCTTTCCTGCAGTGTATTATTCAATTTGGATTCAGACTTAGATCTGGACTTGCATCTGACTGCTGCCATGCAGGTGTTGATACGTGCGGTCAGGGACAACTTTCATGTCAAGTATGACCCCCATCAACCCATATCAGGAAGAGTGTCAAAGGCTATGCTTTTCAAACTGTAGCGAGTTTGAGAAAATGTTATGCAAAGAAAAGAAGCAACATGACAGACGCATGTCTGCTTCAAAACGCATTAAAGGGGTTGTCCGCTTTCTGACAACTGATGACCTATCCACCGATAAGCCGCTCCAGGGGCCTGCGGGCACAAGATGTTGTGGTAGTATGTAAGGAGCCCGGAAGCAGTTGGCTCCGTACATAGCATAGCGGCCGTGCTGCAGGTCTGCTCCTATTCACTACTGCAATTCGGCCGCTATTCCGTGCCCGGAGATAACTGCTTCCGGCTTGTACGTCCGGTGCACGGAGGCACCGGACCAGGACCAGCTGATCTGCGCGGGGCCTGGGTGTCAGACCCCCACAGATGATGTACTGATGACCTATCTGGTGGATAGGTCATCAGTTGTAAGAAGCTGGAAAACTCCTTTAATACTCTCTTTGCTCTTCAGAAGGACATGATCTGTAAATGGTCTATCTCATGGCTATCAAAGAGCACCACCATCCCACTGTCTGATGCAACGTCACTCAATGACTCTAGAAAAGAAGTCTGATTCCCAGACCCAAGTCTGCAATTGTGGCCGCAGGTTCTGCTCTGCGCCCAGCCTTTGAATCTGCCTGTGTGATTAAGGCTTGCTCGGTTTAAGGGAAACTGCTGCACCCGCGGTATCTTGGATGGAGCACTGCAGCAGGATAAAGCTGATCTGCTTCTCAGGTGATCCATGCTTTAAGTTCTTGTCTAAAGCTTTCCTTGAGTCAGCCTGCCTCTATATCCATGCATCGGTTAATTTGATTGTGATCCAGCATTATATTTGGCTGAAAGCTTGGGCTCCTGACCAGGCTTCTAAACAAAATAAAAGTATTCATTGGCCTTTCCTTTTTTGGTGGCAGACTTATTGGAAAACATCTTGACAAGATTATATGTGATGCTACTTGCGGTGAGATCTGTTTTCCCTTTAGAACCGCCCCCGGCAACATTTTTCTCCGTTTTCAGAGGTTTCGGTACTTTCTTAACAACTCCTCCCAGAGATCACTCTCTTGACAGAGACCAGACAAGATGACTAGTCGTGCCAGCAACCCCAGGCACCCATCTTTTAATCCCTGACATGCTTGGCAACAGCGCCCAGAAGTCATCCCTGCCAAGACCTTTTCGACCTGAAGGTTTCTCACTACCTGTGTCGGATGTCAGAATGGGAGGAGGACTTTACATTTAAAAGACATGGCCTGCTCATGTGGATGAAGGCTGGGATTGGGAGGTGGTGTCGACCGGTTATAAGATAAGTTCTACACCCTTACCACGGCTCCATAGGCCTTCACCAAGGTCTTGGAAAGTCTCATGGCGCTTCTCTGTGCCAGTGAAGTTGCTGTCATCCCTTACCTGGACATCCCCTTGGTGAAGGCCTCCCTCCAGACAGTACAATCTTTGGTCTCTACATCACTCTGGAAAATGTGCGCAGGAAAAATGTGCTGTAACCATAGCAACTAGTCAGACATTTAGTTCTATTTTCAACAGTTGTTAAGCAACAAGACGTGTGTAAAGACATTTTAATGAAGATTTAGATAAATCCTCCTTGGTACCAACTCAGAGCATGGAGTTTCTGGGAAGGAACTTCATCATCAGGTCAGCAAGGGTCCGTCTTCTGGAGAACAAGATGAAGACATTAACTTTTTAAGGTGGTCCAGCTTTGCCACAAAACTCAATCTGCTTTTGCAAGTGGGGCCTAGGCAGCAGGGTGTCTTATTTTCGAGGCAGTACCATGTGCGCAATTCCAGACCTCTCTAAAGGTGATACTTTTGTACTGGGACAGGTCTCAGAACTTATGCCCCCCCCCCAGTGGCATGTCATTAGAACGGAATCCAGCCTATCTGGGTGAGGTGCAATTTTTAGCCTTCACGCCGTCCATGGCACTTTAGTTCCAGAAGATTGACCGGATCTCCTGCAACTAAGGGCAATCGTACTGCCCTCTTCCATTGGACTCTTCATCGTTGCCCGGTCAGGATTCACTTGACAACTCTGTGGCGGTTGCCTGTCTGAACCACCAAGGCGTCACTAGGAGTCCTCTGAAATCCTTCTATGGGTCGAGTGTCATGTACCAGCGCTGGCAGCGGTCCACACACTAGGAGTAGACAACTGGGTTGCAGATTTGATACCCTCTCCATCCACTCTTGCAAAGGGTGCTCAAGAGGGAAGGTGTTCCTGCAATTCTGATGGTGCTGGCCTCGCCGGGCCTGGTATTTCAACCTGTTTGCAGATGCATTTTGGTGTGTTGCAGGTCCTCCTGACCTAATTTACCATGGTCCGCTATTCCACCCCACTTTACCTTCTATGCATTTAACGACGTGGCTCTTAAAGCCAAGGTTCTGAGGGCCAGCAGGCCTCTGTCAAACAGTCATCCAGACGATGTTGAAGGCTAGGAAACCTCAATCAGCTAAAGTGCATCATCGTACGTGCAAAGCTTATTTCTGCTTGTGTGAACAGCGTATACTCCATCCTCTGGTATGTTCCACGCTTAGGATTCTGTTATACCTGCAATCAAGCCTTTATCAAGGACTTGGCCTATCTTCCTTTTATGGGTCAGGTCTCTGCTCTATCCATTCTTTTTCAGCGATCTTTGGCCTTTCGTTCTCAGGTGAAGACTTTTTTTTTTCTTTTGCAAATTGTGGCTCATGCAGGCCTTACCTTCAGGCTTTTCGCAGAGTCTTGGAATCTTTGTCCACGTCTATTTGGTTTCCATGGAGTCGTTTCGGTGCCCCAACTCTCTTTGTCATTCCAGTGGGGCCACGTAGGGCTTGGTTATTTACAGCCTACAGTACAAATATACACATTCCGAGGGATTTTATGTGACTGTTTTAAAGGGTGTTTTATTTCGATACATTTATTTTTTCGACTGATGAGTCAATAGATCCTTTTAACTTCTATTGGACTCAGACTTGCAGATTTGCTTCAGTTTGCAGTAGTCTTCATCAGTTTAGTGGGTGACTGTGGGTGGGTGACTGTGACTGTGTGTGTGTGTGACTGTGTGTGTGTGTGACTGACTTACTGCATCTTAATACTTTATTTTAAAATGTATTAAGGTCAATGGGTGACCAATTGATGTTTTCTTAGTGCTGTCTTAGTTTTTTTTAATGGATGTCCTGTGCGTTACACAGACTGACGGATGGGAGCGCTGCTGCAATGTTTACATTCAGCATCGCTCAGTTCAGTGGTACAACAGTGCTTATTTTCTGCTGCATTGAACACAAATGTATTTTATAAGCCGTTGTTTAAGGCGATCTGTGATCTACTAACCTAGTACTTGCTTTCCTCATTCAGACAAGCTGCTGTCTCTCCTTCCTGAATATGTTGTTCCATACACAATTCATCTTCTTGCGCATGATCCAGACTATGTGAAAATTCAAGATATAGAACAACTGAAAGATATTAAAGAGTAAGTCTTTGATATTTTTTTGCTTGCCTGACAATATCTGTAGCAATTACAACTATCTATATATATATATTTGAATGGGATATGCAGAAATCCATAAACCTGCTGTGGAAACAACCTCTCCTTCAGATGTATGGAATAGACTTTTCAGTCAGAAATTTTTGCGACCGTTCTGCCACATGTGAACTTACCATTAAACTGGCCATAATCTTAACATTAGGATCGTGCAATACAACAATGCGATTGTGCAAAGTGGCAGATAGCAGCCAATTATGCCATACACGCCTAGTTTCAGCCGATAAAGGCTGAAAAGAATTTAACATCACAGAACACTAGGCAGACAGCAGTCCGCAGTCAGCCATCGCGAACAATCGCATGTCATTTTAAAATTATGAAATCGTTAACGTTATGCTCGCTTGGCCAACTTCATTTAAAAAATGGGGTTGTCTTCATGGGACAGCCACATTTAAGGTCCTGCACTCTAATTAAATCACGTTGTGTTGTAAAATAGGATATCCTAAAGACTATGGACATCTTTTGCATTGAAATTTTTAGCTGGCTGTTTTGCTGCATCCGACACACCACAGCCCACTGCTGCTGGCTGATGTCCACTCAGTACTGAAGTCATCTCTTGTCCCCTTCCCTTCTCACAGTATAAGGCCTGATTCACATGAACGTGTCAGTTTTCCGTCCGCAAAAAACGCAGCCTTTTTCATGTGTTTCAGTTGTTTTTTTTTTCTCAGCCTTTTTTAGCAACTGTTCGTGTGCAGTCCGTGATTTTCATGCATCAATAGACTTCAATGGGCGCGTGGCCCGCAAAAACGGACTGGAATAAGACATTCAGTGAGTTTCATGCAACAGAAAGACGCTGCGTGAAAAATCAAGCATGGCTGAATAGCACCATTGAATTGCATTGGTCCGTGTGCTGTCCATTGTTTTAACGGACAGCACACAGATGTATACAACGTTCGTGTGAATCAGGCCTTGGAGATCCCAGCAGGGAGGAGGTTGTGCACAGTGGCGTAAACTGCATTAGATCACAGCAGAACCTCCAGAGGGGGGGCGCACACAAGCTGTAGATAGGCATTCGGGAACGCACAGCAGAGTGTGCAGAGGAGGAATCACATAGGCTGTACTGTATCACAGCATAGATAGGAGAGCGCACACACGGCAGAATCTGCAGTTGGTAGGGGGAGAGATCACACACACAGAGGCCGCATCAGTGTCTGTGTCAGCACAAGAGAGTGAAGATCACATAGAGGCTGTTTAAAGGTGGTTTTACACCGGCAGATTTATGCCGGTAAACCAGCCCCTATCGACGACACAGCACGTCTATAGGTGCTTATTTGGCTCAATTTCCATTGAAACTTATTATTCTTACCCACAAAGCTCTCCACAGTGCTGCACCTCCTTACATCTCCTCCCTCATCTGTCTACCAGCCTACTAGAGCTCTATGTTCTGCCAACGACCTTAGATTAAAATCCTCCATAATCCGAACCTCCCTCTCCCGTCCAGGATTTTTCTCGCGCTGCACCCGTCCTCTGGAATTCGCTACCCCAGACAATCAGATTAATTCCCAATATCCACAGTTTTAAACGTGCCCTGAAAACACATCTTTTTAGACAGGCCTATAACATTCCCTAATCTGACTCCTTTCCTTGGCCCCATTAGTCCTCAGAATAAGATTCCTTCACACTCCTTGCACCGTACTGCATTTCATGTCCGTCATACACGGATACTGGCTGGTGACCGGCTCATGCAGATTTATGTGTACCACCCCATATGTATAAAAGATGGCTGGACCATTGTACTGAACAAACACTTTTGCACTTTGTGTGTCCCTTTATTTCCTCTTAGATTGTAAGCTCTTGTGAGCAGGGTCCTCAATCCTCCTGTCTGAATTGTAAATTAGCCTTGTCACTATGTAATGTCTGATATTGTCTGTTTATGTTCCCTCTAGATTGTAAAGTGCTGCGTAATATGTTGGCGCTATATAAATAAAGGTTATTATTATGGAGCAAGCATTGTAATGTATAGGGACGAGCAAGATTGTTTGCATCATTGTCGGCAACACACCCACTATTTACACGGGGAGATGTTCTCTAAGGCCCCATGCACACGACCGTAAAAAACCTCAGTTTTTACTTTGTATGGGAGCACAGCCCGAAAATGCGGCTGTCAGTCAGCGGCCGGCCGTGCTTGCGGGCACGGTCGTGTGCATGGGGCCTAACAGCGATGATTTTTACTGCCTCATGAGTCGCAATCAGTTGAGAAACGAGTGTTTGCTCTTTTGTCAGCTGATCATTGGGCCTTTTAACACTGGCCGATGATTTCGAACGAGTGTTTTGTTCCCCTGATCATTTACTTGTTTAAAAGGGCTTTTAGGGTCTCCAAAAGGGGAAAGCGGTACAGGAATTAAGCTGTGATGATATGAGATCCAGTGAAGGCAGCAGCATCCTGGAAAAAACCGAACTCGCAAGCAGCATTTATTAAATGATCGAATGAATGAATAAAGACTGCAGCCTGAAACTTAGTGCAACTTCTTGTAAAAATTATTTCTCATTTAGATCAATGGGGGACACAGCACCGTGGGCGTTTGCCACTTGGAGCCAAGATTTTTCCTACCACCTATGCAGGCTATGCCCTTCCTACAGAAACTGGCTAAATCCGTTTTTAGCCTAGTGTCCGTAGGAGGCTGCCATTACCTGTTTCTCAGGCCTGCTGCTATTTTTTTATTTTTATTTTTTTAAAGGTCCGTTTTATTATCTCTTTAGCTGCACGTGGATTGTCAGCCTGGTCACCAGCCTAGTCAACCGCCTGCTGGTGCCAGGAAACAGGGCAGTTTTCTGCACTGAATTTCCCTCACCGCAGGTCACCAAACTAAATTTTTTGTATCCACAGTCGGAGTGCCAGTAACTCTACTATATGTGCGAGGTTACTGGAAAATCTACGCGCCCACCCAGTGCAGTGGAGATCCCATCTTTGTAGGGGCCATGTTCTTTATTAGTACAATGAAGTTCCTATCCGGGATGGGGTCATCACTTGTGGGACATGCTGGCACTGGTTTTTTTCTGGAGAACAGTTTTCTCCCAGCACCCTTCCAATGACAACATTGGCTATTATTGTGCTCTTCTTTTTTTCTTTTTCTTCTGGTGGTGATTAGACAAGCCACGCTTTCTGCAGGTTTAGTCAGTGCCGTGGCCCAAACTTGTAACTGTTCCTGGCTTCTCTCCCATTCGGGGCCCCAGGGACGGGACGGACACTCCAAACTGCACACTTTTGAAGAGGTGGTGTTTTCCTTCCTGTGGCATTACTATGCTTCACCCGGTTAATGGCACTATTTTGAGCGCTTCTGCCTGATTTTCTAGGGACTATCTTCAGATCATCCCTCAGTCTCATCAGTTTTCTAGAGGTGATACGCAGCACCAGGGGTCTGTTAGGGCTGGATTGTCCCTTTTTTGTAGGGGTCACTTATGTTTTTTCTCAGTGAAACAGCTCCCCCAGGGGTTCACTTCCCTCAAGCACTGTTAATTATCTTAGTTGTCAGTTTTCTCTGTTCCGCGCCTCTCGTGGTATGTCTTCCTGGGTGGATCCCACCAGGCAGCCGACACAGGCGGCCGTGGTAATTTATTTTAGTTGTGACGGGTGTAATAAAAAATGTTCATGGGGCCAGTCTTCCCCGTACTGCACAGTTTCTGCAACCCAGGAAGCTACCTTTCCCCAGAATGCGGCACCCCCATAATGTTAAAGGTTCTTTGCTCAGGCCTTTGACATTTCCAGACTCTCCCAAACCATGGTTGAATTCTTGAAACGCTTGACTTCCCAGATAGCGCCCAAGCTCAGTGCCGTCCTTCTCCCATGGAAACCATTCAGTCTACCCCTTCACGGTAGATACCATAAAAAGTTCCAGGGTCAAGCCCCGCTACTCTTCAGGTTCCCTCCACAGGTCCCCTGTTAACATAATTGATGGAGAAGCCGTTTCAACCAGGATCAGTCACCTTCCTCCAATGTATCTTCTAATTCAGAATCTGAGAATTACTCTCAATTGACAACTGGCATGCATGTGTTGATACATGCCTTCAGGGACAACTTTCATGCAGAGGATGAACCCAGCACCCCTTCTTAGAAATAGACACCCTAAGGCCTCATGCACACGACCGTAAAAACTCCCGTTATTACGGGTCGTAATTACGACCCGTAATAACGGGCTCATAGACTTCTATTGGCGAGGGGTGCCTTCCCGTTTTCTCACGGGAAGGTGCCCGTGCCGTTGAAAAAGATAGAACATGTCCTATTTCAGGCCGTAATAACGGCACGGACAGTCCATAGTCTATGGAGCTCCCGTAATGACGGATGGCTACATGTGTGCACCCGTCATTACGGCAGCGTTGCTAAGCGACGTCAGTAAATAGTCACTGTCCAGGGAGCTGAAAGAGTTAACTGATCGGCAGTAACTCTTTCAGCACCCTGGACAGTGACTACCGATCAGTATAAACCTGTAAAAAATAAGACTTTCATACTTACCGACAACTTCCTGCTTCCTCCAGTCCGGTCTCCCGCCCGTTGCCTTGGTGACGCGTCCCTCTCGACATCCGGCCCGACGTCCTGGATGACTTTTCAGGCCATGTGACCGCTGCAACCAATCACAGGCTGCAGCGGTCACATGGACTGCCGCGTCATCCAGGGATGTCGGGCTGGATGTGAAGAGAGGGACGCGTCACCAAGACAACGGCCGGGTAAGTATGAATTTCTTTAACTTTTATTACAGAAAAGGCTGTCCCTTCTCTCTATCCTGCACTGATAGAGAGAAGGGGCTGCCGATTAGTGCAGTGCTATTTTGCCGCCAAAAACGTGCCCGTAAATACGGGTGACACCGGACCCATATTTACGGGCACGGGTTCGTAAATACTGGTGCAAAACGGGTGGAATACGTGTGACACCGGACCCGTATTTACGCCAGTATTTACGGATGGGAAAAAATACGGTCGTGTGCATGAGGCCTAACCGTGCGAAAGGCCATGCTTTCCAAACTGCAGCGAGTTTGAGGATATTTTTTGCATAGAGTGGAAACATGACTGCCGTCTAGCTGTTTTTAAAACTCCTTAATACTCGGTTTGCTATTTAGGAAGGATTTGATCTTTAAAAAATCCATTTCACCCTCTGGATATACCTGTCTTGCGTCTATCAAATAGCACCACCATCCCACTGTCAGATGCAACATCGCTCAGTGACCCCCTTGACAAGAATTTGGAATCCCATACCAAGTCTGCATTCATGGTGCAGGTACTACTCTTTGCCCAACCTTTGCATTCGCCTCGGTGAGTAAGGCTTGCTTGGTTTTGAGTAAATAGTTGCACTGTAGTATCTTGGAAGGTGTGCCGCAACAAGACATGGCTGACTTTGCATCTTAGGTCATTCAAGCTTCAAAGTACTTTTTGTGGCTACCATTGAGTCAGACCAGTTCAATATCTGCATTGGCTTATTTGATTGCCACCTGGAGTTGTGTGGCTGAAATCTTGGGGGGCCCATCAGACTTCCCAAAAAATCCAGTTCTCTCTTTAAACTCCCTCATTCACCAGATAGCACTTCTGCCTTTTCCCAGGCTGTTTCCTTTCTACTCCTGCAGAGGGTTATTGTCCCAGTCCTTTAGGCGGAATGTTTTCAGGGGTTCTACTCTAATCTCTTCACAGTACCCAAAATGGCGGATCAGTCTGTCTAATACTGTATCTGAAAAACTTTAATTGCTTCCTTTGCATTCAGAGTTTTCGCATGGAATCCTGCGACCCATGGTCTCATCGCTGAAACGAGGAGTTCCTCATCAAAATTTGCGATGCAAACCGTCAAATCCCCATTCCAAGGACCCACCAACTTTTGCTTTGTTTCACGGTAGGTTCTCTACATTTCCAGTTTGATGCCGTCCACATCGGGATCGCCACAGTTCTTCACCCCAAATCCTGGCGACTCTCATGCCGCTACTCTGCGCAATGTAATTTCTGTCACCCCTTACCTGGATGAATGTTTGGTGAAGGCCCTCGGCCATCATGCTGTGATGGTCCTTTTTTTTTTTTCACCCTCCAGTGGCTTCTCATCTCCATGAATACCAGTCTCTTTAGGTGGGGTACAGTTTTTGGCCTCCAAGTTCCAAGGCACTTGGTCAATGGAGGAGTCATCCTTTGTAGATCTTCTTTCTGGAACTGAGGGCAATCTTTCTGGCCTTCTCCCATTGGACTCCTTTTTCCTGGGTTAACCGGTCAGTGTCTAGACTGACAACTCCACAGCGATCTAAACTACCAACATTGCACCAGGCGTCGATCAGGTCTATGGAAATCATTTTGGATTATTTTATGGGCAGAGTGTCATGCACCAGTGCTTTCAGCCGTCCACATACCAGGAGTGGACAAGTGGGCTGCGGACTTCCTGGTGCAAAAGACTGGAGCCAGGTGAGTGATCTCTTCACCCAAACGTATTCCGTCACCTTTACGAAAAGTGAGGCACCCTGAATATGGATTTCTTTTTGTCACGTCTCAACCACAAGGTTCCAACCTACATGGCCAGGGCGTGGGATTCCAGGGCCACTGCGGTTGATGCCCTGGCCACTGCGGTTGATGCCCTGGCCACTGCGGTTGATGCCCTGGCCACTGCGGTTGATGCCCTCTCCCTCCTGTAACTCTTCCCTCCCCTTCTGAAGAGACTCGGGAACCCGCTTTTGCAATCCTGGTTGTGCTTGACTGACTGGCCTCGCTTAGTGTGGTACGCCGACCTAGTCTACCTGCTTGTGCACAGACTTTGGTGTCTTCCACCTCGATCCAACCTAGTTTCCCAAGGTCCGCTATTCGACCCCACTTTACATCACATTCGGTTAAGGGCGTTTATGGTGAAGCTGAGGTTTCTTTGAGCCCGTCACGCAGAAGACGTTGAAGGCCAGGAAGCCTCAATCCGGCAACGTGTACCACCATATGTGGAAGGTTTAGTTTTTCCTAGTGTAAACAGTATCATTTTTATCCTGTGGTATGCTCTGCACCTAGAATCCTCTAAATTCTGCTATCAGGCCTTGATCTGGGATTGGATTGTATTCCCTGAAGGGTCAGGTTTCTGCTTTATCAATACTTTTTTTTTTTTTAAACCTGACTATGGCCCTTCGGTGTCAAGTTAAGACTTTCTTGCAAGGAGTTGCTCATGCGCTTCCCCCTTTGTCATCCCACAGACTTGGGATCTCAATTTGGTTGCGGGTGCTCTTCAGATTTGCTCCTTTTAAACCTATTGAGGGAGTTTTTGATTCGCTTACTTTCCTGGAAGGTTGTTTCTAATGGCCATTACTTTCAGCATATGGGTGACTACCCTGTCCTGCAAGTCCCCCTTTGAAGTCCTCTATAGGGATAAGGTGGTATTCTGACCTGTCTCGTCCTTCCATATCAATGAAGAGATTTTCCTCTTCTTTTTAATTTTTTTATTTTTTTTATTTTTTTTCATTGGGAGACACAGATTCTGCCCTCTTATTGGTTTGTTCCGGGACCTGTTGTTCTGGCTGGTTGGGTTCTCTCCCAGGACCATGTTCTGTTTTTGTCGTCGTCTACTGTTTTTGTACAAACTTATTAATCCAGTGTCAATGGGAAGGGTTTGGCCTGACTGGGCGGAGCCAAGACTTTTCCTGCCTAGTGTCTGCTTTCTAGTGGCAAGGGCCTCTACTCCTAGTGCTATGTCCTCCAATGAATGTTTACAAAAATCCGTTTGTTTTTTTTATTTTTGTTTTTTGTCAAAGGTATCTATAGTCTTTTAAAAACATTAGAGAGTTTGTGGTGGTACTGTTTTTTGTTTTTTTTCCTATTTGTTTTTTAATGTAACCATATGTCACCCACATTTTTTATAAGGTGTCTTTGGTTCATCCTGGAGATCTTAATGTCGAAAAATGAGAACAACAGCCATGCTTTTATAAGAAAAATGGTGGAAAACATAAAGCAGACAAAAGATGCTCAATCTCCAGAGGATCCCAAAATAAACGAGGTGCATAGAAATTTAATTTACATTTGATAATGGATATAAAGTGGTGTAACTTATGACAAGTCTGTTTTTCTTTCTTGCAGAAACTATATACAGTTTGTGATGTTGCAATGAATATAATTATTTCTAAGAGTACAACTTATAGTTTAGAATCTCCTAAAGATCCAGTTTTACCAGCACGTTATTTTACACAGCCAGACAAGGTATGCCATTTTCATTCATGTTGAATGTCTTTGTTTCTTTCAGGCTGTAAATGTTTAATAATCGGCTTTATTCAGGGGTACTGTTCAGCTTTGTAATGTTTTAATTGGCTTCATAGTGCCTCAGTAGTGGTATAGTCAAATTTCTTTAAATCAGACCGTTCCGATTCTGCAATTTGCAACCATTTTTTCTAATGCATTTAAAATTAAAAAATTTACTTTGCAAATAGTCTTGATTTTAAAGATCTAATGTTTTGTGTCTACAACTCCTAGACAAACCCTATGTAGTCTGATCCTGGAAACGCAAAACGATAGGATATTTTTAAACAAGACGATCTACCAAGATGCTTTATTTTTGGCTTTGAATGCATTGGAGCATAGATTGTAAGCTCTTGCCAGCAGTGTCCTCATTCCTCTCATTTCAGTTGTAAATTAGTTTTGTCAATATGTAATGTCTGATTTTCTGTACAATGTACCCCCTGAACTGTAAAGTGCTGCTGAATATGTTGGCGCTATATAAATAAAAATTATTATTATAAAATAGTTGCCAATATGCACATAATCGTTAAATATCCTTTTATTCCCTTATTTAACCCCAAACTGTCTGATTTTGTTGATGCTGTACTACACTAAGTTTAAAACGCATACAAACACAGACAAGATTGGTTTTGCTTTTGAAGTAGTTCTATTTTTGTTGAACCTCACAAGATTATACCGTGTGTGTGTATATATACACCCTTTATCATCCAGAAGAAGGCAATAATTGCCTACAAGGCACATTATTAAAGCAACATTGGTGGTCCCCGGTATTCACAAGGCAGTTATTTCTTATAATTGTTCATACCGTAAAGAATCATATAATGTGTATTTTCTTTCACAGAATTTTAGCAACACCAAAAATTATCTTCCTGCCGACATGAAATCATTTTTCTCTCCTGGAAAGGTGAGTTTGAGCGTCTTGTTTTTTTTTTTTTTTTAAATAGGTCTGTATTTTTCGAA
Source organism: Rhinoderma darwinii (assembly GCF_050947455.1). NCBI lineage: Eukaryota > Metazoa > Chordata > Amphibia > Anura > Rhinodermatidae > Rhinoderma > Rhinoderma darwinii. The sequence goes on from NC_134688.1 coordinate 65,761,446, forward strand.
TTTAGGATTTTTCTATTATATTCAGGTGGTGTAAAGACTGTGTAGACAAGCTTTTGAGCTGATGTCTTTTGTATCGGAAGCATTTATTTGCTATTATATTTGAATGGTTTGTAACTGTCTGGTGTGTATCCATGGATTATATGTATCAACTGTAAACTTTTGATTTTATGGCTACTTATTCAAGTGTGTGAATAATATCCCTTTGTTTTTTTATGAATTTGTAATGTGTTTTAGTGTAAAATAAATAATTGTGATATCTTGGTGCATTTTTTGGTCTCATTTTAAATTTCTGTATTTTTGGGGGGTTTTGTTTCTTTTTAGCCCAAGTCCACAAATGTTCTTGGAGCAGTAAACAAGCCTCTGTCAACAGCTGGGAAACAAACACAGTCAAAGTCATCTAGAATGGAGACTGTAAGCAATGCAAGTAGTGGTTCTAATCCAGGCTCTCCAGGAAGGCTTAAGGGAAGGTATGAAGCGCAATGCATTTTCTTCTCTTTACAGCATGTACTCACTGCTTTTTTTCTTTTTGTTTGTTTACTTGACTTATTTATGCCTTAGAGGGTATCTACAATAAAGACTCTTCTCTTGGATTCTCAAAGTAAAACCGGTCAGCAGGTGCTCCACAGAACAGAGATTGGATCACCTATAGATAGTGCACATTAAATGTAATAGCTGCTGCTTGGCCAATTATCACTTCCCGGCCAATTAACCCCTTCCCTCTTTAGCCACTTTTGACCTTCCTGACCGAGCCTCATTTTTCAAATCTGACATGTGTCACTTTATGTGGTAATCACTCCGGAATGCTTTCACCTATCCAAGCGATTCTGAGATTGTTTTCTCGTGACACATTGGACTTTAAGTTACTGGCAAAATTTGCTCGATATGTTCAGTATTTAATTGTGAAAAACACCAAAATTTAGCGAAAAATTGCAAAAATTAGCATTTTTCTCAATTTAAATGTATCTGCTTGTAAGACAGGCAGTTATACCACACAAAATTGTTGCTAATTAACATCACCCATATGTCTACATTAGATTGGCATCGTTTTTTGAACATCCTTTTATTTTTCTATGACGTTACAAGGCTTAGAACTTTAGCAGCAATTTCTCACATTTTCAAGAAAATTTCAAAAGGCCATTTTTACAGGTGCCAGTTCAGTTCTGAAATGGCTTTGAGGGCCTTATATATTAGAAACCCCCAAAAAGTCACCCCATTTTAAAAACTTCACCCCTCAAAGTATTCAAAACAGCATTTAGAAAATGTCTTAACCCTTTACACATGTCACAGAAATTAAAGCAAAGTAGAGGTGAAATGTACAAATGTCATATTTTTTTGCAGAAATAAATTTTTAGTACAATTTTTTTTTTATAACACAGAAGGTTTTACCAGAGAAATGCAACTCAATATTTGTTGCCCAGTTTCTGCAGTTTTAGGAAATATCCCACATGTGGCCGTAGCGTGCTACTGGACTGAAGCACCGGCCTCAGAAGCAAAGGAGCACCTAGTGGATTTTGGGGCCTTATTTTTGTTAGAATAAATTTTAGCCACCATGTCAGGTTTGAAGGGCTCTTGCGGTGCCAAAACAATCAAAATCCCCCAAAAGTGACCCCATCTGGGAAACTACACACCTCAAGGAAATTATCTAGGGGTACAGTGAGCATTTTGACCGCACAGGTTTTTACAGAAATTATTGGAAGTAGGCCGTGAAAATTCAAATCAACATTTCTTCAAAGAAAATGAAGGTTTAGCGATTTTTTTTCTCTCATTTCCACAAGGACTGAAGGAGAAAAAGCACCGTAAAATTTGTAAACCAATCTCTCCCGAGTAAAACAATACCCCACATGTGGTAATAAACGGTTGTTTGGAGACACGGCAGGGCTGAGAAGGGAAAGAGCGCTATTTGGCTTTTGGAGATCACATTGAGCAGGAATGGTTTGCGGAGGCCATGTCACATTTACGAAGTCCCTGAGGAGACAAAACAGTGGAAACCCCCCACAAGTGACCCCATTTTGGAGACTACACCCATTGAGGAAATTATCTAGGGGTATAGTGAGCGATTTGACCCCACAGGTTTTTTTGCAGAAATTATTGGAAGTAGGCCCTGAAAATAAAAATCAACATTTTTTCAAAGAAAATGTAGGTTTAGCTTATTTTTACTCATTTCCACAAGGACTGAAGGAGAAAAAGCACCACAAAATTTGTAAAGCAATTTCTCCCGAGTAAAACAATGCCCCACATGTGGTAATAAACGGCTGTTTGGAGACACGGCTTGGCTTAGAAGGGAAAGAGCGCTATTTGGCTTTTGGAGATCACATTGAGCAGGAATGGTTTGCGGCGGCCATGTCACATTTACAAAGCCCCTGAGGGGACAAAACAATGAAAACGCCCAAAAAGTGACACCATTTAGGAAACTACACCTCTTGAGGAATTCATCTAGGGGCGTAGTGAGCATTTTGACCCCACAGATGTTTCATAGAATTTATTAGAATTGGGCAGTGAAAATAAAAACAATCCTTTTTCTTCAATAAGACGTAGCTTTAGCGCAAATTTTTTCATTTTCGCAACAAATAAAGGAAAAAAAAAAAGAACCCAACATTTGTAAAGCAATTTCTACCGAGTACGGCAATACCCCATATGTGGTCATAAACTGCTGTTTGGGCACACGGCAGGGCTCAGAAGGGAAGGACCGCCATTTGGAGTGCAGATGTTGCTGGATTGGTTTCTGGGCGCCTGTGGGCCCAAAACAGTGGAAACCCCCCAGAAGTGACCCAATTTTGGAAACTACACCCCTCAATGCATTTATCTAGGGGTGTAGTGAGCATGTTAACCCTGCAGGTGTTTTGTAGAAATTAGTGTGAACTCGATGTTGCAGAGTGAAAATGGGAGTTTTTCCACAGATATGTGGACAATATGTGGTGCCCGGCTTGTGCCACCATAACAAGACAGCTCTCTAATTATTATGCTGGGTTTCCTGGTTTTAGAAACACCCTACATGTGGCCCTAATCTCTTGCCTGGACAGTCGACCAGGCTCAGGAGTGAAAACGTACCATGTAAAATTGAGGCCTAATTTGGCGATTTACAAAGTATTGGTTCACAACTGCAGAGGCTCAGATGTGAAATAATAAAAATAAACCCCTGGGAAGTGACCCCATTATTGAAACTGCACCCCTCAAGGCATTTATTAAGGGGTGTAGTGAGCATTTTCACCCCACAGGTCTTTTCCATAAATGAATGCGCTGTGGATGGTGCAAATTAAAAATTTATATTTTTCCCTAGATATGCCATTCAGTGGAAAATATGTCGTGCCCAGCTTATGCCACTGGAGACACACACCCCAAAAATTGCTAAAAGGGTTCTCCCGGGTATGACGGTGCCATATATGTGGAAGGAAACTGTTGTTTGGGCACGCTGTAGGGTTCAGATGGGAGGAAATGTCATTTGGCTTTTGGAGCGTAGATTTTGCTTGGTAGTAGTTTTGTTTGGAGTCTTACTGGTGTTTCCGTTTATAATGTAGGGCATATGTAAGCCGGGCGGAATATATAAGGGGCATAGTGAGGTGGTATAATAATGGGGTAAAAAAAAACAATAAAATAATCCATAGATGTGTGTTACGCTGTGACACAATCCTTTCATCACAGGCCGGTGTCGCACTGATATATGGCGTCCTTTATTATCCCCCTTTTGATCCACACTCTGCGCCTTTGTAGTTTGGGGAATTTTGCTAGGAAGTGTTGTCCTGGTATAATACGGGCACCGTCGCTTCCAGCGGATATGTTTGGGCCCTCCCTTTCCTGGTTCCCTAATTTTAGGTCCTTGATAAATCGCCTCTTCAAACAGAAGAAATGTTCCCCTCGGGCACAACTGCATATTTTTTTATTTCCTGACTTATTGGAGCCATAACTAATTTTATTTTTTCATAGACGTAGCGGTATGAGGGCTGGTTTGTTGCGGGACGAGCTGTAGTTATTATTGGTACCATTTTGGGGTACATGTGACTTTTTGATCACCTTTTATCCTATTTTTTGGGATGCCAGGTAAACAAAAAAACGCAATTCTGGCACAGCTTTTTTCGGTTTTTTTATACAGCATTCACCATGCGTTATAAATGACATGTTAACTTTATTCTGCGGGTCAGTACGATTCCGGCGATACCTAATTTATAGCACTTTTTTATGTTTTACAACTTTTTGCACAATAAGATTACTTTTGTAAAAAGAATGTATTTTTTCTGTTGCCAAGTTGTGAGAACCATAACTTTTTAATTTTTTTGTCGACGGAGGTGTATGAGGGCTTGTTTTTCGCGGGACGAGCTATAGTTTTTATAGGTACCATTTTTGGATACGTGCGACTTTTTGATCACTTTTTATTCTAATATTTGTTGGGCAAAGTGACCAAAAAACAGAAACTCTGGTAACGTTTTTTACGGGTTTTTTTTACGCTGTTCACCGCGTGCAATAAATAATATATTTTGATACCTCCGGTCGTTACGGTCGTGGCGATACAAATACATATGGTTTATTATTATTTTTCAATAATAAAGGACTTGATAAGAGTAAAAGGGGGATTGTGTTTTATTTGATTACTTGAAACTTTTATTGTTTTCAAACTTTTATTATTTGCACTTTTTTTTACACTTTTTTATACTTTTTTTTACACTTTTCTTCAAGTCCCACTAGGGGACTTGAAGGTCCAACGGTCAGATTTTTTTTTTTTCTAATACATTGCACTACCTATGTAGTGCAATGTATTAGATCTGTCAGTCATTCACTGACAGCAAGCCGATTAGGCTTCGCCTCCCGGCGGGGCCTAAATCGGCTTCCGTAATGGCAGAGCAGGAGACCATTGTGTCTCCTGTTACCATAACCGCAGTCGCCAGTCCTGATTGCCTGTCAGGGCTCGCGATCTGCTAGTAACCGCTACGATGCAGAAATCGCTTTCGATTGCTGCATCGAAGGGGTTAATGGCAGGGATCGGAGCTAGCTCCGGTTCCTGCCGTTACAGGTGGATGTCAGCTGTACAGTACAGCTGACTTCCACCGCTGATGACGCCGGATCAGCTCCTGACCCGGCGCCATCTTGCCGGCAGCTACGGAAGCCGATCAGGCTCCGCCGCCGGGCGGATTTTGACCGGCCTCGGTGCTAGGCAGACCGGGAGGCCAGTATTAGGCCTCCGGTTGCCATTGCAGCCACCGGAACCCCGGCAATTTCATTACTGGGGTTCCAATGAGCTGCAAACACCTTAAGTGCAGCGATCGCGTTTGAGCGCTGCACTTAAGGGGTTAATGGCGGGGATCGAAGCTAATTTCGGTCCCCGCCGTTACAGCCGGATGTCAGCTGTAAGATACAGCTGAGATCCGGTGATGATGGCATCGGCTCAGCTTCTGAGCCGGTCCCAAACATTCGGCGTACATGTACGGCAAATGTCGGGAAGGGGTTAAGCAACCATGATTTACGTTTAGTGTGTGCATATAATTGCAGACTCCCTTTAATTTAAGTTAGCTTGTATACCATTGAACACTTACGAGAGACGTTGTGGTAACACTTAAAAATGAAGTATTTTGATAACTAAATTCTCAAATGATAAAGAATCATTGCAAAATGTATCATGGTGACATATCAATATAATCTTTATTTTTATTTCATGAAAAAAACTATACAGCACTGAACTTGACCACAGTGAAATTGAAGACTATTCAATAATGGCTTCTCCATTGACTGGGAAGAAGGGTGATAAGAGAGAGGACTCTGACATAGATAAGCCAAGAGGAAGGAAAAAACAATCTCTCCTGGACCAAGATGACAGTTTAAGTATGGAGGAAGTCCCCAAATCTGTTCAGGAAACGAAACCCAGGAGTGGCCAAAGAGGCAGAAAGAGAGCCGCAGCTGCTTCTGAGTCAGAAGACCAACAGTGGCCAGATAAGAGGTTAAAGGAAGACTTGCTTGAATTTGAAGATGAACAAAACAGCCCACCGAAAAAAGCAAGACGTGGAAGACCACCGAAGTCCGCTAAGGGAGGACCAGCAAAAGAAGAGCCAGCACCAAAGACTCCTAGGAGGGGTAGAAAAAAAGCTGTCCAAGTAGAAAGCTCCCAAGAGGACGAGGAGGAATCACTTGATATGAATGAACAAGATTCTGAAAATGTAGAACAGAAACGAAAAGTCAGAGGCTCTGCGAGAGGTCCACGAAAAACTGCACAAAAGTAAGCTGAAATGTGTAAAATCTTCACTTATTGTACCAGAACACTATGAAAAAGAAAAATTATAAACCACTTTTATTTTTTTTATATATATATTTTTTTTAAAGATCTGACCAGTCAGAATCTACTTTGGAGTCATCTCAAGGTACACCACAGAAAAGACGAGGAAGACCGCCCAAAACTCCTCCAGTACAGGAAAAGAAAAGGTAATCTATTTAAAGCCGATCTATAAAAAAAAAACATATTTGGAGGGACTTTATCAATTGATTTACAAAAGTATTTTGTCATAGAACAGTCGCAAATTATTAGATATGCACATTTGTGCTATAATTAGTTATTGAAAAGTGGGCGGGGTTTACCTGGAGGAGTGTGGTGAACAGAGGTGAAACCAAATTTAAGTTTAAAGAGGCTCTGTCATTAGTTTAGTAATGCCCAATCTCCTAGCTAATAGGCGCTGTCACGCTTATAATGCTAGTGAAAATTGTGTTCCAAAAAAGTTTATATTAAAAGTTATGAGCTTTTTTTCTAAGTATGCAAAAGAGTGTATACTAGACTAGTGGGTTTCAACACCAGCGATTCTCCTGAGGTGGAGCTACCTCATAGCCTCTGACGCTGTCCTAACAGCATGAAGCTGCTTCACACAGTGTGAGACTCCGGCTGGTGGGAAGGGGGATCTCTTCAAATAGCCATATCTCTGGCTGTGGTTCTGGTGGCATATGAATAAGGAGATTCTAATCTTTCATATGCCTCCAGGATCGCAGCTCTAGCTGTGACACAACTGGAGATATCACCAGTTGAATACACAGTCTGGATTGGAAGCTGTATACTATAAGATCACACTGTGTTCTGATTGGACAGCGTCATACAGAAAACATTACACTGCCCAGAGTGAAAAGAGTCACCTCGTATTCGGCTTTTAGAGCCACATTAGCGTATTTAGAAAAATGCTCATAACTTTGCAAATAACGTTTTTGGAAAACAAATCACACAAGTTATCAGCGTCATAGCGCCTATTAGATTAGTTAGGAGATAGGGACATAATAAACTGGTGACAGATCCTCTTTAAAGCCAGAAAATGGCACCTTCTGGAATGATGTTTCATCCCATGTGACCGCCGCTACAGCCTCTGATTGGCTGCAGCGGTCACATAGGATGAATAGTCATCCCAGGAGGCCGGCCTGGAGGAAGAAACAGACTTCTGAGTAAGTATAAGATTTATTTTTTTGAGTTGCGTTTTTCCAGTAAACTCAATTGTTTTGTTGTGGGTTTTAGCCGCACACAGACCATTAACTTAAAAAGAAAAAGGTCGCCAATCGTTTTATGGGGTGAGAATATCCACTTTTAAATGGTGTTCAAGGGGTGAACTCTCACTCTTTTAGTTTTAAGTAAATAGAGCCACAATTCTGTGCCAATTTGGTGCTATGTTTTTCAGTTACAGAGCTCCAAATCTGTCTGCCTGCAACCACCACTAGGAGTCGTCTAGGATCTTTATTGCGTAAGCTGTATGCATTGACTCAATAATAAAACCATATGCAGTAAGCTCGGAATAGTAGTGGCTGCAGGTAGACAGAATTTTACTATTTTACACGGTCTATGCACAGGGCATTTGGAGCTCTGTATCTTCAATGAAGGTCTATTTAGAAATTAACCAGTACAGAATGTTGGACCTTCAAACGACGCAGTGTTAAGAGAATAAGGATGGCCATTGTAGATCAAGCACAGAAAACTGCTTGTAATCCACAGTTTTTTTTGTACTCCTCAGAAATAAGCTATTACATGAGATATTTGTGCTTATATAGTATCAAAAGGGAGATGATAATATCCATTCATTTCCTTAGTAATGTAGCTCGGACACGAAAAGCAGTGAGTAGAGATCCTGAATCTGATGAAGAAATGGAGGTGTCGCAGAATAGTCCAGCTCTTAGTGACGCAACCAGGGAAGAGGAGGAACCAGAAGAGGAAGAAGTAACACCTGCACCTGTAAGTTCACCAGTATGGGAAAATGTGGCTTTTGTTAAGAAACTCGTGATTATGGGGTTTTGCTGTGTTTTATATCTTCAAGCTTAGGGTGGTTTTACAGTGTTTTTGGTAGTTTTTCATTGTTTTTTTTTTAACTAAAGCCAAAAGTGTATTCAAAAGGAATTGTAAATAAAAATACTTATTTTTCTGGCAGGTTCCACTTCTGGTTCAAAAAGAGTAGTGGCGGTTTTTGAAAAAAATAATGTGTGTAAAACCATCCTAATGAGGGTGGGATTGATGCTTTGCAGTTGGTGAATGGGCTACCTTGTCACTTTGCCTTATTAGATAATTGTGGGTTCATGTAAATTATTTGAAAGCTCAGATGGACAAGGCTCTGTTTTCTACTATATCCTGCAACCTCTAAAAAAAAATATACAAGAAAAATTGGTCTGCTCATCACTCATTCGAAGTAAAGACACCACATTCCATGATTATTCGGTGCACGGGCAAGAGCGCTACGTCGGAAGTAAGTAGAAATCCAAGGAAAAAAAAATGTAGAGGTCCAGCACACGATATCATAGCTATGATTAAGAACTGAAAAGTTCGAAACGCGTAAGCGTTCTCTCCTGGGATTTTTTAATTCTAATTTTGACTTAAATAAACCGTTTTGTATCCTATCGTGTGCTGGACCTCTAAATTTTTATCCTGCGACCTCTATTATATCTGCATTAGCTGCATAATCTTGTATGTGATTATAATGAAGAATTTCCACAAATTATCTATTCAGTGCACCTTACCCCACTCATGCAGAAGGCTTCACTGTACTATGCCAATAGCGTCCTAGCGCACCTTTTTCCCTATCTATCATGAGGAATCCTTTCTCTCCTGATTGACCGATCTCCTCACATGACCACTAGCGGCCAATCGTGGAGCTCTGTGGGCAGGGGTTCAGCATTACCCTATGCTATCCTCCACTTGGACGGACACTGCTGGGGACACAGGACCTCCTGAACAGAGCTGCTTCTTCTTGCCTCAGGAGGACTTCTGACATTTGGAAAGCGGGTAGAATCAGCCTTTGCTGCCTCTTTTCCTCTACAGGCGCCGTAGTCCACAGGCACTGAGTCAGTTTTCCTAAGGGAGCATACCCCTTTTCTCATAGTGTTAGTTTTCAGTCAGTTTTCACTTTTCTAGTGCTAGGTGAAGCAGCCATTACTCCCTAATTAGGAGTGCTCCTGGCTACGCAGTTTGTGATTTTTCTTCCTTTGCACTACTTCAGTGGGAGTTAAGTAACACTCTCTACTGGCATGCCTAAACCCTAAAAGGAAACCCTCAGGCCCGACTACCTTTGCCATTTAGTGTAATACTAAATTTCCTTGTGGGCAGTTTCGTTATGTGATGCATGCCTGCGACCTCTGCAACCCTGTCGCCCCCAATTTTCCTCACCCCTTGTGTGATGGGTGGGGATCTGGAATGGGCTAACTCCCCTTTCTGGACAGTTGATAACCTGGCGAACATTACTCGGTCTGTCTTGGGTGGCATGTCTGCCTGTCCGCCTGACTCTTGTTCTGCCCGTCATCTTATTAACTCCCCATCCATGTCAATCCCGCAAGTGCCTCCTCTCCTAGAGAGGTTTTGTCTCACGGTGAATTATCTGATTCCGATTTGGTGGAGGTGCTAATTAGAGCTATCCGTGACACACTTCCTGTCACTGATTCTGCTCCCTCCCCTTCCGCTTACTCCATTTCTCTTCTCCAGCCCCAACGTTCTTAGGTTGTTTTTCCAGCCCACTTGGAACGAGAGGGCATTGTCTTTAAGGAATGGAAGCACCCGGGCAAGAAGTTTTCCCACTCTAGCTGTCTGGATGTTTTCAACCCCTTTTCAACAATGCAATTCTTCCACATGGGTGGACACTCCGTCGGTAGATCCTCCGGTTTCTCGCCTAGCCAAAGCTACTGACTTGCCGATGGCGGATTCCGCTTCCTTCAGGGATCCCCTGGATCGACGCGTGGACTCCTTTGCTAAAATAATTTTTGAGGCCTCGCGCTATGCCCTTCGCCCGATTTTTGCATCTCTCTTGGTTAGCAGAGCCATCACTGAATGGGCTCACAAACTCACGGCCTGCTCTCGAATCCTTAAGATTAATAAGTCGATCTATGCCATCTGATCGCCAACGCGTCCAAGTATATCTGGGAAGCTGCTCTTTATGCGGCCCGCCTATTGGCGAGGGCTTCCTCTGTCGCTATTCAGAGGACTACCTGGCTCTGCTGATTCAGCCTCAAAGTTCTCCCCAACAGATCTACCCTATTCAGGGTCTTGTCTCTTTGGGTCTAGGTTGGATGAAATTATCTTGTAAACCACGAATGATAAAAGCGCCTATCTTCCTAAAAATAGACCTAACGCACTACCCTGGCTAAAAAGGCTGGTATGCGTTTTTTGCTACCTTCGTGGTTTCTCGAACACCACTTCATCCAGGCCGAGAGCTCACTATAATCAGAAGGCCAAATCTTCCTTCAAGACCTGGCCCTCCTGGCGCCCCTGACCTCCACCTGCAAAGATTGGAACCAGCAAGGCTTTTTTCCGCCTAAAGGTGCGCCCCCACTTGACTTGCCCAGGGTGGGGGGGAGCAGGCTTCTGCACTTCAAGGACGTCTGACTCACATTTCGCATGCCTGGGTTCAGGAGGTGGTATCTTTGGGATACAAAATCGAATTTGCCAGCCTCCCTACAGAGCGCTTCTTTCAGTTCCACAGTCTCCATCCAGGGCGGCACCCTTTCTTTCGAGCAATGTACACTCTACTACTTCAGACGGTCATCATTCCGGTACCCTTGAACCAAAGTTTCTAGGGTTTTTATTCCTACCTTTTTTTAGTCGTCCCCAAAAAGGACAGTTCGGCCCATACTGGATCTCCTGTGCCTCAACGCGCATGTTCAGGTCCGGTATTTTCGGATGGAATCTCTCCGATCGGTCATCGCTTCCATGGAATATGGACATCAAGGATGCATATCTGCAAGTTCCGATCTACACTTCCTGTCAGCGCTTCCTGTGTTTTTTGGTACGTTCTTGTCATTACCGATTTATGGCTCGTCCTTTTTGCCTGGAACACGTCCCCGCGAGTGTTCACGAAAGATCTGTGTCATGATGGCAATCTCTCGCACCGGCGTGGTGTCTGTTATCCTGTACCTGGACGGCCTGCTAATCAAATTTCCCTCCAAGGGGGGCAACTTAATGGGCCTCCAGATCACTCTCTGGTTCGGTTGGATCATCAACCTGTCCATGTCTTGTCTTTCCCCGCAGCAGATCGTCTTTTATGGGGGTCACCTTCGAGACTCACTCGCCGAAGGTTTCCATTCCTCCCAAACATAATTTTATTCTTCAGCACGGGGTCCGTTCCCTACAGACGTCTGTGCCAACCTCACTCCGCCTCTGCATCCGGTTGCTCGGGACCATGGTGGCCTCTATCGATACCCTTTTATTTGCGCAGTTCCAGACGTGTCCTCTGCAGCAGGCGATCCTCTCCCAGTGGGACAGATTCTTGCTTCACTGGATTTGAAATTCCGCCTTCCTCTCTCTGTCCATCACTCACTTCGGTGGTGAATCACTTCTTCGGCCGTTCCACTCGGGGCGCTTTTTCCTCCTGCTGAACTGGCTGATACTCTCCATGGATGCGTGCCTCAAGGGCTGGGGGGGGGGACCATTCGGAAATCACGGCTCAGGGGTTGTGGTCTCGACAGGAATTTTCCCTTCCCATCGACATTTCGGAGTTGAGACCTCTGTGTCTTCTTCACTGGACAAATTTATTTTTGTCCGTATACCCGGTAAGTTCAGATGGACAATGGCATGGCTGTGGCTTATCTGAATAACCTGGTTTGGGCAGAAGCTCATGTTCTGGCTCTCACAGTAGTTCACATTCCCGGAGTCTATAATTGGGTTGCAGACTTCTTCAGTCGCGAAACAGTGGTTCACGGGGAGTGGTCTTTTCACCGAGAAGTTTTTTACCAAATTTGTCTCAGGTGGAGTCGTCCGTAAGTGGACTTGATGGCCTCCAGGTTCAATCGCCAGGTTCCCTGCTTAATCTCCTGAGCTCGGGAACCAGAGGCCTGCACCGTGGACGCTCTTTTGCGTTATGATTTGACTTCTGTCTCCTGTACGTCTTCCCTCCTCTGCCTTTCCTGCTGCGGCTTCTCCAATGGCTCAAGGCCGAAGTGATTCTGGTGGCCTCCAATTGGCCATGCTGCAGTTGGCATGCGGATCTCGTGTCCCTCTTGGTCGACGTCCCGTGGCCCTTACCTGTCCGTCCTGACCTTTCAGGGACCTCTCTTCCACCAGAATTGGAGGTCACTACGGTATGGCTACTGAAGCCGCCATTCTGAGGGTTTGTGGTTCTTTGGAGAGTGTTATCCTCACTATGCTTAAGGCCAGAAAGTCCTCTTCAGCACGCCTCTATCATCGTACGTGGAAGGCTTACCTTGGCTGGTGTGAGGATCGCAAGCGTGCATTTTTCCTTGTCCAGGATTCTATTCTATTTTTTACAGCAGGGTTTGGATCACTGTTTAGCTCTCCGCTCCCTGAAGGGGCAGGTATCTGCCCTTTCCATTTTGTTCGGACGACCGTTGGCATCTAAATCTGACATTCCAAATTTTTTGAAAGGGATGGCTCATATGGTCCCCTTTATCCCCAGATTCCCTTGCGGGATCTGAATTTGGTCTTGGATGTTATTCAGTCGACTCCGTTTTAATCTTTGAAAACAATCTCTCTTCGCTTTCTGTCCTGGAAGGTAATGTCCAATGGATTCCAAAGTAAAATGGTCACTCCTTCTCGTAGCGCTCCAGGTTGTGGCTCGTTCCGGGAGAGTGACTCCACAGTTCACAAGCAATCTGGTAAAAGATATATTTTTATTTCTCTAAAACAGTATAAAACAAATGATGAAATAGCGACACGTTTCAACCTAGTACCTAGGAAGGTGGTTTTTGTAGTCGCAGATAGCTCCATTCGAATGGTCTCGAGATCTCTTGTCGTTCTCAGTTTTTTACTATTTACCGAGACAAGGTGGTGCTACGCATGGTGCCCTCCTCTTTGCTTAAAGTGGTTTCAGCCTTCCACATGAATGAGGATATTGTCTTGCCATCTTTTTGTCCACCCAATCATCCGAAGGATCATTCCCTCTAAAACCTGTATGTTGTCTGTGCTCAGGCAGATTTACTTTTCTATCACTGCTTCCTTCCGGCATTCGCATTCCCTCTTAATCCTCCCTGAGGATCCCAGGAACAATTTGGCGGCCTCTAAGACCATCATTGCTCGGTGGATTCGAAGGATTGTTTGCGAGGTTTATTGTATCCGAGTAAGGGTTCCCCCTTTCCGGGTCACGGCCCACTCTACCAGAACGGTTGGGACTTCCTGGGCTATGCACCATCAGGCCTCTCCATTCAATTGTGCAAGGTGGCCACGTAGTCTTCTCTGCACACCTTTGTCAACTTCTACCAGGTGCATACCATCGCCTCTGCAGACGCTACTCTGGGTCGCAAGGTATTGCAGGCATCTCTGAAAAAGTTGACCATGTCCTGTGTTCTTTTGCCACCCCTGGGGACTGCTCTAGGACGTCCCACGGTCTGTGTCCCCCAATGTAACAAACAAGAAATCAGGATTATTTTTTTTGAGTACTCAAAGTAAAATCCTTTTCTTTACCAATTCATTGGGGGACACCGCTACCACCCAATTGTTTTCAAGGTTTCTTTACTTTTACAGTTTGAGGGATTCCCCCCTTATCTCACCTTGTATCTGCTTCTCCTACTGCTTGGGGACAGACTGAATAGCTCAGTGTCTGTGGGCAGGATGTATCCTGTAGGAGGAATCACTTTTTTTTATTTCATAGTGTCAAGCCACCTAATGGCAACAGCATATACCCACTGTCTGTGTCCCCAGTGAACTGGATAAGAAAAGGATTTTACGGCAAGTACTCCAAAAAATCTATTTTCTATTTGAGAGGTGGTTATTTTAATGCTATTTAACAACTGAGGGTTTGCTGTTCCTCCGTTTGAAATGTATTGATGCAAATGCCGAATCACTTCAAATAGGCATATAGAGGACTGTAGTTTGGGGTGCTGTAAGCTGTTTCTGAATACTTGGATTGTTAGTGTACACAGCATGAGCTGATCCCGGTCTTTCTGTAGTTCCAGGTGATGCTTGCTGAGAGCTGTAAACGTGCAGGGCTGTGCCGCTAAAACCTCTATTGGCACCACGACGTACTCTTACGTTGTAATGGGGGGGGTGATGTTTGGAGAGGGCTCACACGCTGAGCCCACTCAGTACGAAGCGGGTGTCTAAAGTGTATTACAGCTGACGCCCGTGACTGCCAGGAACAGAGATCATGCTTTACTCCCGTTTAACCCCTAAAATGCTGCGATCAATCACGATCGCAACATCTAAGATGTTAAAAAGAGGGGGTGCCTGACTGACAGCTCATCACACCCCCCACTTGCAATGCAATTGGGGGTTGCCAATTGTTGTCATGGCCGCCCAGGGGCCTAATGAAAGCCCCCCAGGGCTGCCTTTCTTAATCTCCTGTTAAGCACTGCCTCTGGGCTTAACAGGAGTTTGTAGAAATGACCATATACTGCAATTCACTAGTATTGCCGTATATTCTACCAGCGATCGCTGGTTCAAGTCCCCTACGGGGACTAATAAAATGTGTAAAAAAAAAAAAAAAGTTTTATCAAAATAAAAACAAAACACATTTTCCAATTTTTTTTCTCTAAGGTAATGTAAAAAATAAACAAAGTTGGTATCGACGCTTCCGTAAAAGTCCGAACTATTACAATATAACATTATTTAAAGAGGCTCTGTCACCACATTATAAGTGCCCTATCACCTACATAAGGAGATAGCCGCTATAATATAGATGACAGTAATGCTTTTTATTTAATAAAACAATCTATTTTCACCACTTTATTAGTGATTTTTAGCTTTATGCTAATGAGTTGCTTAATGCCCAAGTGGGCGTATTTTTACTTTTAGACCAAGTGGGCTTTGTACAGAGGAGTGTATGACGCTGACCAATCAGCGTCATGCACTCCTCTCCATTCATTTAGGCAGCGCATAGGGATTCTTTTAGATCGCTATGTGCTGTCTTACACGAACACATTAACAATACTGAAGTGTTTAGACAGTGAATAGACATTACAGACTGTTTTCAGGAGAAAACCGCTCCGTCGTTTCAGACATAATTGCTCCTCGCAATTTGCGAGGCGTCATTGACGGCCGTAAATTTGAGCTGTTCTTCATTGAATTCAATGAAAAACGGCTCAAATTACGTCCAAAGAAGTGTCCTGCACTTCTTTGACGAGGCAGTCATTTTACGCGTCGCCGTTTGACAGCTGTCAAACAGCGACGCGTAAATTACTGGTCGTCGGCACAGTACGTCTGCAAACCCATTCAAATGAATGGGCAGATGTTTGCCGACGTATTGGAGCCGTATTTTCAGGCATAAATCGAGGCATAATACGCCTCGTTTACGCCTGAAAATAGGTCGTGTGAACCCAGCCTTATACTAACACATTAACAATACTGAAGTGTTTAGACAGCGAATAGACATTCCATGGGATGTCTATTCACAATCTCTGCACTTCGTTACTGTTTCTGTGGTAGTTACAGCAGAGCAAAGCGTAATCCCGCGAGATTACGTGGTAAGTGACAGGTTACAGCGAGATTACGCTTCCTCTGCTGTAACTACCACAGAAACAGTAACGAAGTGTCGAGATTGTGAATAGACATCCCGTGGAATGAAATAAAAAGCATTACTGTCAGCTACATTATAGCGCCGATCTCCTTATATAGGAGATAGGCCACTTATAATGTGGTGACAGAGCCTCTTTAACCCGCACTGTGAATGCCGTAAAAAATTAAACCGCCAGAATCAGTTTTTTTTCACTTCACATCCCCACATAAAATGAAATAAAAAGTGATCAAAAAGTCTCATGTATCCGAAAATGGTACCAATAAAAATTATGGCTCGTCCTGCAAAAAAGTAAGCCCTCATACTGCTCAATGGCCGGAAAAATAAAAAAGTTCTGGCTCTCAGAATATGGCGACAAAACACAAATTGTATTTTTAACCATTAGTTTCTTCCTTGTAAAAGTAGGAAAACACAAAAAAAAGAAACTATAAATTTTGGTTTTGTCGTAATAGTCTTGACCGGTAGAATAAAGTTAACGTGATTTTTACCGTACGGCGAAAGCTGTAAAAGGAAACCCCTCTAAAGATTGAGGAATCATTTTTTTTTTTCCCTTTTCCACCCCACAAAGAATATTTTTTCCAGGTTCCCAATACATTATATGGTACAATAAATGATGCAGTGAAAAACTACAACTGGTCCCGCAAAAAACAAGCCCTCATATAAAAAGGATATGGCTTTCGGAAGGTGGAGAGGAAAAAATGAAAATCCAGAAAATAGTTGTGATGGGAAGGGGTTAACCGAAATAAAATCCTTCTGGTTTGAAAGCAACTTTATTTTATGATCTGTGTGCAGGTTACAGTTTATTTGAAGTGAAATCTCTTCACAGGTACGGCGTCGATCTGCTAAAAAACGATGAAGGAATGGAAACTGCTTTCCTGGAAGAGAGAAGTAGATGAAATGTCTGTTGTACGGTGGAATAGGACTGAGGCTATTCATGTACACAAAGGGGTCATGCACTGACAACGAGAATGGACTTCTTACCCCTGCAGCTGCGGCCACAATTGTTTATCATTCGCTATGGATATTTGTGCGGTTTGTAACGTGTGCTGGACATGTAGACCTAAAGCTGTAAATAGCTCAATTTTTATGCGTCAAAGTGCTTGTATAGCTTTTATTTTGCAGCTTGAAACTGACATAGTTGGCCATCTGATTGTCCAATATGATGGATGAAAATGAAGCAATATTTGCCATTGTGTGTATTAATTAATTTCCTTGGCCTTTTTACTGTGAAAAATCATTTTGGAAAGTGTCATATTTTGTTCTAGACATGGTTTATTGTAAGTCAGTCTTTCAGCATTCAATTATTTAATGCTCTGTGAACTTTTGGCCTCCTTTTTGGTCTTTCATGGTGCTCTTTCATTATTTTTTTTTTTTTTTTTGTATATTCTGAAATCTCATGTCCAATAGGATGACACAACCTGACCTTGTCAGATTGCTGTCATTTTTCACCTCAGTATTGTTGCCAGACCTGGCTGGCTGTATTGTGGCATTGCAAAATTGTATGAAAAACAATTTTAAACTATTATAATTTTTAAAGTGTTTGTGCTATGAAAATAATGTATTAAAGACGCTACCTATTTTATCCCCCTTCTCTAGTTTTATTTAATTTAAGTAACTTTCTTTTGTCTCCATTTAACCATGGTTTTATCTCTGGTAGGGAAACAAAGTTTGAGTACAATTTGGTAAAAGTGCTTAGCTCAATCGAATTGGAGGTCAAATCAACAACTTGGACTCTTTTTGTAATGTTCCTTAAAATATTAATGAACAATTTTTGCAGTATCAGGGCTCATAATTTTGAAAGAGACTACTGCAATTGGGGAGCACTGCTGTCATGAATATCTGCAGTAATTTTTAGGTAGGTTGTCTATAAAATGCAGGATCGGTTCCCCTACAGCGAGGGATGCTCTTTGTAACCTCATTCCAGTCTAAACAAGAGATGAGGACCCTGAACAGAGAGCCCCCACTCTATTAATTCTGAATTCCCTAATGGCTTATATGAAAATGGGCTATTTAAATTAGACAGCCCCTTTAAGGCCTTATTCACACGACCGCTGTCATCGATCGAGATGCAAACTATGGATCCTAGTGGACGTATTTGCGTCCGTAATGCCTCCGAGTTGCTGCCACATTTATTTTATATGTCCGTGATGTTTCTGTGTGCCATTGTGTATTTCGTGGTCCGCGCCCATAGGAAGGTCACGTGATCGGATTTCCCATGCATTTCCTAGCAATACGACTGCAAAAACAGACATGGATAGGACATGTTCTATAATTAGCGGAACAGAAAAATTAATCTGCACATAACACTGAGGTGTGCATGGCCTTATAGAAATGAATGTGTCAGTGTAATATCTGCAAAAAATGCAGATCGCAAACTGAAGAAAAACACGGTTGTGTACATGAGCCTTAAAGAGGCTCTGTCACCACATTATAAGTGTCCTATCTCCTATATAAGGAGATGGGCGCTATAATGTAGGTGACAGTAATGCTTTTTATTTAAAAAAAACTATCTGTTTTCACCACTTTATTAGCGATTTTAGATTTATGCTATTGAGTTGCTTAATGCCCAAGTGGGCGTATTTTTACTTCAGACCAAGTGGGCGTTGTACAGGGGAGTGTATGACGCTGACCAATCAGCATCATGCACTCCTCTCCATTCATTTACTCATCGCATAGGGATCCTGCTAGATCCTTATGTGCTGTCTTATACTAACACATTAACAATACTGAAGGTTTAGACAGTGAATAGACATTCCACGGCATGTCTATTCACAATCTCTGCACTTGTTACTGTTTCTATGGTAGTTACAGCAGAGGAAGCGTGATCTCGTTGTAACCTGTCATTTACAGTGAGATCACGCTTCCTCTGCTGTAACTACCACAGAAGTGCAGACATTGTGAATAGACATCCCTTGGAATGTCTATTCACTGTCTAAACACTTCAGTATTGTTAATGTGTTCGTATAAGACAGCACATAAGGATCTAAAAGGATCCCTATGCGCTGCCTAAATTAATGGAGAGGAGTGCATGAGGCTGATTGGTCAGTGTCATACACTCCTCTGTACAACGCCCACTTGGTCTAAAGTAAAAACACGCCCAGTTGGGCATTAAGACACTAATTAGCATAAATGTAAAATCGCTAATAAAGTGGTGAAAACAGATCGTTTTTTAAATAAAAAGCATTACTGTCACCTATATTATAGCGCCGATCTCCTTATGTAGGAGATAGGGCACGTATAATGTGGTGACAGAGCCTCTTTAATAGAAATCTCTAAACAGTCCCAGAGAGGTTCAAACACTGTAGAGTGATTTTGTCTCTTCGTTGTGCAAATCATTGGGGGTCCGAAATGACAGATCTCTACAAGTCCTATTATGACGGCTATCCTGTCAGATTTCTACTTTAAAAGCGTGCATAAAAAGAAAATCCCTGCTTAGGCAAGTATAGGTTTAATGTAGTGCAGACAGATATTATCTAACCTGTGTTTTTTAGGTATTTTTTTCATCCTTCTGCATGCCTCTTGAAAATACTTATTTTCTCCCTCTGCCTGCTAAGTGGTAGGGTCTTTCTTATGTGATGCTAGTTCTGTGCACAGCACTCTGAGCCAATCAGATTTCTCTCCGTTTCTGCTCCTCTATCACAGCATCACAAACGGCAAGGGAGAGAAGCTGCAGCATCATACCCCTACTCTCCTCCTCCCTATCTTTGATTTACTGTAGGAATGCAGACATGGGAAAGGGGGAACCACAAGCAGCTCAAAGGTCAGGGAGATGCCAATTTCTTCTACTAAAACACAACAAAATTCCCTACATCCTTATGTACTACTGATTTTCTGGAAAACAAAAAAAGTCTACGCTTGGATATGCTTTGTATTTTAAAGGGAATATACCTGCAAAATATCTCACAAAATATTGTTCTTTAGTTTGTAATTTACTTATAAATATTTTCTATATTTCATGTGATATTTGAACTGTAGTACAAATAGAACAACAAATGAGCAATCTGTATAATTAAAGCAAATGTTTAAAGAGTAACTTATAATGGCTCCAGCTAACCATGCTGAGAACATGCTGTTAGAGCATTGTGCTGCAGGTTAGTCACGGCTGGTATGAAATACTGGTCTGCCTTTTAAATAGTATAGTTGCCTAGTTGTGTTGAAATGGGTACTGAAAATATCTAAACTTTATGCCAGCTAAGCTATAGGAGTAGACACCACAGACATCCCCTTTACTTATGCTTCATACCTGAAAATATTAATCCTCTTAAAATTATATAATTTCAGAAAATGCATGGCTAAAGAGATATTTACAAGTGGAATGTCAATGGGGCACTCACTGTTTATTCCTGTAGTCATTAGTTACGTCCTCCAGCTGTTCTTTCCTAAAGA
This sequence comes from Rhinoderma darwinii, assembly GCF_050947455.1. NCBI lineage: Eukaryota > Metazoa > Chordata > Amphibia > Anura > Rhinodermatidae > Rhinoderma > Rhinoderma darwinii. The sequence goes on from NC_134688.1 coordinate 65,781,716, forward strand.
AGCACTGCATGCGCAGATAGCACAGCCCTGTCTTCTGCTTCTCCTATCCTCGGCATCTGTAAGCAGCAGAAAGTGTGTTTTTCTCACTGACTGTGATGCTCCCCTCGCCTCAGTGTAATACACTGCAGCAGGAGGGCTCAGAGTCGCTCTGTCAGTGTAATCATCTTTTCCTTGCTGTATGGTAAGGGCTAATTCACACGGTATCCTAGTCCACACTAAGCTCAATACTGTCTTCATGCTGACCCTGTGATGGTATGTGGCTCAATTCACATAAGTTTTTTTTCTTATGGAAACATGTAGTCGGACGCTAAAAAATAAACAAAACCGCATTTGATGCCGATTTGTGTCAGAATTCCTTAGACGTCAATCGAGACGCAAAATAATCACATCTGTAATATGGTGAAGAAAAAACGTAATTTAAATCTGTAGTCAAGTTGGGACAATAGTGTGTTGTATTCTCTGTTTTAGGAGATTATGTACAGATGTAAACAAAAAACTGATCCAACAGCCATCTAGTACGGACACACGGCCGTAATATAGGCATGCTTACAGACCCAAATACCTATGAAAATACGCACATTTACAAGTACGTTTATGGACTTAATACGGACGTTTTTTTATGGTCATGTGAATAAGGCCCTACTGATACACACAGGGTGGCTCCTGCCTTCTAGTTTTGACAAGACTTGGCTTTGTTTTTAACGTTGTGGGACACAGACTGTGGGTATATGCTGTTGCCACTAGGCTTGACACGAAGAAATAAAAAAAATGTTTCTCTTCCTAAAGGATATACCCTGCCCACAGACACTGAGCTATTCGGTCTTCGCTTAGTGTAGAAGGACGAAGACACTTCTGATAGCAGCAAAGTCTCTGGCAAGATTTTATAAGAGGAACTATGGGCAGAGGTTTGACTTTGTCTCCCTGTGTTCCCCTTTTGACAGGTGCACGGGGTCATATGCAAATGTGTTGCTGTCCAATATTCCTATGAAGACAAGCGGGACAAAAGCACAAGCTCCTCTGTCACCCGCCAGCCTAAGGAGCACCTCCTACTACCTTTCCCACCAGTGTCCCCTTAGTAAAGGAGGTAACACTGAGGGGGTGCTCCTGCTGGGCATACATCTTGGAGATTGAGAGCTGGGTGAGTGTTACGTAACCCCCATCCCCCCGAGCCACCACTTGTCAGCCTATTTCCTTGTTCTCGCATCTACACTCCTTGGTACTTTTACAGCTAGAAGCACTTTTTTCCACTATGGCCTGCGCGATTTTGAGCTTCACTTCACAGACTGGGCCCTTTAGTCTTTCCTCCAATAGCGCTGAAACGTGCTTTTTTTTTTTCTCTATCCCCTCATGGGGAATTAATCCTCCCTCCTGATTGGTCATGTGAGACCGGCCAATCTCAGTGCTCTGTAGGTAGGGCTTAAAGGGACCTATCACCAGCATTTCACCTATTGAAATTTACTTATCCCTCACTGGCCGTTGCTATCAAAACTTCATAGGTGAAATGCTGGTGACAGGTTCCCTTTAAGTATGGTTGTGTTCAGATGGCACTGGTTTCTTTGGGTGCTCGAGGTAGGGTCCCAACCCGGCTATAGGTTAAGAATTTGTACTCGGCACACCTTGCTTGTGTTACAAAAATATATTTTTATTTTTATTATGGATGCCAGAGGCTGTATGTGCGACGTCGACGTTTCGGTCAGACAGACCTTGGTCGGGCACTAGAGAAATGTACAATTGATTAGATCATGGCATGGGTATAGGAGAACTATCACTTAAGATTTACATGATAACATCATAAAACATGTCATATAGGTGAAAAAACAGAGCGTATAACTGGGTCAATTCAAACAAAGTACACCTAACACATAGGACTATGAAATCAACGTGAAAATTAAAATCGAAAACGAAAACAAAAAGGAGGAAACAGAGACCTGGATCCCAGGTACATGCAACACATCAGGGAATGTACCATATGGCTATGGAGAGAAATCTTTTGTCTAGGAAACTCATAATTTGGACGATACGAATCGTTGTGCGCGCACAAGGCGCGGTGGAATCACATGATGATCTATGGTACTGATTTAAGGCATAAATATAGATACGGTCGTCATATTTTACGGACAATATGGAGGTACAACTCAGGTATACACAATGCAGGTATATACAATGCAGAAATAAACACAGAATGCATCACTGAAGAAAGCATGGACATAGACATGTCATATAGAAGCGACCAGAAGGTGGAGACAAATAGATGATACAGGTGAAATAGCGGGGGGGGGTTCCCTTTAAGTGTTCTCTTCTGTTCCCCCTCCTTTTGGACGAATGTTGCTGTGGACACGACCTCCTGAACAGAGCTGCTGCTTTCTTGCTTCAGGAGAGATACTAGACACCTTGGAATCAGGTAGGATCAGCCCCTGGCTTCCTTCTAGTCCCCTACAGGTTCTCTAGCTTGCAGTCACTGAGCTATCTTCATCTAGGAACGTCCTCCTCCTAAGGGTATGTTCACACGTACACGTCAGTAACGGCAGAAATCAGGGAGCTGTTTTCAGGAGAAAACAGCTCCGCAATTTCTGACGTAATGGCAAGTGCAGGCGCTTTTCGCTGCGTCCATTACGGATGTAATTGGAGCTGTTTTTCCATGGAGTCGAGGGAAAACTGCTCCAATTACGTCTCAAGAAGTGACAGGCACTTCTTTGACGCGGGCGTCTTTTTTACGCACTATCTTTTGACAGCGGCACGTAAAAAAAATGACCGTCGGCACAGAACATCGTAAAGCCCATTCAAATGAATGGGCAGACGTTTGCTGCCGCTTTGGAGCCGTATTTTCGGACGTAATTCTTGGCTAAAACGCCCGAATTTCGTCCGTAAATAGGGTGTGTGAACATACCCTAATAGCTAAACTCAGGCAGTGAATTATTCTTGGAGAGCTAGGTAAGGCAGCCTATACTCCCTAAATTGGAGCACATTTGCTGCACAGATTGAGTGGCATTTCTGGTTTCTGCTCTCCCACTTTTTCAATGTGAAGTCAGGCAACCCACTCTGCCATGTCTGGCCCTAAAGGGGAACCACCTCGCCAGGAAATCTCTACGGTTTATTATGCCACTTCCAACTGCAATACTAAATGTCCTTGTTTACTTTATGCGATGCATGCCGTCCTCATAACCAAACGCCTGCGGCCTCTGCACTCCTGCCACCTCCAGTATTGATCACCCCTGGTATGATGGGTTTGGATCTGGAATGGGCTAACGTCCTTTTCTGGACTGTTGATAATCTGGCGAGCATCACTCAGTCGATCCTGGGTGGCATGTCTGCCCGCTAAGGTTGCGCGATGCATAGAAATATCGATACTGTATCGATGCCGTTCACTCTCAAATTGTTCAATAAGGTTAATTTATGTATTTCAATACAAAGCTGTGGAGCCGCACAGCTTAGTACTGCAACACATGAATGTAGTCAGAGCGGGGCTGCAGCTGTGTAATACAGCCATTGCCCCACTCCTGACACAAGTGTGTGTGCTCAGTCAGCGTGATGAGATGCGACCGGTGCTGTACTAATGAGTACTGCAGCCGAAAAAACAAACTGGTGGGCGCACTGCAAAACACCACCATGTTCTGTCTTCAGTGCTGGCGCTCGTTAGTGCAGCGCCGATCACATCACCTCATGCACACTTGTTAGGAGCGGGGCAATGGCTGTATTACACAGCCGCATCTCACTCTAACGGCGGAGATCAGGGAAGCCTCTGCCTTTGTTTTCGCGATCCTCTTAAGTTTCACTGCCCCCACCTGAACTCAGGTCTGGTGCTTCCTCTCCCCTTAGAGATGTTTTGTGTGTGGGTGAATTATCTGACTCGGATTCATTTGGTAAGGGCTCTGTTTACCTCCCTTTGTTGGTGGAGATACTTATAAAGGCTGTCCGTGACACCCCTCTGATTCTGTGACCTCCCCTTACACTGATTCCATGTCTTTTCTTCAGCCTTCCTTAACTGGTTCCCGACCGCTGGCTGTGTTTTTACGGCCAGCAGTCAGGGTCCTTAAAACCCGAGCCATAGACTTTTTACGGCTCGGGTTTTAACTTGCTGCCCGAGCGATCGGACAGCTGAATGTCGGATTTCCAGCTGTCAGTGACTGCCAGGGACCCTGAGGAGAAGATAGAAGCAGCTTTGTATGAACGCTGTGTATAGGAATGGAGGCCGTGCCGCTGTCTCTATTGCTCCCGGTGTTCATGTGACTGTCACTAAAGGCACCCGGCGATCATGTGCCCAAACTGCTGCTGGGTCTTACTAGACCCAGCACAGCCCTATTAGTGACAATCGTTGCTATGAGAGGGCTGATTTCCCCTGTAACTGGGGCTGCTGTGCTGTGTGGTGTAAAAAGAAAAAAAATATATAACGTTCCCCAAAGGTCTTTTGACCTTTGAGGGACAGACCATAGTAATAAAAACAATAGTACAAAAAAAATGAGTAAATAATACACATAAAATACCCACCCCCCCCAAAAAAAACTGGTAGACAATGACTATCACAAATAAATAAAAGGTCTATTTTAGGGTAAAATGATGTTATTACCAAAAAAAAATAGCTGAAACGTAAAAAAGTTTATTTTTTTACTGTTTTCAAACGTTAAGAATAAAAATTCTAAAATAGAAAAAAGGATGTGTAAGAAACCTGCATGGTCTACGGAAAAAAAAAACATCGCAAAAATCACGCCGCTAGCCCAAGTTACAGCCATTTAACAAACCGGGGCGAAACGGTGTCTGGTCCTGAAGGCTCAAAATAGCCTGGTCCTGAACTGGTTAAGGAATGTAAGCACCCAGACCAGAAATTTTCTCATTCTAAACGTCTGGATGTTTTCTGTCTCTTTCACTAGGGAAATTCTTCCACATCGGTTAGGTATCCGGCGGTGGACCCTCCGGTTACTCATTTAGCCGAGGCCATTACTTTAACTACGGCGGACTCCACTTCCTTTAAAGATCTTGTGAATCACCGTGTGAGCTCTTTTGCCAAAACTACTTTTGAGGCTTCTGGCTATGCCCTTTGCCCAATTCCCACATCTGTCTGGGTTATCAGAGCGATTACTGAATGGGCACACAAACTCCATCATGGCCTGCTCTCAGGTCCTCCTCCGGAAGAACTGGTTGACTTGTCTCCCCTTCTCTCTGATGCGTCCAAGTATATCTGGGAAGCTACCTGCCTGGTGGTGCATGCATCTGCTTCTTCTGTTGCTATTTGCAGGACTACCTGGCTTAAGGCTTGGTTTGCTGATTCAGCCTCCAAGCACTCCCTGACTGCTCTCCCCATTGCAGGTTCTTGTCTATTTGGACCTACATTAGACAAGATAATCTCAAAGGCCATGCGTGGCAAAAGCACCACTCTTCCTAAAAATAGGCCTAAGCGCACTACTCCAGCCAAAAAGGCGGGTCTGCGGTTTCTGTCCTTTCGTGGGTTCTCCTACACCACATCATCCCGCACACAAGCTGAGCAGAATCCGAAGGCTTCTTTCAAGGCTCACTACTCCTGGCATCCCTGATCTCTTACGGTGAATTCTGGGGCTGGCAAAGCCACTTCTGCCTGAAAGTGCACTCCCACTCGATTCACCTCGGGCAGGCTTCTGCGCTTTTAAGGACGTTTGGCTCTCGCATTTTGGATGCCTGGGATCAGAAGGTGGTTTCCTCCGGCTACAAGATCGAATTTGCTAGCCTGCCTCCAGAACGTTTCTTTAGCGGTCCCCTGGCAGAGCGATTGCCTGTTTTCGGGCAATCGACTCTGCTTCTTTAAGGGGTCATATTTCCGGAGCCCCCAAGCCAAAGGTTTTGGGGGGTTGCTATTCCAGTCAACTTTTTTTTTTTTTTTTTTCCCTGACTCAGGTACTTCATTTTCGGATGGAATCTCTTTGGACTGTCATTGCATCCATGGACCAGGGGCAATTTCTTACTTCTGTGGACACCAAGGACGTGTATTTGCAGGTCCCGATCTGCCTTGGTGCTTTCTGCACTTTGTGGTACTGTCCCGACATTACCAGTTTGTGGCCCTTCCATTCGAACTGGACACTGCTCTGAGAGTCTTTACGAGGGTTCTCTCTGTAGTAATAGCATTCCTTCCTACCAGGGGATGTCGATCACGGCGTACCTAGATGACATTCTGATTAAGTCTCCCCCCAGGGAGGACAATGAGACCGCTGTCCAGATTATTCTGGGCACTCTGAGTTGGTTGTTGGATCATCAACCGATCGAAATCTTGCCTGCCTCTGTCCCAGCAGATCGTGTTCTTGGGGGGGTCAACTTAGACGCTCGGCGAAGGTTTTCCTTCCTCCGGAATTTCTTTTGATTCTACAGGACAGATTCCATTCGTTATAGACAGCTGTGCCAACTTCACTCCGCCTCTGCATACGGGTTCTCCAAACCATGGTGGCCTCAATAGAAACTATTCCCAGTGGGCAGTTCCACACGTGACCCCTGGAGCGGCCATCCTCTCCCATTGGGACCGATCCTTGCAATCTCTGGATCTCTCAGTCCGTCGATCACTTCAGTGGTGGATCACCTCCCCGGCCATTCTCCGGGGGCGCTACTTCCTCCCACTGAGCTAGCTAATCCTTTCCCCGGATGTCCGTCTGAGAGGGTGGGGGGGACGGACAGGACACCTTTCAGAACCTCACACCTCAGGGGCTGTGGTATCCACAGGAAGGCTCACTTCCTATCAATCTGTTGGAATTGAGAGCCATTGTTCTGTGCCTTCTGCACTAGACATAGTCACTGTCCGGTTACCCAGTGCATGTTCAAACGGACAATGCCATGGCCGTTGCCACGTCGCAGTATTGTCCGAGGCCTACAAGATCCTAGTCTATTCGGAAGCTCCTGTTCCGGCATTCACAGCGGTTCACATTCCCAGGGTAGACAATTGGGTTGCAGATATTCTTAGTCGCAAAACGGTGCATCCCGGAGTGTGGTCTCTCCATATTGGTCTCAGGTGGGATCGTCCGGACGTGGACTTAATGGCCTCCAGGCTCAATCGACAGGTCCCCTCTGGAGGCCTGCACCGTGGACGCTCTCGTGGCACCATGATTCGACTTCAGTCTTCTGTATGTCTTACCTCCTCTGCCTCTCCTGCCGTGGCGGCTCAAGGCAGAAGGGATTCTGGTAGCCCCGGATTGGCCGCGCCGCTGTTGGTACGTGGACCTCATGTCCCTGTTGGTCAATATCCCGTGGCCCATACCTCACTGTCCCGACCTTCATTCTCCGGGACCTCTCATCCCCCAGAGTTTAAGTTCTTTACATTTAACGGCGTAGCTGTTAAGGCCGCCATTCTGTGGGCTTGTTTTTTTCCGGAGAGTGTTCTCACTATGCTTAAGGCTAGAAAGCCTTCTGAAGCCCACGTTTACCATTGTACATGGAAGGCCTACCTTCATTTGGTATGGCGATCGCAGGCTTCTCTCCTTGCATTTTCCCTTGTCCAGAATTTTTCTCCATTTTGCAGAGGTCTGGATCATGGTTTGGCACTCCGCTCTCTGAAGGGGCAGGTGTCTGCTCTTAACATCTTGTTCGGTTGCCCATTGGGGTCTAAGGCTGACGCTTTAGTTTTTTTTTTTGCAGGGGCCGGCTCATGCGGTCCCCCTTATTGTGATCCGATCCCCTCTTGGGTTCTGAATTTGGTCATGGATGTCTTACAATCGAGACTATTTGAACTCTTACCAGAGAGCTCTCTCCGTCTTCTGTCCTGGAAAGTTGTTTTTCTTTCTGGTTGTAGTGATCTCCATCTACAGGATCTCAGGACGGTGCTCCGTGCGGTGCATTCTTTTTAGCTTAAAGTTGTTTTGGCCTTTCACATGAACAAGGATATTGTGTTGCCGGCTCTTTGTCCTTCTCACAGTTATCCGAGGGAGCGTTCCCTCCACAACCTGGATGTCCGCGCCTTGCAGACTTGCCTTTCTAGCACTGCTTCCATTCTGATTCCCTGTTCATCCTCTCGTAGTGTCCCAGGAAGGGTTTGATGGTCTCCAAGGCCACCATTGCTTGGTGGATTAGAATGATCATTCACAAGGCTTATCAAGTTCGGGGAAAGGTGCCACCATTTCAGTTCATGACCCATTCTACCAGAGTGGTTGGTGCTTCCTGGGCTGTTTGACATCATGTCCTTCAATTGTGCAAGGCAGCCATGTGGTCTACTATGCATACCTTTTGTCAAGTTCTACCAGGTGCGCACTTTTGCTTCTGTAGACTCTTCCCTAGGTTGCAAGGTCTTGCAGGCATCTGTGAAATAGCTGACCATGTCCTGTGTTCTGTTCCAGCCCCTGGGAACTTCTATAGGACGTCCCACGCTTTGTCCCCCAATGTAACAAACCAGAAAACAGGATTTTTTTGAGTACTCCCCGTAAAATCCTTTTCTTGTCCAGTTCATTGGTGGATGCAGCTCCCACCCATGTTTTCAAGGTCTTTTTTTTCTCAGGGTTGTCCATTTGAGGGATTCCCCTCTAGTGTTTGACATACTTATCTTACCTAGCATGCTTGAATAAATCACTGCATTTTTTTTTCCTTTTCACTTGGAGTGCTGTGAGATATATTGTTTATTTATTGGAACAATACTTGGATCTGGATTACTCGCTGGCACCCGCTCCTTCTTTTTTCTCTAACCAGAGGACCCAGGGTGTGCCAAGAAAACATTCCCCACACCAGTACTCTCCCTCCTCCAGCCTGCACTGCTGATACCTGACAGGAAGGGTTCATCTATTCATGCTGCCTGCGCCAAATTCTGACCCATCCATCAGAATGGTTCAACAGAAATCTGGTTTCATCTGAACAAGCGATGTTTTTCCACTGCTCAGTGATACAATTTTTGGCTATTATGCTATTTTCTTCACTGGAGCCTCACCTTTCTGTTTCACTTAGACAGCCATGGCACTCAAACTAGCTTTTATAGCCCATCCGTGCTAAGGAACGACGAGTTGTTCTCACTTGCATCAGTTGCTGCCCCCACACCAGGGACAAATTCCATTTCTCTTGTGGTTTCTCTCTTGAAATCAATGGGGAAAACAAAAAACAACACAAAAAAGGCACGGTGGCAAATGTACTATTTAAATTGAAAAATAATTTTGGGGCATGGCTTAAAATGCGCCACCTTGGCGCAAATTTTGGGAAAAAAACAGTTGCACTATACACAGTGTTCTAAATTATTATGCACATTGGATTTAAGTGTCATAAACATTTAATTATTAGTTTTTCAATTAAACTCATGGATGGTATTGTGTCTTGGGGCTCTTTGGGTCATTGTAATCAATCTCGGACACCTGTGATAATTAGTTTGCCAGGTGTGCACAATCAAAGGAAAACTACTTAAGAAGGATGTTCCACATTATTAAGCAGGCCACAGGTTACAAGCAATATGGGAAAGAAAAAGGATCTCTCTGCTGCCGAAAAGCGTGAAATAGTGCAATACCTTGGACAAGGTAGGAAAACATTGGATATTTCAAGAAAACTTAAGCAAGATCATCGTACTGTGAAAAGATTTGTGGCTGATTCAGAGCACAGACGGGATCGTTCAGAAAGGCAAAATGAGGAAGGTTTCTGCCAGACAAATTAATAGGATTAGGAGAGCAGCTGCTAAAATGCCATTGCAAAGCAGCAAACAGGTATTTGAAGCCGCTGGTGCCTCTGGAGTCCCGCGAACCTCAAGGTTTAGGATCCTCCAGAGGTTTGCAAGTGTACATAAAGCTGCTATTCGGCCACCCCTAAACAATGCTCACAAGCAGAAACGGTTGCAGTGGGCTCAGAAATACATGAAGACTAATTTTCAAACAGTGTTTACTGATGAGTGCCGTGCAACGCTGGATGGTCCAGATGGATGGTTGGTGAATGGCCACCATGTCCCAACAAGGCTGCAACGTCAGCAAAGAGGTGGCGGAGTCATGTTTTGGGCTGGAATCATGGGGAGAGAGCTGGTAGGCCCCTTTAGAGTCCCTGACGGTGTGAAAATGACCTCTGCAAAGTATGTCGAGTTTATGACTGACCACTTCCGTGGTACAAAAAGAACCGTGCCTTCCGTAGCAAAATTATCTTCATGCATGACAATGCACCATCTCATGCTGCAAAGAATACCTCTGTGTCATTGGCTGCTATGGGCATAAAAGGAGAGAAACTCATGGTGTGGCCCCCATGTTCCCCTGGCTTCAACCCTATTGAGAACCTTTGGAGCATCCTCAAGCAAAATATCTATGAGGGTGGGAGGCAGTTCACATCAAAACAGAAGCTCTGGGAGGCTATTCTGACATCCTGCAAAGATATTCAAGCAGAAACTGTCCAAATACTCACAAATTCAATGGATGCAAGAATTGTGAAGGTGATATCAAAGAAGGGGTCCTATGTTAACATGTAACTTGGCCTGTTCCGTTTTTTTTTTTTTTATTGAAAGAGCTTTTGATTTCTGTAAATATGACCTCCTGATGCTGCAAATTCAACAAATTACCATTTTAGTTCTCTTTACAACCTTTAAAATGGTTTGATCTCTGTTGTGCATAATAATTTGAAACCGTGCATTTTGAGTTTTTTACTTCTAAAAAAAAAATCTGTTATCATTAGGAGATTTGTTCAATAAAATTTGCATTATACTCCAACGGTTGATGGCTTGAAGATTATACTGACTGTCATTTGCATCGACTATTTAGGAAAATCAGCGAAAAATAAAATTTGCATAATAATTTGGAACGCGGTGTAGTAAACCTAAACCAGCCAAAAGTTGGCAGGAAGTTAGACAAGTGTCTAGAGATGAGCCAAATTTATCATACCGTATAAGCCATAGTGCTAAATTTGGCACATCTAGTCTAGGTCTAAGGTGTGTAAATTAAAGACCGTATTAATAAATATGCCCCACTGTGTGTGAACAGCCCTAGTTTTACCGTATTTGTGTGCCCAGTGCAAAGATGTCATGAGTGGCCCTCACATTCTGGCAAGAGGTTTAAAAAAAAAAAAGTGCCCCCACATAGTTTAATGCCCCCATAGTGTCCCCCACACACAGTATAATGCCCAACGAGAGAGTATAATGCCCCATAGTGCCTCTCCACACAGTATAATGCCCCTATATAGCCCGTACACAGTATAATGTCCTTCAGTGCCTCCCCATGCATTATAATGCCCCCATAGTACCTTCCCACTTAGTATAATGCCGCCATAGTGCCTCCTTAAAATAAATACTCATCTAGCCCTGATCCGATGACACAGATCTCTGATCTATTCTGTGTGTTGCTCAGCGCAGGCAGGCACGATGACATCACTTCATAGTACCTGTCTGCGGCAAGCAGTTCATGGTAGGTGTCCCCATTGTATTGTCAGAAACCGCGTCCCATTGCTGGGCAACCAGGTGCCTGCTTCATCAGGCCGACTATACAGAATGGCGGTATAGGGAGCAGATAGCTCTCTGCCCCACCATAGTTTTCCACTGTATCAGTGTCCTGAGGAGGTGTATACAGTTGAAAACGGTGCCGCTGCCCGGGGACCTGGTTAAAGTGGCGCTGTGTGTGAATGGGTTTTCATAAAATCCTATTGAATACAATGTATCTGCTGAAACCACCACATGTGCATATACCCTAAATCCCACTAATGTGTGCTACCACATGTACATATACCCTAAATCCAGCTAATGTGTGCTGCCATTGATATAATAAATTGTCCATTATGGAAATAACCAGTGGTCCCTGACCTGTGGCTCTCTAGTAAAACTCACAACAGCCTGCGGCTCTTAGGGCACACTGCGAGTTGTAAGTATGCAACTGTAGAAGAGTGAAAAGTTAGAGATTACTGATGTAGAGCTTCCTATCGTTTCAGTCCTATACCTGAACTGGCCTCTTGATTCTATAAATCTATGCACATTACAAATTATATACTACATCTGTAGTGGAATTACAATTAAAGAGACATAATGATAGGGTCTCTGACATTTTATGGCTTGACTGGCTTAAAGAATAATGGATGTAGCACAAAGTCCTCCTTTTTTAAAATGTCCTTCCTTCCCTGCATCTTAGAACATGGCACAGAAAACATAATTATCCCCTACTGATGTCATAATTGTTCCAAAGCCTGAAGGGTATGTTTGTAATGGAAATTAGAGGGAGCCATTACTGGAAACGACAGGACGAGATTTCTGTTGTTATTAATTGTTCTAATAATAGTTTGCAATAAGATTCAGGTAACGCAGTCTTGAAAACATAAGATCAGGGCTATATTTGATCTGATTTAGTCTGCCACGTTGATAAGTGGAGAAGTCTCATTATGCTCTGGTGTGAACTGGCTTTTCCTGTGGATAATTACATTTCATAGAGCTTTACTTCTATCAACAGCCACTGGCCGCACGAGGAAGCGCACCAGGTTGGATTTCCAGAGCGAGGTTTTTTTTTCGATTATGTACATTCATTCTTCTATCAGATTATTTTTATATTGTGTACAGTTACATTCATTCTTTTATCAAATTTAGCAGAGAAAAATGGGGTTGACTAGAAAGATCTTATGACCGAAGGAATAAGTAATATTTTAGTTTCAGAAAGGAATGCAAGAGGTGGATCCAGCGCCAAGACAAAGAAAGTGGTTAAAAAGGAAGCTCCGTTCCAAATTTTATTCCATAAATGTATTTAAAATCAGAAAGATATATTCCAGGTACAAAAGGTGGTTGCAGATATAGGCGGTGCTTACAGGGTTCGGACGACTGCAGCGTCATTATTCATGGCTTGTTTGAATATTCTAGTTTCTCTTGTTTATTTTCCATCTTTTGCTGAAAGCAGAAGTATGAATTGCATTTGTCATATTTTGCATAATGCAACTTTTTTTTGTTTTTTACCAGACCTGTTCCTGCTGTAGCTAAAGCTGGATGGAAACCTAGTTAAAGCAGATCTGTCAGGTTCCCCACGACATCTTTGTGAGGGTAGTATAAGAAAAAGGGAGAGACTAGAAGGGGTCTGAGCTGCAGTACCAAGAACAGCCTCATGTGCTGATAAACTGTTATGCCTGGATAAACATTGAGGGCTGCGGCTTGCTGATCTACTGACGTCTGGGACCTCCACCGATCACATATTTATCCTAACCATTTCACTGTCAAGGAACAAGTGCCACAGCTTGAAACTGACCTTAGTGCCTATGTATTTTTATTCATTTATTTATTTTTTAAAAAGTTACTTTTTTTTTTTGCAAAATGTAATGTAGGTGCTGATGGGTTTAAAGCTCTTGATGTCATTTTCGCAATGTTCCATATTTATTGGTGTTAGAATCTCCTCTTTCATATGTCACTATTCTAGGTGGTCCACAGCCTGAGATATGGCTGTTTGAAGTGATCCCCCTTCCCTCCTGCTTTAGTTTCACACTGTGTGAAGCAGCTTCATGCTGATAGGACAGCGTCAGAGGCTGTGAGGAGGCTCCACCCCAGCAGAATCACTTCTGTTACCTCCCAGTTGTCTAATAAAGGCTCATTTACATATTTAGAAAAAAGCTCATAACTGCAAATAATAAACTTTTTTTTTTAAACAAATCACACTGTAATTAGCAGCAAAGCGCCAATTAGATTAGTTAGGATTCCCTTTAAAGAGGACCTGTCTGCCCAAAAAACTGCAGCTGACATCTCAGTTAGATTGCAGGCGCCTCACAGATTCGGATGCTTTTTGTTTTTTTCTTCTAGCCCCCACTGTTCCTGAGATATCGGGCCAATAATTTTGGTGTCCGATTTGCAAATGAGGCCTTTGACTGTGAAGTTACCACTTTTGAAGTGACAGGTGTTACCCGCCCACTCGACTGTCAAAGGCCTTATTTGCATATCAGGCCCTAAAACTAACGGCCCCAATACTTCAGCAATGGTGGGGGCTAGAAGAAAAAAAAATGCGGCAGAATCTGTGAGGCACCTGCAATTTAACTGAGATGTCCGCTGCAGTTTTTTGGGAAGATGACAAGTTCTCTTATAAACCTTTGACATTTTTATTAATAAAAATAAATCACTTTCAGTCAGTGTGTTTTGTACCATTTTTTAATTTGTTTTTATTAAAAATTATTTTTACTTTTTGAGATACTGTACAGCTGCTCTGTATTCTGTATACAGAGCAGCGGTATCGGTCGCTGTATCCTGTACCCGTCAGGTCATGCAGACCCAACTGGTTCAGTGAAAGTGAGTCGGATCCACCTGTTCTCCATCACATCTAAGTTCATAATGTGATGGATAACAGATGTGAGACACGCAGGACCCACTGACACTGAACCCATCAGTGTCGCTGACCTGACTAATTCAGGTCTTGGCGCACAATACAGCTTCTCTTTATACATTGTACAAAGCAGCTGTATGTCAAAAAGTAAACAGGATTTTTAATAAAAACGAATTTAAAAGTTGCACCAAACACACTGTCATTTTTAATTTAAAAAAAAAATCACTTTCAAACATTTACCTTTAAGTCTGAAGGCAGATCATATTCCCACCAATAAAGGAACGATGCTGAACACAATGTTTTTACCGAACGAGTTGTCCTAAAATTAATGGTGGGAATAAACCGTGGTAGTCCTGTGGACATTATATCACTTTTTTCAGCAAATACTTGTATTCGCCATAAAATAGCAATTCCACATAATTTATTCTTGGAACTCTTCGTTTTGTCATTTCTCAGTTATTGTTCTTGGATATGTGTGAATAAGCGGACACCTGGGTGTTACAATTCTCCTTGACAATAGGTTGCGTCCCTTCGATATGTTCACACACAAACTCAAAAACGTCTGAAAATACGGAGCTGTTTTCAAGGGAAAACAGCTCCTGATTTTCAGACATAATTTTAAGCCACTCGCAATTTTCGCTGCGTTTTTTACGGCCATTTTTGGAGCTGTTTTCTATACGGTCAATGAAAAATCGCTCCAAAAATGTCCCAAGAAGTGTCTCGCACTTCTTTTTCGCGGCTGTTTTTCAAAACGGCCGCGTAAAAAAACGTCCCCTCGGAACAGAACACTGTTTTTCCCATTGAAATCATTGGGCAGTAGTTTGGAGGCGTCCTTCTTCCGACTTTTCGGACGTTTACGGCCCGAAAAATGGCCGAAAATAGCCCGTGTGAACATACCCTGAGGGTATGTTCACACGGCCTATTTTCGGCCGTTTTTCGACCCGTAAACGCCCGAAAAAAGTCTGAAAATCAGGAGCTGTTTTCCCTTGAAAACAGTTCCGTATTTTCAGATGTTTTTGACTCAGAGTGTGAACATACATTAAGACTGCCAGGGTATCTGGGTATGTAAAGACACAATCTAGTGACAAGGGGAATGGTAAAGACCCAGTTGTCAAGTTATTTCCAAGAGGAATGACAGAGGAATGTCACAACAAAAAGGTGCTCAAACATAGTTATTCCATGGAGAGTACAAGTATTGGTGTTTGGTCCTTTTTAAATGAAACAATGGAATCTTTGTAATATTCTGTCTATAGCCATGAAGGCATGTGTATAGTAAGTGCTTATGACAGATGACTGCAATGTCAAACGTGTCATTAGTGCAGGAGAATGCTTCGTTGTAAAGATTACACATAGGAAACCATTCAGCATGGAATGCATGACCGTGCTTACGTGTAGCATACTATATCGGTTTGGCAATCCTTGGTTGTTGGTTTTTTCTTTAACTTTATTAATATATTTTCCCCTGACATTAACAGGGAAAATACAGCTTTATACCATGTGCTATAAAACTGATATAAGTCTAAAAAGACTTAGCAGCTCTAACCCATGCAGAGCGCTCTCTTAACCACCATTTAAAGTTAGGTGTAATGGCCGCTGCCACTGCTCGCCACGTTGTACTTACCATTTACTTGCGTCTTCTGCCTCCTAAATGGTGATGCTCCTCTCATGCTACTAGCGGCCTTACACGTCCCTGTCACTCACCCCTTGCCTTGTCTACTGCTGCTAGGGTCTGCCCGTGCTGACCCTTCTCTCAAAGGGCCATTGCCCGCCAATATTCTAGCTAGCTTTCCCAGACTATAAAAGGGTTCCGCCCACTGTGCTCCTGTATCTGACCAATTAAGTTCCTTCCTAGCTTGCTAGTGATACCCTGTATTTATTTAGGTTGGATTTTCTGTGATTAAACTCTGTCTGTACCCATGACTATCCTTGCCTGCACTGACCTCTTGTTAGTCACCCGTGATGAAGGTTTGCTGTCTGCCCTGACATTTGGCTCAATCAACCATGAGTGCCCGTCTGCCGCCTGCCCTTATGCTATACCAGACCTCACATTCTTACTAAGCCTACTTTTCCAGACCAACTAAGACTTTCCCCATGGACCTGACAGCGTTTCAAGGCTCTCTCATGCGGCTTGTGGGGGTTCTTGACGCGGAACATGTTTCCAATATTTCGGGGCCCAACTCACAGGTTATCAGTACATTTTATTCCCTCAGCACCTTCATTCCAAGAATCACAGGAACCCCATTCTCTTCTCCACTATCACAACGTCTTATTACTCAGCTCCCGGTCCCAGATGGAGATGTCCATTTGCATTACTCCAACATTAGGGATAGGTAAGCTGTTGGCTGTTTTGAGGCGCACTCATGTTGCACTTCCTTCACATAACAGGGAGGGAAAGCAGGTGTCAAATACTGATTTGGTCACTTGGGAACCAGTATCCACTAGACAAGAGTTTGATTCCATTGGACTTGGCAACCACCACCTGGCATTCTCCGTCCGCATCTTTGACTTCTGACAGGTGGTATAATTCTGCGCCTCACACTGTGGTTACCTTCTTAACTGCAGGCCAATCCAATTTAAATGCCTGCTGTTGCTTCTTTTGTAATGGCAGAGGCAGATCTGAGCAATATGGTCTTCCAGGCCACACTACTAGTAGATTCTGGCATCTGGGAGATCCCTTTCTCCCATCTGTTTTCCCGCAAACTGGCATCTTTCGGGATTGGCTCTTTGGGGCCCCGGCTTCACTTCTTTTGCTAGTCAGCACTACGTTCAGTTCTTTCACAACCCCCTCTAGATACTCAGGGCCTCTATCTTTTTATGTCACCATATTCGTTTGCTGTGCTACTGGAGCGGTGCTTACCCGCTGCTCTTTCTCTAGGGTGATGACTTCTTTTTACATCTTTTTGAATAGTTAAATCGGGTTCTCGTTTTAACATCTCCCTCAGGGTTCTCCTTAGCAGCTGATTCTTGAGGCATAGCACAAATTGATTCTGCAGCACCACTTTCGTATTAGTACACAACGTGGCCCCCTGTTCTTCTTTCCTTTGTAAAAATTACAACACTTCCTGTAATCCATTTGCGTATTTCGACGTTTCCTTTTTTTTTATGATGCCAGGCAAAGAATCACTTCTGCGTCATGCCCTCTTATCACGTATCACCGTACACGTTTTCCAGGTCAAGCAAAATCTCCTCAAATGTCCTTCTGTCTCTTACTGTTTGCAACAACATTTTCTTACGTCACTCTCTACTGTACTCCGAGCCAATTCCACTTTTAGATGTGGGGCCACATTACACAGCCTAGCCAAGCCTTCTAGTCTCCCTCCAATCTTCCAACAACAGATTCGATCCAATAAACTTTGGGAGATTATTCAGTAGGGCTCCCATCGTTATCATTGGGACTGGAGGATGATGTTGTTACTACCATCATATCTGCATCCATCCGGTCGTCTAGCGGCAAGTAGTAATATGTGTAATAATGGAGGCAAAGACGGATAGAATGATCCTTCTTTCTTTTACTTGGGCAGAAGTTGCAAATAACTTGGAACAGCAGTATAACGACAAACATGCGGTATTGCTCTAGAACAGGGGTGGGCAAACTTTTTGACTCGCGGGCCACAATGGGTTCTAAAATTTGACAGAGGGGCCGGGCCAGGAGCATTTGGAGGGAGTGTTTGGGCCGGATATACTAAAGCATTAAATGTAGTGTGTGCAAACCTCATAGCACAGTAAGAACACTACAACCCAATTTATTAACTGTCTTTCAAATGTGAAAAATAGCCCTTATCAGTTAATAAATTTGTCTCAAGGAATATGCAAGATATGGCATTTACATACTATTTCGCAGATACTGGGAGGAGGAAATGTAAATAGATTAAAATAACATACGCACTGTGATTTATCAAGAAAAAAGTTCTGTTGACTCTGTAAATTAGCTGCCAACCTCTGAGCAGTAGCCGCCCGTTCTTGTGTTGACTGCTTGCTAGCATAGTTTGCATGCTTCGTGGCAAAGTGACGGCTGATATTGTACTCTTTGAAAACCGAAGGGCTTAATGGTGACGTGAAACGAAGTGAAAATTAAAGTGAAATAAAGAGAAATACGCGCCACATTAACCCCTTAATGACCGGGCCATTTTGCACGTTAATGACCAAGGATTATTTTTTGTTTTTTCATGGTCGCATTCCAAGAGTCGTAACTTTTTTTTTATTACGTCGACATAGCCGTATAAGGGCTTGTTTTTTGCGGGACGAGTTGTATTTTGTAATTGCACCATTTTTAGATGCTTACAATATATTGATTAACTTTTATTAACTTTATTTTAGGAGAGAATTGAAAATAAGCAGCTATTCCAGCATTAATTTTCACGTTATAAATTTATGCCCTTTACTATGCAGCATAAATAACATGTTACCTTTATTCTACGGGTCGGCACGATTACGAGGATACCAAATATGTAAAGGTTTTATATGTTTTCCTATGTTTGCACAATAAAAACCCTTTTAGAAAAAAATTACTTGTTTTTGCATCGCCGCGTTCCAAGAGCCGTCATTTTTTTATTTTTCCGTCGATGTGACCGTATGTGGGCTTGATTTTTGCGGGCCAATGCGTAGTTTTCATTAGTACTATTTTGGGGTACATAGGACTTATAGATTAACTTTTATTTTATTTTATTTTATTTTTTATGGGGGGAATGGGAGAAAAGAGAGAATTTTGCCGTTGTTTTTTGCGGGTTTTTTGGACGCCGTTCATCCGGCGGTTTAATTAATGTGTTCATTTTATTGGTCAAGTTGTTATCGCGGGGATACCATATATGTGTATGTGTTATTTGTTTTGACACTTTTACTGAATAAAACCACTTTTTGGGCAAAAAAAGTAGTTTTATTTGATTTTGACTGTAATTATTTTATTTTTTTTCAACAAACTTTATTTAACTGATTGACATTTTTTTTTTAAGTCCCACCAGGGGACTTCACTATGCGATGTGCCGATCGCATATATAATGCTTTGGTATACTTAGTATACCAAAGCATTATTGCCTGTCAGTGTAAAACTGACAGGCAACCTGTTAGGTCATGCCTCCGGCATCGCCAAACAGGCAGTTGCGGAAGACAGACCTGGGGGTCTTTGTTAGACCCCCGGCTGTCATGGAAACCCGACGGCGACCCGCGATTTGTTTGCGGGGGCGCCGATCGGGTGACAGAGGGAGCTCCCTCCCTCTGTCAAACACATTAGATGCCGCTGTCACTATTGACAGCGGCATTTAATGGGTTAAACTGCCGGAATCGGAGCGCGCTTCGATTCCGGCAGTTGCAGCAGGAGCCAGGCTGTGTATAACAGCCGTGCTCCTGCCGCTGATCGCGTGGGTACACTGGCAGTACCCGCGCCATCACAGGACGGATATATCCGTCCTCCTGCGTGAACTAGCAGCTGCTGAGGACGGATATATCCGTCCTTCGGCGTTAAGGAGTTAACAACGGTCAATGTGTTTTGAGTGCGCCATCTATTGGGAAAACGTGGGCATTGCAGGGAAAGGGGAAAAAAAAGGAGGTTTTTACTATGATTTGGACAAGTTCGGCGGGCCGGATTAAAAAGCCTAACGGGCCGTATGTGGCCCGCGGGCCGTAGTTTGCCCATGTCTGCTCTAGAACTAGCACAAGTCTATAACTTCTTATAAATCTGCCGGAGCTGTGGTATTGTTTCTATTTCAGTCCTGTTATCATATACCACAGTATTTCACTCCGATATGGTGATGGTCAACCCCTGAAATATTCCACACCCCAAGGGCTCTTTCTTTGTAAATTGTCTTTGAGCTTTTACCTCGATTCTCTGTCCACACAGTATTTCCGTACTCACTCCAAGTGCTTCCTCTGTTGGTTCCGTGCAGGCAGACCAGCTCTCGTCCTTGTATTCCTACATCGGTCTCTGGCTGGTAGCTCCTTACCACCGCCATCCCTCTTACAAACAAACTCTCAACTGTGTCTCTCTCTGTGATCTCTCTGCAGAAACCTCCTACTCTCCTTACCGCCATACTCTCTCTCACAGCACCTGAACCATACTCCCGCCTTCTCACCAGAACTAATGGTGCACACCACTTCCTCTTCAGGTCTTCTCTGCTATTCCAGCACTCTTGACCAGTGTGGCACCACCCTCTTGTTACTCTTCCTGATACTGCGACCTCAGCATTGACATCACCATCTTCATGGGTTACAATGGGGTAATGAAGAAGGGAACATGATACCTCCTGGCAAAATTGAGCCCTGTTCCGAATGGAGCGGGATCTAGGAGTGAATCCGGAGCTACTCATTCACTGATTGCTGCTCATTCTCCTCTGGTCCCTGAATGGTGCTCCTCGGGGTTCACGAGATAGCCGGCTGGTTCCTAATGACGATTGGAGACGTCATTATTGCGCCCTCTGCTCTAGATTTTCACAAACTCTAATTGATATGTTTAAATATCTGGGGATGTTGGGAGTTAAGACTAAAGGCTTAAATGTAACGGTCATGAAACTAGAAAAATTTGATGGTAGACCCCATCTAAGGGGATTCTAGGGAATTTAATAAAACTCTACAAGTAATATTAACATTTATATGATAAATCAACCTTTCTTTGGTGAAATGAAGATTTGCAGATCTCAGGAGTACAAAATGTTTCCTTTCATTACTAAATAATGTAAGTTTGGAGCGCAGTCTGACAATTTAATGTGTACGCTCCACCAAGATTACTGTGTAAGCGCGCAACATGAGAGCTTGAAATAATATTCTTAATTAAAATATACTTAGCAATGATATCCTATGGGCATAATCAAAACCTTCTTTAGTAACCAAAGATTAACTTGAATTTGTGCAGCAACAACTGTTCAAAGCTAGAAAACAAACTCATGTAATTACTTTTCTAGGTGTATTAAGCACTTGGACTTAGAGTTACATTTTTTAATTTAAATGTATCCTTTGACTATCCACGGTTGGAATGCTACTGATTAGGTTTTCTTGTTTAATGGTTTAGTAATGCTTTCATTATTTAATATTCTGCAATGTTATGTACTAAAAAGACCAAGTACGCTGTAACTCACCTCTCTCCGTTCCAGCTGCAGGTCCCCGCTGGTAGTTGTAGTGCCAGCTGTAGGCCACGTCCGATTGCTTGACACTGACTTACCCCTCCTTGCTCCAGCGATGCCTCTTGCTGACAGCCGCCGCCCTGCTAGTCCTGACTGCAGCTCTCATCTCCGCTGACAGCCACGTTCAGATGCCATGGCAACCGGTATTCCTTGATGACATCAGTCCTAGCGGCCTATTTAAAGGGTACTCCGGCATCACCACCTTGC
The DNA here is from genome assembly GCF_050947455.1 of Rhinoderma darwinii. Lineage (NCBI taxonomy): Eukaryota > Metazoa > Chordata > Amphibia > Anura > Rhinodermatidae > Rhinoderma > Rhinoderma darwinii. The sequence continues at coordinate 65,803,188 of NC_134688.1, forward strand.
ATGCTGATTAAAGGGGTTATCCAGCTAGTTAAAAAAAATAGACTGTCTAAAATTCTCTGAAACATCATTATACTCTGTCCCATTGCTTTAAAAAAAAAAAAAATCGTGACGATTACATTTCTTGCCTAACCCATTTTGGGCACCAACACAGCTGCTCAACTTCCTTCTATGGGAGGGGACTGAGTCTTCCATCGCACACTGAAAAACTACAAGTCCCGGCATCCTCCATTTTCCACTGCATTGCTACATTCTTTGCCTTTCAGACTGCGCATGCGCTGATAGGAACTGCAGTTATTGGGTATGCAGACCTAACCGCAAGCTGCACTTGGTTATACAGCTAAGCCTCCCCACCTGTTAATGTAGGGACGACATCACATGGCCGCAAGGCTGTTCAGTCCCTTGAGGTCATATGATCGGTGACAAGCTCATACCAACAAGAGTGGAAGGCAGCCTTCAGTCACGTGGCGGTGTGTCGATGCACTACAGCACTTCCTGTGCCACGTGACTGATGACTGTATAGGTGCAATGAGGCATGTTTTATAAAACATTTAAATTAGTAAGTGCACTATTTTTCAGAGATTAACATATTAGTAAAAACAAATTCCCCTGGATAACCCCTTAAGCACCGAGCCATTTTTCATTTGTACGTTTTCGTTTTTCACTCCCCGCCTTACAAGAGCCATAACGTTTTTATTTTCCATCAATAGAGGGGTGTGAGGGCTTATGTTTTGCGGGAGGAGCTGTAGTTTTTATTGGCACTATTTAAAGTACCATATAATATACTGGGAAATGGAAAAAAAAATCTTTGTGGGGTGGAATTGGAAAAAAAATAATTCCTCCATCGTTTTTTGGGTTTTGTTTTTACGGCTTTCACCGTGCGGTAAAAACGACAACGTAACTTTTTTCTGTGTCTCGATACGATTATGGTGATAACAAATTTATATAGGGTTTTTTATATTTTACTACTTTTACAAAGAAAACGATTTGTTAAAAAATAAATTGTTTTGTTTCACCACATTCTGGGAGCCAAAACGTTTTTATTTTTCCGTCGATTGAGCGCTGTGGGGGCTTATATTTTGCGGGACAAGCTGTAGTTTGACTTCTAGGTAAAAGCTTTCCATAGTGTTTTTCAGCACAACAAAAAAACAACCAGTTAAAATGCCACAAAAAATGCTAAGGGGAGCTTTATTAAGAATGGTGTTTCATACACCAGCCTTCATAAACAATTTGTTAGGGTAAGATGCGACACATTTATCTATCCCCCTTCCCATCGGACTTAAAATAAAAAACGTATATCACCTCACCGCCCCTCTGCTCAGGCTCCCTCAGCATGCTGCGTGGTTCATTACAAGGTTCTGACGCTAAGCAGCATTAGGGCCATAAATACGACGCACATTTGTATTAGGCGCAACATGTTGGGGGAGAACGAGGGGACCCAGTGGGGAGAAGAGGGAAGGTGAGCATACTTTTTTTTTAAGTTGTCCAGTCTGGTTTGGCTAGTTACCTTGCTATGCCCCACAAAGTGAAATCTATGCCAGCTAGGACCTGGCATGGATTTCCGCTATAATTTACTCCAGTTTTTTTGCGTGAATTCTAAAGTTTATCGGCCCGCTGGTGCCCCATCCCCTTTAGAGAAGCCATGTCACAAAAGTAGGGTGTGTGGCATAAAAATTACAAAAGTCACAATTTGCAAAGCATAGAACAGTTAATAAATCCCCTCCCCCTTGTGTGAACCCATCCTAATGTAATATGGTGGAGCTATACAAGCAGCAAGAAGAGGAAGTGGAGTAATACATTACTGTAGGATTACACTACAGAGGTTTCTTTGTAAGCTGTAACCATGGCGTTACATAGTTCTGCATAGCAACTGTGGACACAAAAAGCTCATTTGCACCCCAGCATGATAATGCTCACACATTGCAATAATACTTCAGAGGAAGATGTATGGGAAGTTCGTGCAGATGATCTGATATAAAACATTCCATCATAAATACTATCATTAAACAAGCAATACAATGGTAGATCTTCTCTTCCAAATTCTCTTGACGTCATTAGAGCGCACTGACCATTAGACTCCTTGTATAATTTCATTGTGAATGACAGGCCCTGTTCTGTTTCTAACCTAATCAAAGCATTCAGAGAAATCAGAACATTTCAGAATTATGGCTGCAGGACATGCGAGTAATTCAGAAACATTCATTTTCTGTCACTGATCTCATTGAAGCTCATTTATGGCTAACTGCACTTTTTGATTAAGATACAGATTAGCTTCAATACATAACAGCCAAAACCTCAATAAATGTAATAACTTCTCTCCTGCCAAATGTACAATATGAATCTGGCCAAAGCCTTTGCTAGAAACATAAAAAAAAACAACTTCTAATTGTCCTTATTTCTTTATATTTTTTTGTTTTTATACCCAGTCTTAGCTTTGGTAAAATAACACATCAAAACTGCACCTAAACTTACTGTGTGAACCTGACCTAAATGTAAACTCTAATGAACCCCTTTATACAAGATTCCTAGAGCACGAATTGTTAGTTTTTTCTGCTTTTTTTATTTATTTATGTCACAACCAGGAATAAATCCTAAGCAGAAGAATATTTTAAGAAACACTTTTTTTTGTTATACAATCCCCATGGGCATAACTACCAGGGTAGCAAATACAGCAGCTGCCATGGGATGCATAAACTGAGGGGTGGGGGGGACAACGACGATGTCGTCATCTACGACATCCACTCTAATGCACACAACCTAATTTGAGATGTAATTCAGGCGGTTTACGCCTCGAATTATGCCTGAAAAGACGGCTCCAATACGCCTGCAAACATCTGCCCATTGCTTGCAATGCGTTTTACGATGTTCTGTTCAGACGAGGTGTAAATTTACGTGTCGCTGTCAAAAGACAGCGCGTAAAAATACGCCTGCGTCAAAGAAGTGCATGTCCCTTCTTGGGATGTTTTTGGAGCCGTTTTTTATTGACTCCAATGAAAAACAGCTCCAATTACGTCCGTAAAAGACGCCGTGAAAAACGCGTGCACTTGCAAAAACGTCTGAAATTCAGGAGCTGTTTTCGCCTGAAAACGGCTCCGTAATTTCAGACGTATTTTGCGTTTGCGTGTGAACATACCCTTAAAGGAATACTGCCGGTGAGGAGCACTAAACTGATGCTGGAACATTTCAGATACTTTAGATGGGGATGAAAGGCTGTATAATGGGACGTCAGACAGTTACCCGATCCCATAGCTGATGTTTATTTTTCCTCACTGCCGGTGGCCTTCTTAAAGAGGCTCTGTCACCAGATTTTGCAACCCCTATCTCCTATTGCAGCAGATCGGCGCTGCAATGTAGATAAGAGTAACGTTTTGTTTTTTTTTTAAAAACGAGCATTTTTGGCCAAGTTATGACCATTTTTATATTTATGTAAATTAGGCTTTCTAAAGTACAACTGGGCGTGTTTAAAGTAAAAGTACAACTGGGCGTGTATTGTGTTCGTTACATCGGGGCGTTTTTACTTCTTTTACTAGCTGGGCGTTGTGTATAGAAGTATCATCCACTTCTCTTCACAACGCCCAGCTTCTGGCAGTGCAGACACAGCGTGTTCTCGAGAGATCACCCTGTGACGTCACTCACTTCCTGCCCCAGGTCCTGCATCGTGTCGGACGAGCGAGGACACATCGGCACCAGAGGCTACAGTTGATTCTGCAGCAGCATCAGCGTTTGCAGGTAAGTAGCTACATCGACTCTCGAGAACACGCTGTGTGCCTGCACTGCCAGAAGCTGGGCGTTGTGAAGAGAAGTGGATGATACTTCTATACACAACGCCCAGCTAGTAAAAGAAGTAAAAACGCCCAGATGTAACGAACACAATACACGCCCAGTTGTACTTTTACTTTAAACACGCCCAGTTGTACTTTAACTTTAAACACGCCCAGTTGTACTTTAGAAAGCCTCATTTACATAAATATAAAAATGGTCATAACTTGGCCAAAAATGCTCGTTTTTTAGAAAAAAAAACGTTACTCTTATCTACATTGCAGCGCCGATCTGCTGCAATAGGAGATAGTGGTTGCAAAATCTGGTGACAGAGCCTCTTTAAGCGTCAGTGGGCACCAAATTCTTCACCTTTGTCAGTACTCTACAATGGTTATTCTCTATTACATATATCTGGTTGGAGTCTTCTGACCTTGCTTCTGTATACTGCCAGCCCTGACCACCCTTAATCCTCCTGTTAGGCCTCCGCCTGCCCTCGACTCACTCACCACTACAATTCTGTCTCTCATTTTGCGATTCTAATCTCCATCCTGTCTACCTGTCAGCTGTTAGAAACTGGGACTATTCTTGGATAGTAACCTGGGGATTCCCTTTGGGAAAGTTCATACCTCTGTGCCAAATCTGTTAGTGACATATAGGGTTCACCGCGTGTTCCTTCTCCTCAGAGAGCAGAAGGAGGACATAGGGAAAATGTATGTAGAAGACTGATAAGAAAGAAAATATGCAAACACCAGAGCCACAGAAGAAAACAATTACACTCATATTATACCGTGACTCGTGATACTCATAGCCTATTCCCATTTGGGATGGGATCTAAACTGAGGACAAGTCTTTCCTTTATACTTTTCTTCTGTTTTTAAACCACTACCACTTTAGAGAAATCCTACAAAAATGATACTAAAACTGCCAGAATGGAAATATGGGGGGTGTTTAATTACAATTCCTTAAGTGTGATCCCCTTCACTGGTCTGGGAGTTTTCTGTAAGGCTCTGTTCACATCTGTGTCAAGGTTTTCCGTTGTTCTGCACCATCATACGAGCAGAACACAAAAAATCGAAGCTGTCGGATTCATCACATGATGGAAACCAACTGCGCCAGACAGAGCCCATTGATTTTTTTTATAAATTCTTTTATTTTCATTTTGAAACACAAAGTATACACAACACAATTGGAATATGCCAGTGCAATACAGTCAACAGGCCACAGGTCAACTATCTGCATTACATAAGTGCATGGGATCACAAGAAATTAATACATCGCTCAAATCAAGTGTGAAAGAATCTCCGATGTGCACCCTGAACCCGCAGCCATGCATAATACTCCAGGGGCGAACAAGAGAACAGTAAGAGAAAGGAAGAAAAGCAGGGACAGTAAGGGAAGAGAGGAAAGGGAAAGAACTGACCTGACACACTGGATCTAGGTGTGAAATCAAGAGGCCATGAGGCCTTTATATTCCGCAGTGGATTGAAATCGGATCCATTCACGCCATGTTCTGAGGAAGGAGGCATGGGACCCTTTCATTGATGCCGTGAGGTCCTCCATTCTCATGATCTCCTGAATCTTACCGAACCACATGCCCACTGACGGGGGACAGGATTGTCTCCACAGTGCAGGAACACACGCCCTAGCCGCGTTCACCAAATGTCGAACCACCGAGCGTCTATACGTAGACAGAGGCACCTCACATAGATGGAGCAGGAAAAGGCCTGGGGATCGTGGGAGGGGGAAATCCGTAAATTTCGAGGAAATGCGCCACACCTCGGACCAGAAGTCAGCCAGGAGTGGGCAGTCCCAAAAAATATGCATGATTGTACCCACATGGTCACCACATCTCCAGCATAATGGTGAGGCCGCCGGGATCATTGCATGCAATCTGGAAGGCACCCTATACCAACGGGACAGAATCTTGAACCTTGCCTCCTCAAATCTGCTGGCCATAGAGGATTTATGCATCATGGTGAACAGGCGCTCCTTTTGTTCAGGGGTAAATGTCAAGCCCAAGTCCCTCTCCCAGCTAAGCAGGTAAGGAGGTGGGGGCAGATTGGAGGGTGAGATCAAGAGAGTATATAGTCTGGACGAGTGTCGAATCGTGCCTGTACATAGGAGTTCAAACGGGGAGCTATCTCGCGATTGTGCCGCTGGATGTTCTAATGACGCCAGGAAGTGTCGCAACTGGGTAACCTGCCACGCCGAGAAGGGGACCGGGTCAGACAAAGACTGTAGCTGAGCGCTAGACATCCACCTCCCATCCTGCAAAAAGTGTACGGCCCGTCCCTTACCTGCCCTCAACCAAAGCTGGAAGGGGCCACTGTGCAGTCCCGGTGGAAAAGCTGGATTGCCCAAAATCGGGAACAGCTGGGAGGGGGACGGCGAGAACTCCGCCCGAGGGAAAACCCGTGCTGCAACTGCAAGGGTGGGACCAATCGTCGGGTGTGTCCGTGCTACCAGGGGAGCATGTCTACCCAACCAAGGCAGTGCCTGTACAGGGACTGTCATAAAAGCCTGTTCCATAGACACCCATTCTTTAATCTCGCCATGTTGGAACCAGTCCAAAATTTGTGTCACGTGAGAGGCATGATGATAGGAGACAAAATCCGAAAGACCAATGCCCCCCTCCCACTTTACACGAAAAAGCAGGGATCGGGCAATACGCGCCGGTTTCCCTGCCCAGATGAATTTGTGCACAAGGGACGGCAGGGATTGAAAGAACGGGCGTGGGATATGTATCGGTAGGGCCTGAAAAAGATATAGAATCCGCGGTAAAATGTTCATTTTAAAAATCGCGCACCTACCAAACAAGGTAAAGGTGCCCGACATCCAAGAATCCAGGTCAGCCCTTATACGTTGAAGAAGTGGGAGAAAGTTCACCGCATAAAGGCGAGATAGATCACTGGGAAGTCGGACTCCCAGGTATTTAAGCGAGTCCCTTGCCCACTTAAAGGAGAAGGACTCTGTGGTAACGAGATGTTAAGGGCCTCAGACTTCTGGTAGTTGATCTTGAAGTTGGATAATCTCGAGTATCTACTCAACTCCGCCATCAGGTTAGGCAAGGAAATTCTTGGGGCTGTGAGGAAGAAGAGCAAATCATCCGTGTAGGCGGCAACCTTATGGGGCCTGCCTCCCAAGTCCAGGCCCGTAATTTCCGGGTTGGAGCGGATATGGCACAACAATGGTTCCAGGCATAAAATGAAGATCAGTGGAGATAGGGGGCAGCCTTGCCGTGTACCATTAGTGATCGTAAATGAAGATGAAAAGTGCCCGTTGACCTTAACCTGGGCCGATGGGGAGGAGTAGAGACCCGAAATCCAGGACATCATATGAGTCCCCATACCTATATGTCGCAAAGTTGCTAACATAAAGTCCCAGCTGACCCTGGCGAAGGCCTTCTCTGCGTCCGTCGACAAAAAACAGGTGGGTAGGGACGAAACTGCCGCCTGGTACATTAAATTAATCGCCCGTGTGGTGTTATCTCGCGCTTCCCGCAAGGGCATAAAACCCACTTGGTCGGTATGTATCACATTATGTAGAAGCGGAGTCAACCGATATGCCAGAATCTTCGCAAATAGTTTCAGATCTACATCCAGTAGAGAAATAGGACGATAACTCTGGCATAGGGCTGGGTCCTTCCCCTCCTTGGGTATGACCGTAATGTGTGCCCTCAACGTGTCTCCAGGGATGGAGCCCCCCTCAGTAAGTGAAATGAAGGCCCGGAGGAAGTGGGGAGTAAGCACGTCTGAGTAGGTCTTGTAGTATGGTAGGGACAAGCCGTCTGGACCCGACGCCTTCCCCGTGGGTGAGTCCTTCAGTGCCCATGACAACTCCTCCGGGGAAATGAGAGCCTCCAAGGCCGCAATATCCTCTGGTGGGATAAATTTCATCCCTGAAGACCGAAGATACTGCTCAATCTTCTCCAGCTGACTGCTGCCATCCGGAGAGGAGGATGCCTTCGGGAGGTTATAGAGAGAGTGGTAATAAGCATGGAAGGCCTCCAAAATGTCTTGTGGGAGCTGCAGCCGTTCATTATGTGAGCCTAGGACGTGTGGGACATAGGTATGTGAGTGGGTTTTCCGAAGAGCTCGGGCCAAGGTCCTACTGGGTTTGTTACTAAATTCATAAATGTGCCGTCTACATTTAACTAAGGAGGCCTTCGCCTTTGCAAGGCAAAGTGAACGTACCTGCTCCCTCAACTGCCCCAATTCTGCCCCTAACACCCGATCCTGAGATACCTTATGAGACTGTTCCAGAGATGTGAGGCTAGAGAGATGTGTGTGACGCAGGAAAAAGTAATCCAACCTAGAGTAGGAGTTGTGTGGCACCGAATAAAACGTGTAGTCTTTGGTTGAGGGATGCAGAACCCGCCACGTGTCTACAAGTTGGTGCTCATTCAGCAATCGTCGTATACGACGGTGAGCTGCCCTGGGTAGAGAGGAGTGCCCTTGCGAGGTGTCTAATACGGGATCCAGTGTGACATTTAAATCCCCCCCCAATATTAGGGTGCATTCCATAAAGCCATCCAGCGCCCTTAAAACTCTGCCCAAGAAGGTCACTTGACCAGTGTTAGGGAGATAGTATGAGGCCAGTGTGTACAGTGTGTTATCCAACTTACCCTTCACAAAAAGGTACCGGCACGCTCCATCCGTGCAAGTCTCCACGTGTTCCCAATGAAGGGAACGTGAGATCAGGATGGAGACTCCCTTAGTCTTGGAGTCAAGGGATACACTATGATACCCATCAGGATAGTTAGGGTATGTTCACACGGCTTATTTACGGACGTAATTCGGGCGTTTTTGCCCCGAATTACGTCCGAAATAGCGGCTCAATAGCGTCGGCAAACATCTGCCCATTCATTAGAATCTCCCCTCCAGGGGCTTGGGAGCAGCCGCCGATCTGCAACCGACCAGAAGGGGAAGAAGACGGGGTGTGCCCACGAGGCGACGGAGTCTGGGTGCGGCCTGCAGGAGGAGATGAAGAGGACCGCTGCGGAGTGCCGTCCAGGGTGGACCGAAGAAACCGGCAAATTGAAGGAGTGTCCGGGAGGTTCCTGCGGTGTTTCCCCCTGGTAATTCTGAGTCGGGGGACCAGTGAGTAAGCCCTGTCGGGCGATTTTCGGCTGGGTGAGTCCAGAGCTTCAGACACACGCGTCCTCACACCGCCATGCCTAAGCCACGCTCCCCCCAAGTATCCTCAGAACCCATTGATTTTATTGGGTTCTGTCGGGTTTCCGTCACTGTGTGTAATTTTGCCGGACAAAGTAGCGCAGCAGCTAGCGGAGCACCTGACATGTGAATAGGGCCGACCTCTGACTCTCAATGTATGTTATGATACCACAACTTCCAGCGCGCCTTGGTTGTCAGGAAATACTGGGAGTTGTGGTTTGACAGGTGGAGACCACTGCTCTAGCTGTTCAACATTAGGCTTTCTAGCAAACAATGGGGCATATTTACACAGACTGGCGTTTCATACCCAAGTCTTAGGCCTTATTCACACGAACGTGTCCGTTTTGCGCACGCAAAAGTTCAGTGTGGCCTTAGTATTTGGTGCGTGCCTGCGTGATTTCCGTGCATATGGCAGCGTGATGACACTCTGTTTTCATGTTTACACACATAAAAGCAGGAGGTGCTTTTCTTGTTTCATTCATTTATTTTACTACTGTAGCACGAATCACGCGCGGCACACAGAAGTGCTTCCGTGTGCCATGCGTGATTTTCACACACCCATTGACTTCAATGGGTGCGTGATGCGCGAAAAACTGCCAAGTATAGGACATGTCGTGAGTTTTACGCAGCGGACATATGCTGTGTGAAAATCACAGATTGTCTGAACGGCCCCATTCACTAACATAGGTCCGTGCGACGCGCGTGTTTTTCCGCGCGTATCACGGCCGTAATATATGTTTGCGTGAATAAGCCCTTAGACTGAAACCAGCATGCCTCTTAATAAATTTGATTCACCTTGTGTTGTCCGCGCGCCATTGTAAATTTGTTAGGCTGCAGTGGCCCCGCCCTTCCACTAAGCCCCACCTACTTTTTTAAACTGCAAATAGTTACAAATTATTGCGCAATTGTCGGGTCGGGCAATAATTTGTGACTGTTTATCGTCAGAAAACTGGTTTAAAGCCGTTCATAAATTCCCTTTAAGGGTATGTGCACACAAAATCAAGAAAGTCTGAAAATACGGAGCTGTTTTCGCACCTGCGATTTTGGGGCGTTTTATTACGGCTGTTTTTCTATAGAGTCAATGAAAAACGGCTCCAAAAACGTCCCAAGAAGTGACATGCACTTATTTTTCGAAGGCATCTTTTTTACGTGCCGTTTTTGAAAACGGGGCCCAAAAAAACACCCCGTCAGAACAGAACGATGTATTTCCCAATGAAATCAATGGGCAGATGTTCGGAAGCGTTTTGCTGCCGTTTTTTCAGGCGTTTTTCGAGGCGTAAACGCCCCGAAATATGCCTGAAAACACTCTGTGTGAACATACGCTTAGGAGTAATAATGCTTCAGAGTGTAGGACGATTTGCTTAAATTAGAAAAACAGTAAGGCCGGATTCACATGAGCGTTGCGCGTCTCGGACGTGAAAAACTGCAGTTTTTCGCATCTGAGGTGCATCCGTGCTGTACGCTGCGGGTTGCATTATCACGCATCCCCCATATACCGGATTCTATAGAGGGATACACGAAGCGCAAAAAAATAGGACATGTCCTATTTTCTCACGGACTCTTCACACAGTCCGTTGAAACAACGGCTGTGTGAACGGCCCCATTGAATTACATAGATTCGTGTGAATAAGGCCAAAGGGACTGGGGAAAAAGATCACCCACCGTTCCAAATTAATATCCATTCACAATCAAATATGTTTTTTTTGTTTTTCGTTTTTTATGATGAAGAAATGTATACTGCTCTGCATATAAGTGTTATGGATTTACATGGCTGCAATGTTTACTGTGAATTCCAATAAAGGTGAGTTGTAAAGACATAAAATATGAATGACCGCTATAAAACTAGACGCAATAACTGAATGTTGTTCCCTAGCTGAACGAGTGAATATTACACCGTTCTAGAACACATTTCAGACATATATAGTAATTTGGTGCCCTAAAACTTGTCATATTGTCTCATTCAGTAACTTATTATATTCCTAACCTTTAGGTCAAAAATGCTATATTGTTTATTAATGTACTTAACCCTCTGCTTTCTACGTATAGATCACTTGTGTCATTGAAGACTTTCAATGAACATGTACAAAATAATTGAAGGAATTTTCCATGATTAGAAAAAAAAGGGTCAGTTTTTTTTTTTAGAAACAGTGCCTCTCTTGTCCATGGGCTGTGTCTGGTATTGCAGTTCACTCCCTTTCACTTGAATAGGCCTGAGCTGCAATACTAGATAAATCCCACTGACAAGAGATGGGCTCTTCCTGGAAAAAAAGCAGATCCTTTTTTTTCCTTGTGCAGGACACCCCTTTAAGACAGCCCCACCCAAATTTGTAATTCTATTATTAACTTTGTATTAAACTTGGTTTATCTGTAAAGTTTGACTGTGTCCCTTAGGGCATTTTCAGACAAACGTATATGTAGTCCGTGTGACGGCCATTTTTTTAACGGCTGTCACACGGCTGCACGTATTTTTATGTGGCTGTTCACACGGCCATTGATTTAACGGACCGTGTAAAGGGCCCGTTTCACGGATCCCTCAATAGACTCCAGTCTATGAGGGATCCGTGAAAATGGGACCCGCATGGTTGTGATTCGGATGTGAAAAACTGCCATTTTTTAAGTCCGAGTTCACACTTGTTCGTCTGAATAAGCCCTAAGAGCCACTAAATAAAGCATGTGTATGAAAAACCTCAGATTTGGAAAAAATTATTCTATTGCGATATCAAGTCATATTAAAAAGACTTGATGTAATTAGTGGATCTTAGCATTTGCAATGTGAACACATACAGTATCATTTAGGATCCATATTACGGCTGCAGCACCCCGACTCCGCACGCTTTTACTGAACTGAACTTCGTTTACCACACAGTTATGTTCTCCTTATTCTGTCCAGTAGAAGTTCATATTATTGCTGAGGTATCAATAGCATATGTGTAAGTTACTGTATTAAACGTTATCTCAACTATGAATCCATTTTTAATGAATTTATTTGAGAGTTTATCATGAACCCTCCATATTTGCATTTTTGAATAATAAAAAAAAGACTTTTCACAAATAGGTCTAAAATAACAAAATCCAACTCAAAGAGGACCAGTCACCTCTTCTTACATGTTTATTTTTAGTAAAATACTTGTGTTCCCCATGAAAAAACAATTCTGAAAAATATTTACTCTGTGTTGTGCTACTCCTTTCCTAGAAATGTGTGAATAAATTGACAATGCTAGCATTTCCCTTGTCAAAGAAGCGTGTCACTACATAGTCTATGGGTATGTTCACACGGCTTATTTTCAGCCGTTTTTCGGGCCGTAAAAGGATGAAAAATCTGAAGCAGAACGCCTCCAAACATCTGCCCATTGATTTCAATGGGAAATACGGCATTCTGTTCCGACGGGGCGTTTTTTTTACGCGGCCATTTTACAAAATGGCTGTGTAAAAAAACACCCTTGAAAAAGAAGTGCATGTCACTTCTTCAGCTGTTTTTGGAGCCATTTTTTATTGACTCTATAGAAAAACAGCTCCAAAAACAGCCGTAAAAAACGCAGCGAAAAACGCAGGTTGCTTAAAAAAACGGCCGAAAATGAAGAGCTGTTTTCCCTTGAAAACAGCACCGTATTTTCAAACGTTTTTTATTAAGCTTGTGAACATACCCTTAGGCCCCATGCACACGACCGTATATTTCGTCTGTAATTACGGACCCATTCATTTCTATGGCCAACGGACACCTTCCCATATATTTATGGGAAGGCGTCCGTGCCGTAGAAACCTTCCACAAAAAATAGGTCATGTCCTATTTTTTTTATTTTACGGACCGTGCTCCTATACTTTATAATGGGAGCACGGTCCGCAAATGCAGATGATTGTCCGTGGCTGGCCGTGCCCATAATCACGGACCATGATTACAGACACGGTCGTGTGCACGGGGCCTTACTCTGTCAGCACTGATTGGACAGTGACAGTGTAACATCCATGGCTGCAGACTGTCGGGATTACGCACCCCTCGACGGCCGCAGCCATGGTCTGGTAAGCCCTGGCCCTGGCTCACGCCCGGCCTAAAAGGACCAGTGCGCACACATGTAAAACATCATTAATTAGCCCATGATCACCCTGGATTATAAGAAGGGGCCTGCCCCTTTGCTCATTGCCTGAGCGTTGTTAGTATTCCCATGTTAGTCCTTGCAAATGGTCCCGTGCTCTGCTACCTGTATCCCATGCTGTTATTGTTCCTGAGCCTCTTAGTGATTGGAGTCGTGTCCTGCTGCTCCTGTTCTCCTGTGCCACATCTGGCGCGACCTGCTGTCATCCATCGCGTCTGGCGCAACCTGCTGTCATCCGCCACGTCAGGCGCAACCTGCTGTCATCCGCCACTTCTGGCGCAACCAGCTGCACGCACTTTCATCTGTGCTAAAGCCTCTGCCACTGTCTGGACTATTCAGGTACCCTTGTGCGGGACTTTGAACTGATTGGGTTCTCTGTTGTTTGGTCAGCTGCCTCCTCGCTACGGCGGTATGGCCTAGTGGGTGCACATACCCACAGACAATCACAGACAGTTTGTGTAAGGACACACCCCCAACTGATTACAAACAGTTGGGAATTTATTCATAAATCTCTAGGAGGAATAACAGAGGAACAGCATATCTAAGAGTTCTAATAAAAGATGCCCCAGAATTATTATTTCATGGGAAATACAATTATTTACTAAAACAGACATGTCAGGAGAGGTGACAGGTCTTATTTAAGGTAAGTTATACTGTTAAATAGTTATTCTCATCTTAGAAAGTTATGACATATCCAAGGGATAGATGCGGGTTCTTGGTCCCACACATGCGCCGTGTCATGCCTGTGGGGTATGTGGACCCACTAGGCTGCTCCACCGTAGCAGAGTAGCAGCTGGCCAAACAACAGTCAGTAACAATCTCTGGGGTAGAATATCCGGGAAGATGATCTGGCAGATACTCGGAGAAGCATGTGTAGTAGACACTTGGCACAGTTGATGTTTGGCGTTGTAGATGACACTGGACGTGGCAGACGACACTAGACGTGGCAGATGACCTGGAACTTGGCAGATGACAACACGACTCCAACACTAGATACAGCTGAGGAACAAGCACGGGATACAGGAAGTAGGATACGGGAACACTTGGAGCAGGATAACAACAAAGGGACCATTTGCTAGACTAACATGGGAATACAACAACAACGCTCAGGCAAGGATTGGAAGGGCAGAGCCCTTTATATAGTCCAGGATGTAAGGGGATAGGTTAGGGAACAATTTGTTGGCGCGCGTGCTGGCCTTTTAAGGTCGGGGATGAGTGCACACGCTAGAGACAGGAGAGTGCAGCCACGTGTTTTGGCGTCTCCTGGGAGGGAGACGTGGACACAGCACGCAGCCACCTCTCCTTTCATTCTCTGGGTGGATGTGCTGGTCAGCGGGACAGGGGTCAGGTTTTCTTTGGCCCATATTGCATGAAGGTAAATGGTACATCTGCAACAGGCCCCCGGCGGCAGCGACATTTTCAACTGTCTCCCCTTTACATAGGCTTACACGAATCGCCAAGCAATTTCTATTTTCTTCAATTCAGAGCTAATGAGAGACTGCTGCACGCTGCACTTTCACCCTCTCTGTATCAATAGAATTCAATTTACACCTAAGCTGAACTTTCTTATTATGCGGCTCAATTACTATGAACTGAGAATCTGGGTGAAATTCCACAGAGCCATAAATAGGTCAATTTTAGTCTTAATAACAGTAGTGATTTGTATTCGAACAACATATCACAAGGTGGGAACTCTGTAAAATTATAACCTTATCAGGGGAAAATATCTCACAAAAAAATAATTGCTTGTAGATTGCATTTACCAGGAAATCTCGCTTGTTATTTGTTGCTGCCCTTGGAATATTCCCATTCCCAGCAAGAACTGGACAATCAAAGCAAATATATCCGTACTCACCATACAAAAAGAGGGGTGCAGTAAAAAATTGTCAGGACCACGCACAATACAAAAAGAGGGGTGGAGTAATAATTGTCATGGCCCCGCACAATACAAAAAGGGGTGGAGTAAAAATTGTCAGGGCCCCACACAATACAAAAAGAGGGTTGGAGCAAAAATTGTCAGGGCCCTGCACAATATAAAATGGGGGGTGGAGTAAAAATTGTCAGGGCCCCACCCAATAAGGGTCATGGGCCCTCATCAACCACAAAACTTATTATTTTCATTATTTAAAAACTTTAATTCATTTCTTAATTAATGTCTTGTCAGATGACCACATCATACAATGGCTGCCTTGGGACGTTAGAACCCTGTGGATGAAACATCTCTGCCAGGAATGTCACCACATTGCCACTGTGGCCTAGTTGTCGTACTGAGGAGCAAGCAATTTTGATGATTAACAATTATTTTTTTATATATACAGAGCGCCAAATCGCCAGCTATTGATAAATTTGTGGCTGCCTGCAGCAACCACTAGGGGTAGCGTATTGAAAATAAATGTATACAGCTCCCATTGAAATTAATGTTGTATAACACCCCATAGTGGTGGCCGCAAGCAGCCACAACTTTATCGTTTTTATCGCGGGAAGCAGGGTATTTGGTGCCCTGTATAAGAAAATCAGAGCTCTGGCCCCTATAAAGATGCGTGTTGCTGTTTGCATCTAAGGGTGCTGTGGGCTGTCAGGCAGTGTGTCCAAATGGTCAGTACGCACCTAGTCCTGTTTCTAAAACAGGTTATTTATTCAGTAGGCTACAAAATCAATATTATTACCAAAATAATGAAACCGGAACCAAAAAAGGAGGAAAAAAAAATACAAATTGAAATTATAAATGGAATAAGTCATTTTGAAAAAAACATAATACTTAATGGTTGCTGAATTTTTTTTACATGATGCAGATACATAAATACAATGTAAATGTATGTGTATATGGTTAGAAGCTAAGTGCTTAGTTGTGTAATGGAGGTGTAGCCCGTATGCAATGTAATCAAGATACGTATGTGTTTTAGAAACAATCCATTACATGTATTCACGCCACGGGTCTGGGTAGTAACGATTACAAATACATTTATCACCATGAAACTATTCCAAATAATTTTTTCATAGATAATAGATATATCTGGGGCCGGTAGATTAATGGTGTTTATAACGGGTATTGTATTTTACAGTCTGACAAGGTAAAAGTTGAATCATGACTTGGTATAGATTAAAGGGGAAAGCCTAAGTGCATCTTATCTACCGTTGATGTGCAAAAAAAATTAGCCTATTTTCACACTGCATTTTGCCTGTACATTTGACAAAAGCGTTGGGAAAGCTCCTGGCGCATTTGTCAAATGTACCCAATAGGCGGCGTTCACATCTGCGTCAGGTCTCCGTTCCGACGTTCCGTCTGAGCTTTCCGTCGGAACGGAGCCCTGACTGACACAAACGGAAACCATAGATTTCCGTTTCCATCACCAAAAAGAAAAACCCTCAAAAGTATGTATTTACCCCTTTTGCTATGAAACCCCCGAAATAAGGTCTGGTCAAACCAATTACCTTCGGAAGTCACATAATGAGTTACATAGTTCGTACGGTTGAAAAAAGACAAATGTCCATCCAGTTCAACCAAGGGATGGGAAAGGGGAAGGGATGAAACAAAAATTCTACACATGGCCATAGGAGTTAATATTTTTTTGTTCTAGGAAATTATATAAGCCTTTATTAAAGCCGTCTACTGTCCCTGCTGTGACGGCTCCTGCGGTGACTATTCCATAGATTCACAGTTCTCACAGTAAAGAAGGCTTGTCGCCTCCGCAGGTTGAACCTTTTTTTCTCCAGACGGTGGGAGTGCCCCCTTGTTTTTTGAGGGGGTTTTACATGGAACAGGATTTCACCATATTTTTTGTATGTTCCATTAATATATTTATATAATATAATCATGTCCCCACTTAGTTGTCTCTTTGCAAGGCTAAATAGGTTTAATTCTTTTAATCTTTCCTGATAACTTAGATTCTCCATGCCCCTTATTGGCTTCATTGCTCTTTGTATTTTTTCCAACTCCAGGGCCGAGTCTGCAGCACCACTAAGCAACATGAAGACCAAGGAGCTCTACAAACAGATCAGACACAAAGTTGTAGAGAAATATAGATCTGTGTTTGGTTATAAAAAATATCCCAAATTTTGAACATCCCTCAGCACCATTAACCCTTTCAAGACCGAGCTCATTTTGACCTTCATGACCAGCCCCATTTTCTCAAATCTGACATGTGTCAATTTATGTGTTAATAACTCTTGAATGCTTTTGCCTATCCAAGCGATTCTGAGATTGTTTTCTCGTGACATATTGTACTTTATGTTAGTGGAAAAATGTGATCAATAAATTCATTGCTTATATGTGAAAAACACCAAAATTTAGAGAAAATTTGCAAAAATTATGATTTTTCTCATTTTAAATGTATCTGCTTGTAAAACAGATAGTAATACCACACAAAATAGTTACTATTTTACATATTCCATATGTCTACTTTATATTTGCATTGTTTTTTGAACATTATTTTATTTTTCTAGGACGTTACACGGCTTAGAACTTTAGCAGCAATTTCTCACATTTTCAAGAAAATTTCAAAAGGCTATTTTTACAGGGGCCAGTTCAGTTCTGAAGCGGCTTTGAGGGCCTTATGTACTAGATAGACCCCATAAATCACCCCATATTAAAAACTGCACCCCTCAAAGTATTCAAAACAGCATTAAGAAAGTTTCTTAACCCTTTAGGCGCTTCACAGGAATTAAAGCAAAGTACAGGTGAAATTTACAAATTTTCTTTTTTTTGCTGAAATTCATTTGTAATACATTTTTTTCTGTACCACAGAAGGTTTTACCCGAGAAATGCAACTCAATATTTATTGCCCAGATTCTGCAGTTTTTAGAAATATCCCACATGTGGCCCTAGTGCGCTAATTTACTGAAACACCGGCCTCAGAAGCAAAGGAGCACCTAGTGGGATTTAGGGCCTCCTTTTTTTAGAATATATTTTAGGCACCATGTCAGGTTTGAAGAGGTCTTGTGGTACCAAAACAGTGGAAATCCCCCAAAAGTGAGACGGTTTTGGAAACTACACACCTCAAGGAATTTATCTAGGGGTATAGTTAGCATCTTGACCCCACAGGTCTTTTGCTAGATTTATTGGAGTATGTCTGTGAAAGTGAAAATTTACTTTTTTTCTGAAAAAATATAAAGAAAAATAATATTTGCAAGGAATAAAGATTAAAAAGCACCCCAAAACTTGTAAAGCTACTTCTCCCGATTACGCCAATACCCCATATGTGGTACTAAACTGCTGTTTGGACCCACGGCAGAGCTCAGAAGGGAAGGAGCGCCATTTGGATTTTGAAGTGCAGATTTTGCTGGATTGGTTTTCAGTGCCATGTCGGCATGTTGGAGGGAGCAAAACAGTGGAATCCCCCCAAAACTGACCCCATTTTGAAGACTACACCCCTCAAGGAATTTTTCTAGGTGTATAGTTAGCATTTTGACCCCACAGGTTTTTTGCTGAATTTAGTGGAATTAGGCCGTGAAAATGAAAATCTACATTTTTCTGAAAAAACATAGAAATGTTTAATTTTTACAATGGATAAAGTAGAAAAATCACCCCAAAATTTGTAAAGCAATTTGTCCTGATTACAGCAATACACCATATGTGGTAAAAAAACTGCTGTTTGGACACACGGCAGGACTCAGAACGGAAGGAACAATATTTGGCTTTTGGAGATCAAATTTAGCTGGAATGGTTTTCGGGTGTCATGTCGCATTTGCAAAGCCCCTGAGGTACCAAAACAGTGGAAACCTCCCAAAAGTCCCTTTAGGGGACTGGAACGAGCGATCACTAGGTCGCTGGTACAATACACTGCAATACTAATGTATTGCAGTATAATGTAATTTTACAGGCTCCTGTAACAGCGCGATCGCTGTTCCTGTCCGTTAGTCCCGGGTGTCAGCTGTAATACACAGCTGACACCTGCAGAATATGGAGCGGGCGCAGCGCGTGAGCCCGCTCCATATATAACCCCTCGCACCACGACATGCTATTAAGTCGTGGTGCGCGAAGGCGTTAATGCGCAGCGGATGGTGCAAATTGAAAATTACAATTTCCCACTGATATGCCATTTTAATACACAATACGTTGTGCCCAGTTTGTGCCACTGAAGACAAATACCTCATACAATGTTGAGAGGGTTCTCCCGGATATAAAATATCATATATGTGGACGTAAGCTGGTGTTTGGGCACGCTGTGGGGCTCAGAAGGGAGGGAGCGCCATTTGGCTTTTGGAGCGCAGATTTTGCTCGGTAACTGTTCTGTTTGGGGTTTTGCTGGTATTTCAGTTATGATGTGGGGGCATATGTAACCTGTGCGGAGAACATCAGGACATAATAAGAGGGTATAATAATGGGGTACATAAATAATAATCCGCAGATATGTGGCCGGTGTCGCACTGATAAATGGTCGCCCGATCTCATCTGCTTTTGGAACACTGCACATTTTGCATCGCCATAATCTGGGAGCCAGAACTTTTTTGTTTTTTCTACAACGGAGCCGTGTGAGGGCTTATTTGTTGCGGGACAATCTGTACTTTTCATTGGTACCATTTTAGGGTACATGTGATTATTTTAATCACTTTTTATTAGATTTTTTTTGGCAAGCAAAGTGACAAAGAAACAAATTCTGACAATGTTTTTTGTATTTTTTTTTTACAGTGTTCACTGTGCGGTATAAATGACATTTTACTTTATTCTGCGGGTCGGTACGATTACGGAGATACCAGATGTATATAGGTTTTTTATGTTTTGTGGCGATTGCGCAATAAAATCACTTTTCTATAAAATTATTTATTTTTTGTGTCACCATATTCTGAGAGCCATAATTTTTTATTTTTCCGTCAAAAAAGCGGTGTAAGGGCTTGTTTTTTGCGGGACGGGTTGTAGTTTTTATTGGTATTATTTTGGGGTACATGCGACTTTTTGATCACATTTTATTCTATGTTTTGGGAGGGTTGATGACCAAAAAATAGTGATTCTGACATTGTTTTTTAATTATATTTTTTGCGGTGTTCACCGTGCGGGAAAAATAATATTATAGTTTTATAGATTGGGTCGTTATGAACGCGGTGATACCAAATATGTGTACTTTTTTTAACATTTTCATTTTTTTCCTATAATAAAAGACTTATTATAGGAAAAAAAGCATTTTTTGTTTTTGTAACTTTTATAACTTGTTTTTACACTTTTATAAAACATTTTTATTACTTTATTTTTAACTTTTTACTTTTTACTTGAAGACCTGCAGCACTGATCGCTGCTATAATACATTACACTACCTAGGTAGTGTAACGTATTATAAACTGTCAGTGTGATGCTGAGTCACACTGACAGGAAGCTTATGAGGACCTGCCTCCGGCTGGTTCTCATAGGCTGCCTTGCATGGCAGACCCGGGGGCCGTTGTATGGCCTCCGGTTCTGCCTTATAACCGACTGCAGCACCCGCAATCGGTCCCCGGGAAAGTTTGTTGTAGCAACAAACTTTCCAGATTGTTATAGCAACACACTTTCCCTGCGATCACATGCCCGGGACCTGAACTAATCAGGTCCCGATCATATCTCCGGGACCAGAGGCAGGTGATAACAGCGTGATCCGGGTGTCAGCACTACTCTGAGACACCCGGATCGCGCTTTTAACACCCACCGTGAATTCACGTCGGCACTGCACAGAGCCCAGCAAGTGCCGACGTGTATATACAGTGGGCGGTCGGGAAGCGGTTAAATCCATTATAAGAAAATGGAAAGAATATGGCACAACTACAAACCTGACAAGAGCAGGCCGTCCATCAAATCTCACTGACTGGGCAAGGAGGGTATTAATCAGAGATTCCACAAAGACAGCAAAGATAACACTGAAGGAGCTCCAAAGATCCAAAGCGGAGATCGAAGTATTTGGCTATTACTCAAAGAAACTAAGCAAACTACAAAATAGCCCTACACAGTCTTTGTAACGTTGGACGCTTTGTTCCGATTCCCCCTTTGGCTCCTGCACGTGCCCATGTGATATGGTAGTGATGTCACAATTAAATCGCACCATGGACATGCGCAAAGTGATTAGTATATTTGTAAAAATAACTGAGACACTTTATATTTGTCATTATTACTAAATATTTATGAACACTTAACTTCGTAATGATGTATGTAACAAAACAAGGAAATTCTACCGCCACACTCCAGCCAAGTGGTTTACGTCTGAGGCGCTCAGCAAGAAATAAATCACTTGTAGCATAATAAAGCATAAATTGCTGCATTCTCCAAGAATATCGTAAAAGCACTTCACTTTATTTGTATCATCAAAAGAGATACAGCTTAGTGGATACAGTACACAGAAAACACAACGGCCATTGCACAGTATTCGCGCTTCATATGACCCTAGTGCATACCTCCCAACCATCCCAGACTCAGCGGGACAGTCCCGGCTTCCGGGTGGTGTCCCGCTGTCCTGGGCGGCAGGAGGAATGTCCCGTAATCAACTGTAAATGCGTCCTCAGGACGCAAATACAGTTGAACCCAATGCTGAAGCGGGGAACCATCAGCAGAGGAAGCTCCTCTGCACGCCGAGGACTCCCCGGGCACAGCTCTACTTATATGGACAGTGACTTCAGTTGCTACTGATTGAGAGGAATCCCCGTTGCCGATGATCTGGCCGGGGATTCCGCTCCTAGTGGAAAGCCCTGAGGTCACTGTCCATATATGGACATTGACGTCAGGGGCTCCTCCTGGAGCAGAATCCCCAGCCAGAGTCATCAATGGGGATTCCGCTCAAGGAGTAGTCACTGTCCATGTATGGACAATGACATCAGGGCTTCCCTCTAGGAGCGGAATCCCCGGCTTATGCTCTGGCTTGGGATTCCGCTCCTAGAGGGAGTCACAATGGTGCTATCTACAGTGGGCGTAGTGCTATCTTCAAGGGGGGTGTGGCACTATCAACATGGACACTGTGGCACTATATAGGGGTACTTTCTACATGGGCACTGTGGCACTATCTAAAAGGGCACTGGCACTCGGGGTAGCTTTGAGGGCATTATACTGTATATGGGCAGCTGGGGGGCATTATACTGTATGGGGCAGCTTTGGGAGCATTAAGCTGTATGGAGGCAGCTATGGGGCATTATACTGTATGGGGGCATTATACTGTATGGGGCATTATGCTGTATGGGGGAATATGGGAATTATACTGCATGTGGGCATCTGTGTGGGCATTATATTGCATGGGAGAATCTGTGTGGGCATTATACTGTATGGGGCATCTTATGTGTGTAAATAAAATACAGGAACACCCCAAATGAACATTTAAAAACATGGCAGTACAAAAAATCTGAACTCAACTTGCATGAAGCATGTACATATGAATACATTGTCAATCATAATCATGAATAATAAGTTTACCTGCTATAAGAAATAACTCAAATTGATCCGTTTATTCCTAAGCGACCAATCGCTTCTGCCCTTATTATCCAATGCACTATGTGTATTTGTCAATATGTGTTGGGGTTTAATTAACCCTTTCTAAACTCACAAAGGAGATGTTTTCTCCTCCATGAATATCGCAGAAGTGTTTTATCAATTTTAGGCAACCCTGTATTTACATAGTGTGAGCGGACATGTTCTCAAAACTCACTTATAAAAGTGGTCTAATCGTTTTTCCTATATAATAAAATCCACATGGACAGCTCCACATGTAATAATATAATGTACACAATTAGTTATAGTGCCCAACTTCAACATATTTCCTTTTTTCTTTTATCAAGGTGCAGAAGGAGCGGTTGTGGTATCGGCGCAAGGTGATTATCTTGTGGTACCGCATCCCATAGTCAGGCGTGTTTATTATCCTGAAATTTTCCACGGACTAAAAGATTTTCACATGTTCGGAATGCAACTATTGTTTTTTTGCATTTTTGCAAAGCAATTTCTGTCAGAACGAGATCTGATTCCAACATATACCAGCTGTTGTATATGGCTTGTCTTATTCTGTTTGTCATTGGCCTATATACAGTGAAGGAAATAAGTATTTCATCCCTTGCTGATTTTGTAAGCTTGCCCACTGTCAAAGACATGAACAGTCTAGAATTTTTAGGCTAGGTTAATTTTACCAGTGAGAGATAGATTATATAAAAAAAAAAGAAGAAAATCACATAGTCAAAATTATATATATTTATTTGCATTGTGCACAGAGAAATAAGTATTTGATCCCCTACCAACCATTAAGAGTTCAGCCTCCTCCAGACCAGTTACACGCTCCAAATCAACTTGGTGCCTGCATTAAAGACAGCTATCTTAAATGGTCACTTCTATAAAAGACTCCTGTCCACAGACTCAATTAATCAGTCTGACTCTAACCCCTACAACATGGGCAAGACCAAAGAGCTTTCTAAGGATGTCAGGGACAAGATCATAGACATGCACAAGGCTGGAATGGGCTACAAAACCATAAGTAAGACGCTGGGTGAGAAGGAGACAACTGTTGGTGCAATATTAAGAAAATGGAAGACATACAAAATGAATGTCAATCGACGTCGATCTGGGGCTCCATGCAAAACCTCACTTCGTGGGGTATCCTTGATCCTGAGGAAGGTGAGAGCTCAGCCGAAAACTACATGGGGGAACTTGTTAATGATCTCAAGGCAGCTGGGACCACAGTCACCAAGAAAACCATTTGTAACACATTACGCCGTAATGGATTAAAATCCTGCAGTGCCCGCAAGGTCCCCCTGCTCAAGAAGGCACATGTACAGGCCCGTCTGAAGTTTGCAAATGAACATCTGGATGATTCTGAGAGTGATCGGGAGAAGGTGCTGTGGTCAGATGAGACTAAAATTTAGCTCTTTGGCATTAACTCAACTCGCCGTGTTTGGAGTAAGAGAAATGCTGCCTGTGACCCAAAGAACACCGTCCCCACTGTCAAGCATGGAGGTGGAAACATTATGTTTTGGGGGTGTTTCTCTGCTAAGGGCACAGGACTACTTCACCGCATCAATGGGAGAATGGATGGAGCCATGTACCATCAAATCCTGAGTGACAACCTCCTTCCCTCCACCAGGACATTAAAAATGGCTCGTGGCTGTGTCTTCCAGCACGACAATGACCCGAAACATACAGCCAAGGCAACAAAGGAGTGGCTCAAAAAGAAGCACATTAAGGTCATGGAGTGGCCTAGCCAGTCTCCAAACCTTAATCCCATCGAAAACTTATGGAGGGAGCTGAAGATCCGAGTTGCCAAGCGACAGTCTCGAAATCTTAATGATTTACAGATGATCTGCAAAGAGGAGTGGGACAAAATTCCATCTAACATGTGTGCAAACCTCATCATCAACTACAAAAAACATCTGACTGCTATGCTTGCCAACAAGGGTTTTTCCACCAAGTATTAAGTCTTGTTTGCCAAAGGGATCAAATACTTATTTCTCTGGGCACAATGCAAATAAATATATATAATTTTGACAATGTGATTTTCTGTTTTTTTTTAAAATATAAGCTATCTCTCACTGGTAAAATTAACCAGGCCTAAAAATTCTAGACTGTTCATGTCTTTGACAGTGGGCAAACTTACAAAATCAGCAAGGGATCAAATACTTATTTCCTTCACTGTACGAAGGAAAACACAAATTTCTTGTCCCTCCGTTTTCTCCGATGTTGCCATCGTGATTTCACCAACCTTTCATGATCCTGTGCTAATGATGTATGTTATTGCACCATGTACATTTTGTATTTTTATATGTATTTAATAATGAATTATGTAACTCCACCCTTGGTTGTTTAATGAATACACATGGGTTTATACACCTGACAACAATGAAATGAACCCTATAACATTTTGTGAAATACCTAAAATGGTCACCATGTATTTGATAATGATAGCCATAGGTGTACCTTAATGCTATGTTCAGATGTAGCATATACGCTGCTTCTTTTCTGCACGGATTTACGGGCGGAAAATCTGCAGCATATTGCACTAGCAGCAAAGTGGATGAGATTGGAAGAATGTTGCAGAGTCGCTGCAGGTTTCTTTCGGATATTCCCTATTGAGGTTAATAGGGAAGTAAAATTCAGCAAAAAATGCCAATTGTTGCAAAATTGGCAGCGATTACGCCGCGTTTTCACGCTGAAAATTCTGAAAAAATAATACTTTCAAGGTTTAAAACATAAAAAAAAACAATACTCATCTCTCATGGCTACGCGTCCCTGCTCTTCCAGGTGGTCTATTCATAGGCGGCTTACTTTGATGATGTTTCATCACATGTGATCGCTGCAGCCAATTACAGGTTTCAGCAGTCACATGTGTTGGAACGTCATAACAGTAGCTCGGATGCATTGCAATGGAAGCATCAGTAGAGGTGAGTATAGTGCTTTTTTTCTGTCGGCCGTTTTCCGCAGAGGTCAGTCCGGACAAATATCAGCACACCATTTGGTGTGAATATTCGGCTGGATTTTCCTGCAGGTTCTGGGTTGGATAAACTGTGAACATAGCCTGAAGCTGGATTCACATGGGATGGAAATACTGTGGATTTTCCAGGCAGAGATTTCACGTGGATGGAAATCAGAGCATGCTGCGGATTTTCAAATTCACAGCATGCTCAATATGTTGCGTATTTCACTCTTTTCCATGTAGGAGGGATTTCCGCTGTAACACATGCATTTTTTGCTGCAGAAATGCTGGGGAAAATCCGCCGCATTTCCGTCCCCTATCAATCCAGCCTTCAGCTCGTTGGCCCACAACTGGCTTTCACAATTAATATTACTGTTGTCCTCTGGCCAATGGGTGCAACTTTCACCTCTGCACCCTTTACATCTGTTTCCAATGACTAAAGTAATTCTATATGAAGAAGATGGTTGGTATAATGTTTAATGGGTAATCCAGAAAATCTGTTAGAAGAAAACTTATCAGGTAATTGATGCGGTTTCTTCAGCTTGTCAATAATCAGAATAATTACTTATGATGATCTCACAACCTTTATTGACATGCTGGGTAATTACATAGTCATTATTCTCAACTATTTGATATCACCGAGTGAAAAATGCATCTAAATATTTGTTTCGTGTCTGTGTACACCTTTGAACCCCAACTTTTTTTTTACTTTTGAAGATGCAGCTTTTATGCTTTCTGTATACATAGAAGCTATATCTTTCTGTCAAAGCTGCGGCCGCCAGGTCAGCTTAAAAGCTGGTCAGAGACAAGCCGAATTCAGCCTATAATGATAACATCTAAGTTAATCAATTTAGAGACACGCAGGACCAACTTTCAGCTGAGCCGTCAGTCCAGCTGACCTGACAGGATCAGCTTTGACGGAAAGATACAGCTTCTTGAA
Organism: Rhinoderma darwinii; assembly: GCF_050947455.1. Taxonomy (NCBI): domain Eukaryota; kingdom Metazoa; phylum Chordata; class Amphibia; order Anura; family Rhinodermatidae; genus Rhinoderma; species Rhinoderma darwinii. The sequence continues at coordinate 65,829,484 of NC_134688.1, forward strand.
TTTAAAAGTTGCTTTGTAAAACATTGCTTTATACAAAAATAAATAAATGGGGGTTGAAAGGTGTACATAGCCTCTGCCTTTCCGCCTCACACAGGTTTTCTACTTCTTTGTTCCTTTGACCTTCGAGAGAGGAGAAAAAACACACAGACGCTGCTGATATGCTCAAAATACTCCTCTGGAGGATTATTTCCAAACTCAACTATCATAATATCATTCAAATGGGGTGTAGACTTGAGGTTAACCAATCAGAGGCAATGTGACAATAATTCTTATTCAGCCAATAGCAGACCATAAGAATATTTCAAATGTATAATTCTAATTCTTCATTAAAATGCTGACATCAGGTAACACCTGGAGACAAGCATATAATGGGGAGTTGTTAGTGATTTGTTCTCATGGGGGAGAAATAGTTGCACTTTTCTGTCTGGGCGTTCAGCCAACCCGCTACAATGGGGCTATGAAGGCCACACTTTTAACACATGGAGATAAGATGTTTCTTTGAATTATATGGAGGAAAGTTCATTACAAAATGGAGAATACATATCTTAGTAATTCGGCATCCTGCTTGATAATTCATAATGTAATTTCATACAGAGAATATAAGCAAATAAACCATTCTTCACAACACTATAATATGTTAAGTAAAAAACCAAAAAAAAAAAATCATTCAAAGGTTTACGTAGCTTTTAAACAGCTGTCATCTGTCAGAAACTTTATTCTTTTTACGCACATTATCTATATCGGAACAGAATGTCAGTGATTGTCGGAAAGTGATGCCTTTCCTTCACGTCCTGTGAAAAGGAAAACAAATGTACAAAATGGTAAATATACATTACAATAATCCATTAGAATATACAAGGAAATTTCTGACGATTAATTGCTATGTGGAGCACAAGGGTGGACACAGAAAAACTGAGGGCAAAAACAGCGTGTAACATCTTCGCAACTAACATCTTCCTATATATTGTATTGCTATTATTTCTCTGGTAAATGTCCAAATGGTCTTAATTTCCCATACAACGAGTAACATTCCTGGTAGTTTAGGGTAATAAATGCGGTAAATGTTAACATCCTTTGTGATCTAGGACAGTGAAGGGGTTTATAGTTACATCCCTGGTTCTCGAGGGCAGTGGAGAGGTAAATTGTAACAACTCTTACTGGTCTTAAAGCAGTGAAGGGGTTAATAATAACATTCCTGGTAAGCTAGTGCAGTAAAGGGGTTCATGATAACACCTCTAGTGGTCTACGACAATGAAAAGGTTAATGATAGCATCCAAAGTCTAGGGCAGAGTAGGGGTTAAAGGCTATATAAAATTTAGAACATCTTTACTTTTTTTTTTTTTTTACTAAAACAATGTATTATAGAGTTTAGAGCAAATTTGTAATTGGTTTTTATTTTAGAAAACAAAATGTTTACTTTTTGAGACACAGGTTCTATGTATCCTGGAAACATGGAAGCTGTACCTTGAGCTGAAACCGAATCCGTCAGGTCAGCAGAACTCACGGCTCCAGTTGCAGAGGGTCCTAAGGGTCTCCAACACGCAGGATCCAGCTGTTATGGATCACATCTAAGTTCATAACTTAGATGTCATCGATAACGGGTAAATCTTGGGTACCCGCTGTCATCGAAGCCGTCAGTCCTACTGACCTGACGGATTTATGTTTCAGCGCAAGATGCAGCTTCTATGTATCCGGGCTACATAGAAGCTGTATCTGAAAAAAGTGAACATTTTAATAAAAAACAATTACAAAGTTGCATTAAAAACTGTCGTGGAAGTCAATGGCTCAAAATATATTAGACTGAAATTTAGACGAGTGTTCCAATAGACACTCACGCCAGGAACTTTATCCTGCATCCTAATCAGGAGATTTAATACCGATATATATCGAGAGAGGAGAAAAAACACACAGACGCTGCTGATATGCTCAAAATACTCCTCTGGAGGATTATTTCCAAACTCAACTATCATAATATCATTCAAATGGGGTGTAGACTTGAGGTTAACCAATCAGAGGCAATGTGACAATAATTCTTATTCAGCCAATAGCAGACCATAAGAATATTTCAAATGTATAATTCTAATTCTTCATTAAAATGCTGACATCAGGTAACACCTGGAGACAAGCATATAATGGGGAGTTGTTAGTGATTTGTTCTCATGGAGGAGAAATAGTTGCACTTTTCTGTCTGGGCGTTCAGCCAACCCGCTACAATGGGGCTATGAAGGCCACACATTTAACACATGGAGATAAGATGTTTCTTTGAATTATATGGAGGAAAGTTCATTACAAAATGGAGAATACATATCTTAGTAATTCGGCATCCTGCTTGATAATTCATAATGTAATTTCATACAGAGAATATAAGCAAATAAACCATTCTTCACAACACTATAATATGTTAAGTAAAAAACCCAAAAAAAAAAATCATTCAAAGGTTTACGTAGCTTTTAAACAGCTGTCATCTGTCAGAAACTTTATTCTTTTTACGCACATTATCTATATCGGAACAGAATGTCAGTGATTGTCGGAAAGTGATGCCTTTCCTTCACGTCCTGTGAAAAGGAAAACAAATGTACAAAATGGTAAATATACATTACAATAATCCATTAGAATATACAAGGAAATTTCTGACGATTAATTGCTATGTGGAGCACAAGGGTGGACACAGAAAAACTGAGGCCAAAAACAGCGTGTAACATCTTCGCAACTAACATCTTCCTATATATTGTATTGCTATTATTTCTCTGGTAAATGTCCAAATGGTCTTAATTTCCCATACAACGAGTAACATTCCTGGTAGTTTAGGGTAATAAATGCGGTAAATGTTAACATCCTTTGTGATCTAGGACAGTGAAGGGGTTTATAGTTACATCCCTGGTTCTCGAGGGCAGTGGAGAGGTAAATTGTAACAACCCTTAGGCGGGATTCACACGACCGGGTCGCGTCCGAGCCCGAGTGCCGGCCGGTAAAATCGGCCATTCTGCCTGGCCGGTTTGCATAAAGTTATGCATCCGTGCCGGGCCGGCCAGATCCGGACAGTGACATCATCGGCAACTCCTGAAGGGGAATCCCCATAGTTACATAGTTACATAGTTAGTACGGCTGAAAAAAGACACATGTCCATCAAGTTCAACCAAGGGAAGGGAAAAGGGAAGGAAAAAAAAAATTTCTACACATAGGAGCTAATATTTTTTTGTTCTAGGAAATTATCTAACCCTTTTTTAAAGCCATCTACTGTCCCTGCTGTGACCAGCTCCTGCGGTAGACTATTCCATAAATTCGCCGTTCTTACTGTAAAGAAGCCTTGTCGCCTCTGCAGCTTGAACCTTTTTTTCTCCAGACGGAGGGAGTGCCCCCTTGTTTTTTGAGGGGGTTTTACAAGGAACAGGATTTCACCATATTTTTTGTATGTGCCATTAATATATTTATATAAGTTAATCATGTCCCCCCTTAGTCGTCTTTTTTCAAGGCTAAATAGGTTTAATTCTTTCAATCTTTCCTCATAACTTAAATTCTCCATGCCACTAATTAGCTTCGTTGCTCTTCTTTGTATTTTTTCCAACTCCAGGGCATCCTTTCTATGAACTGGAGCCCAGAACTGGACTGCATATTCTAGATGAGGCCTCACTAATGCTTTGTAAAGTGGTAATATTACATCCCTGTCCCGCGAGTCCATGCCTCTTTTAATACACGACAATATCCTGCTGGCCTTTGAAGCAGCTGATTGACACTGCATGCTGTTATTGAGTTTATGATTTAAACTAGGGCTGAGGAGGGAGGTCAATGTAGGAAAAAAAGGGGTAGCCAGGTTAGAGAGGGGTCAGACTATATTGGTGGGGGGAGAAACAGAATGTGGGGAGAGGACTAGACAACAAGATAAGGAGATCCTTTCGTTACAAAACATCAGTGTAAATAAAAAGGCCCGATTAATGTCAAATCACATTTCTGATAATAAAAGTGAAAAACTGACAGGCAAGTTAAAGTGTATGTTCACAAATGCCAGAAGTCTAGCAAGCAAAATGGGGGAGCTGGAGGCCTTGATACTGGAAGAAAATATAGATATAGTTGGTGTTGCTGAAACATGGCTGGACTCTTCACATGACTGGGCTGTAAATCTACAGGGTTTTACACTTTTTCGGAAAGACAGGACAAATAGGAAAGGTGGTGGTGTATGTCTGTATGTGAGAAGTGATATGAAGGCGAGTGTGAAAGAGACAATAGTGGGTGAAGACTGTGAGGAGGTTGAAACCTTGTGGGTGGAACTAGAAAGGGAGGTAAACACTGAAAAAATTACTTTTGGTGTAATCTATAGACCCCCCAATATAACTGAGGAGATGGAAGTTCAGCTATATAAACAGATGGAGCGGGCTGCACAGGCGGGTACTGTAGTGATAATGGGAGATTTTAATTTCCGGGATATTAATTGGTGTCATGGTTCGGCTTCAACTGCAAAGGGGAGACATTTCCTCAACCTGTTGCAGGAAAATTTTATGGGCCAGTTTGTGGAAGACCCGACTAGAGGTGAAGCTCTGTTGGATCTGGTCATTTCTAATAATGCAGATCTTGTTGGGAATGTCAATGTTCGTGAAAACCTCGGTAACAGTGATCATAATATAGTTACATTTTACCTATACTGTAAAAAACAAATGCAGGCTGGGAGGGCAAAAACATTTAATTTTAAGAAAGCCAATTTCCCCAGGATGAGGGCTGCAATTCAGGATATAGACTGGGAAGAACTAATGTCAAATAATGGAACAAATGATAAATGGGAGATTTTCAAATCTACTTTGAGTTATTATAGTGCAAAATTTATTCCTACAGGTAACAAGTATAAACGACTCAAATTAAACCCCACATGGCTTACACCTTCTGTGAAAGGGGCAATACATGACAAAAAAAGGGCATTTAAAAAATACAAATCTGAGGGTACAGCTGTAGCCTTTGTAAAATATAAAGAGCTTAATAAAATCTGTAAAAATGTAATAAAATTAGCAAAAATACAAAATGAAAGGCAGGTGGCCAGGGATAGTAAAACAAATCCCAAAAAATTCTTCAAGCATATAAATGCAAAAAAGCCCAGGTCTGAACATGTAGGACCCCTAGATAATGGTAATGGGAGTTGATCACAGGGGATCAAGAGAAGGCAGAGTTACTAAATGGGTTCTTTAGCTCTGTATATACAACTGAAGAAGGAGCAGCTGATGTAGCCGGTGCCAGTGCTGTTAATATATCAGTTGATATACTGAATTGGATGAATGTAGAGATGGTCCAAGCTAAATTAAATAAAATAAATGTGCACAAGGCCCCGGGACCAGATGGGTTACACCCTAGAATTCTTAAAGAGCTTAGTTCAGTTATTTCTGTCCCCCTTTTCATAATATTCAGAGAATCTCTAGTGACTGGTATAGTGCCAAGGGACTGGCGCAGGGCAAATGTGGTGCCTATTTTCAAAAAGGGCTCTAGGTCTTCCCCGGGTAATTATAGACCAGTAAGCTTAACATCCATCGTGTGGAAAATGTTTGAGGGGCTATTGAGGGACTATATACAGGATTATGTGACAATAAATAGCATTATAAGTGACAGCCAGCACGGTTTTACTAAGGACAGAAGTTGTCAAACTAACCTAATCTGTTTTTATGAAGAGGTGAGCAGAAGTCTAGACAGAGGGGCCGCTGTGGATTTAGTGTTTTTGGACTTTGCAAAGGCATTTGACACTGTCCCCCATAGACGCCTAATGGGTAAATTAAGGACTATAGGTTTAGAAAATATAGTTTGTAATTGGATTGAGAATTGGCTCAAGGACCGTATCCAGAGAGTTGTGGTCAATGATTCCTTCTCTGAATGGTCACCGGTTATAAGTGGTGTACCCCAGGGTTCAGTGCTGGGACCACTATTATTCAACTTATTTATTAATGATATAGAGGATGGGATTAATAGCACTATTTCTATTTTTGCAGATGACACCAAGCTATGTGTTCGGGGATTCCGCTTCAGGAGTTTCCCCTGATGTCACTGCCCAGATATGGACAGAGACATCAAGCGCTCTGTCCAGGAGCGGAATCCCCGAACACACGGAGCTAAAGTGCGGCTAGCACATAGCAGAGCGGGGAGATACCTCCCCGCTCTGCTATAGTGGCGTCGCTACAGTAGTAGCAGCAGCAGCTGCTGCAGCTGCTAGCGGCGCCATCAAAGGTGTCGCCGGGTCAGGGCGCTTTTAAAACAAGCAGGAGAAGGGAGCCAGCGCAGCGCTCCCTCCACCTGCTGTACACCCCGTCCCTGCCACACCGTGTACAGCGATGCCATTCGTCAGAATGGCATCAACTCCTCCTCCTCACATGCACTCTGCGCTGTGAGGAGGAGGAGATAGAGCGCAAGAGCCGGAAAACCCGGTCGTCACTCGGGACACATCCCGGTGATGGCCGGGTATTACCCAGCCCCATAGACTTCTATGGGAGCCGGGCGGCCGGGTACCCGGGCGAAAATAGAGCATGTCCTATATTTTGACGGGCGGTTTTCCCGGCCGTCAAAAAATCGGTCGTGTGAATAGCCCCATTAGGGGTCTATTATTCCTAATGCAGCCGGGTGCCGGCCGATTTATGAACGGCCGGCACCCGGCCGGGAAACCCTGCCGTGTGAATGAGGCCTAACTGGTCTTAAAGCAGTGAAGGGGTTAATAATAACATTCCTGGTAAGCTAGTGCAGTAAAGGGGTTCATGATAATACCTCTAGTGGTCTACGACAATGAAAAGGTTAATGATAGCATCCAAAGTCTAGGGCAGAGTAGGGGTTAAAGGCTATATAAAACTTAGAACATCTTTACTTTTTTTTTTTTTTTTTTACTAAAACAATGTATTATAGTGTTTAGAGCAAATTTGTAATTGGTTTTTATTTTATAAAACAAAATGTTTACTTTTTGAAATACAGGTTCTATGTATCCTGGAAACATGGAAGCTGTACCTTGAGCTGAAACCCGAATCCGTCAGGTCAGCAGAACTCACGGCTCCAGTTGCAGAGGGTCCTAAGGGTCTCCAACACGCAGGATCCACCTGTTATGGATCACATCTAAGTTCATAACTTAGATGTCATCGATAACGGGTAAATCTTGGGTACCCGCTGTCATCGAAGCCGTCAGTCCTACTGACCTGACGGATTTATGTTTCAGCGCAAGATGCAGCTTCTATGTATCCGGGCTACATAGAAGCTGTATCTGAAAAAAGTGAACATTTTAATAAAAAACAATTACAAAGTTGCATTAAAAACTGTCGTGGAAGTCAATGGCTCAAAATATATTAGACTGAAATTTAGACGAGTGTTCCAACAGACACTCACGCCAGGCACTTTATCCTGCATCCTAATCAGGATATTTAATACCGATATATATCGAGAGAGGAGAAAAAACACACAGACGCTGCTGATATGCTCAAAATACTCCTCTGGAGGATTATTTCCAAACTCAACTATCATAATATCATTCAAATGGGGTGTAGACTTGAGGTTAACCAATCAGAGGCAATGTGACAATAATTCTTATTCAGCCAATAGCAGACCATAAGAATATTTCAAATGTATAATTCTAATTCTTCATTAAAATGCTGACATCAGGTAACACCTGGAGACAAGCATATAATGGGGAGTTGTTAGTGATTTGTTCTCACGGGGGAGAAATAGTTGCACTTTTCTGTCTGGGCGTTCAGCCAACCCGCTACAATGGGGCTATGAAGGCCACACTTTTAACACATGGAGATAAGATGTTTCTTTGAATTATATGGAGGAAAGTTCATTACAAAATGGAGAATACATATATTAGTAATTCGGCATCCTGCTTGATAATTCATAATGTAATTTCATACAGAGAATATAAGCAAATAAACCATTCTTCACAACACTATAATATGTTAAGTAAAAAACAAAAAAAATAGCATTCAAAGGTTTACGTAGCCTTTAACTCTTTGAGAAAAAGTTAACTATCTGCACTGAAGGCTGAAGAACTTCTTCCACTTACTCCACCATCTGCGGCTCTAGACTGCTCAGGCACACATGTACTGCTCCATCAGCCAATCACATTGCAGCTCAGACAATCCTAGAGTCTCTGTGATTGGTTGACTGGGATGATGCAGTGTCTGTGTAATTCATGAGAGGAGAGTTTGAGCAGTGAAAAGATACTTGTTTTATAACCTCCTGTGGCCAGAGTGCACCTCCCTCTCGGTCCCTGTGAAGCTGAACAGTCTATGGCGGAGATATAGTAAGATTGTGCCGGTTTTAATTAAAAAGCAATCTAGAGTAAGATGGGACAAATTTGTAAGAGGCAAACAGCTCTTAATAAATTTGTCGCATCTTTGTCTGTCCGTGCAGCACTAATTAAATCTACGCCAGCCATGAGCTGGAGTTCATTTCCGCTATAATTTCCGCAAGTTTCTATAGATTTACGGTCAGTTCACATAGCTTTTGGTGCTGATTTTGACGTGTAAACCGCATCGGAATCAGCACCAAAAAACAGTTGAAATCGCTCGCAATTGATTTAAATTTGAGGCTGAGGTGTGTTCTTCCAGGATGGCTTTTTGGCGTCCCGCTGGGACAAAAAAAGTGGCATGCATTTTCTTGGAGTCAATGGAAAACGGCTCCAATTACGTCTCAAGAAGTGACATGCACTTCTTTGACGCGGGCGTCCTTTTTAAAAAATTACAGTCGGCTCAATACAACGTAAAACCCATTCAAATGAATGGGCAGATGTGTGCCGACGCTTTGGAGCCGTATTTTCGTACATCCGTAAATAGCGTGTGTGAACCCAGCCTTAAGGTATGTGCACACAACCTATTTTCAAGCGTAATTCAGGCGTTTTACGCCTCGAATTATGCCTGAAAAGACAGCTTCATTACGTCTGTAAACATCTGCCCATTGCTTGCAATGGGTTTTACGATGTTCTGTTCAGACGAGGTGTAATTTTATGCGTCGCTGTCAAAAGACGGCGCGTAAAAATATGCCCGCGTCAAAGAAGTGCATGTCACTTCTTGGGACGTTTTTGGAGTCGTTTTTCATTGACTCCAATGAAAAACAGCTCCAATTACGTCCGTAAAAGAGGCCACAAAATCGCGAGTACTTGCAAAAACGTCTGAAATTCAGGAGCTGTTTTCGCCCGAAAACAGCTCCGTAATTTCAGACGTATTTTGCGTTTGCGTGTGAACATACCCTTATAGTAACTGCATTGGCCCGCGGTGGCCTTACCCTTTAGTTAAGCTCCATAACTGTGGTCATTAGCGACAGTTACCATTGCTACCCACAGTGGTATACGCAATATAGGCAGCAGTCAAATGTGAGGAAACGGGAGAGCAGGGACACATTGCTATTGCAGCCCCAAGAGAGGCGAATATAGGTTTATCTTTTCAGTCAGCCATTTTCTGCAACGCTCAATCTGTCCGAATATCCGCACCAAATTAAAGCACCATTTGGTGTGAATATTCGGCTGGATTTCCCTGCGTTCCGTGTCAGATATACTGAAGAATATTCCGCAGCGTATCCGCCGGTGGGACCATACCCTTAGGAGCATACACACTATCGATGTTGCTTTATTGGGCCTTGTATTGTCCAGGATGAGTTGAAATTTTAATTAGTATAATTTTGGGGTACATATGACTTTTTGGAGGTGTGATACACAAAAAACAGTAATTCTGTTGTGTTTTTTTACGGCGCTCATCGTCCTGGATAAATAATGTGATAATTCTATAATATGGGCCTTTACGGATGCGGAGATTTCAATTATTTTTTCATTTTTTTATTTTTCTTATAATGGAGCATTTTGTAAGGGATAAAAATTGTGTTTTGTTTTTGTTAACCTATTCGCTTACATAATACACTGCGCTAATTATGTAGTGCAGTGTATTATGCCTGTTAGTGTTATACTTACAGACAGCCTGTTAGGCCCTACCATAGACTCACATCCATATCAACTCCTTAGCCTGTGCCGTCTTGCGGCGTAAATTTTTGGCGCTGTGCGGGAATCATCCGCCTGCTAATGCTGTAAATGTGTGAGAAGGGGATAAGTTGACATTCTGTATCGTACACTAAAAACATACTTTTGTATAGAGAATTAGGATGAAATACCTATTCCTGGCAAAAGTTTATAGAATACATCCCTGCCCGCTATCTTGCATCATCACAAAGTAGCATTTCAAACACATTTTCAAAATTTGTCAAATTGACCCTCAAAAGTCTCCCAAATGCAAGGTTCCAAGGTGTTCTGTACAGTTTAGGTCCTTAAAGGGGTTTTCCCCACGAGGGACATTTATGACATATCCACAGTATATGATATAAATGTCAGGTAGATGCGGGTCCCACCTAGGGATGTCACGATACCAGAATTTGGACTTCGATACTGATACTTTGTGTAGTATTGCGATTTCGATACCAAAACCATACCTTGGCAACAGTAATAAAAATAAAAAAGTTCTTCCATTTTCTGATGTGAGACGCGATGAATTTTGAATGTGCCTCACATTAAGGCTGGATTCACATGAGCACATCCCGGACCGAACACACTGCAGGGAGCCGGGCTCCTAGCACCATAGTTATGTACGATGCTAGGAGTCCCTGCCTCTCCGTGGAACTACTGTCCCGTACTGAAAACATGATTACAGTATGGGACAGTTGTCCTGCAGCGAGGCAGGAACTCCTAGCGTCGTACATAACTATGATGCTAAGAGCCCGGCTCCCTGCAGTGTGTTCGGTCCGGGACTTGCGGCCGAAATACATTCCATCCATTACGGACGTAACATGGTTGTGTGAACCCAGCCTAATAGTAATTAACCCCATCATGTTTCTCAGTCATAATGGGTTAATGTGTAAGGTACATGATGGGGTTAATTCCTATTAATGTGAGGCACATGGAGGTTAAATTCATCGCACCTGGTGCCTCACAATAAGTTATAGAAAGCAGTTTTTATTTTATTTTTTTTGCAGCGCACACATCATAAATGATGCAAAAAAATTGTTGTGAAGGTTATTACTGCTGCACCAATACCCAATATGTGTATTTTATGTATTGAGACTTATTTTAATGTTTATTGTAAAAAACGAAAAAAGGTGTGTGTGTATTGTTTTTTTTATATAATATTACTTTATGTTTTTACTTTATTTTTAAACTTTAATGTACTGAAATATATATGCCAGTACATTAGCCTGTGTTCGGATAGTACACAGGCAGTTGTTAGGACATACCTAAGTATGCCCTAACAACAGGAAATATGGTAAGACAGTCCTAGGGTCCTTCAATGGACCCTGGGGTGTCTGCCCATATATGGTATGGCCCTCCATCGTGTCACAGAGATTCCTGTGATGTGATCCAAGGGGCATCCCCCCTTCTCACTTTCCTCTTGAATGCTGCAGTGGTGGTCAGCTTTGATCGCAGCATTCAGGAGAATAGCAGCGGAAATGAGAGGTTTCTCTGATCTCCGCCGTTATAGAGCGGGGCTGCGGCTGTGTAATACAGCCATTGCCCCGCTCCTGACATTAAGTGCGCGCGCGGTCAGCATGAGGTGAATGCGGCCGGTGCTGCACTATAATAAGCTAAAATAATGGTGTTGTATTTATGTATTGAGCTTGGTTCTGGTACTGTATTTGTACTGAGCTTGGTTCTGAAGCTGTAATTATATGGGATATATTTATAATAACAAAATTGCAGGGCAGATGGAATTGTTGCAATTCATTGTCTATTTATTGAGAACCTGTCAAGTAGTTTTAACCCCTGGAACCACCACCATGCAATAATACATGCATGTTTTTTTTCAGATGCAGCAAAATCTATAAAATCAACTTTTAAGATGGCGCACACTATATGCTAATTACTCATTAAAGGGTCATGGGGCGGTGCCGCTATACTGAAAAGTCATATAGTCCTGCCTCCAAACCCACCTTTTCCATGCTTGATTGACATTCCCCTCGCTGTTGTACATCACTAGCAGCCTTCTCCAACTTTATCGGATGTAGAATAAAACATTAAATTAAGTTGTAGTTGGCACTCTTTTCCATGAGCCAATAATCAGGTGAATGAATGCTCATTTCCATTTACTGCTCTGAGCAAAGAAGGCACCGATTTGCTGACAAACACGCAAATGGTCGTTTATCATTTGATCGCATCTTTTTCCGTGTAAACAGGGAATGTGCTGCTGACAAGATGCAAATGTATGGGGACGAACGAACATAGTAACGATTGTTTTTCCCAATATATTCAAACATTGCTCCATGTAAATGGAGCTAAATGAGCACCGATTGACTGTCTACATCGTCACTCGTTACTGGACAGGATATCTGGCCGTGTAAAACCACCTTTAGGCCACTATCACACGACAGTATTTTGGTCAGTATTTTGCTTCAATATTTGGAAGCCAAAACCAGGAGAAGAATCTAATAGGAGGCAAACTATAATGGAAAGATTTGTACTTATTGTTCCTCTAATGCTTAGATATTCTCCTAGTTTTGGCTACCAAATACTGAAACAAAATACTGACCGCAATACTGCCATGTGAAAGTGGCCTTACTCACATCAGCAAACTGTCCACATATGTCAAATGTATGACCTAGCCTGACCTTGATGGGATAAACCAATTAATTATTGCACGAAGGTTATGGTTTGATAATCGGGTTAATCATCAAGGGTTTGCAGAACGCCATGGTTAATTATAAGTTGCAATTGTTTACAAATTACATTTGTCTTTTAAATCACATGACTAATGATGTCTAATAATGAAATTATGAAAATTAGACTTCAAGTATATTTGCGTTACTTTTTATTTTATTTATTTACCAGTGTCTGGCAGTAATCCTACCATGGATAAATGCTTCTAATAATAGCAAGTTGGAATATTGGTGGCATTGACTTGATTCCTTGAGCCAAGTCAAAAGAGATAATTGGCAATGGGTAACTTTTTAATGAAATTTAGCCGTGACTGAAAGAATGGTTTTAGAAGCTTAAGGTGCCCATACACATTAGATGAAAGTCATCTGAAGCCGCTGATTTCAGTAGAATCGGCTGATTATGTAATGTGTGTTAGAGTGTCCTAACTCTCCACCGACCGTAGATGTTGGGGGAAAGAAGGATTGGGCATGTTGGATTCCAACATGTCTGATTCTTTGTTCCCATGGGATATAAGCCGCCAATGAAAAGGCATTAATGTCAGCTGAGCGTTCGGTCGACAGCTATCTAACATGTATAAACTGTCCACGACACCTGTTGCCAGGAGAAAAAAGATCCAACTGGTTTGATTTTAACCAGCTCAATACTATTTTCTCTGAGATTAGCGATAACAGTGGTGTTTGGATGTTACTTACCCACCTTGATCTAAATATATCTGGGGTGTTAGCCAAACAATAGTTTGAGCAAGCTCTGATGTCAATGGCCTGCTTAAATTGAATGTTCTTATTTAACAACATATAGGGGGGAATTTATTAAACAAGTTACGCCATTTTTCTGGCGTAGAAAATTCCCAATTTGCGCACAAACTTGCTTTGTATGCAAATATTTTGCAACGTCTCCATTTTTACGCCACCTCCGCAATGTTTAAAAAAAGTTAGCGGGGCTTAGTAGGAAGGGCAGGGCCACCTGCAGCCTGAAAATTCACTGTAATTGACAGTACAGAAAGGCAAAAACTATAGTGTAAATCTACAATAGCTCATAGCGACGTAGATTTGACGGATGGTCAGAGATGCGCCTAAATTAAAGATGCTTCTAAATTAGGCGCATCTTGTTCAGAGCACATTTTAATGTGTGTGAAACTCCAGTCTTAATACATTTCCCCCATTTTTTAGGTCCAACATTCTGTGCTGATAATCCAAGTGAATGGCCCCTACAAGTATTAAATATGAATATGAATGGATTTTCATAAAGTTTTAATATTTCAGCTGATACTAAGTAAATAAAGTCACATGATCGCAGTATGATACATGGTTTATAAGTCCACGTAAAAGGAACAAATTAGGTTTTCAAACCGCAGTCATTGGTTTAATTTGTACTTCTTTTATTTTTAAATAACCCAAAGAACTTCTTGGAAAAATGGACTTTGCTCTGCATAAATGTGTTCTCATCTTGTTATTGATGGAATATTTTATATAGAAAAGTTCAAAGTCCCCACAAGTCATTTATGTTCCAGTTTGAGGCCGTAATTGTTTTTTTTTATATCATAGAAACTATATAACCAGAATGGAAAAAAGTAATAAAAATTATCTATTAACTAAGTCTTCACTTTATATGTAAATACAAAATAGATTTGGGAAAGAACATTGTAATACTCAGGAATCTCAATAAACAGATGATTGTATTTAAAACAATTACTAATTCTTATTTGAGCTAATATTGTTCACAGCTGAGAACGCACAATTATTACAATATATTTAGCATTTTAATTAATTACATTGATTAAAGGTTAACTGGTATTTTATGTGACTTTTACTACTGTAGATTATATTGAAATTGTGAAGATTACAATGTGACCAGCCTGCTAAAGTACTTAGGGCCCTTTTAGACAGGCCAATTATCGGCCAAACGAGCGCACACAGAACGCTCATTCCCAATCATTGCCGTGTATAAATAGGGCAGCAATCAGTCGATGAACAAGCAAACGCGTTTGATAGAGTACTTTGGGGGTTAATTGAGAGCAATTGTAGACAAATTCGGCTTCCCTGACAACTTAATCCAAACCAAAATGGCCCTATATAGTCAACCATCTGCTAAGGTATATGTATCTGGATTTCTATCAAGTTTATTTCCAATCACTTATTGAACAAGACAAGGGTGTACATTATACCCTATCATTTTTTGCTTTATCTATTGAACCTCTAGTGGCGCAAATTAGAAAAAGGGCCTTTATCTCAGGAATTAAAATTAGTGACACAGATCACAAAATATGACTTTTTGCAGACAACATTATCGTGGCATTGACTGATCCTTTACAATCTAGAAATTATGCATATTTTAGATAACTACAGAAATTTCCTATTACAAACTGAATATGTCTAAATGCCAAAACTTTAATTTAAGCCTAACTTCTTTAATACATAATAATCTATCCAATAGGTACCCCTTCAATTGGGCAACACCCCTATAACATACTTAGGAATCCAGTTAACATACCCAACAAAAGACCTATTGTGTACTATCAGTACACAGGCTAATGTACTGGCATATAGATATATGCCAGTACATGAAAGTTAAAAAAAAAAAATATGAAAAAAAAATATAAAGTAATGTAAAATAAAATAAAATACACACATGTTTTACAATAAACATTAAAAGAAGTCTCAATACATAAAATATACACATTTGGTATCGTCGCGACCGTAATAATACATTTATAGCGTCATTTATAATGTTTACGCTGTTATAAAATAAAACATGCTTTCTTTCGCTTGAATTTTGTACCTCCATGCGCCTCACATTAGTAGTAATTAACCCCATCATGTACCTCACACATTAACCCAATATTGTCCATTATGAATGAGGAACATGATGGTGTTAATTACTATTAATGTGAGCTACATGGAGGTTCAAAATTCATCACGCCTCGTGCCTCACATCAGAAAATGGAAGAACTTTTTTTTATTATTATTGTTGGCAAAGCATCGTTTTGGTATCGAGTATCGCAATGCTAACCAAAGTATCGGTATCGAAGTCCAAATTCTGGTATCGTGACAACCCTAGTTGGGAGTCTGAATTAATTTAGGGAGCTTGTCGGGAGACTGAATTCATTTGGGGGTCTGATTTGGGATGTAAATTAATTTAGGCGTCTGAATTAGTTTAGGAATCTGGCGAGAGTCTAAATTAATTTTAGGGTCTGGTCAGGGATATGAATTCATTTTGTGTTTGGTGTATACTCAGGTGACGTGTGCAATGTGTGTGGAAGAGGCGGAGACTTTCATCCAGACATGGCGTGGCGCTAGAAGTTCGTAGAGTCTGCAGGAGCCAGAAGCAGCGGCCAGTACTGCAAACATATATGGGTTACTGTTATTCTCACCCAGGAGGAAGCTTTACTGGGAGGAGTTGTCCCTGAGTGCAGCATTACGATTCCTGTATATTTTTTGGATGTCTTTATGCTAATAAATGTTTTACATATTATTATTATTTTTTTTTACTACAAGTAATTGGGTATATTTTACTATATTGCTCATTGATCGTAGTAAATGTATTTTTTGTTATTCTTTGACCCTAACACATTGTACACCCTATTATATTATATTACATTATATTATAGGCCGCCCACCAAAACTCACAGACCGGGCAAGGAGAGCATTAAACAGAGATTGAACAAAGACACCAACAATAAGGGTATGTTCACACGGCAGCGTCCGTTTCAGGCGAAAACAGCTCCTGATCTTCAGACGTAATTGCTCGTACTCGCGTTTTTCGCTGCGTCAATTACGGACGTAATTGGAGCTGTTTTTCAATGGAGTCAATGAAAAACGGCTCCAATTACATCTCAAGAAGTGACATGCACTTCTTTGATGCGGGCGTCTTTTTACGCACCGTCTTTTGACAGCGGCGCGTAAAAAAAAATCCTGTGTGCACAGAACATTGTAACCCCATTGATTTCAATGGGCAGATGTTTGCCGGCGGTTTGGAGCCGTATTTTCGGACGTAATTTGAGGCGTAAAATGCCCGAATTGCGTCCGTAAATAATGCGTGTGAACATACCCTAACACCGAAGGAGCTACAAAGATCTACAGCAGAGAAAGAAGTATCTGTCCATAGGATCATTATAAGTCGTACAATCCACAGAGTGGCCACAAAAAAAAGCCATTGCTTAAAGAAAAACAAGAAAACACATTTTGAGTTCAACAAATAGCATGTGGCAGATTCCCCACACACATGGAAGAAGGTTCTCTGGTCAGATGAGACAAAAATTTAGCTTTTTGTTCATCATGGCAAATGCTATGTGTGGCATACATCCAGGGCCGACCTTAGGTTAGATGGCGCCCTGTGCAAAATTATCTTCGGCGCCCCATCCCATTATAAAATTAAAAATGTCCCATAAAGAAAGTATAATGCCCCCACAGTATAATGCCCTATATAGTGCCCCCCCCACAGTATAATGCCCCTTTAGTGCCCCCCATACAGTATAATAGAAATATTAATACGATATATTATAACCCCTTCAAGGACACAGTATTTTGCCCTCTAATTGTGCCCACACAGTATTATGTTCCCTTAGTGCCACACACCGTATATTGCCCCCTGTAGAACCCCTACACAGTATAATGTTCGCTTAGTGGCACCCACACAGTACTATGCCCCCCTCCCCTGGCTGCCGCACACAGACCCCCTTGTAGATAGTGCCCCCTATAGATTGTGCCATACAGCCTCTCTGTAGACAGCGCCATAATCCTCCACCTCCTCCTTGTAGACAATGCCATAATCCCCTCCTCCTCCTTGTAGATTGTGCCATACAGCCCCCCACCTCCCCCTTGTAGACAGTGCCCCATAACAATTTTTTTTTCTCACCTAGGCCCCGTTTCCACAACGAACTGAGCTTCTCCACGACGGCTTCCTTGCGTAGGCTGGCGTGAACCGTAGCTTAGTACAGAGTTTCCTGACCATTTCGGACTCGAGGCACCACTGGAAAAATACAATTTCCTCAGAGCACCCCTACCAAATATTGTTTTGAGAAAGACAGAAAATAGCTAAAAACAAGTACTACACTCTTAGGGTATGTTCACACAGCATTTTTTGTAAGGCAAAAAAAATCTGCTTCAAAATTCCTTCAGGAATTTTGAAGCAGATTTTGAATTGACAGCGTTACTTGACCTTTTATTTATTTTTTTTGCTTTTTTTTTTAAGCTGTTGAAGCTAATGCAAAAGACACAGGCAAAAAGTAACTCCAAACGGGTGCCACAGGTATTTTTTTCCTCCTATTAATTTCAATTGGAGCTCAGAGGTGGAAACCACTTGAAGACTATCAGCCCCCCACTCACAGTAAAATGACCATCAGCCCCCCACTCACAGTAAAATAACAATCAGTCCGCCACTCAGAGTAAAATGACCATCAGCCCGCCACTCACAGATTCCCCCTGTAGATAATGCCACACAGCCCCCTTGTAGGTAGTGCCACACAGCCCCCAGTAGATAGTGCCACACATGCCCCCTGTAGGTAGTGCCACACAGCCCCCTGTAGGTAGTGCCACACAGCCCCCTGTAGGTAGTGCCACACAGCCCCCTGGTAGGTAGTGCCACACAGCCCCCTGGTAGGTAGTGCCACACAGCCCCTTGGTAGGTAGTGCCACACGGCTCCCTTGTAGGTAGGGCTACACAGCCCCTTGTAGATAGTGCCACTGTAGCTCCCTGAAGGAGCGGAATCCCCCTGTTGCTGACGCTACGCTGTAACCGGGGATTCCACTACAGGAGAAGCCTCCGTCATCTGTGCCCATTTATGGACAGTGACGCCACTGGCTTCAGCTGAAGTGGAATCCCCAGTCACAGCATCGGGGATTCCACTCCAGGAGAAGCCCCTGACGTCTCTGTCCATTTATGGGCAGTAACGTCAAGGGCTTCTCCTGGAGTGGAATCTTCGGTCACAGAGTCGGCAACGCTGTGGACAGAGATTCCGCTTCAGGAGTTGTCCCTGATGTCACTGTCCATATATGGACAGAGACATCAAGCGCTAGATCTAGGAGTGGAATCCCCGGCCACACAGAGATTCTGCTCCTACAGGGAGCTACAGTGGCGCTAGTAGATAGCAGAGCAGCGAGATACCCCTGTAGCAGCCGCAGCAGAATGGGCGGCCCAATTTCGCCGCTAGCAGCCGCTCTGGCTGCTACAGCGGTAGTGACGAGACAGAGTGAAGAAGTGCCCGGGCGGAAACGCGACTGCTGAGTTTCCGGGCACAGGTGCTTCTAAAACGAGCAGGGGAAGGGAGCCAGCGCAGCGCCCCCTTCCACCTACTGGAGTGATGCGCCCTGTGCAGTGGCACAGGTCACTCACCCCTAAGGCCGGTCCTGCATACATCCAACACTTCCCATCACCCCAAGAACAGCATTCCCTCAGTGAAGAATGGTCGAGGCAGCATCATAATGTGGGAATGCTTTTCATCGACAGGAACTGGAAAACTGGT
The DNA here is from genome assembly GCF_050947455.1 of Rhinoderma darwinii. NCBI lineage: Eukaryota > Metazoa > Chordata > Amphibia > Anura > Rhinodermatidae > Rhinoderma > Rhinoderma darwinii. The sequence continues at coordinate 65,848,575 of NC_134688.1, forward strand.
CAGGATTGTAGGAAAGATGGATCACAGCAAATATAGGGCAATTCTTGAGGAAAACCTGTTTCAGTCTGCCAGAGATTTGAGACTGGGACGGAGGTTCACCTTCCAGAAGGACAATGACCCTAAACATATTGCTAGAGCTACATTGGAGAGGTTTAAGGGGAAACATGAAAAAGTCTTGGAATGGCCGAGTCAAAGCCCAGACCTCAATCCAATTAAGAATCTGTGGCATGTCTTGTTGACTATTGTACACCAACACAATCCATCTAACTTGAAGGAGTTGGAGAAGTTTTGCCTGAAGTATGGCCAAATATCCCAGTGTCTAGATGTGCTGAGGTAATAGGGCATGACCACACGTGGCGGATTTCCTCCGCAACTGTCCGCATCAATGCCGTACACAGAATCTGCGTTGCAGATTCTGCTGCGGATCTGCACAAAATGTGCAGAAAATTGATGCGGACTAGCTGCTGCGGACTGCGGGAAAAGTGCTTCCCTTCTCCCTATCAGTGCAGGATAGAGAGAAGGGACAGCACTTTCCCTAGTGAAAGTAAACGAATTTCAGACTTACCGGCCGTTGTCTTGGTGACGCGTCCCTCTTTCGGCATCCAGCCCGACCTCCCTGGATGACGCGCCAGTCCATGTGACCGCTGCAGCCTGTGCTTGGCCTGTGATTGGCTGCAGCCGTCACTTAGACTGAAACGTCATCCTGGGAGGCCGGACTGGAGACAGAAGCAGGGAGTTCTCGGTAAGTATGATCTTCTATTTTTTTGACAGGTTGCTCTATATTGTGATCGGTAGTCACTGTCCCGGGTGCAGAAACAGTCACTGCCGATCGCTTAACTCTTTCAGCACCCTGGACAGTGACTATTTACAGACGTCTCCTAGCAACGCTCCCGTCATTACGGGAGCCCCATTGACTTCCTCAGTCTGGCTGTAGACCTAGAAATACATAGGTCCAGCCAGAATGAAGAAATGTCAAGTTAAAAAAGCAAGACGCATCCGCAGCACACATAACATGTGCATGACAGCTGCGGACTTCATTGCGGAATTTAGAATCTCCATTGAAGTCAATGGAGAAATTCCGCCATGAGTCCGCCACTGCTCCGCAACAGACAGAGCATGCTGCGGACACCAAATTCCGCTCCGCAGCCTATGCTCCGGAGCGGAATTTTACGCATCGTCTAAACGAACACTGCTAAATTAAAGTGAAAGTCAATGGACAAACGGCTCCGCTGCGGATTAACGCTGCGGAGTGTCCGCAGCGGAATTTAAGTGAAATTCCGCCACGTGTGAACCCAGCCATAGAGACAAACCCCAAGAGACTGTCACCTGTAATTGTAGTACAAGGTGTCTCCACAAAGTAATGACTTTCAGGGGGTGAAATTTTTATGCAAATTTTGAAGTTCTTTGTTTTGTGTCTTATTTATTGTTTGTCTCACAGTAAAACGTATTTTGCACCTTCACAGTAGTATGTATGTTGTACGATTTGCACGCGTAAAAAACACAGCGTTTTTCCTACATTTTATGTCTGTGTGCCATCAGTGTGCTTTGCTTATTGACATCAGTGTGCTTTGCGTGTGGCATGTGTTTTTCAAGTCCATGCAAGCACTTTTTTTTTAAAAATAAAAAAATAAATGTATTTCTGTGTATGTTTTTGTAAATGATGCATGTAACACAGACAGCACACGGATGTCGTCCGTGTGGTTCCGTTGTTTTCACACACCCATAGACTTCAATGGCTGACTACGTGCGCAAAAATGCACCAATATAGGACATGCAGTGAGTTTCACGCAATGGACACTCGCTGCATGAAAACTCACGCCTGTCTGAATAGCCCCATTGAAACGAATGGGTCCGTGTGCTGTGAGTGATTTAAACGCACAGCACACGGACGAGTATTACGCTCGTCTGAATGAGCCCTAAGCGTGGCTTTCCAGTGATATTCGAGTTGTGTTTTATCTTAATTTTCTGTGATTACATTTTTAGAGTAACCATTCAAGTAATGACCATTTTGAGTCTATCAAATAACGATAAACCTAATAAAGACTATACATATAGAAATAGAAAGATATGGATTGTAACAAATAAAGATACAGTAAAATAAAGCTACAACTTAAGCTCTTAAAGTTATCTGGTTTCGAAAACCCATTTTCAGATACCCTATTGGGAAATTCTGAGTAAATAGAGGGGTCCCCCATTCAGGACTTTTATGTATTAGCCAGAGTGGAGAGCAGTTACAGAGAGTATCTCACCCTGGAGGATATGGCATATCTGTGTTTTAAATGGACAGCCCATTGATTACAATGGGAACTGTCAAAAACTTATTTTCACCTATGGTGGTACTGCAGGGGAATTGAACACACAGTAGGTGATTCCTGGGGGTTAGAGGACCGTTCTAAAAATAAAAAAGGCATTGTCCGAGGTAACAACCCCTTTAAAGATTGCTCGATGTAAATGAGCCTGAAAATTTAATGGAAATTAAATTTTTCATAGGACCATTGTAACAAGGCTGTATCTGGTATTGCTCCTCCACCCCATTCGCTTGAAGGGGGCTGAGCTGAAATATAGGACAGAACCCTTGTGTGTGCTGTTACTGGACTAAAAAGCAAACTCGTTTTTTCTAATCTTAAACAATCCCTTCAAGGTAATTTTTTCTAAAAACTAAAAAAATACAAAAACGGAATTTCTCACAGCGAAACTCTTTAGAAGGCATACTATTAATATTTAGCAAAATGGATATTCTTAGTACTTATTTTAGCTGTACTTACATTCCAGGTATTTTACATTTGGTCATTAACACTGAACTCATCTACTATAAATAAAGTCAAATTACCGCCAACTATTCAGAATGCCTAGAAATAGCCCCATATCTTCTGAGAACATCTAACGAGAGGGTGATTTAACTTCTTTATGTTTCGGTGAAGGAGGTAAAACTTCTTGCATGTGTGGACACCATTGGCCTTTAGGACGCGCCATATTAGCAAAGATTGGTTTGTATGCTCACAATATACTGGAGTTGGTAGATTTGTAACTAGCAATTTCCAATTACTTCATATTATTAGGAAAAAAATACCAACATCACAAATAATTAAACCAACTTGGTAGTTTTCCATAAGGGCTTAAACATTACATGTGTGCTCATGTGCTCTTTATTCTCTAATATCTTATCTCATGATTAATTATTCCTAAAAAACATCCAAAAGAAGTCTCGATCTTGTTAATGATGTGACCGCCATTCTGAAATAATGGCTGAAGAACCTATTATTATCATTATATGGCGTGAACTCAGTTTTATCCTTCTGGTTGTTGATGAAGGTAGCTACAAGGGAAAACAGGGAGCAAGATCAGTATGTGACTGCGAACCTGCCCTTGTCTAGCCGCCGGGGGTTTCGTTTTTTTTTTTACAAAAACTGTGTGTTGCTAAGTTCAATGAAGGTGTTCGTGACTGTAAACTACGTGGTAGGACGTTTACATTTTTTTTCTTCAAATTGTCTGTTTTCAGGAAACAGGGTTACGGAATACAATCATTTTTTGGCGTGTTACATCTTAAAATCAAATTTTTCATCTTTTTCAGTTTTGGTGATTTTGTGAAGATGCGGACATAGGCATAGTCATGTATGAACTCTACACATGTTAAACATTTATTTATAGGAGATGTTGTACATCTAAGGCTCTACTGGACTCAGACTGTTAGCCATAAACATGACTTTATTCGTATTATTTATTTATTTATTTTTATAGAAAGTTAAGTTTTGATGTAAAACAAGGAACCCCACGCAAACACGGGAGGACATACAAACCCTGCCGATTTTGCACTTGCAATTAGAACCCAGGATCCCAGAAAACAGTGTTGACCACTAAGGGTATGTTCACACGATAGCAGGCATTTACGTGTGAAAAGACAGACTGTTTTCAAGAGAAAACAGCTGCCTCGTTTCACACGTAAATGCTGCTCCTCGTATTATGCGAGGCGTCTGTGACGCTCGTAAATCTTGAGCTGCTCTTCATTGAGTTCAATGGAGAACGGCTCAAATTACATTGCAAAGAAGTGCCCTGCACTTCTTTGCCGAGGCAGTCAATTTACGCGTCGTCGTTTGACAGGTCGTCTGCACAGTACGTCGGCAAACCCATTCAAATGAATGGGCAGATGTTTGCCGACGTATTGTAGCCCTATTTTCAGGCGTAAATCGAGGCATAATACGCCTCGTTTACGCCTGAAAATAGGTCGTGTGAACCCAGCCTAAGGCACCGTGCTGCTTATATTCATATTATGCATTTGGAAAGCAAAACCAAAGAAACAGACTGTCTCCACATATGAGAACCTACGTCCTCACAGAAATGGTTCTTCATTAATCATTGCAACAAGATATATTTGTGTCGCTGTTTTCATTCTTCACAAGCAGTGGCAACAATCTGTTATCGTCAATGATTCCCAGATTCAGGCTGCTAATTTAATTTTTGCAGAGGAAGGATCAGTAACAGTTAGTTTTACTATTTACTAATTGTGTAATAAATTCTGCACAATATCTGGTCCAGACGCACGTCCAGTAGCCTTTACTGTGAACAGGAATACGGACAAAATGATGAATGCATTTGATGCTAGTTGCATATGTTATAGCTATATAAAAGTGGGATCTAGGCCGGTTACGCGAGGGTCATAATACGGCCACATTTTAGTATCGGTATTGCGGCCACAAGACCCGGACCCCCATTATTGTACTGAACCAGACATAGATCACCAGAGGGTTCTATGGGGATCTAAATTTGGTTCAACCGAAGAATGGGGGTCCGATGTTATGGCAATAATAAGAATGCTAAAACAAAGTCATATTGCGACTGTGTGAAACAGGATATTAGTTTGGTTTCTTCTTGTTATGTTGGGTGGCATTTTTATATAGTGTGGGTCAGTCACATTCTGTTTTATTGGTTTCTTGGGATGTGATTCATGCTGTTACTATGGAACTTGATCTCACCTGAATAATTTTGCTCTTGTTTTTGTACTTTTTTCTGAGTGATTGCTCAACCAGGAGGCTTTCATAAGCAGGTAATTGTAGAGTAGAGCTAGTACAAACCCTATACAAACGTCCGAAAATCGCCAGCGGACTGAAGGAAAACTTTCTGTATATTAATAGCACAGCTGGCACTGATCTCAAGAGGTTTTGCAGAAGATGAGCAATGACAATGGATAATAGTATTTTGGAGTCAAATATTTTTATTTAAAGTGACAGCCACAAGCTGTTTTATGGCTGCTCGTAATGTGGAGTCCATGAGCAAACTTCAGACTGCCACAAACAGCTTGTAATGTATGTTCTCTGAGGACAAGGGTAGGGAGAATTAGTTCAACACTGCGCTACATCTATATTGTGTTTTATCATTATAGACAGCAATTATGGGTAATTATATATGGAAAAATGTACCCTGTACTGTAAGCTATAAGGATTTTAGATGTCACAAAGGAGTTCTGTGACCATAATAACGCACACGGCTACAGGCAGACAGGTCACGAAACTCCAAGGTGACTTCAAATATTCTTATAACTTATAGTAGGGGGTCATTTATTCCTTATAATAAACAATCAGTGGTTGGCACAGAAGAATCAACATCCTACAAAATTACTTTGTGACCGACCGCTTCTGCAGGCAGCATCTATGTGGCATCACTCACCTCTGTATAATCATCAGGTTCTGACATCAGAATGTGAAGTTTATACAAAAATGATTTACACAAAATTTCCATTGCCATGTACTATATTATTATATTTGGGAAAATCTTTTTATGCAACTTCTTTATAAATCAGTGGAGATGCACCAAAGGCAAACAACATGTTAACTACATATGTGACCAATACTTACTTGATACTGTAAGACAGGTCAACTGCTAATTTAGCTATTTATCTTGGAGACCAAATAGGTGTCTGCTTGTGTGGTGCTTTAAATGAATGAACTACATAAACTTATAGGTGGCAATACACTTTAGCTTAGGACAAACCCGCTAATTGTGTCAGGATGGGCCGATCATCCAATGTGTATGTGCGCCTCGCTACTCTCCCCCGATCAGTGGCGGATTAAGTAGACCATGGGCCCTGGGCTGTTATCCAAACTTGGGCCCACCTTCCTCACCGCCGCCCTGCCGCGCCGTAACTATTTTTAACACTACCTTTTTGGGCAAGCATTAACAGTGTTACGATTTCCCTTGTCACAGCGCGGTGTCCCTACATACTGACAGTATCACACTGTGCAGGGACACAACCTCCTGACAAGGGGAATTGTCTATCAGTCCTGGACTGCAGAAAGACTTTTTGTGAAATACAAGGATTTCCTATAATAAACATGTCAGGAGAGGTGACAGATTCTCTATAAATCTAGTGACTCACAGGTGACGACGTCTCAGATTCTAGTAGTTTTTTTCCTCTTTTCTTCTCCATCCGGTCCAGCGCTCATGACGACTTCTCCCGGCCATGACTCATTTTTGCAGAATTTGCCACTCAGACGTCTCCTCACTTTTCCAACATTTCCACACCTATAAACGAAAATAAAGTTATTATGGTGCCACATACTGTACCCCTAAATATAATAGCAGCAAACACTGCGCGCCTGAATATAATACCACACACTGTAAAACGCCACATACACACAGCCCCCTGTACATAGTGCCACACACAGCCCCTGTAGATATTACACACCCCCATAGATATCACCATACACAGCCCCCTCTATATATCACACATCCCCCTCGTAGAGAGCATTACACCCCTATAGATAGTGCCATACAGCCCCCCGGTAGAGAGCGCCACACAGCCCTCCCCCTCTTGTAAATAGCACCAAAAAGCCCCCCCTATAAAGAGCTCCACACACATACCACTGTGGATAGCACTACACAGCCCCCCCTTGTATATAGTGCCACACAGCGCTCCCCCTTGTATATAGTGCCACACAGCGCTCCCCCTTGTATATAGTGCCTCACAGCGCTCCCCCTTGTATATAGTACCTCACAGCGCTCACTCTTGTATATAGTGCCACACAGCGCTCCCCCTTGTATATAGTGCCTCACAGCGCTCCCCCTTGTATATAGTGCCACAAGGTTATGTACACATTTAAAAACTTTATATTATAATTATATATATATATATATATATATATATATATATATATAGTATGTGTGTGTATCAGTGTGATTGATTGATTTTATTAAAAAATATTTTAACTTTTTGAGATACGGCTGCTTTGTATCCTGTATCCGTCAGGTCAGCAGGACTGACAGGATCAGTGACACACAGAATCCACCTCAAATCTATCACATCTAAGATTATAATTTAGCGCAGGGCCCGTTTCACTGATCCCGTCAGTCCTGCTGACCTGACGGATACAGGATACAAAGCAGCTGTATCTCAAAAAGCGAAAATATTTTTTAATAAAACGTAATTACAAAGTTGCACCAAACACACATTTTTATTAAAAAAAAATAAAACCGACGTGATTTTTGCGACGTTTTTTCCGTAGACAATGCAGGTTTCGTTTTTATACACACCTTTTTTGCTATTTTAGAATTTTTATTCATAAAGTTTGAAAATAATAGTAAAAAAATAAGCTTTTTTACGTTTCAGCTATTTTTTTTGGTAATAACATAGTTTTACCCTAAAATAGACCTTTTATTTGTGATCGTCATTGTCTACCGTAAATTTGTATATATTACATGTCTATATTAGGGTAATTGGGTCAGCGTTAGCGTTACAACAATGATTGGCGGGGGGAACGTTTTTTTTTGGGGTGGGTATTTTATGTGTATTTATTATTACATTTTTTTTTGCATTACTTTATTCTTTTTTTATTACTATGGTCTGTTCCTCAAAGGTCAAAAAAGACCTTTGGGGAACTTTATATATTTTTTTTCTTTCTTTTACACCATGTTTTTCCACTGTAACTGGAGCTGCACAGCAGCCCCAGTTACAGGGGAAATCAGCCCTCTCATAGTGACGATTGTCACTAATAGGGCTGTGCTGGGTCTAGCAAGACCCAGCAACAGTCTGCCACTAACGGCACCCGGCGATCATGTGACCAGTCACATGATCACCGGGAGGAATAGAGACAGCGCCGCTGCTGCTGTCTCTATTCCTATACACAGCGTTCATTGAGCGCTGTGTAAAACGACATCAGAGAAGACAGAAGCAGCGAAAGCTGCTTCTATCTTCTCCTCAGGGTCCCCGGCAGTCACTGACAGCCGGAGACCCGACATTAAGCTGCCCGATCGCGCGGGCAGCAAGTTAAAACCCGAGCCGTAGAAAGTCTATGGCTCGGGTTTTAAGGACCCGTCCCTGACAGCTGGCCGTAAAAATACAGCCAGCGGTCGGGAACCAGTTGGGCAGGATAAGTCAACTAACCTAAGCGCCGGTGACCGACCGCCCGGCTCTTCTCTTGCAGCTTTGGAGTAACAGAACAGCCGTCCGTCGCTGTTCTGTTACTCAATGGCGGCGCCCGCACTGTCAGGGAGGCGTGTCCTACCCCTGGATCCCGGCCAATTCCCTGCTCCTCCCCATCTTCGGCAGTTAGCAGCGCTAGCGCACTAAATAGGTTTACAGGACGATGTGCGGTTCGGGCTGCCATGGGCCCCCTGGGAGCCTCGGGCCCCGGGCGGCCGCCCGAATCGCCCATATGATAATCCGCCACTGCCCCCGATGGCTGATGGTAATGGAGAGAAGGATCTGACAGTTAAATATCAACATGCCTGATCTTTTTGCTCAGGGGAGATTAGTGTACATAGCCTTTAAGTTATGAGATTGACTGGTTACTTTATAGGTCTATGGTGGTTTATAATACTTTGTCCTAGTTATTGATGATCTTTGACACAACAAACCTTTAGCTACTTCTTGCCAATTTGGATGCCAACTAATATTACTTATAGAATAGAAGCTGCAAATGCTTTGGATGTTACAGCCACTGTAGGTGAAATGGTTGCACTTTTTAAATTTTCAGAAAAATTAGGAATTCTTAATATTAAAACAACAATTACAATCCAACATTTATTAAGTCAGAACATAATTTGACGTTCTTGAACACTTGTCAAATGAATGTCAGAAGGACGATCCTTTGACATCTATAAAGAAAAAAACAAAACGATTTGAAAGGTGTACATAGCCTGTAGGTGGCCATACACATTAAATAGCGGTTGACTGACAGCTGACGCTCCTTTGACATTTACAAAGATTATTGGGAACATCACAGTGTTATTTTTTCTGAATACTTTTGGTAAGTTCTGAACCAGTTGTTCAATGTTACATTTATAATGTTAAAAGGGGTTTTCCTCAAATCATGACACTATCACCTAGGTAAACCATAAAATTGACAGCGGTGAAGTTCTGACCGCTAAGACCCCAACGAATCCACAGATTAGGATGTCCGGTCCCTGTTCTCAGCATGTACTTTCACTCTCTATTAAAGTAAAGCAGAGATTCAGAAACAGCCATAAACGTATTTATTGGGAAGAGCCCCTATAGACAAAAATTATTTTTAAGTTCCAATGAATTTTAGAACTAAACTAAACATTTCTATCAATGAAAATGTATACTTTTTTTCAGATTGTGTCACTTAAAGAGGCTCTGTCACCAGATTATAAGTGCCCTATCTCCTACATAATGTGATCGGCGCTGTAATGTGGATAATAACAGTGTTTTTTTAAATGATAAAAACGATCATTTTTAAGCACGTTATTAACAATTTTAGATTTATGCTAATTCGTTTCTTAATAGACAACTGGGTGTTTTTTTTAACTTTTTACCAAAATGGCGTTGTGAAGAGAACTGTATGACGCTAACCAATCAGTGACCAATCAGCGTCATACACTTCTCTCCATTCATGTCCATCTGTACTCCCAGCACAGCATGATCTCGCATTCACTGACTCCCACATTAACTTTACTGAAGTGTCTTGAGAGTGAATAGACATCACCTCCAGCCAGGACGCGATGTATATTCACTCTCCCGACACTTCGGTAAAGTTTCTGTGGGACTTAACTCACAGCACAGCGTGATCTCGCCATGTGCGCAGTGAAAGAAGCTGGGCTGGAACAATGAGAAGTGTATGATGCTGATTGGTCACTGATTGGTCAGCGTCATACACTCCTCTGTACAACGCCCAGTTGGTAAAAAGTAAAAACACGCCCAATTGTCTATTAAGAAACTAATTAGCATAAATCTAAAATTGCTCATAACTTGCTTAAAAATGATCGTTTTTCAAAATAAAAACCACTGTTATCTACATTACAGCACCGATCACATTATGCAGGAGATAGGGCACTTATAATCTGGTGACAGAGCCTCTTTAACATTGCAGTTCACCTCTTGCACAGCACTGGGGAATGTAACAATGTATAAATATATTGGGGCAGATATCTTGATGCATTCTAAGGCCCTGTTCACACAGAGTTTTTTTTAATGCGGTTTTTTTGCCTTGGAAATGCGGCAAAAAACAGCCGAAATTGCCTCCCATTGATTTCAATGGGAGGTGGAGGCGTTTTTTCCCCAGGAGCGGAAAAAGACGCTAGCAGGGAAAAGAAGTGACATGCCCTATCTTGAGGTGTTTTCCGCCTCAAAAACCCCTTGAAATCAATGTGAGATGGGAAAAAAAGCAGCGAACGGCCATGGCGCTTTTTTTACGCATTTTTTTACGCGTTTTATGGCAAAAAACGCTCACCTTTTTTTAAACGCCTGTGGGGCAAAACCACTTTAAAAAAAAACAGAGCTGATTTTTCCAGGCAGAATTCTCTGCCTGCAAAAACTCAGTCTGAACATGGCCTATGATTTAGACAGTGTAACCTTAGACCAGGCAGTCAGAAGATGCACCAAATTCATTGCAGAGGTGAATGCTGTATGATAAATTTGGTGCACCTTAGGCCTAATTCATACGAGCGTGTTAAACATCGGCTGTCCCACGGACCTATGTAATTCGATGTGGCCGTTCACACAGCCGTTGTTTCAACGGACCGTGTGAGGGGTCCGTGGGAAAATAGGATATGTCCTATCTTTTCACGCATCACGCATCCCTCCATAGACTCTCATCTATGGGGGATGCGAGACATCGCGTCCCGCAGTGCCGAGCACGGATGAACTGTCGTTTTTCACGTCCGAGGTGTGCAACGCTCGTGTAAATAAGGCCTTACTTGACCTGCTAGACGCTTTTCTCCTTATACCGCCTTTGATTTGGGTTAGTTTGCGAATAGTTTTGTGCCAGTTTTTTTGGCGCACGATGGCACATCTTAAGTCACTCCCTCTTTTCAGTAAGACCACGTCATTTTTTGAAACACTTGTAATAAGTTTCTAGTGAGGAGCAGACATCTGGTTTAACAAGAATTGCACCAAATTTCACCAGATTTTGGTGCAATTTATAACACGTTCAAGCTGCCGACACATTAGTACATCTGCCCCATTGCAATAAAAAACCTTGTACCTGTCTGACGCATAATCTTCACTTCCATCTAGTACTGTGAGATGTCTTCATCCATGGCTGAGTTCTGTGTACTCTATCAACTCTGCTCATCTCACTGTGCCCGCTATTGTGCCTGTTTATTGCTGCAGCTATACCTGGTGCACGTTATCTCTGTGTGCCCCTGCATCCCTGAGTGTAATAAGAATGTGTCACAGTCAGGAGGAGGAGGAGGAGGAGAGAGCTACTTGTCAGTGTGTATGTTGCATTGAACATTGCGGTTTCACACAGCAGAGGAGGAAGCTCTGGAGTTGATGAGCTCCTTGAGCTAATTATTAATGGCTTGTTCCACTCTGCTATAGGTGACTGCTCACAGCTCATGGTGGGCAGGTGATATATAGAGCGGACAGCTGGAGCTTCTTATCATCCTCCTCCTCCTCCTTAAGAAGACCTCTCATCATGAGGGCACTGGTGGTGTGGCTCGCACTGGGTTGCTGGCTCCCTGGGAGTGCAGACAATATATGGCATAGGTTTTCAAGGCTGCCTTTCCCTAAAGATAACCTGTTCCTCTATGACACCTTTCCCCAGGACTTTATGTGGGCAGTAGGCACAGCTGCTTATCAGGTGGAGGGTGGCTGGCAGCAGGATGGCAGGGCACCCTCAATCTGGGACACACATTGCCACAAAGATGGACGTGCCACAGGAGATGTGGCCAGTGACAGCTACAACAACCTCTACAGGGACACAGCAGCCCTCCATATTTTAGGGGTCTCACATTACAGGTTCTCCATTTCTTGGTCAAGGTTGTTCCCTAATGGGACAGACGCTGGTCCAAGCCAGGCAGGGTATACTTATTACAGGGCACTCATTGACAGGTTGAAGGAGATAGGCATAAAACCTGTGGTAACCCTCTACCACTGGGACCTTCCTCAGAGGCTACAGGATATCTATGGTGGATGGGTCAATGAGTCTTTCGTGGGAGTTTTTGAAGCCTATGCTAAAGCATGCTTTAATTTGTTTGGAAAAGATGTGAAGTATTGGATTACCATTGACAATCCTTATGTGGTAGCTTGGCATGGATATTCCACTGGCAGTTTACCCCCTGGCATTAAAGGAGAGAAGTTACTTGGGTACAAAGCTGGACACAATCTCATAAAGGTAAGCAGCAAAAGTAGAACTAGAGGGGGAAAGGCATGGGAGCGTGCCATAAGTAACACATTAATTAATGTAGCAATGCAGTATAAAGGTAAACATGGATGGTACCAGCTCTGGTATCTAAACTATCTATCTATCTATCTATCTATCTATCTATCTATCTATCTATCTATCTATCTATCTATCTATCTATCTATCTATCTATCTATCTATCTATCTATCTATCTATCTATCTATCTCATATCTATCTATCTATCTATCTATCTATCTATCTATCTATCTATCTATCTATCTATCTATCTATCTATCTATCTATCTATCTATCTATCTATCTCATATCTATCTATCTATCTATCTATCTATCTATCTATCTATCTATCTATCTATCTATCTATCTATCTATCTATCTATCTATCTATCTATCTATCTATCATCTAATCTTTCTCTCTATATATTTAGTTTGTCCGATTATTAAGTCTGCGTCCTTATTTAATGGATAGAAGTTATGGTAATCCACCCATTCTCAGTGTTACTTATCATATAATAGGAGATAAATCGAAAGAGAGATTTAAATCTTGATGTTCTTTGCTTATACATATGAAATTCTATTCATTCTAATAATCAGTGAGAAGACTAGATAGTGTAAAATGAGGAAATAAATGCAGGGATGAATTTCTTGTATGAACTGGAGTTGGTGATGTTGATCAACAAAATGCATATAGAACAAGAGAATGAATTGTATTCTGAGCCAGGGACAAATGACAAATAATCTGCAGTAATTGCACAGGAATACTACTGTAGTATCCAAGAAACCTGGACATATGAATGTGGGTGATACCTGTAAGGGGATATTTGAGGATATAACTGGATGTGAGATGTTCTAAGTTTCTAATATATTCACTGTGAAAATTTGGTCTTCGAATGGACTGCAACTAAAGAGATGCCAGTGTTATATATATATATATATATATATATATATATATATATATATATATATATATATATATATAGTTAGCCATGAAGGTGAGATAGACAGCAAGTATCCCTTCACCTAAATATGAAATTTATGCTGAACGATCTATGGCACTGGGAGGTTCAGATTCTGCATTATATACTAGTGCTACCACCTCTTTATCTGCTGCATGGGCACCTGGATACAGCGTTGGACTGGGGTTCCTGGGGCCCACCAGAGGAGATGATTCTGAGGGCCCACCCTTCATCTATAAAAAACATATACATGTCCACTTTTCATTTCATCGTAGTCCTTGTTGTTATCATTGTACAAACAGGACATAGTATCAATAGGTGATTTGTGAATCAACCCATAAGAAATAGACCCTAGAGGCAAGTGATTGGCTCCAAAGAGCTCCAAATGGGGTTGTCTTCTGCTGGGCCTTTAAGGCCTATTGTTGTGTTAGAGCCTAGGTCCACCGGAGGTTCCTCTGGTTCTCTGGTGGGCTAGTCCAACCCTGCCTGGATGGTGTGGTGGGCTGCCAGAAAAGTAACACTGCAGTGAAGGCTAAAGGGGTTCTCATTGTAGTATTGTTTTGTTGTGTAATAAACCTCTGTAATATACCAGTGTATACACTATAAAGAAAGGGCAGATGCTTTAAAAGGGTTGCTCTATGGACAGCCCATACTCAAATTTAAGCCACATTGGCAATCAATAGATTTCCGCATGTTTGGTTTCTCTAATCGATAGCAATAAGCTGTTATTGCCAGGGGAATCGTTCTATGGTCGCCCATTTCAAAAGAAACGGCAACCATGTAATACATAGATGTGTTGAGCAAGGACTGCTCTTTGTGGAAACTCTCCCGTCTGGCTCATACGGTATATCGAAATAAGTTGTCATGTAAAATGCATTTATTATACCTATTGAATCACGCAAATACATTGTCTCAATAGTTTTATCTGATAAGCAGAAGATGCTATTCAAGACTCCAGATATATGTGACCATTCCTCTCATATATTTGTATATTTTACTGTAAAAACAAGTCATTAGTATTATAAAGTGCCGTTAAGTCAAGTTATGACTCATGATAACCTTATGAATAGTGTTTCTTCCACGATTGTCCTCTCTCTCTCGGCATTCATTCATCTCAGTGACGCGTTCATGATTTCTGCGATTATGTTCTTCTACTTGTTACTTTTCATCCTATTGCTCCTGTCCTTAAACACTTTACAGCATCATTGTCTTCTTATTCTCTTAAATCTTTGTTTGTTTAGGAATGCGTCATGTACTCGGTAGTATACGTAATACAGGATATGACAACTACATCTCAACAGTGCCGTAAATGTACGGCGCTGTGTGGGAAAAGATTAAAACAATGGCGCACGCTGCACTGGGGTAGAATCAGGCACACAGTTTGTATGGTGCCGAATATATAATAAATCTCCCCCACTATCTCCCGAATTATAGAGCTGCATTGGCCATGGCTCCCAGCTGCAGCTAACAGAGGTGGGTTCTAAGCAGGTGACCCATAATGAGATATATGGCAACGCTAAAGGGGCAATGGTGGGTTCTAAGCAGGTGACCCATAATGAGATATATGGCAATGCTAAAGGGGCAATGGTGAATAGTATATTCCCAAAAAAGAGCACCTCTGAAACGAAATATTGTTTTAAGGATTTTTCTGCCAGGACCCCAAACAAGTCTGAGAATAAAGGGGCCACAATGCTACATGAATGGAGCTGTGCTGCAGTTCCATCCGAAGGTGTCGGAGAGCGCCTCTGTGCAGGGATAGTGCAAGGAAGTTGCCCCTTTATTTGCAGGATCGGCAGGGGTCCCAGAGGGTCAGATTCCACAATTATAATATTATAGAATGTCCTACCAATATGCCATAAAGTTGTAAGATATGAATACCTCTTTAGAACCAATGATAATGTAGACAAGAACAGAAACACTGAACTTTGCAATTAAGAATTACTCAAGCGTTTTATATCGGACAAAGTTCTTAATGTTTTGGATAAATATCTTCAGGCAGATTGACTCAGATTGACCATTTTTGTAGGACTATTCAGTAGAGCTGTCATCTACCTAGAGAATCTAGGAATGTGAGACATCTGTGTCACCAGATTATAAGTGCTCTATCTCCTACATAATCTGATTGGCGCTGTAATGTAGATAACAACAGTGGTTTTTATTTTGAAAAACGATCAATATTGAGCAAGTTATGCACAATTTTCGATTTATGCTAATTCGTTTCTTAACCCCTTCGCGCTCAGTGACGTACTATTCCGTCATGGTAACCATAGCGTTCGCGCTCCATGACGGAATAGTACGTCACGGGAGGAACGGCCATTTCGGCCGTCTTCCCGACACATACAGGAGCTGTGACAGCTGCTGTCTCGTACAGCAGTTGCTGCAGCTCCTATAGCGGGGACCGATCGCTGTGTCTCCGCTGATTAACCCCTTAAAAGCCGTGTTCAATAGCGATCGCGGCTTCTTAGGGGTTAAAACACCATTGACCTCCCGCTACATGATAGCGGGCAGCGATGGTTGCTATGGCAACCCGACGCCTAACTATGGCGTCCAGCTATGCCATCTACAGAAGCCTAGTGGGTCCTGACAAAGTCAGGACCCACTATGCTTGCTGTCAGCGAGTAGCAGACAGCTCTATTACACTGCACTACGCATGTAGTGCAGTGTATTAGAATAGCGATCAGGGCCTCCTGCCCTCAAGTCCCCTAGTGGGACAAAGTAATAAAGTTAAAAAAAATTTTTACAAAGTTGTGTAAAAATAAGAAAATAAAAGTTTTAAAAGTAAAAATCCCCCCTTTTCCCTTACCAGTCCTTTATTATTAATAAAAATAAACAAATAAACTATACATAATTGGTATCACCGCGTCCATAACGGCCTGAACTACAAAATTATTTTGTTATTTATCCCGCATGGTGAACGCCAAAAAAAATAAATAATGAACCATCCCAGAATCACAATTGTTTGGTCACTTCACCTCCCAAAACATGGAATAAGAAGAGATAAAAATGGTTCTGATCGAAACTACAGTTCGTTACGCAAAAAATAAGTCCTCGCACGGCTTTCTTGATGAAAAAATAAAAAAGTTCTGGCTCTTAGAATAAGGTAACACAAAAAGTAAATGATTTTTTACAAAAAGTATTTTATTGTGCAAACGCCATAAGACATAAAAAAAAACTATAAACATATGGTATCGCCGTAATCGTATCGCCCCGCAGAATAAAGTGAATATGTCATTTATAGCGCACGGTGAACGCTGTAAAAAAAAATAGAATAAAAACAATAGTAGAATTGCTGTTTTTTAGTCACCACGCCTCTTAAAAATAGAATAAAAACTGATCAAAAAGTTGCATGCACCCCATGAAAACTACAATGAATTCCTCAAGGGGTCTAGTTTCCAAAATGGGGTCACTTTTGGGGGGTTTCCACTGTTTTGGCACCACAAGACCTCTTCAAACCGGACATGGTGCCTAATAAAAAGGAGGCCTCAAAATCCTCTAGGTGCTCCTTTGCTTCGGAGGCCGGTGCTTCAGTCCATTACCGCACTAGGGCCACAAGTCGGATATTTCTCAAAACTGCAGAATTTGGGCAATAAGTATTGAGTTGGGTTTCTCTGGTAAAACCTTCTGTTTTACAGAAAAAACTGGAATAAAAAGTTTTTTCTGACAAATAAAATAAATATGTAAATTTCACCTCTACTTTACTCTAAATTCCTGTGAAACACCTAAAGGGTTAATGAACTTTCTATATGCTGTTGTGAATACTTTGAGGGGCCTAGTTTCTAAAATGGGGTGTTTGATAGGGGTTTCTAATATATAGGCCCCTCAAAGCAACTTCAGAACTGAACTGGAACCTAAAAAAACAATTAAAATGAGCCAATACTTCGCTTCTTACATTATGCCGATAATGAGCAGTGCCCTCCCTGAGATGACCCCAGTTTTGACCGTTTGTATAAACAGAGACCCCTATTTGACACCATTTCAGTGCCCGGTTTTCCCAAGCATACACCCCCGAGAAGTGTATTTCTATTGATGAGTCCTTGGTACATTTTAAAGGGAGGCTTCAACTCCGCCAGTACCTGCCGAGTAAGAGGGCAAGGTATGGCGTGAAGATGTATAAGCTGTGCGAGAGTGCATCAGGGTATACCTACAAATTTAGGATGTATGAAGGGAAGGCCCCCAGAATGCCCCCACTTACTGGGAGTTAATGCAAAAATTGTGTGGGATTTGGTGCACCCACTGCTGGACCAGGGTTACCACCTCTACCTGGATAATTTTTATACCAGCGCCCCACTCTTCAAGTGCCTCGCTTCCAGAAGTACTGCGGCATGCGGCACTGCTATAAGAAATCTGAGAGGCCTCCCTAAGACTCAGAAGGGGTGAGAGCAGGGCACAATCTAGCAGCAATATATTGTGTGTCAAGTACAAGGACAAGAGAGATGTCCTTGTATTGACAACAGTACATGGCCACACAAGTACCCATGTACCAGGACGAGGTGCCAGTACAGAGACCCCCAAACCAGACTGCACCCTGGACTACAATAGGTACATAGGAGGGATGGACTTGTCAGATCAAGTCCTGAAGCCCTACAGCGCCATGTGGTGTGCTGTAAGAAGCTGGCCGTGCACATCATACAGATGGCATTTTACAATGTGTACGTGCTACATCTATGTACACGACAGACAGAAACTTTCCTGGAATTTCAAGAGGTGGTTATCAAGAACCTAATCTTTAGGGACCAAGAAGGGGGACACCCAGTACTTCTGGAAGCGAGGCCACACGCGTCGTACCAGGGCAACACTTTCCAGGAGAAGTTCTCCAAACTCTCAAAAAGGGAAAAAGTCAAAAGAGATGCAAAGTCTGCTATAAGAGGGGGATAAGGAAGGACAAATTTATGCGACACGTGTCCCAAAAAACCAGGGAAAGAGTGTTTTAAAATGTATCATACATCCCTTCATTTTCAATCTACCCCAGTTTTACTTACCCTGATGCACTCCGCACAGCTTATCCCCCCTCGTCTTTCCCGTCTGAGCCCTGCTGTGTACCCAGGCAGCTGTTAACAGTCACATGTAGGGTATTGCCATACTTAGGAGAACCCACATTACAGTTTATGGGGTGTATGTCTCCTGTCAAAATGCTCACTACACCTCTAGATGAATGCCTTAAGGGGTGTCGTTTTTAAAACGGGGTCACTTGTAGGGCGTTTCAACTGTACTGGTACCTCAGGGGCTTCTGCATACATGACTTCGCACCAGAAAATCACAACACAAATAAATGAATTCCTTGAGGGGTGTAGTTTCCAAAATAAGGTCACTTCTGGTGGGTTTCCATTGCTTTGATACCTCTGGGGCTCTGCAAATGCGACATGGCAACCGAAAACCAATCCAGCAAAATCTGCACTCCAAAGAACACAGCACTCCTTCCCTTCTGATTCCTCCCATGGGCCCAAACGGAAGTTTATCACCACAAATGGGGTATTGCTGCACTCAGGAGAAATTGGGAAACAAAATGGGGTATTTTGTTCCCTGGGAAAATAAGAAATTTTGATGAAAAATGACATTCTATTGGAAAAAATGTCATTTTTTAAATTTCACAGCCCAATTCAAATACGTGCTGTGTAAAAACTGTGGGGTCAAAATGGTAGCAACAACCATACATTAATTCCTTGAGGGGTGCAGTTTCCAAAATGGGGTCACTTTTGGGGGATTCCTACTGTTTTGGCACCTCAACACCTCTTCAAACCTGGCATGCTGCCTAAAATATATTCTAATAAAAAAGAGGCCCCAAAATGCAGTAGGTGCTTCTTTGCTTCTGGGGCTTGTGTTTTAGTCCACGAGCACACTAGAGCCACATGTGGGACATTTCTAAAAACTGCAGAATCTGTATAATACATATTTACTAGTGTTTCTCTGGTAAAACCTTCTGTGTTACAGAAAAAAATGGAATAAATTTGAAATTCAGCAAGAAAAATGAAATTTGCAAATTTCACCTCCACTTTGCTTTAATTCCTGTGAAATGCATAAAGAGTTAAAAAATAAACTTTCAAAATGCTGTTTTGAATACTTTGAGGGGTCTAGTTTTTTTAAATGGGGTGTTTTATGGGGGTTTCTAATACATAGGCCCCTCAAAGCCACTTCAGAGCTGAACAGGTACCTTAAAAAAAAATGGCTTTTGAAATTTTCTTAAAAATATGAGAAATTGCT
The DNA here is from genome assembly GCF_050947455.1 of Rhinoderma darwinii. Taxonomy (NCBI): domain Eukaryota; kingdom Metazoa; phylum Chordata; class Amphibia; order Anura; family Rhinodermatidae; genus Rhinoderma; species Rhinoderma darwinii. The sequence goes on from NC_134688.1 coordinate 65,868,326, forward strand.
GTTTATGTGCCTTGTAACATCCAAGAAAAATAAAAGAATGTTCAAAAAACGATGCCAATCTAAAGTAGACATATGGGAAATGTGAACTAGTAACTATTTTGGGCGGTACAACCGTCTGTTTTACAAGCAGATGCATTTAAATTCAGAAAAATTCTATTTTTTCTAAATTTTCTCTAATTTTTGCAATTTTTCACAAATAAACACTGAATATATAAACCAAATTTTACCACTAACATAAAGCCCAATGCCTCACAAGAAAACAATCTCAGAATTGCTTGGATAGGTTTAAGCATTCCGACGTTATTACCACATAAAGTGAAATATGTCAGATTTTAAAAAAAGCTCTGAGCCTAAGGCCTTTTTCACACGAACGTGTTATACGTCCGTGCTACGCGCGTGATTTTCACGCGCGTCGCACAGACCTATGTTAGTGAATGGGGCCGTTCAGACTGTCAGTGAATTTCACGCAGCGTATGTGCGCTGCGTGAAACTCGCGACATGTCCTATACTTGCCCGTGTTTCGCGCAGCACGCACTCGGGACACGGAAGCACTTCCGGGTGCCGCGCGTGATGCGCGCTACAGTAGTAAAATAAATGAATGAAAACAGAAAAGCACCTTGTGCTTTTCTGTTTGTAAACATAAAAACAGAGTGTCATAATGATGCCGGCTGCGTGAAAATCACGCAGCCACGCACCATACGCATCGTTTTTTGCACGCACAAAACGGACACGTCCGTGTGAATAAGGCCTTAAGGCCAAAACAAGGCTGCGTCTTTAAGGGTTAATAGACAACTGGGCATTTTTTACCTTTTTACCAACTGGGCGTAAGTAAAGAGAAGTGTATTACGCTGACCAATCAGCATCATACACTTCTCTCTATTCATTTTTAGCTGTGCTGTCACATACTCCCACATTAACTTTACCGAAGGGTCTTGAGAGTGAATAGACATTGCCTCCAGCCAGGACACAATGTCTATTCACACTCCCGACACTTCGGTAAAGTTTCTGTAGAACTTACTCACACAGCATAGCGTGATCTCGCTGTGCTGTCATTCACAGCGTGATCTCGCGAGATTACGCAGTGCTGTGATTAAGTCCCACAGAACTTTACCGAAGTGTCGGGAGTGTGAACAGACATCGCGTCTTGGCTGGAGGTGATGTCTATTCACTCTCAAGACACTTTGGTAAAGTTAATGTGGGAGTATGTGACAGCACAGCGTGATCTCGCGAGATTACGCTGTGCTGCGATTACAGCTAAAAATGAATGGAGAGAAGTGTATGATGCTGATTGGTCAGCGTCATACACTTCTCTTTACAACGCCTAGTTGGTAAAAAGGTAAAAAACGCCCAGCTGTCTATTAAGAAACGAATTAGCATAAATCTAAAATTGTGCATAACTTGCTCAAAATTCATCGTTTTTCAAAATAAAACCACTGTTGTTATCTTCATTACAGCGCCGATCACATTATGTAGGAGATAGGGCATTTATAATCTGGTGACAGAGCCTCTTTAAAGGCTATATTCACCTTATGTCTTTTTAAAGAGGCTCTGTCACCAGATTTTGCAGCCCCTATCTGCTATTGCAGCAGATCGGCGCTGCAATGTAGATTACAGTAACATTTTTATTTAAAAAAAACTAGCATTTTTGGCCAAGTTATGACCGTTTTTGTAGTTATGCAAATGAGGCTTGCAAAAGTCCAAGTGGGCGTGTTTAAAAGTAAAAGTCCAAGTGGGCGTGTATTATGTGTGTACATCGGGGTGTTTTTAATACTTTCACTAGCTGGGCGCTCTGAAGAGAAGTAACATCCTCTTCTCTTCAGAACGCCCAGCTTCTGACAGTGCAGATCTGTGACGTCACTCACAGGTCCTGCATCGTGACGGCCACATCGGCACCAGAGGCTACAGTTGATTCTGCAGCAGCATCAGCGTTTGCAGGTAAGTCGATCTTACCTGCAAACGCTGATGCTGCTGCAGAATCAACTGTAGCCTCTGGTGCCGATGTGGCCGTCACGATGCAGGACCTGAGTGACGTCACAGATCTGCACTGTCAGAAGCTGGGCGTTCTGAAGAGAAGAGGATGTTACTTCTCTTCAGAGCGCCCAGCTAGTGAAAGTATTAAAAACGCCCCGATGTACGCACATAATACACGCCCACTTGGACTTTTACTTTTAAACACACCCACTTGGACTTTTGCAAGCCTCATTTGCATAACTACAAAAATGGTCATAACTTGGCCAAAAATGCTCGTTTTTTAAAAATAAAAACGTTACTGTAGTCTACATTGCAGCGCCTATCTGCTGCAATAGCAGATAGGGGTTGCAAAATCTGGTGACAGAGCCTCTTTAAATGCATTTATTTAGTGATAAAAATCCCTTTTGTACAGTTTCACTTCTGCAGCTTCTATGTTTCACAGCATAGAAGCTGCAGAAAGCCGTTCTGAGCCGAATTCTTTAGTGAACTGCACTGACGGCTCGGTTGACAGCGGCTCCAGGGTGATTTTCTAAGCTTGGTTCTGATCAAACTAAAGTAAATCCAAGTAGTTAAAGGGGTTTTCCGGGAGTTCAAAAATGGTAAAACTTGATGTAAAATCAGATGCCCTGTGGAAATAAATTTCAATTGAGTACCTTTAGATCAGTTTTGTTCTTTATTAAGGCACCCGATATTTGTGATGGGCACTACTTGTGCTTCTGCACTTCCTTGTTTGTGGCATGTTGTTAGTTAAACTACATTTCCCACAGTGCATCGTTCCCTGCTTCCACTCTGACACTTCGCTCATTCAGAACCCGTTCTCTCCACAGACATTATGTGCCCCCTGGGGATAATGCCACAGTGCCCTCTGTAAATAGTGCCAATGTGGCCCCTGTAGAAAATGCCACAGAGGTACTCTATATATTGCCACAGTGCCACCTATAGATTGTGCCACACCCTACAACAAGCACACTCATTTTTCCTCATTCCAACGCCATCCATCAGCGATGCAGGCTTGTTCTTTTCTGAACAGGCCTGCTTCAGTGTAGCAACTCAGGTGGCACAATGATGTTATTGCGCTGCCTGCATCATAAGAAAACGTTGAATAGTGGAAAGGGAACTGATGGTTCCCTTGCCCCGTCAGTGCTGCCCTTTGTATGTGATATGTGAAGGCCTCTTGAGCCAGCGGGGACTGCTGGCAGCCGCATTAGCCAGCAGGATAGCGAAGCCTGGAGCGGAAACTCCAATTATAATCCAGCCCTGGTCCTTGCGTACACCCCTAAATGGTCTAAAGTTATAGAGATACAGGCTGTTTCTGTCACTGATAAAGTATGCGTACATTTTCATATCCTATTTTTTAGTGTAAGCCTGGCATTAGAAGGGATGGCATATGCCATAGGATATGCCATCACGTCCTGTTCGCTGGGAGTCCAACTGCCAGGACCCCACCAATTCTCAGAATGAAAGTGACACAATGTTAGTTAAATCGAGCTGTGTTACAGTTCATTGCAAAGCAGTTGGCCGGTAGCACTGCTGTGCAGAGAAAAAGCCAAAGGAACCGCTGTGCCTTCAAAAAAGGGACTGATGTACAGCACAGGTTTGGCCTATAACATTATATTAGGAAATGAGAGTATGTCTTGAGCTCCGAGAAAAAAACTGCGGGGGAGATGCATCAAAACGAATGCAAAGGAAGACTGTAAAATGAGTTGCCAATCTCAACCAATCAGATTCCACCTAGTAATTTTTCAGAGGCCCTATGGAAACTGACAGAATTCACCTGATTGGTTGCTATGGTCAACTATTAAATGTTTTTTTTGCACCAGTTTTAATACATCTGTGTTATCCAAATATGTACCAGTTTGCACAGCATGCGCTTTATGTAGTGTATCCCTTTAAGAAAACATTCTATTTATGATGACCTTAAGGGAATATTCTTATCTCGGACATTTATGGCATAGCCACAGGATATGTTATAAATGTCCGATAGATTCGGATACTGCCTCTGGTCCCCTCACCTATCTCTAGAATGGGGCCCCCTGAACCCTGTTCTACCTTCTCCCACTGTCACTGGGTGGCCGGGTGCTTCTGGAAACAGCAGTGCTTGATTCTTTCCAGAAAAGCTGGCCACCTCATAACTCAGTGGCAGGAGCCCAGCTATAGACGGGTGTCAGGAGACCCTGTTGTAGGGGCGGGACCCGCATTGATCGGACATTCATGGCATATCCTTTGAATATGCCATAAATGTCTGAGATGGCAATAGACCTATAATTGTATGTTCTGCACATTTTCCACTGAACTGTGTAACCTTATTAAAGTAAAGGTAGCTGAGTACAGTCAGATTATACTTTCCAGGGTGACTGCTAAGTTCGCCTTTCTACAGTTATGTAATCCATTTTTATTGCGTACCCTCAGGATCATTTGGCCACATAAAATATTTTAACTACACGATGTTCAGGCAATAAACACAAATGCGCTATGTGATAGACCCTGTCAATAGTGGCGGACTGAGCTGCTCCTCAACTTTCCAGTCTTACTTCTAACGTCTATCGGGAAATTCACACACGACCGATCTGCTGCAGACATTTCTGTTCCTTAAAATCTGTTCCATTCATCTAAACGGGGTTGTTCTGGCGAGGTGAGAGCACATCGATTTCTGCAAGTTCTGTTCAGATGAAGGGGACATTTGCAGAAACTGCAACAAATCTGCCGCATGTGAATATACCCTTATGCCCTTTCAGGCTAATCCCATTTTACCATGTACGGTCTATATTAAAACTAAATGTTAACATGTAATGAAAATTATATGGAAGTCTGCTTTCAACATGGAGCCAGACACAAGTCAAACTTCATCATTGTCTTCCATATTCAATGCCCGTAATAGAAATCAATGCAGGGTATGTATAGCTGTATAATAGACCTATGTTATACTGTACCTAACCCATAGAAGCCACGTACTGTATAATCTCATGAAACTCCAGTACTACATGCAGCATCAATTTAGAACATAATGTTCCCAAGATTGTCAGATAATATATTATGTGTCCCTGTTAATTACATTGAAACTACTAGATCAATTTGCCTTAATTGTGTTCTGGTAATGCTTGTCAATTCTCCTTCTCTGTGTGTATATACACCGCAGCGTACAGACCATGTACCCGAGTAAAAATGAAGTGCCAGTAACTTATGCTATACATATAATAGATGTGATATCAATAATGGAGGTCACAGACTTAATTATTTTCTTAAAGGGAACCTGTCACGATGACCGCAGCATCAATAAAGCAGGAGGAGCTGATTAGATTGATATCTAGTTTTGTGGAGACAAATTCAGTATAGCTTGTAATTTATTTATGTAAAATGCTGCTAGCACTGGGTTAATAAGTCTAATGGGCGGAGTGACTCAATGATTGACAGTCTTCCTCATATGAGTTTATATACAGCCTTAGCTGTCAATCACTGATAAGAAACGCCCATTGGATTCATAAACCCAGAGTAAGCAGGAATAAAATTCAAGATATACTGAATCTTTATCAATTTGCTCAAATCATCCTGCTCCATAACATGCTTCAACTTGAAAAAGTTCCCTTTAATGACTCAGCCATTATTGACGATTAAACAGCTTTCAAAAAGTATTTATGCCAAAAGGGTCATCACACACCAATGTTATTAGGGGATGGGTAATTCCAAAACGTGATAAGCCTAATGAAAACTAGTACATATGGCACAAGGGAAAATCCACAGTAAGGGTATGTTCGGGCGTTTTGCGCCTCGAATTACGTCCGAAAATACGGCTCCAAACCGCCGGCAAACATCTGCCCATTGAATTCAATGGGGTTACGATGTTCTGTGCACACTGGCTTTTTTTTTACGCGCCGCTGTCAAAAGACGGCGCGTAAAAAGACGGCCGCCTCAAAGAAGTGCATGTCACTTCTTGGGACGTAATTGGAGCCGTTTTTCATTGACTCCATTGAAAAACAGCTCCAATTACGTCCGTAATGGACGCCGCGAAAAACGCGAGTACGAGCAATTACGTCTGAAATTCAGGAGATGTTTTCGCCTGAAAACAGCTCCGTAATTTCAGACGTATATTACGTTTGCGTGTGAACATAGCCTAACACTCCGGATTGTTGGTGTGTCTGTTGTTCTGCTCCATCAGAGCAGCAGAACAACGAAAATATCAGAATCTCAGAATCGCTGGTTCTGTTCCACGACATATACCACTGGCAAGTCAACGGAACTTTTTGATTTTAATGGGTTCCGTCGGTTTGCATCAGGTGTCTATGGTTTTACTATGAATGCTGCGCTATTGTTTCTGGTATATTCAGCCGGATCTGTGACAGATGCCCCTAACTAGTGGATCCTTGGAGGGGCCCAGGTTCTAATATAAGTAATAGGCCCCAAAGGTCCAGCAGAAGATAATCCCATTTAAGCTAATTTGGAGCCAATATGATATAATCTCTATGCACAATGATAACAGCAGTGGCGTAGCTATAGGGGTCGCAGCAGTCGCCCACATGGCCCCCACTGGCACACAGCGCACTAATGATTAAATAAATTCTCCGGCGCTTCCTGGTTACGGGCCGTTCTCCTTAGACGTTACGGACACTTAGTACACTCACTGCACCATGTGACCGGGATGTCACGTGAGTGGAGTTCCAGCCAGCGTGGAAGAGCCGGTGCGGAAGATCCTGCAGGTGAGCTGCAGAGGGGGCCCGTAATGTATTGTATTGTATTGTGATGTCTGTGTTTGCAGTGGAGAGGGGGCCGTTAAAGTACAGCCCCCCTCTCTCCACCGCAAGCTGCACAATAGAATACATTACAAACTGTGGGTCGCGACCTCCTGGGGGGTCGTGTGAAGACCTCCGGGGGGTCGCTAGTCACTCACCGAGGTCCCAGTTCCATTCAATGCTGAAGCAAGGCGTTAACGGCTCCTTGCTCCAGCATTCACTGTGCCCTGAGCGGCTTGACGCAGACAGGCGCAATGTAGTGACGTCATCGTGCCAGTCTGCGCCGAGTCACTCATAGCACAGAACAAAGGAGGAGAAGGATCCTCCACCCGGCATGGAAACTGGGATAAGTAAGTAATTTTATTCATTTTCTATTATGCACATATGGCTGCATTATACTGTATGGGGGGCTGATATGGCAGGGGGGGCATTATACTGTATGGGGGCCTGATATGGGGGGCATTATACTGTGGGTAGCTGATATGGGAGGCCTTATACTGTATGGGGGCTGATATGGGGGGGCATTATAGTGTATGGGGGGGCTGATATGGTGGGCAATATACTGTATGGGGCTGATATGGGGGGCATTATACTGTATGGGGAGCTGATATGGGGGGCATTATACTGTATGGGGAGCTGATATGGGGGGAATTATACTGTATGGGTAGCTGATATGGGGGGCATTATACAGTGGGGGCTGATATGGGGAGCATTATACTGTGTGGGCCAGCTATGGGGTTCATTATACTGTATGGGGGCATTATACTGTGTGGGGGAAGCTATGGGTGGCTTTATACTGTATGGGGCAATTTTACTGTGCGGAGGCAGCTATGGGGGCATTATACGGTGTGGGGGCATTATACTGTGTGGAGGCAGCTATGGGGGCATTATACTGTGGGGGCTGCTATGGGAGCATTATATTATGTGGGGCAGCTATGGGGGCATTATACTGTGTGGGGGGCAGCTATGGGGCATTATACTGTGTGGGGACATTATACTGTGGGGGCAGCTATGGGTGCATTATATTGTGTGGGGGCAGCTATGGGGGCATTATACTGTGTGGGGGGGGGGTAGCTATGGGGGCATTATACTGTGGAGGCAGCTATGGGGGCATTATACTGTGGGAGCATCCATGGGGGCTGTTGGGCAAGGCAGCTGGGCATAGGCACGCACAGGGGTCTGGTGGTGTTGGGGAGCGGTAGAGGGGCCCAAGCTGAATTCTTGCACCAGGGCCCATGAGCCTTTATCTACGCCCCTGGATAACAGAATAACATAACAGCAGTTAAAAGTAAACATATACGTGTTCTATACCAATTGATAGTGGATCCTAAGAATAATTTACTTTGGCAGGCCCAGGCACCCCAGTCCAACACTGCTAGTCCTGTAACTAAAAGGCGTTATAAATAACATGAAAATAGAGCATTTCTATTTATGCTACAAATTCTTCAGGTGGAGCTCTACTTTAAGCCGAGAATAATGGTTTCCTTATTATGGAAGAATATATTGTAATTTTCCAGTAGCTAGATAGAGTACAACATACTACACATATTGTTTATGTGCTGTCTAAAAAAGCTTACAGAAGAATTACACAAGTCTTGTTTTGTGCTAAATAACACTGACGGATTTGATGATTTACTTAGCTGGTTAATCTGTAAAAGCAGTCATATAAACTACAGGAACACAAATTTAATTAGAACTAGTGCATTCCAGTACACTAATACTATTCATTTATAATTTTTTTCTGCCAATTTTAGTCTGGTACATTTTCTTCAATTTGGGTCTGGTATGCCAAAATATAGTATTATATGTGTTTGAGAGTTTGAGGAAAGTGTTTTCAAAGCATCACTCAAATTTTGGTCAAATCAGCAGATGGTTGACTATGGAATATGATGTTTTGTCATGTGTATGGTGGGGGGCCTGGGTGGTGTTTTGGACCTATGCAGGGGTAAGATGGTATTAAACACTCCTCACACAGCTCTGCAGCACCCCTCTCTCTGTGACACAACCCAGGTTCCACCTCTTCCTCCCGAACACTGAACACATCATGGTGGGAGCACTACTATTTTATAGATTGGGCACCGTCCCCAGCACCAGGACACACTGTAGCAACGCTGTGATATCCTCACTCTTTTATAGCGTGGTAATGCATCCAAAATAGCATCTAGGCCGCACATCCCAGCGCCTACATTTTGATTTGCCAGTGAGCCAACCATCAAAACACCTGTCCAAGGAAACAGTCACAACATTACAGTGCAATAATATAACACTACATACTAAGGCCCCATGCACACGACCGTAAAAAACTCTGTAATTGCGGACCCGTCCAGTTCTATTGGCCGTGGACACCTTTCCATAGCGCTACGCAAAGGTGTCTGTGCCGTAGAACCGTGCCGGGAAATATGGAGCATTTCCTACTTTTCTGATTTTGCGGGTCGTGCTCCCATACTTTGTATGGGAGCACGGCACGAAAATGCGTCCCGCGGGTCGTGATTACGAGCACGGCCATGTGCATGGGGCCTAACTCAGGCTGGACTGGCCACTTTTCTAGTGTTAAGCCACCTAGGGGGAACAAAACAGCACAACAGTCCTACCTAGTTCTCTTCTAAATGCATACACTAGCCTCATGTACTTGATATGTATTTATTTATGTACATCTTCTCCACAGTGGGATATATCCAGCGGGACTTTTGTTTGTGGCCTATTCATATGGACAAAATGTCTGTTAACAAACAGGGCATTCCCATGCGGCTGTGGTCTACAAGATAGGGTGTCGGGACCAAATTAAAATAGAACTACATGTGCTCTATTACATTAAGGATTTTTATTTATTCATTAAATAATGGCAGGTCTGTGCCCCCTTATTTACAGTTATTACACGGGGTCCAATGTTACCATATAAAAATATCATCAATGGGGCTCATTCTATGACAAGTTTGCGTTAAGAATTGTATAAAGAATATTCATACTCAATGTTTAATTTTCCACATGAAGCTTGTACGGTGCTTGTAATAAAAATGTGAGAATTGTGAGGAGAAGAGATGATTATGTTTTTTGGGGGGGACAAGCAAAAAAAAAAAAAAACACCACATATTTTTTTACAATGTTTTTTGCTGGCTTAAAATAAGTGCATATATTTATAGTACATGTTATGACAGTTATGAGGATACAAATTAGGTGGGGATTATTGTATATATTTTTTACAAAATACAAAAAAAATGTATTGTATTAGAAAAAAAAAATTTTTTGTAAACTTTAACCTAAACTGGTTAAACACCAATAAATATAAGGAATGTGTACCTGGTAAATGAATGCCACCATAACATACTAATTGGAAAAAACAGTGGGTAAAACTGACATGAAAAAGTTAAGGATATGATTTAACAGTAAACTGAACTGTAGCAACCAGTGTCAGGCAGCTGCTGCCAAGGCAAATACGATCATGAGATGCACATGACAAGAACATAGTAAAACTGTTTTACAAATTACTAGTAAGGCCGCATAGTGAATATTGTGTACAGTTTAGTTTTGGGCACCAGTGTACAAGAAAGTAATGTAAAGTAGAGCAGGTTTAAAGGTGGCAATCAAAGTAAAAAATGGAGTGTACTGCAGTACTTAGAAAAATCAATACAATTTGAATTATTTCGTTTATTTATTTTAGTTCTCACTATGTTACTATGTTACAGCATAGAGGATGATGGTTTAGGACAAAGGGATATTTGGGAGAAGCATTTATCGGAGCTTTGTCTGACCACTGCTCTCAGTCAATTAGCTTTCTCAGAGCACTAAAGGCAATGTTGATTGACTGAGAACAATAGATTTCCTAGAAGTTCTTTCCAATTGGATATCAGGCAGAGCGGTAATTTGAGGGTCCTGGACCCAATGCAAAATCTGTCATAGGGCCCCCAACTGTGAATTATCATTTATAGTACTGGACTACTTTTATGTGGTCGAGAAGACCATCCCTCTGGAAGACCATATTGGGTCATCGCTTCAAAGGGGTTTTAGTGTATTATGTTGTATTATTAAAGCCAACATATAACTAAAAGACAAAAGACCCTGACCGTAAGAGCTCAGCTCACTATGTATATCTAGTCCTATAATTATATTAGGTCTATTGGCAAAAAAAGAGCAACAGAGATGGCCTATTGTCACATAAGGAATGTTTTTGTGACACAGAATTACATATTTAGGCCTCATGCCCACTTTAGTGTTTTTCTTCAGGGTGCTATCCATTTTTTTAACTGATAGCACCCTGACACATTCATTTCAATGGGGCCATGCACACTTCCGTTGTTTTAACCGAACCATGTGGCCGTTCCGTCAAAAATAGGACAGGTCCTAATCATGTCCGTTTTTGACGGAACAGCCTCGGCCTTTTCATTGATTTGGTCCGTGAAACAACGGACTGCACACGGAAGCCATCCGTGTATCACGGATCTATCATTAACGGCCATACGACGGCCAATGGAAGAATGCATGAGGCTTAAGTGATTGGCCAGTCTGGTGAGCAATGCAGAGATGAGAGAAGCTTTTGTTGCAGCATAAGTTAAAAATTGGGATAGTGCCTCCCATATGTCCTAATATTACTTACTCTGGTCATACAGGCTGAATACTTTATCGTGATCTGATTATTGGGTGAGAATTGTGCACTATGGGGAGAAGGTGTCAGATGCAGAGCAATGATATTTAAAACATATTTTCAGTTGACTGTACCTCTGTCTTTTTTATTTTGTGACAGCTTTATAATGATATAACGGATCCCTCCCTGCTTCTTGGCACTCGTCATCTGTGCTTGCCAAGAGGTTGTAGTAACTGATCAATACAAATCCAATCGCTATATTTGATTGTGCTAAGAATTTATTTCTTAGAAGCCACTGAACCTCAGAGAATGAAACTTTCACTTTGTCTAGACAAAAGGTTAATGTCATAATGTCGAGTGGCTTGTTTTGAAACACATAAAATATCCAGAAATATGGCAGTTTACCAGACAAAACGCCCTTTGAACATTATCCCTGTGCAAGGTTGAGTCTGACCATTTACTGAACGCTCTTTAATTCAAGTTAATTTTATACTTAGCTGTCATGGAATTCCTTTTAGTAAAACACATAAAATGCAATTTGAAAGGATGAAGTAGTGGATAATGTATAAATATATATATATATATATATATATATATATATATATATGCAGTATATATATATATATATATTAAAAACAAAACTAAAATGTTTGTAATTGTTTGTCATCCATGTTACATGTTAAATGTATGATCGCTGCTGACCACCAGCCATCACGAGAATGAGGGTCCTTATTCCCCTGTTCACGCGCATGCACTACTTTTCCCTTCATTGTCTATGAGACTGATGGAAATAGTCAAGTACATTGCTCAGCTATCTTCATCAGTCCAATAGAAAGAGAATGGCGCGATGCGGTAGTGCGCATAGGTGACCTTGGCTCCATTCAAACAGGGTACACGAGACCCTCATTCTCTGGATCACTGGGGTCCCAGTGGTTGGACCCGCAGTGATAATACATTTGTCACCTGATAAATGTTTTTTGTGGGACATCAACTTTAGGTAATGCTTGGTAAATCCATTATTTTCTTGACTGCTATTTAGCTCTGTTCTTTTACGGTAGAGTTATGATCTACACCTTATCTGCCTTGTCTAATGGAAGTCTGAGGTAGTCTGAAATCCGCCTCTTGTCTCAATCCAATGTGTAACATTACAGCTCTGCTTGATTGGCTGCTACATATAAACACAAGTCCACCAAAAGCTCAACAGGAAGTCAGTTCTTAAAGAGCTAATGTCCATTACAGCAGGGACTACAGCATGGACAGAATGATTATTCAATGGAGTCAAGTCATATGGGCCTTACAGAGGGGGATCTCCCGTTTGGAACCCACCTCTAAGCCAGAACAGAGTGTCGCTTTGTAAGGCTGGTGCCATTACAGTTTAATGCATACCATGACTGGAAATCCTCTTCACTATATGTAAATAATTCACCTACTTTCTAAAGCCCCAATTGTGTTATACATTAATATGTAATGTAACTACACTAAAAGGAGCTATCCTTTTATGCAAATTATTACTTTATTTTTTATAGTTTATGTTGATTATATGCAGCATGTTATCATAAAATCGCTTGTAATGTGGGTAGTGTGGACATGGGTGCACATCAATACGAGGTGAGTGTTTCACCCTAAGGTGCCCATACACTTTAGGAAAACACAATAGCCAAATCTGCCAGTGGAATTGGCCGATCTAATGTGTATGAGGGTCTCCGGAATCACAGATGTCTGGATGAAAGAAAGTTCAAAAGGCCTTCCCAATTCGGCATGCCTGATCCTTTGTTCACATGGGAGATAGGCCGCCGCCAGAGATATCTTGCACAACTTATTCCCCTTACTGAAATATATATGGAGTCAGAAAAAATAGCTGGCAGCCAAATGAGCCAATTGGCCAACAGTTATTTCATGTGTACGGCCTGCTTAATGTATCATCCATCCCTAGTGCTGATCACTAATAACAGATAATGGCTAAGGAAGAACATGCACATTTCTGGGTGCTGAAAGTTAATAAGGGAGTGGGGGGAACATAGTAACAGATTTATGAAGTGGTTTGTCATGAGGCTGGCAGTGAAGGCACTGCAACGAATGTTATCAAATTGATCTCAGTGCACTGTACTCGGCTGTCTCCGCCAGTCTCATAGACTTTGAATGGAGTGGTAGCGCGCATGCTTGACTGCCGCGCCATTCAATGTCCAGTGGCATAACTAGAGTTCCATGGGCTCCAGAGCGAATTTTGCACCAGGCACCCCCCTGTTGCCCGGATATGCAAGCCCCAGTGGTGTTTTGTGTCTCAAAGACCACAAAACTATAAGACAATTTTCTATGTATGATAATATACATCTAAATTATACAGTCATAAAGTTACCACTATACCACTATAGAAGGAACAAATATGCCCATACTGTTACTGAACAAAAACCAGTATATCAAGGGCAATATTATCAATGATGCTAATATACAAGAAAAAACAATAATACTGCCACACCTTGACCACATACTACAACCACTTAGTGACTGAACAATACCACCATACTACCATCCAACATGCCCAATCCTTTCCCCTGCCATCTGTCACCGGGGGAGAGTCGGGACACCCCCATATGCATTAAATATTCAGCCGCTTCCACTGAAATCGGCGGGTTTGGCTTACTGTTATCTAATGTGTATGGGCACCTTTAGGCCTGACAACACTTGTCATGCCTCTCTTTGCTTTCTCTCATTTGGGTAGCGGGGGTTCCCCTTGCCTCAGGCAGCGGTAGAATCAACCATGAATGCAGTGCTATGAGAAAATTGCTTTACAAGTCTTTTTTTTTTTTAGAATATTGCAATATAGCATTGTGTCAGAAAAGTTTCACTTGAGAGATACAGATTATTGGCCAGTTACCTGCTGGGATTGGTTCACTAATTTTTTAGTCATCAGTTTAGATCAGAGCCCTGGGTCGTGGGCAGAAAGTAATGATTTACCTTCTTCTTTCAGTAGTATTTGTACGTCTTACAAGTTTGTTACATAGTGATTAAGGCTTCCTGTGTTCTTCAGTGTTAGGATACAGGTTGTTCAATCCAATTCACAATGTGCCAACTCTGGACTGAAGATCAACATTAAACTAATGCAGTGAAATCCATTTATATTGATGCATTACTAAGGACATTGAATACTGGGCTTGTGTAAACCAGTGGTACTTGAGGTTGACTAATCTTTATTTTAAATTTGTTTTTACAGCAATTTACAACTAATAGATTGTGTTCAAGACTTGAGGGTAAACCTAGATAACATAACATTTGCAGGTTGTCCTTTCCTCCTCAGTCTTTACTCTGTATGGCTGGTTTCACACGAATGTAATGAAAATTGTGAGGAACTTGGGGTTAAGAATATGTATTACCTTATTTTTTAAAGACGACCTGTTACTGGTTCCTACAAAGTGAGTTATTAGAGTCACGTAATTGCCACGGCATCTGCGAGACCAGCGGTGTTTGTTGCTTACTTCTGCATCCCCCCCCACCCATTGTTGAGATATTGCCCCCTCTTTATTTATTATACAATATGTTAATGAACCAGTGGCCACCATCGATTTTTCAATGGGCGGAGCCAGCAGAGAGCCTCTGATGCTGACCTATCAGCATGAGGCTGTTGCCTCTAGACACTCCTAGGCCAGCGTCACCGCGAGAGACTCATAATAATTTTCTATATATAGTTTATGGATGCAATGCCTATAAGAAGGGTGGGGATCTAGAGGGGATATGGAGAGAAAGAGAAGGTCAAGGGAATAGACAAAATATAGAAGGAGAAGAGGAAAATAGAGGAGTAAAAACACTGAAGGGAAAGTCATAGACGTATTATGGCCGCAAGAACTGTATGGTGATCAAAGTTCAGTTCAGTTGAACCTGAGGGGGGGGGGGGGGTCCGGGTCTTGAAACCATAATACAGATCTTCAAATGCAGCTGTATTACGTTCATGCCTTTCAGTGTTTTTACTCCTTTATTTTCCTCTTCTTCTATATTTTTCTTTTCCCTTGACCTACTCTTTTTTCCCATATCCCCTCTAGCTCTCCACCCATCTTCTCAACATTTCATCCATAAACTATATCTAGAAAATTTGTTTTTGTATAAAATAAATACATCTACCCCTCTGTCGATAGACATGCCTGAATATTTCTCTTGGATATAAGATAAAATATTGTTTAGCTCATTTGAAGCAAACCCAGAAAAAAGAAACAGTGCAGATCTAGAACAAAATGTACATTAATAGACTCAAACTATTTTCTAAGACCCATAGACACTATTAAAGAGAACCTGTCAGGTTGATCATGTTGCTTTATCTGCATGCAGCATGTTGTAGAGCAGGAGAAGCTGAGTAGATTGGAGTATAGCTTCATTAGAATAGTTTCAGTATAACTTGGTGTATATCAGTTTAAATCTCTGATCAATCTAGGCTTAGGAGTCCAGTGGGTGGTCCTACTCCGTGATTGACGCCCTCTACTTTCCGAGTGGTAATACAGAGATAGCCACTAGACTCCTAAGCCTAGCAGGGATTCTGCTACATTTTTTCTTAGAAAACTATATATCTATCTACTCAGCTTCTGCTTTATAAATTGCGGCCAGCAGCACTTTCAATGTGACAGGTTCCCTTTAAGGATTTCAGTGATTTTAAAGGCTATGTACACCTTTGAGTGTCATATATATTTTTTTTTTAATAAACATGTCAGTCAGTGTGTTTGGTGTAACTTTATAAATAGTTCTTTATACAGTATACAGAGGAGCTGTATCTAAAAAAGTTAAACAAATTATTATTTTTTTGTTTAAAAACTAATTAAAAGGTTACACCAAACACACTGATTGACCTGTTTATTTAAAAAAAAGGCCCATCAAAGGTTTACATAGCCTTTAAAGGGGTTGTCCCACAAAACACATGTATCCCTTATCCACAGTGATCGCTGGGGGTCCGACTGCTGGGATCCCCAGCGATAGGGAGAACGGGGGACCGAAAGTCCCCCGAAGTGCTCCATGAGAAGCATGGGACTTCCAGGGTCTGTGTCCGGCTTGTGTGTCCGGCAGCTCCATAGAAATGAATGGAGCGCCGGTCGCATTTGTGCGCATGCACAAGATAACACATGTATCCCCTATCCTGTGGATAGAGGATACATATGTTTTGTGGGAGAACCCCTTTAAGGCTCAATGAAAAGTTTATGTTCGTGCTGTATATATGGAGATTGTGAATGAGTGAGTCTAGGCTTTTTCCATAGAAATAGTTAGTACAATGATTATTTACAGTTAATATGAGTGTTTTACCGTTTATTAGCAGCTACAGAATCTTCCCTACTAATAATCCAAAGGTATGAATGATGACATTAATTTTTATTTAATTCAATTTCCTGTAATGCTTTACTAAGAATCATCTTTCATTCAGATAGAAATTTGTGTGAAATGTTGCAAAATGAATTACTGTATTTATCTATTTTTCCCTTAACAGGCTCACGCTCGTGTATGGCATCTTTATGACACGCAATTCCGCCCCCTGCAAAAAGGTCAAGTGTCTATAGCGCTGGCTTCTCATTGGATAAACCCAATTAATATGACGCAAAACTGCATCCAAGAATCTAGGAAATCCCTCGATTTCGTCTTGGGATGGTTTGCTAGGCCAATATTTATAGATGGAGATTATCCTCAGTCAATGAAGCACAATCTATCTACCCTCCTGCCGGAGTTTACTGAAGAGGAGAAAAGGTTTAATAAAGGAACAGCCGACTTTTTTGCTCTTTCCTTTGGGCCCATTTTGAGTTTTCAAATGCTGGATCCGGATATGAAGTTCCGACAAATGGAATCATTATCTCTGAGGATGCTCCTCTACTGGATAAGCATGGAGTACAACCAACCGCCAATATTTATTGTAGAGAACAGCTGGCTTATTGCGGCCTTTACAAAGCGCGAAGATGCTAAGTATATGTATTATCTCAAGACATTTGTCATGGAGACTTTAAAGGGTATGTTAAATGTAGACCTATAAATAAAGGCATAAAAAATAGACATTGTAATAAGAAAAAAATAGAAAAAAAATGGCAAGTGTCCTGGATATTTTAAAGGAGTTTTTCAGCCCCATGAATATTTTGATTTTAAAATAACTGCATATGAATTAAAATAACCCAAAAATAAATAAATAATAAAAAAAAGGTATATTTACCTTACAAATCCCCCACCACTCACATGCTGATGGCTCCCTGATCTCCTACCGGTCTTTGTGTACGTTTCTCCAGTAATGATGTTTAGTCTGGTCACATGGCTGCACCAGCCAATCACTGGCTACAGCCGTGATGTCAGTAAGGTTGACAGGTCACTGCTGTCGCCAATGATTGACTGTAGTTGTCATGTGTCAAGATGGCTCATCACTGGATTGTCGTAAACAAAGATTGGCGAGGACCAGGGAACCGTTGCAGCGGGAGCAGTGGCATATTCAAAGGTGAGCATAACTCTTTTTTTTCTTTCTTTTTGAATCACAATGAGTTGATTTACATTTTTTGTGTGTCTGGAAAACCCCTTTTAGCTGTTAAAGGGGTTATCCGGGTTATTCAAATTGATGACCTATCCTTAGGATAGGCCATAAATATTAGATTGGTGGGGGTCCAAACGTCAGAACCCCTGCCGATCAGCTGTTTGAAGGGGCCGCAGCCTCTTTATTGTTTATAGTTCTACTGTCCGTTTGTGCTCGCACGCGCTGTTACATTTGTAGCGGCTGTGCAAGTTATTGCATCACTGTCCCATTCCCTAAGGATGATCGGCGGGGGTTCTGACATTTGGACCCAGACCGATCTAATATTGATGGCCTATCCTAAGGATAGGTCATCAATTTTACTAACTCCTAGCAATGGGGACTTCACCGTCCAATTAACAAGAAGGTGTAAGACTAATTCAGATTATAGTGATGCTTTTATGTAGTAAAAATACAGTAAAAGGGAGAATTGAATATTGTTTGAATGACATTTTCTCTCTGTATCACTTTCAGCAATTAGAATAGATGGTGTGAACGTCATCGGATATACTGCCTGGTCTCTTATGGATGGCTTTGAGTGGCATCGGGAGTACAAGATTAGGCGAGGATTATTTTATGTCGATTTTGCAAGTCAAAACAAAAAGCTAATGCCAAAATCTTCAGCTTTATTTTTTCAGCAACTTATTAAAAAGAATGGATTTCCACCATTACAGGAAAATCAACCTGTCCAAGGAACATTTCCATGCAATTTTGCTTGGGGAGTTACTGCATGCACAATACAGGTAATTAGATGTTACTTTTTAGTTAGTAGTTGTAGTTTTAGTGCTTATTGCAGACTTTTATTGCAAGCTTATTGCCGTTAGGGGATATATATATTTTTTTAATGTATGAATGGTTGTTTTATTTTTTAAAGAGGTTGTAAACACTAACTATGCCCCCCCTCCAACAAAAAAAAAGGAAAGAAAAGAAAATACTACAAATGTATGTGATGTGTTTCTGAACTACTGTAATTACAGACACAGTATATAAAAGGGTCAGGGATTTTCTTTTTTACTAATATTAGTATTTCACATTCATTGGTCTCTGCAACAGCCATATCTAGAGTTCTGGACCCAGAATCAGAATGAAGCTGCTCTCTCTTCATCTCTACCAGCAAGATGTCATAGCATTATCTAAAGCACCAACGTGCAGCTGATTTAAGCTGACCATACAGAATTGTCTGCCCCTACTTTTTCTTGCTTAGTGCAATTTGTCATGATACCAACTCAATACAATCTCGCGCTATCCAGTAAAGAAGTTCCGCATACCAAAAATTTTTTTTAACATGGGAATCTATGGGTGACGGATGGCACCTGTGGCATCTGTCACAATCATCTAGTGAAAAAACATATATAATTGTATGTTTTTTAATATGAGAGTCTATTGGCCAATGGACGCCTCTGATGGATGCAATCCGTCGCCCATAGACTCCAATATTAAAAAATGTATACGTTTAACATATACTTTTTTTACTGGATAACTGTGACGTATGCTTTTTCAACATGCGAGTCTATGGACAACGGATGCCTGGTGGATGACATGCATTGGAGGTATACATTTTTTTTTTTACATGTTTGTTTAACATCTCACACCATACATCTCGGGTTAACTAGTTACATAGTTTGTACGATTGAAAAAAGACACATGTCCATCAAGTTCAACCAAGGAAAGGGAAGGGAAAAATTTCTACACATAGGAGCTAAAAAAAAATTGTTCTAGGAAATGATCTAAGCCTTTTTTAAAGCATCTACTGTCCCTGCTGTGACGGCTCCTGCGGTGACTATTCCATAGATTCACAGTAAAGAAGGATTGTCGTTTCTGCAGGTTGAACCTTTTTTTCTCCAGACGGAGGGACCGCCCCCTTGTTTTTTGAGGGGGTTTAAAATGGAACAGGATTTCACCATATTTTTTGTATGTGCCATTAACCCCTTCCCGCCGCAGCCCTTTTTCAGATTTTCATTTTCGTTTTTTCCCTCCCCACCCTCCAAAAGCCATAACGTCTTTATTTTTCCGTCGATATAGTACTATGAGGGCTTGATTTGTGGGACGAGTTGTAGTTTTTTGTAGCACCATTTATTTAGCAATATAATGTACTAGGAAACGGGGGAAAAAATATTTGTGGGGTAGAAAATTAAAAAAACAGCGATTCCTCCATGATTTTTTGCGCGCCGTTTTTATGGGAATTCACTGTGCAATTAAAGCAACATGTTAATTTCATTCTGTGGGTCAATACGATTACAGCGATACCAAATATATATAGTTTTTTCTATATTTTACTACTTTTACAAGTGTCGCCAAATTCCGAGAGCCATAACTTTTTTATTTTTCCGTCGATTAAGTGGTATGAGGGCATATTATTTGCGGGATAAGCTGTAGTTTTTAATTATACTATTTTGGTGTAGATACGACGGTTTGATCACTTTTTACTTCATTTTTTGTAAGAGATTAGGTGACCAATGTATTGCAGCATATCGTGATTAATAGGTTTGCAAAGATGGCGGACCTGGGGGCCTTCATTAGGCCCCCAGGCAGCCATAGCAACCATTGCCCCCCCACCGCGATTGCGTTGCGGGGGGCGCGATGAGCTTTTAGAGGGGTTCGCCCCCCTCTTTCTAAGGAATTAAATGCTGCGGTCGCTATTGACCGCAGCATTTAACGAGTTAAACGAGCGGAATCGCACTCGAGCGCGATGCTGCTCATTACTCTGAGGTGTCGGCTGTAACAAACAGCCGACACCTGCATCGTATGGAGCGGGTTCACTCCGTGAGCCCACTCCATACTTCCCCTACCCGACTTTGGCGTATGGATACATCAAATGTCGGGAAGGGGTTAATATATTTATATAAGTTAATCATGTCCCCCCCTTAGTCGTCTTTTTTCAAGGCTAAATAGGTTTAATTCTTTTAATCTTTCCTCATAACTTAGATTCTCCATGCCCCTTATTGGCTTCGTTGCTCTTTGTATTTTTTCTAACTCCAGGGCATCCTTTCTATGAACTGGAGCCCAGAACTGAACTGCATATTCTAGATGAGGCCTCACTAATGCTTTGTAAAGTGGTAATATTACATCCCTGTCCCGTAAATCCATGCCTCTTTTAATACACGACAATATCTTTCTGGCCTTTGAAGCAGCTGATTGACACTGCATGCTGTTATTGAGTTTATGATTTACAAGTACACCCAGATCCTTCTCAACAAGTGAATCCGCCAGTGTAGCGCCCCCTAGGACATATGATGCATGCAGGTTGTTGGTACCCAGATGCATAACTTTATATTTATCTACATTAATCTTCATTTGCCAACTGGATGCCCAAACACTTAGTTTGTTTAAATCCGCTTGTAATTCACGAACATCTTCCATAGTCTGAACTATATTACATAGCTTGGTGTCATCTGCAAAAATGGAAATAGTGCTATTAATCCCATCCTCTATATCATTAATAAATAAGTTTAATAATAGTGGTCCCAGCACTGAATCCTGGTGTACTCCACTTATTACCGGGGACCATTCAGAGTAGGAATCATTGAACACAACTCTCTGGATACGGTCCTTGAGCCAATTCTCAATCCAATTACAAACTATACTTTCTAAACCTATAGTCCTTAGATGGAGTTAAAGAGATAAAGTAAGGGAGGACACATCTGTAGATGGGAAAGTTCACCCTTATCCATTCGGAATTCAAATATTTTCCCCTATCATGATTTTCGTCATTGTCATTCGTCATTTCGTCATTGTCATACATTGCATTATATCTGGAATATTACTTCTAAGTATCATTTATTTCCTTTATTTTCTCCTCGTGATTATAGTGTTTAGTCAGTAATGGCTGAAAAAAGCGCAGTCCAGTTCTTATATCTGTTATGACCAATGGAACTAATTTTGTGGCTGGAGCTTCTACTCCATAAAAAGAGGAATTTACAGTGCAGATTTTTTTTCCCAATGATAGACGTAAGCCAGGATTATGATCATAGTTTGTAGCTCATAGAAGCAGTTCTAGGGACATTTCTTGGAACTGTTTTCTGGATAACATTGCAATGTATGACATTTTTGGTTTTATGTATGTTTATTTTTGTTTTTTTTGTTTGGCAGATTGACACAATACCGGCCCAGTTCAATGACCCTAGTGTCTATGTATGGGACATGAATAAGACTAAGGGACTTACAAAAGTGGAAGGTCTGAAAATGCCAAAAAGAAAAACCCATTGTGCTGACTATGCCTCTATAAGGCTTCAAATATCTATGCTACGCTCAACACATATTAACCATTTTTACTTCTCACTGAAATGGAGTTCTATCGTTCCTTATGGAAACATTTCTCAGATCAATCACAGCATTTTGCACTATTACCAATGTTTTGTAAACGAGCTTGTTCACGTTAACATTACACCGGTGGTGGCTTTGTGGCAGCCTATGGCCGAACACCAAGGAATGCCTTTAAAACTCTATAAAATGGGAGGATGGGACTACATACACACTATTAATGCTTTTGTTGAATATGCCCGGCTGTGTTTTAAAGAACTTGGAAAATTTGTGGCCATCTGGGTAACCATGCATGAGCCCCCAGTGAGAAATTTAACCTCAACATCAGGGCACAACCTTCTAAAGGCCCATGCATTAGCTTGGCATCTGTATGACAAGGAATTCCGAAAGTCTCAAAAAGGAAAGATCTCTTTGGCTCTTCATGCTGATTGGGTGGAACCTGCTTCTCCTTTTTCTCGAAATGATAACAACACAAGTGAGCGGGTTTTAGAATTCGAGATTGGTCGACTAGCAGATCCAATATTTCTCAGTGGAGATTATCCAAAAGTAATGCGTGAATGGTTAAGTCTGAGGAACAGTCATGGGGTATTTGACTTTCATTTACCTCACTTTACAGAAAATGAAAAGAACTTGATCAAAGGGACCTTTGATTTTTTTGCCTTAACCCATTATACTACTGAACTTGTGCACTGGGAGATGGAAGATACTGTGAGATATGACTATGGTCTTGAAGTTCAATTTATCACTGACAGCACGTTCCTACATTCTCCACATAAGTACGCTGTGGTTCCCTGGGGACTGCGAAAAATATTAAACTGGATAAAATCCAAGTATGGGGATATCCCGATATATGTCCTGGGAAATGGAATTGATGATGGCAAACTGGATGACAAGTTGAGGATCTATTATATTCAGCATTATATTAATGAGGCATTAAAAGGTACATAACTTTTTTTTAAAAAATTGCATTTGAATGTATTACCATTGTATTACACTAAAAGCAGTAGGATACTGGTGAGTTGTGACTCCAGAGGCCAGTAAAGAACAATATGTCATATTAGTGTTGCTAAATACAGCAGCATGCAATGAAGGAAAGAATGGAGAAAAGAAGGGAAGAAGAGGACCATTAATGGAAGGTAAAAGATGGGAGAAAGAGAAAGAAAAAAGAAGGAAAGGAGGGAAACGGAAGCCAAAATAAGGTAGGAAAGAAAAGGCAAAAGAGAGGAGAGACTGGAAAAAGAAGTTAAAAAAAGGCAGGGAAATGAGGGAACTGAGGGGAAGGAAAAGAAGGGAGGGGAATGGAAGTGGAAAGAAGGGAGGGAAGGGAAGGAATAGAGCAAAGAGAAAGAAAGGAAGGAAGGAGTGGAAGGAAACGGAAGGGAAAAGAAAAATTGAAGAGAAAAGAAAAGGAGGGAGGGGAAGGGAGGGAAAAAGGATAGGTTAGATACAATAAAGCATGAAGGATTTTCACAGTTGCCTCTGTAAGACTTTACACATCCCACAGTCTAGACCTTATCCTTAGCAGATTATCAGAAATCCTTTAGGATGCATCACCATTGTTGTGAACTCAAATATTTTATTTATCTCTTTCAGCCACTCTGATAGATGGAGTAGATCTTCGTGGATATTTTGTCTATTCTTTCACTGACAAGATGGATCCCCAGTTTGGATTGTTCAAATATGTTGCCAATAAATATGAGGCTAAAGATTCAAAGAGTGTATATAGAAGAGTCATAGATAATAATGGATTTCCTAGTGTGAATACTACTCCAGCCCCCTGTCCAGAGGAGATTTTTGAGTGCACAGACTGTCATATGTTTCAGACAAGAAAATATTTGTTTGCTTTTGTCGCTTTCATGAGTTTTGTATTCATTGTCTCTGTCTTTATGATCACATATTATTCAAAAAAGGGCAAAAGGAGATATAAGTAGGAAAACACAAAAATGTTCTGGTAGAACCAGGTTAGGTGAAGAAGGGCCTTGACTACGGCTTGGCAGAAAGCCCTTTGCCTCTTAGGCACACTGTCAACAGGATTTCCAACTGGTGATTTGGGTGACATGAGTGACTATTGTTGGTATAACTTGGTGGATCCTAATTATTTTGCACAGTAAATGGATCCATTTCATGAAGATGGTGCTGAGAACACCACTATTTGCAGAGCTGACTTATAAAACTGTGAATAAATATATAAATAGTAATATAAAAATAATAATATAAACTAGGTATGTGCTTTGTAGAGCTCTATTTTTAATATGCTTCCTGTTGGAATCTTAACTAGATATGTTCTGTAATTCGAATTAAATTATTTTTTACTATTACATCCAGTATCAGACACTCAGGATATTTAGACAATAAAGTGACCATTATATTTATTGAAATACATTTTATTTAGCTCATCGTAACATCCACTGTTTATAACTCATGACATCTCAGATCAGGGTATCAGGAGTTGTCTGTGACTTGGATTTATGACCAATCACAAGTACAGGCACATGTGGTTGGTCCTAGATCCAGAAAGTTTTTTGCTATACAATATGAGGCTGTATTATCTAATCACTGTGGGATAGAGGTTCCTTTATCTAGGTCTAGTCCCATTCAAGGGGTTGTGCACTACTGGACAACTGATGACCTATATATGATAGGTGGGGGGTCCGACACCCGGACCCCGCACCGAACAGCTTCTCCGGCTGCCTCCATGCACCGGACGTCCATCTCAGAAGCAGTTGGAATAGCGGCCGATTCAAGTGAATCGGAGCAGAGCTGCAGTTCGGCAGCACGGCCGCTATGCAATGTACGGAGCCAACTGCTTCCTGCTCTGTACATTGCATACTGTGCAATGACATCCAATACACTCAGGCAGCTGAAGCAGCTGATCGGTGCGGGGTCCTGGTGTCGGACCCACATCAATGATATACTGATGATCTATCTGGTGGACAGGTCATCTGTTGTCTGGTGGTGGACAACCCCTTTAAGCTCTTCACAGCAGATCAAATTGATATCCAGGATGCTTACATTTTTAAGATGATGTTTTTGTTGCTAGTCAATCAATCTTTCACACGATGAATCTTACTGTAATATTGTCCTTTTTCTTAGAAGGGTTCTCTTAAAATAAGCTAATTACAGGGTGCTGGGACTCCCAGAGACCAGCTTTAATTTTCAGGAGAACCTGGCAGCAAATGTCTAATTGTCCTGCAGCGCCACCGCAGGAAAAAATGAATCATTACATGGTCTCCACTGAAATCAATGGGTGGTTTATGTAATGCATGAACGTGCTGGATCCTCCAGAGACAGAGGCACTCTTTGTAGACACTCTCTACTCGATATAATTGATAGACGTCCCAAACAAAGGACTCCCTCTATTAATTCAGAATACCCTAATAGGATTTTGGAAAATGTGTTTTCTTGACCAGACAACCCCTTTAAAGAACAACCTCCATTCCACCTTTGTTATAGAGCAACCTCTGCTGGTCAGCAGCTATGAACTTCCATTCAACCTCTGTTATAGGGCAACCTCTGCTGGTCAGCATCTATGAACTTAGATCATCTGAAAAATGCTGCCGGGGAACAATTTCAAGTCGGTCTCACTGGTCATGATTCTAAATGAATATAAAAGTATATATAAATAGTACAGTAGCCTGCCAGTCTACACAATTGGTGAATATTTGTTCCATGTCCTCTTGACCTGAAGAGATCTTGTAGTTTTGTGGATAAAATATTTGCATTTTATATTAAGGGTAAGGCACCACGGAGCGGCACTGAGCCGGTCGCGATGTGGCTGAAAATTGTGCCGGCATGCTGTCATCAAATTGCAAAAATAGAAAGGACGGAATGCAGTACAACTTAGGCTTCGTTCACATCTGCACCAGGGTCCCGTTCCGACGTCCCGTCGGAGCTTTCCGTCAGAACGGGTCCCTGACTGACACAACGGGACCCTGACTGACACCCTGACTGACGTCACCATTGATTTCAATGGTGACGGATCCGGTGCCAATGGTTTCCGTTTGTCTCCATTGTCAAGGGTTCCGTTGTTTTGATGGTATTAATAGCGTAATCAACTACGCTATTGAACGAAGATGTGAATGAAGCCTTAGAATGAGGCCAGAAAGTTCAATCTTGGTTTGATCAGACCACAGAATGTTGTTTCTTCCAGTCTGAGAGTCCTTTAGGTGCTTTTTTGCAAACTCCAGGTGGGCTTTCATGTGTCTGTAATCAGAAAAGTTTTGTGCATAAGTAACAACGGAATCCTTGCACAACGGAGACAAACGGAAACCATTGGCACCGGATTTGTCACCATTGAAATCAATGGTGATGGAAACGGAAACCTTTGGTTTCCGTTTGTGTCAGTCAGGGCTCCGTTCCTACGGAAAGCTCAGTCGGAATGAAGCCCTAGCGCAGATGTGAAGCCTTAATGCTATTCTATTAGTGCTGACGACATGGAGCTACATGTATGTTGGGTACTAGTGATGAATGGAGACCACTGCACCAGCTCCCACTGTAGTCAGAAGGTTAAAGTAATTGTTTCTGCTCAATCGAGATCTGCTCCATTAAGCGGGGCATACACATTTGATGACATTTTGGCCGGATCGACCAGCGATCATATATCTATGGGGCAGCCAAATAGTAAGTAGAAAGATTGGGCATGCTGGATTCTAAGGGTATGTTCACACGGCTTATTTACGGATGTAATTCGGGCATTTTCCGCCTCGATTTACGTCCGAAAATGCGCCTCGATAGGGTTGGCAAACATCTGCCCATTCATTAGAATGGGTCTTACGATGTTCTGTGCACACGGTCATTTTTTTTTGAAGCCCCGCTGTCAAAAGGCAGCGTGTAAAAAAGTCGCCCGCGTCAAAGAAGTGCCTGTCACTTCTTCAGACATAATTGGAGCCGTTTTCCATTGACTCGATGGAAAAGCAGCTCCAATAACGTCCGTAATGGACGCAGCGAAATAGCGCCTCAACATGCCATGACGGCTGAAATTACGGAGCTGTTTTCTCCTGAAAACAGCCCCGTAATTTCAGCCGTTACGGACGCTGCCGTGTGAACATACCCTTACCATCATTATTCCCGGGGGAGATTACCAGCTTCCAGAGGTATCTCCCTTTCCCTTTTGAAATAAACATGTATGCTTGGATGTTTGGATGTTTATGGGGTGACCGGAAGAGAAAGCTGTTAGATTTATGTGAATGGACGGCATTGGTCTGTAAATGAAACGTGCTTCTAATTAGTCTCGGGTCTTATTTGTCAAAACTGTCAAAAAGAGAAAACGGTCTTGTTGCCCATAGCAACCAATCACAGTGCAGTTTTTATGTCCTTAATTGCTGTGGTAAAAAGAACGCCGACCTCTGATTGGTTGCTATGGGCAACACTCCGAGTTTCTCTTTTAGACAGTTTTTGATAATTGAGGCCCATAAAATTAAAGCTGGATTTGCACAGATTGTTAAAATTAAAACGGTATTCTAACCAAATTATCTATGTATCTATAGCAGCCTTAGGGCCCATTCACATGAACGTGAATAACCATAGCCATTGAAAAGTGGAGGGAAACATTTAAAGTAAATAATTCTCACCCTTTAAAATATATATATATATATTATAATAAATAAACTTGTGCTAGATTAGGTCTGCACACTATGTATGTGTATTCAATTTACACACAAGTACAAAATTAAAATAAAACTTCACTTTCTAGCTTATACATTATTTTTTTTTAAGTATTAGGGTATGTTCACACACAGTGTTTTCAGACGTAATTCGGGCGTTTTACACCTCGAATTACGCGTGAAAAAACGCTCTTAATACGCCTAAAAACATCTGCTCATTGCTTTCAATGGGAATTACGATGTTCTGTTCCCACGAGCCTTTATTTTACGTGTCGCTGTCAAAATACGGCGCATAAAATAAAGGCTCGTCAAACGAAGTGCAGGACACTTCTTGAGACGTTTTTGGAGGCGTTTTTCATTGACTATTGAAAACAGCTCCAAAAACGGCGGCGAAAAATGCCGCGAAAATCGCGAGTGGCTTTAAAAACAGGGAAAACAACTCCTGATTTTCAGACGTTTTTGGTTAAGTGTGTGAACATGCCCTTATGGGAACCTAAAAAAATGTCATACATGAGTTTTATCTTGATCAGTTGATCAATGAATGGGCGGCAGATATCAGAACAGGGCGTTGAGCATCTGCCTGTCCTCAAACCTTCCGAGAGATAAACGTTAGTTAAATGCTGGAAAATCTTCTTGTATGGCAGAACATATTTCGAGGCATATATAATTATTGGCACATATTGTTTTAATCGTAAAAAAATAAAAAATTATTTACTATGGATCACATTGTTTATGTCTTATAAAACGAGAGTGATAAGATTTCATGAGATTTTTTACATTTATTATTTGGCTGTATAAAATGTGATTTCAGAAGAAATCATTCATGTCTTATATTGAAAATGAAATAAAAGGTTATGATTTATGTTGATGAAAATCTTGTATCTTATATGTCTTTCAAAGTTTAAATAAAAAACTCTTTTGTTTTTTCATATTTACACCTTATATATTACAGTAGTTTATCAGCCCAAAGGGAGTGGAAGTCTTTCTGCATTTGGTATAAAAGTAATGTTTTATGGTGAACTTTCCTTTTTAGGGTTCAATAACGCCATCTTGTGGGTAAATATGTAAAAGCATGCAGATGATTATCCCATCTCGTTGACAAAATAATTTTATATATTGATATAATAAATATGATATTGATATAAATAATAATAACTAGGTCATAACTAGAATTCATGGGGTCCAATAACAATATTTAGACCGGGACTTCGTGAAACTAACGTGGCTTTCCAAATTACTTTATGAAAAGGTCATCTGAAAACAAAGGATCTAGGGACGAAAGAATGGGATGGTGGTGAGTATTTGAAGCATCACTGGTCCTTATGGCACTGCACTGGCTCCTAACCTCTAGTTCTGCCACTGCAATATAAGTATATGAGCATATCATCACCTATTAAAAAATCATATGCTGTACCTTGGGTAATCAATAGATTATCGCAGATATAAGTCACCTTACATGTCTGTAATAAGTACAACTTCTCTATAGTCCCCATAATTGTGTACATTTAGTACCAGAGGATCCTCCTGTGGGCTCTAGTTCAGAGCCAGGTTAAGGGTGTCTAGTATACGGAGCAGTGTAATTTATTGGGGCCCTCCACCAACTCCAGACAAAGATAAAGCCATCACAGAAGGGGCACAAGCATGTGACATGGACTGTGAGCATACAGACTAAGGGTATATTCACACGGCTTATTTACGGACGTAATTCGGGCGTTTTACGCCTCGAATTACGTCCGAAAATGCGCCTCGATAGCGTTTACGCATCGCTGTCAAAAGACGGCGCGTAAATAGACGACCACGCCAAAGAAGTGTCATGTCACTTCTTCAGACATAAATAGACCCGTTTTCCATGGACTCCATGGAAAACCAGCTCCAGTTACGTCCGTAATGGACGCGGCATTCAAGCGCCTGCACATGCCGTTATGGCTGAAATGACGGGGCTGTTTTCTCCTGAAAACAGCCCCGTAATTTCAGCCGTTACGGACGCTGCCGTGTGAACATACACTTACAGTGCATTTGGAAAGTCTTCAGACCCTATCACTTTTTTCACATTTTGTTATGTTGAGGCCTTTTGCTACAATAAAATCAAGTTTTTCCCCATCATTCTGCACTCAATACCCCATAATGACAAAGTGAAAACAGAATTTTTTCGTTTTCTGCAAATTTATTAAAAATGAAATACTCAAACGTCGCATGGACATAAGTAGTCAGACTCTTTGCTATGACATTTTAGCTCCGGGCCCACTATTTCTCTGGATCATCTTTGAAAAGTTTCTACACCTTGATTGGAGTCCACCTGTGGTAAATTAATTTGATTGAACATGATTTGGAAAGACACACCCCTGTCTATATAAGGTCTCACAGCTGACAATGCATATCAGAGCAAAAACCAAGCCAGGAGGAGGAAAGAACTGTCTGTAGAGCTCAGAGGCAGGATTGTGTGGAGGCACAGATCTGGAGAAGGGTACAAAAAAAATTCTGCTGCACTGAAAGTTCCCAAGAGCACAGTGGCCTCCATAATTCCTAAATAGAAGAAGTTTGGAACAACCAGGACTCTTCCTAGAGCTAGCCGTCCCACCAAACTAAGTAATTAGGGGAGAAGGGCCTTGGTAAGAGAGGTGACCAAGAACCCAATGGTCACTCCAGCTGAGCTCCAAAGATCCTGTGTGCAGATGGGAGAAACTTCCAGAAGGTCAACCATCACTGCGGCCAGAGCCGGCCCTAGGATAGATGGCACCCTGTGCGAAATGATCTTTCGGCGCCCCACCCCATCATTTAAAAAAAATGCCCCATAAAAAAATTATAATGCCCCTTTAGTGCCCCCATACAGTATAATAATAATATTTAATAAAATAATATATTACAACCCCTTCAAGGACACAGTACATTGTCCTCTAATTGTGCCCACAGTATTATGCCACCTGTAGTACCCCTACACAGTATAATGTCCGCTTAGTGGCCCCCACACAGTATAATGCCCCCCTGTATATTTTGCCATATAGCCTCCCTGTAGACAGTGCCATAATCCCCCACCTCCTTTTTGTAGATCGTGCCATACAGCCCCCCACACCTTCCCCTTTTAGACAGTGCCATACAGTCCCCCACCTCCCCCTTGTAGATCGTGCCATACATTCCCCGCACCTCCCGCTTGTAGACAGTGCCCCCAAACAAAAACCAAAATTTTACTCACCTAGGCCCCGTTCCCATGACGAACTGGGCTGCTCCATGACGGGACCCTAGTACAGAGTTTCCCAACCTTTTCGGACTCGAGGCAGCACTGGAAAAACAAAATTTCCTCAGTGCCCCTCTGCCAAAAATTGTTTTGAGAAAGACAGAAAACGGCTAAGAACAAGCACTCCACTCGTAGGCCATGTTCACACACGTTTTTTGTAAGGCAAAAAAAATCTGCCTCAAAATTCCTTCAGCAACTGACAGCGTTGTGTGACCTCTTTTTTGTGTTTTTTCTTAAGCTGTTGAAGCGAATGCAAAAGACGCAGGAAAAAAAGCTCCAAACGAGCGCCACACTTATCTTCTGCCTCCTATTAATTTCTATTGGAGGTCAGAGGTGGAAACCACTTGAAGACCATCAGCCCCCCACTCACAGAAAAATGACCATCAACCCCCCACTCACAGTAAAATGACCATCAGCCCCCCACTCACAGCAAAATGACCATCAGCCCACCACTCAGTAAAATTACCATAAGACCCCCACTCACAGATTCCCCCTGTAGGTAGCTCCACACAGCCCCTTGTAGGTAGCGCCACACAACCCCTTGTAGGTAGCGACCACACAGCCCCTTGTGGATAGCGCCAGACAGCCCCCTTGTAGGTAGCGCCACACAGCCCCTTGTGGGTAGCACCACACAGCCCCCTTGTGGGTAGCACCACGTAGCCCATTGTAGGTAGCACCACACAGCCCCCTTGTGGGTAGCGCCAGACAGCCCCCTTGTAGGTAGCGCCACACAGCCCCCTTGTAGGTAGCGCCACACAGCCCCCTTGTAGATAGCGTCACACAGCCCCCTGTAGAGTGTGCCACACAGCCCCCTGTATAGAGGGCCACACAGCCCCCTGTAGGGAGTGCCGCACAGCCCCCTGTAGGGAGTGCCGCACAGCCCCCTGATAGGAAGTGTCGCAAAGACCCCTGGTAGGGAGTGCCGCACAGCCCACAGCCCCCTGGTAGGGAGTGCCACACAGCCCCCTGGTTGGTAGTGCCCACAGCACCCTGGTTGGTAGTGCCACACAGCCCACAGCTCCCTGGTTGGTAGTGCCACACAGCCCACTGGTTGGTAGTGCCACACAGCCCACAGCCTCCTGGTTGGTAGTGCCACACAGCCCACAGCCCCCTGGTAGGTAGTGCCACACTGCCCACAGACCCCTTGTAGGTAGTGCAAGGACTACGAAATGACCGATAGCTGGCGGGCAATAGACATTCAAAAAAGGACAACTGTGCAGGAGCACACAAAATACCCAGCTTTCCCAGCTATCAAATAAATGTGTGGAAATAAACTAAGTTATAACTTTTATTTAGTCTGATTAAAGGATTAATCCTTTTAGCTTGATTAAATAAAAGTTATATCTTAGTTTATTTCCACACTTTTTTTTGATACCCGGGAAAGCTGGGTATTTTGTGTGCTCCTGCACAGTTGACCTTTGTAGGTAGTCCCACACAGCCCACAGCCCCCTGTAGATAGCAACCCCCTCCTTCCAGTAAAGATAGCGCCACCGTAGCTCCCTGAAGGAGCGGAATCCCCGTGAGGCCGGGGATTCCGGTCCTGGAGCGCTGCTTGATGCCTCTGTCCATATATGGACAGTGACATTAGGGAAAACTCCTGAGGCGGAATCCCCGTCCACAGCGTTGCAGACGCTATGACCGTCGATTCCACTCCAGGAGAAGTTCCTGTCGTCTATGTCCATGATGTCATTGGCTTCTCCTGGAGTGGAATCCCCGGTCATAGAGTCTGCAATGCTGTGACCGGGGATTCCGCTTCAGGAGTTTCCCCTGATGTCACTGTCCATATATGGACAGAAACATCAAGCAGCGCTCCAGGAGCTGAATCCCCGGCCACACGGGGATTCCGCTCCTTCAGGGAGCTACTGTGGCGCTAGTAGACAGCAGAGCAGGGAGATACCTCCCTGCTCTGCTATAGTGCCCCCTGTAGATAGCAACCCCCCCTTCCAGTATAGATAGCGCCACTGTAGCTCCCTGAAGGAGCGGAATCCCCGTGTGGCCGGGGATTCCGGTCCTGGAGCGCTGCTTGATGCCTCTGTCCATATATGGACAGTGACATCAGGGAAAACTCCTGAAGCGGAATCCCCGGTCACAGCGTTGCAGACGCTATGACCGTCGATTCCACTCCAGGAGAAGCTCCTGACGTCTGTGTCCATGACGTCATTGGCTTCTCCTGGAGTGGACTCCCCGATCATAGAGTCTGCAATGCTGTGACCGGGGATTCTGCTTCAGGAGTTTTCCCTGATGTCACTGTCCATATATGGACAGAGGCATGAAGCAGCGCTCCAGGACCGGAATCCCCGGCCACATGGGGATTCCGCTCCTTCAGGGAGCTACGGTGGCGCTATCCTGGAAGGGGGGTTTGATATCTACAGGGGGCACTATAGCAGAGCAAAGGAGGTATTTCCCTGCTCTGCTGTCTACTAGCGCCGCTGTAGCTGAAGGGAGCTACAGTGGCGCTAGTAGACAGCAGAGCAGGGAGATAACTCCCTGCTCTGCTATAGTGCCGTCGCTACCACTATAGCAGCCACAACAGCTGCTAGCGGCGCCACCGCCCTCATGCCCGGTGTCACCGCTAGCAGCCGCTATGGCTGCTACAGCGGTAGCCACTAAGTGAAGAAGCGCCCGGGTGCGACTGCAGTTAGTGTGGGTATCCCCGCTGGTAGTTGCAACGGCTACACACACCCGCTGGTGCCCCTCTTGCCGTGTGGCGGCTGGCGCCCTGTGCGACCGCACTGGTTGAACATAGCTAAGGCCGGCCATGACTGCGGCGCTCCACCAATCTGGGCTTTATGACAGAGTGCCCAGAATGTAGCCTCTCTTCAGTAAAAGACACATGAAAGCCGCCTGGAGTTTGCAAAGAAGCACCTAAAGTACTGTGAGAAACAAGATTATGTGGTCTGATGAAACCAGTGTGAGGGTATGTTCACACGGCGGGGGTCCGTAACGGCTGAAATTACGGGGATGTTTCAGCCTGAAAACATCCCCGTAATTTCAGCCGTACCGGCATGTGCAGGCGCTTGAACGCCGCGTCAATTACGGCCGTAATTAGCGCTGCTATTCATTGGAGTCAATGAATAGCGGCTCCAATTACGGCCAAAGAAGTGACAGGTCACTTCTTCTACGCGGGCGTCTATTTACGCGCCGTCATTTGACAGCGGCGCGTAAATATACGCCTCGTGTGAACAGACAAACGTCTGCCCATTGCTTTCAATGGGCAGATGTTTGTCAGCGCTATTGAGGCGCTATTTTCAGACGTAATTCGGGGCAAAAACGCCCGAATTACGTCCGTAAATAGGCCGTGGTGTGAACATACCCTGAATGTCCTTGCCCTGTGAACATTCTTGCTCTGTGAACGGCCACTGCCCACCAGAGCCCTGACTTGAACCCAATCGAACATCTCTGGAGAGACCTGAAAATGTCTGTACACCGACGGTCCCCTTCCAACCTGACAGAGCTTGAGAGGATCTGGATAGAAGAATGGCAGAAAATCCCCAAATCCAGGTGTGCAACCCTCGTGGCATCATACCGAGGAAGACTGGAGGCTGTTATCACTGCCAAAGGTGCTTCAACTAAGTGCTGAGTAAAGGGTCTGAATAGTTATGTCAGTGCAAGATTTTAGTTTTTCCTTTTCAATAACTTAGCAAAGTTTACTAACATTCTGTATTCACTCGGTCATTTTTTTTTTATATTTTAGTACAAGGCCTCATCATAACAAAATGTGAAAAAAGTGAAAGGGTCTGAAGACTTGCTGAATGCATTGTATATACATAGGTCTGTGTGGTCCGCATGCTGCAGCCAGTCTGCAGTCACTCTCTTATACATACCTCCTAACTTTTAACAAATGGACAGAGGCACAAACTCTGACAATTTTCCTCTATTAAGCCTCCTAACTATCGGTGTTCACAAGATTTTGTGGAAACGACAACTCCCAGCATTCCCGGAAAGTCTGCAGCTCTCGGGACATGCTGAGAGTTGTAGTTTCAAAATAGAATGAATAGAGGGTCACAGGTACCTGAACAAGTCAGAATCTTATTTGTGATCCAGTTGTGAATTAAAACAAATATTACTAGCAGTATTAGAACTGCAAGTCCCAGCATGTCTAGGTCCACTCTGTACATAATTACTCCCCTGAACGGGTTAATTATCGGGTGTATCATCCACTTCTCTTCAGAACGCCCAGCTTCTGCCAGATCACGCTGTGACGTCACTCACAGGTCCTGCATCGTGTCGGCCACATCGGCACCAGAGGCTTCAGTTGATTCTGCAGCAGCATCGGCGTTAGCAGGTAAGTCGATGTAGCTACTTACCTGCAAACGCCGATGCTGCTGCAGAATCATCTGTAGCCTCTGGTGCCGATGTGTCCCCGCTCGTCTGACACGATGCAGGACCTGTGAGTCTCGAGAACACGCTGTGTCTGCACTGCCAGAAGCTGGGCGTTGTGAAGAGAAGTGGATGATACTTCTCATCAGAACGGCCAGCTAGTAAAAGTATAAAACGCCCCGATGTACGCACATAATACACGCCCACTTGGACTTTTACTTTTAAACACACCCACTTGGACTTTTGCAAGCCTCATTTGCATAACTACAAAAATGGTCATAACTTGGCCAAAAATGCTCGTTTTTTAAAAATAAAAACGTTACTGTAATCTACATTGCAGCGCCTATCTGCTGCAATAGCAGATAGGGGCTGCAAAATCTGGTGACAGAGCCTCTTTAAGACATGGCCTGTTGGGGTTCTTTGAGGACAGGTTTGGAATGGTATGCCCCATCTCCGGTCGGCTCATTTTGTCTTGGTAAATGTGAAACTTTTCTGTACAGGCCTAACTTAATACTTCAGGGCCCAAATGCAAAATCTGTAACAAGGGCTCCAACTACCATGTGTCATTTAGAATAATGGTGTCTACCTTTGTGGCAGAGGCACCCAGACTTTTCAGAGTTCCCAGCTCATCTCCTACAAGGAATAAAAGGGGTGAGGAGGTGGTTGGCTTGATCCACTACTAGGAAGGGGATCCAAATTTATATTTTTTGCAGTTCCCTTTGATTTACATTCTTCTGTACCCACAATCACAATTTGTATTTTTAAAAGTTCCATGTAGTCAAAAAATCTACAGTACTAGAAAAAGTACCCGGCGCTGCCCGGGTATAAGGTATTGGTCTGTCTGTTTGTGTGTTCATTGGATTTGTTCCAAGGGTGCCCAGGAGGCCAATCCATGCCCTCGTATTTTCTTGGTTTACGGGGAAATTGCTAGTAGCCCTATATACCCCGGCAGTTACACACTGCTTATTTCAATTTTAACTTCCTAAATAACTAAGAGCTAAACTGCTAGGAAATGGAGTCATAAGATTGTGCCAGAGCCTGTTAATTAACCCCTTAATGACCAGCCTATTTTGGACCTTAATGACCAGGCCATTTTTTACGTTTTTCCATCGTCGCATTCCAAGAGCTATAACGTTTTTATTTTTGCGTCGACATAGCTGTATAAGGTCTTGTTTTTTGCGGGACAAGTTTTACTTTTCAATAACACCATTTTGGGGGACATATTATTTATTGATTAACTTTTCTTAACTTTTATTTGGGGGGAAATAGAAAAAAAACTGAAATTTCGCCACTCTTTTTCGCGTCTTAAATCTACGCCGTTTACCGTGTGATATAAATAACACAATAACTTTATTCAGCGGGTTGTTACGATTGCAACGATACCAAATTTGTATAGTTTTTGTATGTTTTACTACTTTTACACAGTAAAAACGCTTTTTTTTCAAAATTATTTGTTTTTGTGTCTCCGTATTTGAAGAGCCGTAACGTTTTTATTTTTTCGCCGATGCGGTTGTATGAGGGCTTTTTTTTTTTGAGGGAAGACTTGTAGTTTTTATTGGTACCATTTTGGAGTAGATGCGACTTTTTGATCACTTTTTATCACATTTTTTTAAAGTCAGTACTCACAGAAAACAGCAATTTATCCATAGTTTTTTATTTAATTTTTTACGGCGTTCACCGTGCGGGTTAAATAATGTAATAGATTTATAGTCGGGGTCGTTATGGACGCGGCGATACCAAATATGTGTAACTTTTTAACTTTATTTTGTTTTTTTAATAGTAAAGCATTTTGTGAGGGGAAAAGCTGGGTTTTTCATTTTTTTTCACATTTTTTTTTAATTAACTTTATTAAACTTTTTTTTCACTTTTTTACTAGTCCTACTAGGGGACTATAATATGCGATTCTGCGATCGCATTTATAATACACTGCAATACTTTTGTATTGCAGTGTATTACTGCCTGTCCGTTTAACACGGACAGGCATCTGCTAGGTCATGCCTGCGGCATGATCTAGCAGGCATTCACTCCAGGCAGACCTGGGGGCCTTTATTAGACCCCCGGCTGCCATTGGAGACACAGACACTCGGCGATCGTATCGCCGGGTGTCGGTGGGGGAGAGAGGGAGCTCCCTCCCTCTCTCCAAAACCACTCAGATGCGGTGCTCGCTATTGCGCACCGCATCTGATGGGTTAAACGGGTGAGATCGATACTAATATTGATCTCACCCGGCAGAGCAGGGACGCTCCCAGCCCTCAGCTGCCTCTAGCAGCTGAGAGCAGGGAGATCTGACAGTTCCCTGCTCTGTAAACTTATTCCGATGCCGCGACGCAAAAAATCTATGGCATCGGAATAAGGCCCATTAGTGACCGACGTAGAAACACGATGGGCCGGTCACTAACGGGTTAACAGCATTGGCAGTTTTATTAGCAGTTGGCCATAGACTATGGTTGGATCATAATTGAATACAGCATCATGAATGAAAGGCCACTCATTAGCACGCTGAACATGATGTGCTCTATCAGCCTGCTTTCTGGCCTGGGTTCGGACAGGAGTCTCTGTGCTTCTGAGAGCCACCTGTCTGATCTGTTGCTGAGAAAGCCGGGGCTGAGTTTGCTGAGGAGTTTCAGCAGCTCGAGCAGCAGTATAACGCATTTGATCAGCTTGCAATTGGGCAAGAGGAGTCCCTGCAGCTAGTAATGCAGCTTTCCTCCTGTCCATCAGTAATATGATTGGTCGCTATGGGTAACCGCTCCCCTGTACCTTCCCATCTAGGATTATTTTGTAAAGTGTACTAACTTCTACTGCCAGATAAAAAACATCTTTACTATAAAAGCGAATGTCTGTATTCGCTTTTATAATATTGGATCGTGATTATGTGATAATGGCTGATAACAGAGAACAGCAAGGTCGGGACCTTTACGAAAACCTTCCCGGACATCCGAAGTATCTATGTGCCAAATATGGGGTCAAATGGTTCGGGCATTTGGATGCCTATAGAGGACAGACAAACAGACATTCACTTTTATAGTATAGAATAGCAGAGTTCCCCGTCTTCACACTGGTCTATTTGTTTGTTGTTTGTGTGTGTGGTTAAAAACTTCATTTCCTACTGATATGAAGCCGACATATCCAATAAAGTCCTCCCTTTTGGAGGCATGACTGGTCTGAAAGGGGTTAAATTTCTGAGAATGCTGAAATCCACGGGCTAGGTTCTGTTGAGAGATATCAGCAGCTCAAGCAGTAGCCATGCTCTTTGCCCCAGGAGTCTTTCGTCTAAGTGCAGGTTCCCTTTTGGAAGCATGACTGGTATGAAAGGGTTTAAATTCATGAGAAAGCTCAAATCCAGTATAGGTACAGTTAGAGTAAAGAAAAATGGCTGGGTTGTTATGGAAACCTGGTCTAAAACTGTGTGCATGTGAGTGAGACTAAGAATGAAGGACCTGTTAGCGTCTACTGGCTAATACGGATCATGTGATATGGAGGAAGGTCCTTTATGTGGAAGCCAGTGGTGTCATATGTGCTTTTGTGAATACATCGAGAATGGTAGGTCCTAGAGAGCTGAAACCTGAACTAAACCTTCAGAAGCACGTGATTTACTTATGTGCCAAATATGGTGCAGATTGGTCCGGTCGTTTGGCCGTGCATAAAGAACAGGCATCAGACAACAGAAATTCATTTTTATATATATAGAGATAACCAGGGCCGGCGTTAGGGTGGGGGGAAACTGGTCAATAACATTTATGGGGGGGACCCCGGTGCTAGCGACTGCTATATTAAATTGTATCTGTGGCCTCAGGAAGCCGATACAATTGAATACTATAAGCTACAGGCCCCCTGAAGAAGCTATACGCGAAACACGCGTCGGGGCACCACTTTATCTATTGGGTCATATTACTACGCTACTGAATATGGGTAAACATATGACAACGGCCTTGTCAGGTCTTACACACAGCTAGTGCACTGTCTGTGTTCACTAGATGATAATTGTTACTTTCAACTTTTCACTTTTTCTTCTCTTTTTTCTGTCCTGACATATGCCGACCTATATTAGTATATCCCTAAGATGTGATACAATAAATGAGTGATTTTTCATGCCATATATTGCTTATACCTAACTCTTATTTATGCCATATATTGCCTGTACTCAATTCTTACTCATTGTATATTCATTTTTGATCTAGTAAATAACGTGTTTTAGATTCCCATGTGTTTGATCAATAAAGATTTTGTATTTTCTTAATATTGGATATCTTTGGACTCTTTTTCTGAAGTTTATATATCATTGTTTGGAGTTCGTATCTCTGAAATATTGCGGGTGGTTGAGACTTTTTGCATCCCACCCTTATACTCTTGTGTCCTGTGAGACTCTTTTGTCTAAGCTCTTTTGTCTTTTGTTTAAGCCTGCAGCCTATCAGATGCTGGGAAAGAATCCCATGCGCAGGCCGGCGTGATGACATCACTGGATCACGGCGGCCTATGAAAGGGTCCCGTCTTGGCGTCTCAAAGATATGGAGCAGCTCTGTCTAGCTTTGTGGCACTATGTACAAGGGGGCTGTGTGGCACTATTGACAGTGGGGGACGTGTGGCACTATCTACAGTGGGGCGCTGTGTGGCACTATCTACAATGGGAGGGCTGTGTGGCACTATATACAAGAGGGGGGCTGTGTGACACTATCTACAAGGGGGTCTGTGTGACACTATCTACAAGGGGGACTGTGTGGCACCATCTACAAGGGGGGCTGTGCGGCTCTATCTACAAGGGGGACTGTGTGGCACTATCAACAAGGGGGGCTGTGTGGCACTATCTACAAGGGGGCTGTGTGACACTATCTACAAGGGGGGCTGTCTAAAGGGGACACTAACGCTATCTACATTGGCACTGTGGCACTATCTACAGGGGGCACAACGGGGGCATTATTACTGTGTTTGGGCACAGTTACTGATGGGGCACTTTTATTTTGTCGAGCACTGAGGGATCATCATTACCATCTGGGGCACTGTGGATTACAAGTTTGTTCAGAGGATGGGGTATAGGTGTGGAGGGTGCTGGAAAAGCGAGAAACCAACATGTCTGTGTGTCAAATTCTGCACAGACGAGTCGTGGCTGGAATAAATCGTCACAGTGGTCTGGGCCGGATGGAGAAAAAAAAGGAAAAGTGAATGACTAATCCGAGAAGACATCACCTGTGAGTCACTGGATGTAGATGTGCTGTAATCACTTATATCACCTACAGAGCTCCTGTGTATAACTGCCATCTACCACTATATGTTCACTATATGGTGATAATATTGGTCATTGTATAGTGGTTTTTATTCAGTAACAGTATGGGGGTATTATTCAGTCCCTATGTGGTTATTGTGTGGCGGTAATATTTGGACCTTATATTGTGTTATTATTGGTAATATTAGTTTTATAATAGTGACGTTTTTTAAGGGACCGTATGCAGGTAATATTTCATCTGGTATAGTGGTATTCTATAATAACTGTATATGCATATAGATATTTTTTTGTGTGAGAGGGGGGACATATGCTTTGGGGCTTGCAACAATCCTAGACGCGCTAGAAATTCACGATGCAGTTCTCTGCACACTGCCTTCTGAATTGACTGCATTATTGATATAGTAATTCAGCATTTGTATAAAACCGGCCCTATATTATAACATCTATTTCTTTATATCAGATTTAGTTCATATCTGCACTTTGGTTTACCTTCATAATGTTAGCTATGACGCTGTGCCGGATCCGTTCTGCTTTTTGTTGTTTTGACCACCAAAAGTGATGGAAACCTTGAGAGAAGCCCTGATGGAGGCACATAGCACAGATGTGAACAGAACCTTAATGGCAGCAGCTTTATATAATCCAGCTTGTCAGTTTACTGATCCTTTGAAAGAATAATGATGTACACATGCCAAGAACTTTCACTTTTTTCCATTGCTATCAACAGTTATGACAAAAATAATACACTGTACAAATATAGCTGTGCAAATAGATTCTCATGTGACCTATTTTTATCTGCAGGCCCAAGGAACGATGCAGAACATCAGCATCAGGGAGCATTCATATAATCTTTGCACTGAGCCCACCAATCTGTTAAAACGGCCCTGAATCTGACTTACCGTAGAACAAGTAAGATTCAATGGGGGTATTTATTAAGACTGGCGTTTCATAAGCCACTCTTAATAGCAAGAAAAGTAAGAGTAAACTGCGACACATTTATTAAGACGCACATGTTTTGGCCGGAATAGTGTACCACAGTCAGGGGCAATTTTAGCTTTTCTGCTGCCTGAGGCGTAAATTGAAATGGCGCAGCCCAGCTCTTGATTGACATCCCTCCGGCTGTTCTACATCACTAGCAGCCTCCTCCAACTCTTGCAGATGCGCCATTGCCTTCTACAGCCCTGGCATGCGCGGTGCAGCGATGAAGCTGGGCAGAGTACACCTCGCTGCATGCTGCGTGTCCAAGTAGCAGAAGGCAATGGCGCATCCGAGAAAGTTGGAGGAGACTGGTAGTGATATATAACAACCAGGGGGATGTCAATCAAACATGGAAAGTTGGGTTTGGAGGAAGGACTATATGACTCCTCAGGATAGCGGCACCGCCCCATGACCCTTTATTGAGTAATTAGCATAAAGTTGATTTTATAGATTTTGCTGCATCTGAAAAAAACATACAAGGGAATGTTTGGAAATATTGTCAGGTTATGTATTACCGCATGGTGGCGGTTCAAGGATTTAAAACTACCAGACAGGTTCCCATTAAATATACAATGAATTGAAAACAATTCCATCTGCCCTACAATTTTGTTATTATAAATATATCCTATATACTGTAATTACAGCTCCAGAACCAAGCTGACATATATACAGTGCCATAACCAAGCTCAGTACATAAATACAGCACTAGAAGCAAGCACAGTACATAAATACAGCACCAGAACAAAGCTAAGTACATAAATACAGCACCAGAACAAAGCTCAGTACATAAATACAACACCAGAACCATGCTCATGACATATATACAGCACCAAGCTCAGTACATATATACAAAACCAGAACAAAGCTCAGTACATAAATACAGCACCAGAACAAAGCTCCATACATAAATACAACACCAGCACAAATACAGCTCAATTTAGTGCAACCCCTGCCGCACAGGCGTAAAACTACAGCTCCCAGCATGGCCCGAACAATGGTAAGGATATGCTGGGTGTTGCTGTTTCACAAAAGAAAAAGAAAAAAAAATCATACCACTCATCATCTTGCTGCAGATCATACAGTGACTACAGTACTGATTACAGGCAGAATAAACATTTACATAAGTGACTCACAGGTGAAGTCTTCTCAGATTCTAGTTGTTCTTCTTCTCCTTTCTTCTCCATCAGGTCCAGACCTCTATGATAATTTCTCCCGGCCACAGCCCATTTCCGCTCAGATGTCTTCAGCTTCTCACTTTTGAAACATTTCTGCACCTATAAACTAAGATAAAATTCTCATGGTGACACACACTACGCCGCTAAATATAATAGCACCATACACTGCACCTCTACTTATCATAGGACCACACACTGTGTCCCTGATTATAATAGCACCATACACTGTACCCCACCCCCCCCCACACACACACACACACAGACAGTGCCCCCTGTAGATAGTGCCCCCATAGAGCCCCCTGTAGATAGTGCCCCCATAGAGCCCCCTGTAGACAGTGCCCCACATAGAGCCCCCTGTAGACAGTGCCCCACATAGAGCCCCTTGTAGACAGTGCCCCACATATAGCCCCCTGTAGACAGAGCCCCCTGTAGACAGTTCATCATATACATAGTGCCCCCTATAGAGCCTCCTGTAGATACTGCCCCATAGAGCCCCTGTAGATAGTGCCCCCATAGACTCCCTGTACGCAGTGCCTTACATAGATCTCCCTGTAGATAGTAGCCCCTGTAGATAGTGCCCCACATACAGCCCCCTGTAGATGGTGCCCCACTGTAATGT
This sequence comes from Rhinoderma darwinii, assembly GCF_050947455.1. Classification (NCBI taxonomy): domain Eukaryota; kingdom Metazoa; phylum Chordata; class Amphibia; order Anura; family Rhinodermatidae; genus Rhinoderma; species Rhinoderma darwinii. The sequence continues at coordinate 65,911,516 of NC_134688.1, forward strand.
ACGTTGCTGCGGGCTGTCAGCTCCGTTCCCCTCCTGACAGCCGCAGCCACGAGTCGGCAAGCGCTTTCCCCAGCCTCCTCCTCAGGAGACGCCAGCGCTCACGTCCATTCACCTCAGCCGGATCCGGTAGGCTGCGCGCGCACGCTCGTGCCCGCTCTTAAAGGGGCAGCGCGTGCACCGGACTTCTTGACAAACTTTGACCCGTGAGTACCCTGGACTATAAGAGGGGTCCAGCCCCCTGCTTCTATGCCTGAGCGTTGTTCTGTTCCCTAGTTTGTCTATGTAATGGCCTCCTAGTGTGTTCCCTGTTCCTGTACCTGTTCCAGTTCCTGTTCCTGTTCCTGTACCTGTTCCAGTTCCTGTTCCTGCTCCTAGCATTCCATTCCTTCCTGGTCTAGCACTGTGCTGTGCAAAAGTCATGCCGTGCTGTATCTACATCTGACCTGCTTCACCTCGACTGATGCCTGCCTGCTGCCTTGTCCCAGCCGAGCCTGCCCTGCTGCTGTCTGAGTTGTCACAGGTACCTATACGAACTATAGACTTTCACCTGCTCCCTGTTGGCCAGCTGCCTTACCGCCAAGGCGGTACGACCCAGTGGGTCCACAGACCCTTCGTGACACCCACATACAGCCTCCTGTAGACAGTGCCCCACATACAGCCCCCTGTAGATAGTGCCCCACATACAGCCCCCCCCAGTAGTTAGTGCCCCACATAGAGCCCCCCTTTAAATAGTGCCTCACATATACTTACCCCTGTAAATAGTGCTCCACATATAGCCCCCCTGTAGATAGTGCCCCACATATACTTACCCCTGTAAATAGTTCCCCACATATAGTCCCCCTGTAGATAGTGCCCCACATTTAGCCCGCCAGTAGATAGTGCTCCACATATAGCCTCTCACACTTTACATACTCACCTGTTCCCATTCTTGCACCATCCACTTGCAATAAAGACCTGCTCTCTTCTAAGCAGGTCTGCTGGAGCTGAAAGATGCAAGCGGCGCAATGACGTAATTGTGCCACGTGCGTCATTAAAAGGCACTGAATAGCAGGGCAATACATTCTGCTCTGCCAATCAGTGCCTTTCAACGACGCTTGCATCTTTGAAAGGCACTGATTGACAGGGTGCCTTGTCCTTCCATTCAACAACGCAAGCGGCACGATGACGTCATCACGCCGCTTATGTCATTGAAAGGCGCTGAATGGTCATTCAGAGCATATGCATGTAATTTTATCTGTGTCCTATAGACGCAGGTATAATTATAGTGCAGGAGGGGGTGACAACGGCTGATTTCAGTGGCCACTGCCACCTCAGAGGCAGCAGGCCGCCTGAGGTGTGATGCTCATCTCGCCTCATGGGCGGTGCAGCCCTGACCACAATTGTGGTGCAACGGCCGCGACCACACATACGCTCCCTATCATCGGATATAAAATTTAAAAATCACACACTCACCTCAACGCTCCTCTTCCCTCACCAGCTCCCTCATCACTCCAGCGTCGCTCGTACAAGGTCCTGATAGCGGGCAGCGTCAGGCATTTTATGCAACGCAGTACTTCAACGTCATCAGTGCTGCATTGCATATAACGTCTTGAAGCTGCCTGGCATCATTACATTGTATGAGCTGCGCTGGAGCACTGCTGGTGAGTATACTTTTTATAATCTCATTTTTTCTTTTAACCCCTTAAAGACACGGCCAATTTGAGTTTTTTCTTTTTCGTTTTTTTTTCCCCCCTGGATTCCAAAAGCCATAACTTATTTATTTATTTGTCGACATAGCCATATGATGGCTTGTTTAATACGAGACAAGTTGTCGTGTTTCATGGCACCATTTATTGTACCGCATAATTTACTGGGAAGCTGAAAAAAAATATTTGTGGGGGGGGGGAAATGGGCAAAAAAAAGCGATTTCAGCATTTTTTGGGGGGTTTTGTTTTTATGAAGTCCATCAGGCGGTAAAAACTACATATTCACCTTATTCTACAGGTTGATACAATTACGGCGATACCAAATTTATATGTTTTGTTTTATGTTTTACCACTTTAAAAAAAATAAAACTATTTGCTAAAAAAAATAAATGCTTTGTGCCGCCATATTCTTAGAGCCATAACTTTTTTCTTTTTCCATCAATTTAGTGGTGTGTGGGCTTAAATTTTGCGGGGCAAGCTGTAGTTTTCACCGATACCATTTTGGGGTACATGCAAATTTTTTTATCACTTTTTATTCTATTTGTTTGGAGCGCTAAGGTGACCAAAAAACAGCAATTTGCATGTTTTATATATTTATTTTTTTTACGGCGCTAACCAAGCGGGTTAAACAATGCTATATTGTGATAGTTCAGAGTTTTACGGACGCGGCGATACCAGTTATGTCAACTTTTATTTTTTGTAACATTGCTTTAGGGGAAAAATGGGAAAAGGTTTTTTTTTTTTTTACTTTTAATACAGTTTTTTTTTTTGGAACAAAAAAAAACGTTAACTGTTTTTTACTTTTTTTTTTTTTTAAAACATTGTTTTTTATTGATTTATCAACGAAACCACAGGTTACATATAATAAACAGCTTCCTTATCAGGAAGTTCCAATGCAGTGTAATCAGTCAGTCAATACGTAATCTGAGGGGGGAGAAGGAAAGACAAAAGGAAAACCAGGATACATACCAAGTATAAATTGGTTAATACATCGTCATAGTACCTTCAGTAATTCCTCTTCTTTGAGTTATCAATCCCTGAGAACCCTGACTCCTCAATTTGGGAATTTGTCTGCCCACGGCTGCCATTGGGAAGTAAAGCGCGCCAATCCGTTGTGCCGAAGTGCAAAGAGCCTCTCGTACCCACAATGAGATGACACACTATCGATCACCTCCCTTAGAGAGGGGACTATATTAGATTTCCATTTCTTGGCCAATAAGTGTTTAACTGTCAGGCATACGTGAGCTACAATAACTCTCCGGGACGTCTCAACCGAGTCTATGTCCAAGGACAGGAGGGCCAAGGCTGCACTGGGCTCCAGATGGGCGCCTACTAACGTGGATACCAAATCAAATACCTCTTTCCACAGTGGAGCAATAGCTGGGCACTCCCAAAAAATATGTAATAATGAACCCACTTTTCCACAGCCTCTCCAACACAAGGGACTAGAAGACGGGTATATCTTGGACAATTGGAGAGGAGTGTAGTACCATCTCAAGAGTAGTTTGTGAAAGACCTCTAGAAGATTCGAGTTCATAGTGGCTCGCAGAGTCCACGTAATTGCTTTACTCCATACCTCAACCCCGTAGGAAACCCCTAGCTCTTTTTCCCATTTTGCCATCTGTGGGGTCTTGGATGTTTCCGTATCCCCCAGAAGTATATCATATAAAGCTCGTGTTAGTGTAGATTCCCTCATTGTGGTCTTGAAGACCAAATCATACAGCCCTGATGGCACCTGAACCTGTGTATGAGAGCCAGATGGAAGAAGATGACGAACCTGTCGGTATTTAAAGAGATCTGTCTGTGAGATTGCAAATTCTGCCCTTAACTCTGAGAAAGATCTTATAGAATCATTTTCAAATAACTCAGGTAACGTAGTAACCCCCAAGGCGGCCCAATTCCCCAATCTTAGGTCAGGAACCAGAAGCTCCAACGTATCCACTGGTAGAGGGATCGTGCGGATGGGAGCGGAGGAAGGTATAGAAGAGGCTGGATGCAGCTGCAGGCTTAAGGGAAGCCGACATGACCGTCCTGGTAGGGAAAGGGTTAATGTTACGAGGTCAGGGAAAGTTGAAGGAGCTGAAGGAGGGACGGGGAGGAGTTAAGGGGGGCGGGGGGGCCGTTACTGCGCTTCCCGCTGTTTCTCGGCATTGAGCCGGAAGCAGCGGGAGGAGTAACACACAGTAAGCAAAGCTCCCCGTTGCCCGGTTTTTTAGTAATGGCAGAGGCCTTGATTTTAGAGCGGCTGCGCGCCGCTGCTGTGCACCACGGTCCCGGATGGCTGGAGGAGACCGTGGCTGCATTAACGCGGATCCCGGACGCCGTTTCGCCACGTCGGGCACGGCGTTCGGGGTCTGTTGTAAGGGACAGGCTCCCCTCCCCCGGCCCCCCTACGAGCATGGCTATGGCGGCGGGGGGGGAGTCGGCAACAACCGCTCCTGCGCTGGGCAGGCAGAGAGCGGTGGCAGGGGTGACGGCGATGCAGGCTGTGTCGACCCGTCCCTCTCGGCGGTCCCGACCTCCAGAGCGCCTTAGTCCGGAGGTAGTCCCGCGGACACGGCGTCGCAGAGGGAGCCCGATCCCGGACGCTGCAGGCCAGGCAGCTGGGAGGACCGCCCCTTCCCAGGCCCTGCGTCCTGGCAGGAATCCCAGGCCGCGACGGGGTCCGGCGGTAAGCAGGGAGTCGCAGGCCGGGCTCCCTGTCACCCCTCCCCCATCAGATGGAAGATGTCGAGAGCAAGGTACGGCCGCCCCGCATGGTGATGTTCCGGCCAGGGGGCAGGCTTCGTCAGGATCGTCTAGACGGACGACTAGATCTGCAGCGACGTCGAGGCAACAGGTCCGGTCGGAAGTCTGGGTCCCGGCGGTCGGGCGGCAGGTTGCCGGCCCATCGGTCAGCGCGTCCTCATCCCCTTTCCGAAGATGTCGTTGGGAGGGACAGTCGTCGGCGAGAGAAGAACTGGAGGAAGGTGAACTGGACGTCTATCGTCGAGGTCAGGATGGTCCGGCTGACGGGAACACAGCGCCTGTGCAGCCCGGTGAGTGTATAACTCCATTATTGTCTTATCCAGCGATTTTTATGTCGGGTGTCGGCGGGGGGGCTGCTAGCATAGCATCGGGGGCCGGTAGTGGCGCGGGCGGACGCGACGGAGCGGGTTTGGCAGATTTAGTGGGTTGCTTACGGGAGCTGGTGGGGCGCCTTGATAGGGCCGCGGCGCCGGTAGTAACGGAAGTGTCCCCTGCGGTAGTTTGGGAAGGCCCCAGGGACGTGGGATCGTTGCAGGCGCGTCCTGTGGTGGCGGTTAGAGAGGCGGTCGCGGTGTCGGTGCAGACTGAGGCACAGAAGGACGGCGATCGAGTGCGCATGGACGATCGTGCTCGGGGGGAGGTGTATGTTTGTTTTGAGGGTCCGTTGGGGGCGCATTTAAAGCAGGAGGTGCGTGATCGGATCTGGAAAGATGAATACGTTGAAATTTTTTCTCTCTTGCCGCTGGCTAAATTCAATTTGGATAAGAGCAAGCGGGATGAGAGTAAAAAGGACGAGGAGGAACGGCGGCGGTATAGGCTTATCCCGCAGACGTTCGTTAATTGGTCGCAGGCGTTCGCCATATTGGCTAGTGTGATAGGGGAAAAGGCGCCGGAAAATTGTTCGGCGTTATTTTGTTATTTTGATGCTATTGGGGAGGCTCATAGGGCGTATGGGGGTCAGGCGTGGCTGCGATATGATGAGCAATTCCGTCAGCGGAAGGCGGTTCGGCCGGCGATTCGGTGGGACCAGAAGGATATTGCTCTCTGGTTACGGGTTACGGCTCCGGTTAGGCAGCCCTTTCCCGGGAGCGGTGGCCAGGGAGGCCAGTCTAGTCAGAGTGGACCAAGCGGCGGGGGAAAGGCGGGGTTTTGCTGGCAATTCAATGAAGGCCAGTGCAAGTTTGGGGCCACGTGCAAGTTCAAGCACGTGTGCTCCGAGTGTAATGGTGCATCACACGGGGCGGCAAAATGTCTGCGGAAAAAGAGGTCCGGGAACCAGCACGGGGCTGGTCAAGGGGGTGTCGCCGGTGAGGGTGGAAAGGATGGCCCCTTATCTAAATGAGTATCCGGATAGGGCGGCAGCTAAGTTGCTTTATGAAGGGTTTAGTGTTGGTTTTGTTATTCCTCCGCCTCCTTATGAGGTTCCGGTTACGCGGAGAAATTTAAAATCGGCTTACTTGCATGCGGAAGTCGTGTCGGAAAAGTTGTTAAAAGAAGTTTAGTTGGGGCGCATGTCGGGGCCATTTGTGGAGTCGCCGGTGAAAGATTTAGTTGTGTCCCCTTTGGGTATTGTCCCTAAACGCGAGCCCGGAAAGTTTCGTTTGATTCAACATTTATCGTATCCCAAAGGTTCGTCGGTAAATGACGGGATTGATCACGAGTTGTGTTCCGTAGTTTATACCTCATTCGATAAGGCGGTGGGGTTAGTGCGGGCTGCGGGTCCGGGGGCGCTGCTAGCAAAAACCGACATCGAGGCGGCGTTCAGGTTGTTGCCGGTGCATCCAGAAAGCCAACGGCTGTTGGGTTGTTTTTGGAATGGGGCCTTTTACGTGGATCGGTGCCTTCCGATGGGGTGTTCTCTTTCTTGTGCATACTTCGAGGCGTTTAGTAGCTTCGTGGAGTGGGTAACGAGGGGAGTATCCGGGGTCGATTCGTTGATCCATTACTTAGATGATTTTTTGTGCGTTGGCCCGGGGGGTTCGCCGGTTTGCGGTAACTTGCTTCATGCCCTGCAGAAGGTGGCGAGGGATTTTGGGATCCCTTTGGCGCCGGAAAAAACGGAGGGCCCGGTAGCGACGATTTGTTTCTTGGGAATCGAAATTGACTCGGTGGCAATGGAGTGTCGGCTCCCGGCGGATAAGTTGGGTGCTTTGAGGCTGGAGGTGCGACGGGCTTGTAGAAGGAAGAAAATGTCGCTGAGGGAGCTTCAGTCGCTGCTGGGGAAGTTGAATTTCGCCTGCCGGATTATGCCGATGGGGAGGGTGTTTGGTAGAAGGTTGGCGGCGGCAACGGCGGGAGTGCGGGCGCCGCATCATTTTGTGAGGCTCAAGGAGGAGCACCGAGCTGATCTTCAGGTTTGGGATGACTTCTTGGGCCAGTACAATGGTCGCTCGCTATGGATGGCCCCAGCGCAGGATACGAGTGATCTGAATATTTTCACGGATGCGGCTGGGGCGGGTGGCTTTGGAGCTTACGGGGGAGGTCCGTGGTGCGCAGGTCAATGGCCGGCTAGCTGGGTGTCCAGTGGATTGACGCGGAATCTGGCCCTGCTCGAGCTGTTTCCCATCGTGGTGGCGGCTACCATTTGGGGGGACAGGCTCAGGGATAAGAAGGTCCGTTTTTACTGCGACAACATGGGGGTGGTGCTTGCCATTAATAACATCACGGCGTCCTCTCCTCCGGTAGTTCAATTGTTGCGACATTTAGTGTTGGTGTGTTTGTCGTTGAACGCGTGGGTGGTGGCGGTGCATGTCCCGGGTGTACGGAATTGTGTTGCTGATGCTCTTTCTCGCTCGCAGTGGGACCGGTTTCGGCAATTGGCCCCGGGAGCGGAACGTCTCGGTTTGGCGTGTCCGGATCATCTATGGGATCTGGTATCGGTCCCGTAGAGCAGCTGTTACAAAGGTCTTTGGCGCGCACGACGTGGAGTGCTTATGCTGCTTGTTGGAGGCAGTGGGAGGAGTGGGTAAGAGGGTTGGGTGATGTCAATACGGATAGAGACAGGTTGGTGGCACTTTTGTATTGGTTAGGGGATGCCTGGGAGGGGGGGTTTTCAGTAGCGAAGGTGAACCGGTTTATATCCGCGGTGGCGTTTGGGCTTAAGTTGCGGGGCTTGCGGGATGTATCGAAGGAATTTCTGGTATCGCAGGCTTTGAAGGGGTTGCGCAGAGGTAGGGTGGAGGCGGATAGTAGAAGGCCGGTGTCGTTTGCTTTGCTGGGCTTGTTGGGCGGTTCATTGGCATCGGTATGTCGTTCTTCAGATGAAATGGATTTGTTTCGGTTGGCTTTCTCGTTGGCGTTCTTCGGAGCATTTAGAATAGGTGAGTTGGTGTCGCCAAGTACTAAACAGGCAGGGGGGCTGAGATCTGGGGAGGTGAGCCTTTTTGCAGATCGGTTGGAGGTATGGTTGCGTAGATCAAAAACTGACCAATTAGGGAAGGGAAAACTGATAGTTTTGTTCGCTCTCCCGGGGTCGGTCATGTGCCCAGTAGAGTGCATGCGGGGTTTTACAAAAAACAGGGGGTCTCCAGATTTGCCTTTGTTACGTCATGTGGACGGGTCGTTCTTGTCCAGGTTTCAGTTTGGAGCTGTTTTTAAAAAATGTTTGACGGCGGTTGGGGTTGCGGCAGGCTCATATTCATCTCATTCCTTCCGGATTGGCGCAGCAACGGAAGCAGGGCGCTGGGGGTTGGATGATGAGGGGGTGAGGCGTATTGGTCGTTGGGAGTCTAGAAGGTTTAAGTCTTATGTCCGCCCCCATATGTTGTAAGTTTGTTGTTATGCTTGCAAATGTTATATGGTGGTGCCTAACTGTGTTTTCCGTTTCAGATTCGCCTCCTTGTCTGGTGTGGTTGATGGGTCATTCGTACGTGCACTGGGGGGCTTTGAGGGCGGACGTCCGCCCGGATGGTCGCCAGTTGCGCATTCCGCGACAGGATGCGGTTGTGCATTGGCTGGGGTTTAGAGGTATGTCATGGAACAGGGTGTTGGCGGAATTCCAGACATATGTGCGGCTCGATAGGGTTCCGGAGGTTTTAGTGTTGCACGTGGGTGGGAATGACTTAGGAGTCCGCCCTTTTCGTGAGTTGGTGCGGGATATCAAACATGATTTGTTGTGTTTGTGGGTATCTTATCCCAAGTTGGTGGTAGTGTGGTCGGACATAGTCCCAAGGAAGCATTGGCGGTTAGCTAGATCGGTGGAGAGAGTCAATAAGGCTCGGATAAAAGTTAACCGGGCGGTGTCCCGTTTTGTGGCGAAGAACGGGGGCATTTGCGTGAGGCATAGGGATTTGGAGTCAGGATTGGGGAATTTCTGGAGGAGTGACGGGGTTCATCTGACCGAGGTTGGCATTGATATTTGGAGCTTGGCTATAGCAGAAGGCATAGAAAGGGCGGTGGTGGTGTGGAGGAACTCACAGGCTTAAGGTGGTCAAGGCCTGTTTCGCGGTGGCGGGGGGAGTCCTTGAGGCCAGTCAGTACAAAATGGTGGGGGGGTCGCATCGGGGGTATGCGTCCCCCAAAAAAGGTACATGGTTGAAGACTTCATCGGGTGTTATCCCTTTGAAGTGGTCTTCTGGTAGAAGGTATGTCACTTGAAGGCTTCATCGGGTGTTATCCCTTTGAAGTGGACTTCTAGTGGTCGGTATATCACTTGAGGGCTTCATCGGGTGTTATCCCCTTGAAGTGGACTTCTAGTGGTTGGAGCCATCTGCAGAGGTGAACGGTGCTTCCGAGCTGGTTTACGGCTGGAGGTAATTAGTGGTTTGCAGATGGCTAATTCGGTGTGTTCTTGAAAGGAACATCTGAAGGGGCTTCAAGGACTTCCTCTGCTCGGGTTAATGTTAACGTTTAATTGTTATTTATGATTCTGACCCATGTTGGGTCATGTGAATTATTAGGAGGAATTCTCTGGTGGATTCCTAACTAGTTATCCGAATGTTTCGGATTTAAATTGTTTTTATAAAACTGTGAAATTAATAAACGGCTGCTGTGGCCATTTCACATCCAACCTCGGTGTCATGTGTCGTTACTAAATGGGGATGGGGGATAGTATGGTTTAAGGTTAACCCACGACTCTACCTAGGCAGGTCAAGAAGAGGCTGGATGCAGCTGCAGGCTTAAGGGAAGCCGACATGACCGTCCTGGTAGGGAAAGGGTTAATGTTACGAGGTCAGGGAAAGTTGAAGGAGCTGAAGGAGGGACGGGGAGGAGTTAAGGGGGGCGGGGGGGCCGTTACTGCGCTTCCCGCTGTTTCTCGGCATTGAGCCGGAAGCAGCGGGAGGAGTAACACACAGTAAGCAAAGCTCCCACCCTCCCACCCTTGTTTTGTTACTCCTTAGGTCTTATGTACGTCTGGCTATGAGCGTTGTGTTTTATTTTGTGTGCTTATTTAACATGTTTTTCTTTTTTCCGGAGTAGGTTCTGTTGTCATGGCAGCTGGCGGGGGGAGTCCTTGAGGCCAGTCAGTACAAAATGGTGGGGGGGTCGCATCGGGGGTATGCGTCCCCCAAAAAAGGTACATGGTTGAAGACTTCATCGGGTGTTATCCCTTTGAAGTGGTCTTCTGGTAGAAGGTATGTCACTTGAAGGCTTCATCGGGTGTTATCCCTTTGAAGTGGACTTCTAGTGGTCGGTATATCACTTGAGGGCTTCATCGGGTGTTATCCCCTTGAAGTGGACTTCTAGTGGTTGGAGCCATCTGCAGAGGTGAACGGTGCTTCCGAGCTGGTTTACGGCTGGAGGTAATTAGTGGTTTGCAGATGGCTAATTCGGTGTGTTCTTGAAAGGAACATCTGAAGGGGCTTCAAGGACTTCCTCTGCTCGGGTTAATGTTAACGTTTAATTGTTATTTATGATTCTGACCCATGTTGGGTCATGTGAATTATTAGGAGGAATTCTCTGGTGGATTCCTAACTAGTTATCCGAATGTTTCGGATTTAAATTGTTTTTATAAAACTGTGAAATTAATAAACGGCTGCTGTGGCCATTTCACATCCAACCTCGGTGTCATGTGTCGTTACTAAATGGGGATGGGGGATAGTATGGTTTAAGGTTAACCCACGACTCTACCTAGGCAGGTCATGCTTTTAAAGCCGCTTTCCATGCCTGTATTGATGCCGTCACCGTAGGGAAACGCGGGATAATACTCTTAGGAAATTTTGTCTGGGATAACAGTAGCGAGGAAAGAGGGATATCCCCGATCAGGTGGCGCTCAATCGTAGGCCAACTAGAGCCCGTAAACGGAAGGCACCAGTGTCTCAATTGCCTCACCCCTATAGCTATATGGTACGCTTCCAAGTTCGGTACTCCCATGCCTCCCCTCCGTTTATGGACATAAAGATGCCCGGGGCTTCCCCTTATTCCATATAAATTTCATCAGCTGTTCTTGCAACTTACTAAGTAGAGCCCTAGGCATCGGGACCATAACTGTCCTAAAAATATACAGTATCTTAGGCAAAATTAACATTTTATATAGTACCATACGGCCCATCCAGGAAGGCTCCGTATCTGATAGACGTTGCAGTTCCCCCTGCAATTTATTGTGTAAGGGAAGAATATTGATATGCGCCAGTCTAGAGGTTTTAGAACATAAGTTAATACCTAGATAAGGGATCGACTCCTCCTCCCACCCATACGAGAATTCTTTTTGGATGTCTTGGCGCAATCTCGTGGGTATTGACAAGCCCAATATCTGAGACTTGGACACGTTAAGTTTATAGTACGAGACCTTACTAAACCTATCCAAAATCTCCGTTACTCTTCTAAGAGAAGTCAATGGGTCTGTAAGGGTTAAAATGACATCATCTGCAAACAAGCCGATTTTATGTTGTCTATGACCCACCGAGATCCCCCGAACCTCCAGATCCATTCGAATCATCTCCGCTACAGGTTCCATAACCATCGTGAATAGTAAGGGCGAGAGGGGGCACCCCTGTCTGGTCCCGTTAGTGATACCAAATGGTTTGGACATCATTCCATTAGCCAATACTCGAGCCGAGGGTGAGGAGTAGAGAGCTCCTATCGCTTTCAATATGGGGCCAGAGAAACCAAACCTCCGCATTGTTGCAAAAGCAAAGTCCCAATGAATCCTATCGAACGCCTTCTCCGCATCCAGTGTGAGGAGAAGAGAAGGCGTCCGGCTAATCTCTGCCTTGGAGATCAGGTTGATTATGCGTCTGGTACCATCTGGGGCCTGCCGGCCTTGAGTAAAGCCCACCTGGTCATTGTGAATTATAGAAGGGAGGATAGTCAGCAAGCGCTGGGCCAAAATTTTTGCATAAAGTTTGGTGTCGCAGTTCAGTAGTGAGATGGGCCTAAAATTAGCCGGCAGGGTAGGAGGCTTCCCCTGCTTGGGAATGGTCACTATTGTCACCTGTAACATCTCCTCGGGAAGATTACCTCTATCCATTGCTGCGGTAAATACTCGCGCTAAATACGGGGCTAAGGCTCTTTCATTTATTTTATAATATTCGGATGAGAACCCATCCGGTCCCGGGGCTTTATGTTGTTTACCCAACCTAATAACTTTGATCACCTCCTCTGCCAGAATAGGGGCATTAAGTTGCTCTAGCTGAGGGGGGGTTATCTTAGGCAGATGTATCTGGTCCAAGAATCTGTCTATGGTTTCCAAAGTAGGGTGAGGAGTAGCAGGGTCATCCTTTAAGTTATATAGCTTAGAATAGAATAAGCTAAATCTGTCAGCAATGTCTTGAGGATTGGAAATCTTAGGATCCTTGTTTTCTGCTTCCAGGAATGGAATTCTGCTCTTCTGTTGTTTCAATTTAACCCTTGTCGCCATATATTTGCCCGCCTTATTATGGGAGGTGTAATATGTCATACGAAGCGAGGTTAAATGTTTATCAAAGTCCGCTATAAGCAGCCTTCTCAGTTCCTGCCTAAGCTTGGTCAGGGCCTCGTTTAGTGTGACCGAAGGGGAGGCTTTTTGCTGTGTCTCTAGAACTCTAATCTGGTCTAAGACCCTATCCGTATTGACCCGCTTCTGTTTATAATAATGCGAACTCTGTTGAATCAGGATTCCCCGCATCACTGCTTTATGAGCGTTCCACAGGGTAAAGGGATCTACGTCTGGGGAGTCATTGAAATCAAAATACTCCTGTATCTGAGAGGAGATATAGCTTTATATTTGGGAAGGGCCATCAGGAAGGTGTTGTTGCGCCAATTTCTGAAGGGACGAGACCAGGGGGCCAGCGCTATCTGCATGGAAATAGGGGCATGATCTGACCATGTGATCTCCCCTACCTCTGCCTTAATTACAGCCTGAAGCAACCATTTATCTACCATAAACATGTCGATCCGAGAAAAAGTGTGGTGGCAAGAAGAGTAGTAAGTAAATTCCCGGGACAACACATTATGGCATCTAAACACATCATAAAGGTCCTCTTTCTGAGCCCACGGTGAGAGTGTAGGGAGAGACCTCCTGCTCCTGCTAGTAGTGTCCATGACTCTGTCTGGAACCACATTAAAATCTCCACAAAGAATGAGCTGGCCCTTTTGAATCTTACGGATTTTCCGCATGGTTTTGTTCAGAAATCGGATCTGTGAGGTATTAGGGGCATATATATTGACTAATGTTATTAAAGAGTCATTGATAACACACACCAGAGCAAGAAATCTCCCTCCCACATCAATCAAGGAATCCACAAGCTTAAAATCCAGAGCGTCCCTGAACGCCACCAAAACCCCTGCTTTTTTCTTATCAGAATTAGCCATAAAAACATGAGGGAAATTGGTGTTAGCAAAAGGAGGATGATGCGCTTTCTGGAAATGGGTTTCCTGTAAACACAGGATATCTGCTCTCGAGTTTCGAGCCTCTTTCCATGTGGAGGACCTCTTAAATGGGCTATTCAAGCCTTTTACATTCATCGAAACTATTTTAACCGCCATTATCACCTTTCCAATTGAGCGTTATACAATATGTAAAATACATGAATCTCTTCGTATCAACATCTGAAGGAGCACTGAAGAAAATATACCTGGTGAAAAAGGTGTGGAAGAAAAACAGGGGACAGTTGAACCACAATAATAACCACATACGTCCGGGACGAAACAGTCCCTGAAGAAATGTAAAGACAACAGGATCTAGAAGACCTCAACGATCCTGTAAGGATTACTGGGGACGAGAGTTCGACTTGAAGAGACTCAACCTCATGAACTCAAATCTAAGTATCTTCAGCGAGAATCAGCCTGACCCCGCCACTCCGGAGAAATTCTAGGCGGGCCCCTGGGTGAGGGTTTCACGGGCAGGTCGGTCATCGGGATTCCCCATTCCTTCAGCCACTTAACTCCTGCCGGTTTATGAAAAACATGTGTGCGATCCTCCTTCCGAACCAAAGCTTTGTAGGAAATCCCCATTTATACGGGATTTTGTTGTTTCGTAGCGATAGAGTAACCGGTAGGAAATTTCTTCTGGCTTGCAACGTGACTTGTGAAAGATCCGCATAGAGATGTACTCCTCCATATGTGTCTGGTAGCTTCTGGGCCTTCGCGCCGCAAACATTAAGGCTTCCTTGACATGGAAAAAATGAATGCGGGAAAGAACGTCTCTTGGGACATCTGATGGCAGAGCTTTAGGCTTGGGTAAACGATGCGCACGATCTATGATCAGGTCTTGAGGCGTAGATTGTGGTAGGAGAGATTTAATCAGCTTTTGCAAGAACAGTGGGAGATCAGATGGAGACACAGATTCCGGGATGCCCCGAAATTTAACGTTATTCCTCCTATTCCTATCCTCCATATCCGCCATCTTAGATTTCATGACCTCTATCTCCTCTTCCAAAGCCTCGTGTGCGTCCACTAGGTCGTTGTGTGCCTGGGTAAAGTCCCCCATTTTTGTTTCTACATGATCTACTCTGGAGCCTAGATCCTCTATATTAGAGTGAAGTGTAGCTGTGATCTTTGCCAAGTCCTTTTGCAGGGACCCTCTGAGGGCCATCACCAGTCCCTTAATAAAAGATTCCGATGCCACCTGATCTGTAGAAGGGAGGCTAGAAATCGGATCACTATCAGCCGGCAAAATGTCTTCCGATATTGAATTGCAGGAGGAAAGCTGGGCTCTCTGTAAATCCTGACTATCAGGGGGCAGGGTGTCCTCCTCTAGCTGACGTCTCACAGCCGCCCTATGTACATGTCCTCCTCCCGGTGACACCGGGGAGCTAGGGGAAAGTAGCAGCTGGTTGTCTCTGCACCTAGGGCCTGCCAGCGTCTGACAATCAAGGGAGTTTGCGGGCTCACCGTTTGAAGCTGCCGGCGAATCCATTCCCGCCTCTCTGTCGCGCTCAGCCCCAGGGGAGCTGCAGCCGGCGCCATCTTGTGAGTCGTCTTTCCTCATGCTGCGGGATGAGAAGAAGTCCGTCAGCCGCTTCGGGCCGGACTTATTCCCCCTCTTCCTCGTCATCATCCTGTACACCGGACCGGGAGCAGGAGACCAGACCAATTCCCAGCTTCAGGTATGCTTTAATGCCTCGTCGCTTGAGGTTGTTAGACGGAGCTCACCAAAAAGCGTCCGTCGCGGTCTGCATCCAAGCCACGCCCCTGTTTTTTACTTTTTTTATTAGTCCCCCTAGGGGGCATGAAGCAGCGATCGCTTGCATGATATACTGCAATACTAATGTATTGCAGTATATCGTGCTTCTGACAGTCTCCTTTGAAGCCTTGCCAGAGCCAGGGCTTCAAAGTAGTGCAAAGATGGCAGACCTGGGGGCCATCATTAGTCCCCCAGGCTGCCATGACAACCATTGACACCAGCCGATCATGTAGTGGAGGGGGGGGGGCGCGATGGCATGTTGGCTTGTTGTTGTTGCTGATTCTAGCTATTTAAATGCCGCGGTCGCGATTGACCGCGGCATTTAAGGTGTTAAGTTGGCGGAATCAAAGTGATCTTTGATCACGCCCGTTGCACTGAGGTGTCGGCTGTATAACACAGCCGTCACTCACTGAGTATGGAGTGAGCTCAGCTCCATACTTCCCCTTAACGGCTGTCACGTACTAGTACGTGACATGTCGTTAAGAGGTTAATGTCAAATGGGGCAGGGGCGGGAGGGTTGTCTAATCAATAAAAGTTAAGGTAGGAGCCCAGCACGGTACACTATCTAACTCACAGTACTCTATCTGACTATGCCCCATAGAGTGAAATCTACGGCAGCTAGGAGCTGGTATAGACTTCCACTATAACTGCCCCCTTTCTCAAAAAAGTGGCGGGGTTTACGGAAAAGAGCAAAAGTTCTGGCATAGAAATATTTATAAATTATCCCCAATATGTCTGCAACATAATGGGAAACTCCTGCTTTAATGCCCCATGGGGTACCATAGTCAGGAAAAGCAGAATATCCCACTTCTGTAGCAGAATCTTATGTTGTAGTATGGGATGTGACATGGTGACAGGGGTCTTCCTATTGTCTTAGCCTAAATGTTACTGGCACTACTTAGAATTAGGTGTCAATAATGGACTGGTGCATTGTGACTCGTTTGGACACTTCTCTTCATTTTATGAGGAGAATGCTGGAGTTGCAAGATATAGTAAACCATATACTGAATAACGTTTGAATTTTCCTGTGTTCTCTATTCAATTAATTCTAAATAGAAAACCTCTTTTAGGTGGTTCCTCAATGTAACAGGGCCACATAGTATCAGCAAATATATAGCACAAACTTTGTAATATATTGGTACTATTTTCTTGCTACAAAGGAATGGATATGAGGCAGAAACAGGCATATTTCTATACATCATACATCTACTGTATAGCTATAGTTGTGTCCAAGTTAGTGTCCGAAACAGCGCCACTCTTGTCCATGGGCCATGTCTGGTATTTCAATTTACCTCCATTCAAGTAAAGAGGGCTGAGCTGTAATACCAGATACAGACCATGGACAAGAAAGGTGCTGTTTATGACACTAACTTGGACACAGCTATAGTTAGCAAGTAAGAAGAGGCCGTACTGCAGACAAAAACAGAATAAGGGGAGGCCTCCATGACTGAAATAGATGGGAGGGGTAACGAGTTGGTTTGGCCTATGGGATTTGGGATAAGCTAGTAGGAGGGCTAGTAAGGAAAGGGGTGGGGGAATTAAGGGGATGTACCTTTCCCTGTGCTTTCTCTTCATCTCTTCGCCAGGACGCTGAAGCAGGAACATGTCCCCGCCCGCCCGCCCTACTTTGGATTGGAGTGTCTCAGCGAGGTCGCTGGACGGTGTTTTGATGGCTGGTGATTTCCAGCCTGGGGGGGTCGAATTTTATATATGGTGGGATGGACACTGGTGTGAAGAAGTTCAAGAGTTCATCCTGGTTTGTCATTGCAGCTGTTGGGGGGAGTCCTTGAAGTAGGTCGAAAAATGTGGTGGGGGGGGAATGCATCACGGGATGCACCCCCCAATTTTGTTGGAAATTAGCTTCTTAGGGTGTTACCCCTTTTGAAGGCTGTGACATATATGGTGGAGGTCATCTGCAAAGGTAATCGGTGCCCCCGAGCCGGGTTACAGCTGGGGGTAAGGCATTGGTGTGCAGATGACCTGTAAATACAAATATTGGTGGCTTCAAGGACTTGCCCCTGTCATTCTTTTTGTTGGACCCGGAGAGGGTCATATGGTTAATTATGTTATGTTGAATTCCTCGAAGGGGAATTAAAAAAAGTTTTGTTATATGGTTATTTAAAAAGTTATTGTTATTTAAGATAATAAACGGCTGCTGTGGCCATTAAAATCCAACTCTGTTTCAGTGTCTGCTTTATAAAAGGGAAATAAAGGGGGGTACACGACTCGACTTATTTGAGTCATGATGTATAGAAATATGCCTCGTCCAAGTTAAACCCCTTACACACTGCATTTTTTCCTTCCATAAGATGTATAGATCTGAGGACTCCTGGCGTTTACCTACAGTGGAAGGCTGCAACGTATCCCACTGCTTAAACATACAGCGGGATACGTCACCTAAACCCCCTGGGCAGAGCGCTACCTGTGGTGCTGTGCCCAGGGAAGCTCCTGACATCACTGTCCATATATATATATATATATATATATATATATATATATATATATATATACCGGCCAGAGCATTAGAAGAGCACTGGTCGGGGGAACTACATATACTAACCGCACGGCAGCACTATATCCCCCATGACCGCAGGAACTTTAAAGCAGCCAGTGATGTAGCTTCCCTGGCAGCAATATTAGCCAGGTACTCCCCAGCTGCTTTGAAAGCAATCGAAGACTCTGGCTGTAAAAGTCACAGGGGATAGGGCCACGGTGCGGGTGGGCAGTGCAGTGTCTGCTGTGCTCGGGAAGCTCCAGAAATAACTGCCATATATGGACTGTTACGTCACTGTGGTTTCCCGATGCATACGTTTAACGGAAGCCTGTGATGGATGCCATACAGTAACATCCATCACCCATAGGCCTCCATGTTAAAAAAAAAAATATTTGGGGGATCCGGCGTGATAGAAAAGCAGTGTAATATTCTAATTGATCCTCAAAAAAAGTTAAACTGATGTATACCAGCCTGACTGAGGCCAAAAGGACACTCTAATGAAGCCCTATGAACATGTTTAATATGTACGTCTGGAGATTTCCCGACGTACTCGTTAGACGTAGGGCTAAAAAGCAGAGCCACTCTTGTCCATGTACTATGTTTGGTTCTGAAACTCAGTTCTATTTAAATAAAGAGGGGTGAGCTGTGATACCAGATATGGCCCATGGTGGTGCTGTTTTTAGGGGGAAAAAAAGCAGACACTTTTTTTACTTAAAAATATACTGTGTAGACAACTTCATTGTATTGCTCCAACCACCAGGTGTCGCTGCTGTGCAGCCTGAACTCTCAAGTTAGAGTGTGCACAAGCATAATCACCTGCTATGATTGGCCAAGGTAAATATGTCGCCGCACTTACTATATTTGTCGACAAATAACATGTTATACGTCTTTTGAGGTCACATTTTAAACAAGACAAAACTTTATTCTGTTATTTACAAAGTATCTCTTCTCCATAAGGTCCAGACAGTGCAGTGCATTACAGATGAGGACAACTAATGTAATGTGTCCATATTATTGCTGCGTATAGTAAACCACAACTTCCATTGTCAAGATATAATACTTGTGGTCAGTTCTACAAGCATTTATACATGTGTATAAACAATGTGCGCACAGTGAAATAAAATGTATGAAATACGAAACAAAAAGCTTCCACAGAAAGCATTAACTCATGTACTTGATTTACATACGCTGTATACACATATAGTCCTGTTAAAATATCTTATAGATAGATAGATATAGATTACATATTTACAAGGTCTTTATACAATTAAATTAAATAGGAGCGTTATCACGGATATCTCCATTTAATGTCCAGAGTCGTCTACATGCGCAGTGCTGCCTCTTGGTAGAGTCGTTGTGGCTTCTTGTAACGGACATCCTGTTATTCTATGTAAAGTCTTTGTGTAACTTATTCTTCAGATTTTCGTTTCTGGTCCTTCCGCTGTAAGTGACTGAAATGAGTTCCGGATCCGCAATGCTTCTACTGCACAAAGATGTCCAAAGCATTTGTTGTACCAGTCTAGGCAATGGCCCCTGTCAAAATAAAGGACAAAAATATTTCGTTAGACTCTATTATGCTGATATGGTGCAAGCACATTAATAGAAACTTTCATCTCATTGACTATACAGGGCTCCAATGGACAGATACAGTATGATCCTCCAGAAGCTTGGGCTAGAGTACATATCTGTTTGCCTACATTAGATTGACTACATTTTCCATGAAAAATAAGCGAAAATAATCAAAACACCATTGAGAGGTCTCACAGTATCACAGTGATGGTCTGAAATCTGTTGCCGGGTGGGGAAGAGCAAGCAAAGAAAATGCCTTGTTGTACTCTTGGACTAGTTGCCGTATATAGTGATGAATGTAGGAAATTTAGGTGTAAGGCTTCATTCACATCTGTGTTCTGGTTTTCCATTGCCCTGCACCAGATGGCGGACACCAATGTCGCCTGGCGGCACCCATTGCTGCACTTTTTTGACTGGCCTTTCTCACTGGATGTGAAAACACCCTAAGAAAGTGCAAACATTTCTGTGACTGTCCCATTCTTCTAAATGGGGCTTACAGAAATTTATGAACATGCTGCACAAACAACTCCATTCAGACGTGTATAAAATAGATTTTTCAGTCTCAGAAATGCATGCAACAAATCTGCCACGTGTGAACGTAACCTTAAAGGAGTTAGTTGTGTACCCTCCTGTATGATAGTCATGGATACTTTAATTTCTATGCAGGGTTAAAGGGGACTTCCCATCAGGGACATTTATGACATATCCACAGGATATGCCATAAATGTCAGATTGATGCGGCTCCCACCTCTAGAACGGGGCCCCCCTAAACCCCATTCTACTGCTCTGTCTTGTAGCTGAATTGTGTGATTTCTGACCATGAAGAAGAAAACAGCGTAGCTTGCTGAGCTGCGCTGTTTCCGTAAGTCCCATAGTAGTGAATGGCAGTTACAGAAGTAGCGTAGCATGCGAGCTACGCTGTATCCATAACTACCATTCAGTTCTATGGAACTTACGGAAACAGCGTAGCTCAGCAAGCTACGCTGTTTTCTTCTTCATGGTCGGAAATCACACTCGTCAGCCTGAACACAAAGCGGTAGAACGGGGTTTAGGGGGACCCGTTCTAGAGATAGGTGCGGGTCCCAAAGGTGGCACCCGCATCTATCTGGCATTTATGACATATCCTATGTCATAAATGCCCCTGCTAGTAAAACCCCTTTATGGGCTCATTTGTAGTATTGAATGGGCCCCACAACCTCTTATCATGGTGAAAACAAGTGTAACCCAAAGGAAAGTTGTAAGTGGGGTATTCATATATGTTGTATGGCTGGTTCTGATGATGTCAGTGCTTTTTTGTAGTGCAGTAACTTACTTTAGGTCAACTCTGCAAATATGGGTGAGCCTGGATTTTCCTGAGCCACAAGGTTCAATCAAATATCGAGTGTCCAGAACTGTGGCTCTCACTCCTCCTATTAAAGGGGCATCTTCATGCTCCACAGAAGTTGCCACCAAACTGCACATTCCCTTTGGTAAATCAGTCCTCCATGTCCTACAATTCAATACAAGGTCAATAAGAAAGTGAACGACAGAAACACAGCAGTAAAAGTACATTTCTATATTTTTAGGAAATGTACTATTCCTATTGATTGAACTCGTTTAACTAAAAAATAATTATTTACTATTCTAATTTTTAGGCATTCTGGATAAGAGATCTTGTCAACAAAAGCCGACTCAAATTTTTAGCGCATGTACCATAGAGGCTGCCCATGTGGCCCTTTAAGAGAAGGTCCCCAGCCCTATTTGGTCTCATCCCCATTGCTATTGGATATTGAGAATCTGTGCTGGACTCCCCCACCCCCTTGTTTGCTAACAATGCATTTCCTCTGAAGAGGGAACTGGCATCGAAAGGGTATGGATGGGCAAACAAACACCAGGCCCTTCTATCCTGGCTGACAAAACCCGGCAACAACTTAAAGGGCCCATGTTGATCTTTCTATGGGGCCCCCTCTTTTCTATGTATGCCACTGGCCTGTTCCAACATTCAAGCAAGAAATTGTCCACATATAAAAATATTGAAATCTCCATTAATTACATATGCCTTATCTATTACAGCACATAATAATATATAATAGAGTGATATTAATATACCTCAACATACCTTAATACCACAAAATCCTTGGAAGGATGAGGAGCCATACTGTCCACCACATACTGGTAAACTTCGGTTTGAATATCAATAGTTTCTATTACTTTTGCCTGTGCAAAATCCTCATCCCATAGGTGGCGCTCTCTTAGTAAGCGATTGAGTACAACTGATGGGGGAGCCTCTACTTCCACAGACGCCTTCCAGAGCCTCAATGGGTTTCCATCTCCAACCTGAATGATAAAAATAGAAAAATTTGGTAAATCTAGGTTGCCAATAGTAATTGATACATAGAAGGCAGTGTGGCTTGTTACCTTTTGACATATGTAAAAAGCCATTACCTTTTTGTAAGCAAGGTCCGTGTTCTCTGTACTGGAAAGAGACATCCATCCTTTATATTTATCCTTGGATTCTTTTTGAAGATTCTGTATGACAGTATCAAAGTATGTGCAGACACTGCCGGCTTCCTCCTCGGTCTGTTTTACCAGTTCCTCTATAGTAGGGACACGGATATCAGCATCTGCATATGAATTCCTGGACTGGGCTATGATTTCCTCAGGAATCTGAAGAAAGAAAGAAAAAAAACTATTTTAATTTATAAATCTATCTTACTATTTACATTAAAGGGGTTTTCCCATTTGGGACATTGATGGAATATCCTCAGTATATGCCATAAATGTCTGATAGATATGGGTCCCACCTCTGGGACTGCCTACTATCTCTAGAAAGTGGCCCATCCCCGTCCTACCTTCTGCCGCTGTGCTCTGGCCACTGACCTATGACATGGCTGGGTTTTATGGAAACAGCTGAGCGCGTTTTGTCTGTTTCCGGAACTCCCATAGAAGTTAATGGGAGTTAGAAAAACGGTTTAGCACAGCGAGCCACGCTTTTTCCTTAGCACCTGCATTCTGGAAACTGCGTAGTGGCAGAAGGTAGGACAGGAAATAAGAGCGGGTTCTAGATATCCAAGATGGGAGGGCTATCTCTCTAAGCAAAAATATTGTATTGAGACACTGAATGGTAGTATTTTGTGGCATTGTATGGAAGTATTTTTTTTAAATGAAATCTGAACATCTGAAATATAAGCCATGATATAGAGAAAATATTTTTTACTTTGACTACTTGTAGTTGTTGTTCCAGTGATTACCAAACGTCAACCCTTGTACATAATATAGGAAGGTATGCAGAGCAAGTCTCACCAGATAATATATTACACTGTACCTTTAACCGGTAGTAGTACAAAAATTTACAACCGTGCAGAAAGAAAAACACCCTTTTATAAAGTCTGAAAGACCATCATTTGACGACCCTACCACAAAACTCAGGGATGGCCAATTACTGTCTGATAAAAACACAACAGATCTAAATATCGACAGTTATTGGCCATTTGCAGAAAGCAATATTTAGCCAAAACTGTCAAAGGGTACGTTTCCGGGGGCAATTATCTCATTCTATAGCCAGCTTACATCAGGGAACATTTATATAAAACATACTGACCTCAAACAGCTTATTGCACTCCATAATCATGTGGGCCAGACCATGTGTAGCTGCCAGGTTCTCATTTAAGTCCTTCTGGTCGGGTTTCCCAGTTGCATACTTTTTCTGAATGGCTCTGAAAGTAATAGATTTTAGATCATATTATGTTAATTTGTAAGGTACATATTTGGATCCAGATTTATACGGGCACATTGCTAAAAACTTGAATATTCGGATATGTTTGACACTTTGGATGACTACTGATTGTCATGAGGACACCAAGGCTGGATGTCAACATCATCCAAAGCACAACTAGATTAACTGTGCAAATGCCCATGTTCATGTAATGTTCCTGAGCAAGGAACCCTGCCTGAAACACATAGAAGAAGGAGCTATTCTGTGCCAAGAACCAATGGTGGTGCCCTCAAGTGAGCAGAAACTCCACTATCAATTCTCTGGTGACATAACTGAGACTTAAGGCCTTTTTACACTGGGCAATTATGGGGCAAACGAGCGTTCACAGAATGCTCGTTTCCGATCAGCTCGTTCATCTGCTGATCGTATCGTTTTAAATACTGAAAATATTATCGTTGTCGGCAGCACATCTCTGTGTAAACAGGGAGACGTGCTGCCAACATGATAATAATGTATGAGGATGAACAATGGGAGTAACGAGCGCTTGTTCCCATACATAGCTCCTTGTGACAGGAGCAAACGAGCGGAACCTTAAAACATGCTGCGGAAAATACGCACCAAAACCGCAGCAATATGCAGGAAGTTCGCAAGTAAAAACTGCACCTGATCGTTTGTTTTTCTATGCATTTTTTGGTGCGGTTTTCACGCTTTGATCAGTTTTTTAGCGCATTTTCATGCTGCGGTCTTTGGTGTGATTTTCCACAGCACTAGGCAGATACAATTTGCAAGCGAAAATGCAAATTAAATTGACATGCTGCTGATTCGAAAAAAAGAATGGCAGGTCAATTTCCATCCCGAAAAATACCACAGCGTGTACATGAGATTTCCTGGAACCTCATTGCCTATACTAATACTGTATTACGCTGCGGATTTGCCACGTGCAAATCCACGCAGCAAAAACGCACGTAACACGCATCTTGTGCATTGAGCCTTACACCGGCTCATTTTGGCCGGTGCAACGAGTGCCGATCAACGAGACAGCTCATTGATCGGCGCTCATTTGCTCTTTTCACGGGCTAGTATGGGGACGAGCGCTCGTTACTCCGATCACTCATACAATATTATCATGTCGGCAGAGCATCTCCCTGTTTCCGTGAGATGTGCTGCCGACAACAATAATATTTTTCACAATTCAAACATTACGAATCAGCAGATGAACGAATAAATTCTCCAAACATCTTTTGCCATTGAAAATGTTGTTTCTTCCAACCAGCAGTTTATAGGATTTTCTGAAGTTGCTTGGAAATTTCTCTGTACATTAAATTCACAGCATTCTGAGATTTATAGGCTTTATGAAAACGTCTTATGAAGTTTTCAAAGATATATATTTCAGTAATTATATAAAAAATGCTTTATGGGCATAAATACCTACCTTGGGGAATTATCTTTCTTCAATAAATTGAGGTGGAAGAGCGATGGCGCCAAACACACAGCAAGATTCATTGGGGTCATTTGATTCTCTTCTACTGAGGTGACATCATTGAGAAAACACAAGAGCGTTTGCAGGACTTCACGGTTTTCATCTGACATTAACATGATGGCCGACTGCACCGCCTGAAGCCTCTGATCCTTGGGGACATCTGAGGAAATTGAAATGACAGATATCATTATTAGGATCTTACATTAATAGTCCAAACTATATTGTCAGGCACAAGAGAAAACAAGGTCCTGACCATACACAATGGATATTTCACTGCAATCTACATACATTGATGTGTCAGGTCAGAAAAACAAGTCTCAACAGATTGGACTTTATCCTGACTTATTTTTTTGTTTTAAAGGGAA
Organism: Rhinoderma darwinii; assembly: GCF_050947455.1. Taxonomy (NCBI): domain Eukaryota; kingdom Metazoa; phylum Chordata; class Amphibia; order Anura; family Rhinodermatidae; genus Rhinoderma; species Rhinoderma darwinii. Next base: position 65,936,094 of record NC_134688.1, read on the forward strand.
ATAAGTAGTACCAGAGGTTCTGGCAGCTGCTGATCTCCTCCCCTATTGAAACAACATACCTGCACATTCACTTGACCGTTGCTGAGTTGCAATACTAGACATAGCCAGCGGACTAAAAGTGGCGCTGTTTCTGGAAGAAAGCAGCCATGTTTTTCTAATCTCGCATAACCCTTTTAAGCTGGCCATATATATAACTCCTTGCAATTACTTAAACCTTCCATTTTCCTGCAGAACAGGAGAGGATCGGACCCCCACTGTGAAGACAGCGCTTGTACACAAAGTGTCTTAATAATCTAAAAGAGGCACGTATGAGTCTTAGAATAGAAGTTAAATGAAAGTTATTTTTAGATGTGTCTACAAGATGTTATTTGTGTAGACATGCAGTGATATTGCACGTCCCCCATAAATCTTGAAATTCAATTGAATAATAGGAGCTGTTTACATACTTTTATGTGACTGTTTTATATCTACGTGCTGTTCTGTTCATGTAAATATAGTATTTTGTGCCTTGTGCTTCAGACTCGAGCAGTAAATGAGTTTATCTGGTGCCTCAAGTCATTTACATTGGGGCTCATGCATATGGCCGTATTACGGCGGTGTTCTGTATGGAGCTTTAATTGGGCTGCCACAGAGATGCATAGGACCTCTAGTGTACCTCTACTGCCTCCAATTACATACAGAACCATAAAAAGTTTATTCTGTAAGAAAAATGTATGGGATCCAACAGAAACCAAAATTCATGGCATGCTCCATCAGGATCTGTATGTACAGAGGTATTCTTCCCATTGTACAGCCTCCGTGCACTGCCATACAGGTTCCTCACATAAGGCTCTGCCATGTGCATAAGCCCTAACAGACTAAGATGCCGAAAGAGTTAAAGGCTACGTACACCTTCGAAAACATGTTGTTTTTTTTAAATATTTTTACTTTTTGAGATACAGCTGCTTTGTATCATGTATAGAGAGCAGCTGTATCAAGCGCTGAGAAACCTGTATCCGTCAGATCAGCGGCACTGACGTGTTCAATGACAGCGGATCCTGCGTGTCTCTGACTCACAGGATCCACCGGTTATCAATCACATCACATGAACTTAGATGTGATCGGTAAGAGGTGGATCCTGTGTGACCCGCTGACACTGAACCCGTCAGTCCCACTGACCTGACGGATACATGTTTCAGCACTAGATACAGTTGCTCTCTATACATGATACAAAGCAGCTGTATCTCAAAAAGTAAAAATATTTTTTTAATCAAATATAAATACAAAGTTGCACCAATCACACTGATACACATTTTATTAAAATAAAAATACATTTTCAAAGGTGTACGTAGCCTTTAACACAGCCATTGCAAGATTTCGTACACATTTCTTCAGTCTTTTGTCATTATGGTTCCTTTCATTAAATTAACTACTGATCTGTACCTTTTGTTCCGATTATATTATTTTTCTATGTGCTGGAATGAAAAGGAACAGCTTCTTGAAATTTGAATAATAATAAATTCTAATAAAAAAAAAAAAAGTTGCGTGCATTAAAGAGCATTTCCCCTGGGGCTTCATGGACCTCTGAGGTGTACAGAGACATAATACGCCACTTATACAAGTAAATGAGCCTCTACTACATCTGCCTACGATCCGTAAATAAAAGCCATTGAGTTAAAATTTCTAGCTACTTAGTTATCAGTTTTCTGGGAATCATTTTCTGGGAAAGCTGGGTGACCGCTAACATACGTAGCTGCTTACATAATAGTTGTGTCCCGGCTTTCCCACACTCCTGTATCAAAAACATGCCAAGTAATACATCCCTGACCTCATGTGGCGCAATAACTTTGCAGAGCTCTAGCAAATCCAACTGCCCATGGAAGCTGTAACGCCAGTGGAGATATCTATTTTTTTTATTTTACATATATGTCTCGTGATAGCATATCCTAACAAGGCTGCCAACGCTGCGATGTAGCCATAGACAGAGCCAGGCACCACATTGACTGTTAACTGTAAGTAAAACGCCCCCGGCACAATAGTAATGTGTATTGAACTTGATTACCATGTACCTTGACTATAGGGACATTGTGTATTGGATGTAAGGAGGAGACAAGATAATTACTATATATGTCATTATAGCAGACAAAAGCCAAGTATAGTAAATAACCCAAGAGGTCCCTCTGCCGCGTCTGAGTCCATTGCTATGAATGAAGTGTGATGGGTGGGGGGGCTACGTAATGGTCATTTACATCAGCAGATTTCTGATGACGATATAGAACGTCTGATAACATGTATCACTAGTTATTGTGTAGATTGTATACGGGGTCACATGTGATGTACGCGACTAATATAAGACTTCCAGTCTATACATTGGGTCTCATGATATAGAAGTGTCTTGTGTAAAGTCATTGCCAGCCCCTCATGTCAGGTGCGTGTACTTACACTGGTAAATATGCAGGAAGGTCTCCCCTAGTTTACTGGTGAGCAGGGGCTCTGGAAGGTCCCTGAAGAACTGCTTCATCATGTCTGCCACATCGTACGCACACTGGCCTTCATAGTTTACATTCTCCGGGCTGTTCTCATTCATCTGGCGCAAGGCCTGGATTCGAGACTTAACACCAGACTTTCTAAACAAGCCAACCTGAAAAAAAAGTAGATGTTTTCCATGACCATTTCAGAATATACCGGTTGGCATCATTTATCTTCTGAAGACTGGAGGCGAAAATAAATAATGTCGTCGGACAGGATCCCATTTACTGTATAAAGAATCCATCTACCACTTAAGCTCTTCTTACATGGCCCGTCCTGGGCCGTGTAAACGAGACCGATCAACGAGACAGCTCGTTGATCGGCGCTCGTTTGCTCCTTTCACAAGGAGTTAGTATGGGGACGAGCGCTCGTTACACTGATCGCTCGTCCCCATACATTTGTATCATGTCGGCAACACAACTCCCTCTTTACACAGGGAGATGTGCTGCCAACAACGATAATATTTTTCACTTTTAAAACGAGACGATCAGCAGATAAACCAGCGTTTGCTCGTTCATCGGCTGATCGCTGCACTGTTTACACAGGGCAATTTTCGTAAACGTTAATTATATGAACGAGCGTTTGCCCGATAATTGGCCAGTATAAAAGGGCCTTAACACATTACCTTGAAGCCTAAAGGGTTTTTACTTAAACTGCTATTAAAATTCAACTTACAATTCAAGCAAAATGATATGCAGTGTTTAATAACTCTCACACCTAAACGACTCATGTACTTGGCCGTATTATAGAACTGTGTTTTACAGATCCAGAATACAGTGTCTATAGCCTGCTATGCTGTACAATATTAAATCGGAAGCACACAGAGATTTTGTGTTCACAGATTTCATTAAAATCTGTGAGAAAAAATGTGACATATTTCATTCCATGCTTTATTATTAGGAGGTTTTCCCCTCGAAGTAATGCAGAGGCCCCATATGGAGGTACACTGAGTGCTTATTGCTCCATAGGAAGTCCATGTGCGATGGTACAGGGTTCATGCACATGGAAACACCTTGTGCATGGACCCTTAGACTTGATCTGGGACTATTATGCAATAAGTCATGATTGGAAAAGTAATTAACATACTGAACATTGTAGTCGCAGATGGAAACCATATTGTAACAGCGAACACATTGAATGTAAATCTGATACAATGTTAGAGAACATATATAAACACACTAAGGCCCCATGCACACGACCGTAATTTTCATCCGTAATTACAGATCAGGTAACTACGGATGAAATTGCAGTCTCATTCATTTCTATAGGCCACGGAAACCTTTCCGTATATTTACGGATGTGTGTCCAGGCCATAGAAATGATTTGTAAAATATAGAACGTGTCCTATTCTTGTTCGCAATTGCGGCACGGACTCGCCATAGTTGTCTATGCGCGTTTCCGCAATTGCTGACAGCTACGTATTTGCGGACAGTAAAAACCTTTACGGTCGTGTGCATGAGGTCTAAGACATTTTCATTTTTGAATCAAGTTTTCCTTTAAGTTCCTTTCTCATGAACATTTTCATGTTTCATATTACACAAGTTTATTTTTAGAATAAATCCTATTCACGTCAGACAATAAGACTTTTTTTTGTAGATTTATAAAGGCCATTCCATACATATGAATGCGTCACTGTCTGAAGACACTCAGAGAGACAGTCGCTAGAATGCAGCTTTTTCTGGTCGCATTGAGACGTCTCTGAGGAATTATATGCTCTCTCCCAAGACCTCAGATCTAAAATTATATTGTGTGGGAGGACAGTGAACTAAGAAATCCTTGTTCTAATTGTCCTGAGATCAACACAATCTGCATTAGGAATTGACAACATAAAAGTCAGCAATCTCATTGTCAATTCTTGTTATGTGGACAAAGATCGAAGGGAAAACATACAACTTATTGAACCATCCTGTTCCTCACATCAATTGTCGTTCTACTTTTATTTCTCAGAAAAACACAGTAAAGATATGGGCGAATATTTTCTACTCTAGTTTATAATCGGCTGTAATAATTATGTGTTGTCCAATTGTAATCAGACGTCTGGTTTCTCATGATGAAAAACAAGATGTTCCCTAGTTTAAGGAATGTAAAACCACTGTCAATTTTTAGTTTTTTCATTGTTTACTTTGGAGATGGTCTTACTAATGTTTTCTGAGCCATGATTTTTTATATAAATATTACATATCATATTGTATATGGCTTATAGCTGATAATTTTATATTAACTGTTTTGTGAGACAGCGTTACCCAAGAGAGGACCTATTGCCAAGGATCCCAGAGGGTTCCAGGACTGGCAGAGGTTTCACTAATTAATGAGATATTTGCCAATGTATGGTCACCCTTTTAGGCCCCATGCACACGAACGTAAAAACGCCCGTAATCACGGGCCGTAATTACGGGCCCATAGACTTCTATTGGCCACGGGTACCTCCCCGTATGCTTACGGGAAGGTGCCCGTGCCTTTGAAAAATATAGAACATGTCCTATTTCAGGCCGTAATTACGGCACGGGCAGGCCCATAGAAGTCTATGGGGCTCCCGTAATTACGGGTGACTACGTGTGTGCACCCGTAATTACGGGAGCGTTGCTAGGCGACGTCAGTGTATAGTCACTGTCCAGGGTGCTGAAAGAGTTAAACGATCGGCAGTAACTCTTTCAGCACCAGGGACAGTGGCTACCGATCACAATATAGATAAAGCTGTAAAAAAAAAAAAGAAGACGTTCATACTTACCCAGAACTCCCTGCTTCTTCCTCCAGTCTGGCCTTCTGGGATTACGTTACAGCCCATGTGACCGCTGCAGCCAATCACAGGCCAATCACTGGCTGCAGCGGTCACATGGACTGCGCCTCATCCAGGGAGGTCGGACTGGATGTCAAGAGAGGGACGCGTCACCAAAACAACGGCCGGGTAAGTATGAATTTTAATAGCCTGCACTGATAGAGAGAAGGGCTGCCGATTACTGCAGTGTAATTTTGTAGCGAAAACGTGCCCGGAAATACTGGTGCAATACAGGTCGAATACGTGTGACCAAGGACCCGTATTTACGCCAGTATTTACGGGTGGACAAAAATACGGTCGTGTGCATGGGGCCTTAGTCTATGCTATGCGTATCCATTACGTGCTGATATGGCACATTTAGGAGCCATATTGCACTGCTTTATCAATGCCAGTGTTGGTTTATTATCATGGCAACATTATCCTTACCTGATCAAGGCAGTTGCTGCGTAGGAACTGTAATGCCTGCTGAATGCTCTGAGGTATTGGCTGCCCAGTTCTTTGCACATGAACCATCAAGGGAACACCAAAAACATTCTTATCCTTGTAATCAGGACCCTTCATTCTCTTCATAAATTTTGGGACAGACCTGAAATTGAGATTGGCCAAATAATTATGTTACAAATCTTCTTATATAATAATGAATGAGAGTATATTTATCTTGGCTACTACTAGATTACAGTGATGTACCTACCATGTCCACCCATGTTTGTTTGACATGGAATATTTTTCCATGATGGCCGTCAGCCGTAACAGGGAGAACTTTTGCAGCAGATTGAGCTGGCCTGCAGACTGGTTACTGATTTGAAGTGATGCCAAAGAGCCACTTAGTTGGTGAGAGACCTGGAAACTCTGCCACCTCAAGTGTCTAGAGGAAACAAAAGTTGCAAATAGAATTATGTTGGAAACAAATGTTAACAAGATAATTTAAATAAACAATAATATAAATTGTATTTTATATATATATATATATATATATATATATATATATATATATATATATATATATATATGTATATATATATATGTATATATGTATAAATATATACTCCATTCTAATAGAAAATATGTACGAATTCAGGTGTAAAGAACGATGATCATAATATCATTTGAGTAATCTCGGTGTCACATAGGTCTCAATAAGTATATATAGTAATGAGCTAGTATATGGCAAATTACTATATTAAGTACAATTGCTGAAGTTCAGAGAAAATCTCCTGGACTAAGAATGAATCTGTATTAATCTAAATGTTCTGTGGGTGTCTTTTGTTTAACCTAACGTATGGCCACAACAACACGGGTGAAGAGGTTGCACAAAAGGTTCCTCTGCCCTATATCAGTACACCACAACTATAAATGATGCTTCATAGGTTACATTGGGGCCCAAGATCTTGACGTTACCCCTGTGAAACTAAGTAACAACGAATTTGAGGTGAGGTAAGATAAGGGGAGAGATAGCATATAAAAAGGAACTAATAAATGAAGCAATGAAGAGAATATACCGCAAACGGAAGATCTTACCTATTTGTTCTTGTAAGAGATGCTCCAACTCCTGAGTCTCTTCTTTCCCTTGTTCCTGTTGCATCTGACTCATTGAGGGATGCTGCATCCCTTTCAAGATCACTTGGCGTTGTTCTTCCATCAGATATAGAATTTCCTTCAAAGTCCAAGGCTGCTGGATTAGGTGTACGAAATGTTGGGTTGGGAATTTGAAACAATGATAAATTGTCATCTTGCAGTTCTGGCATAACATCTTTTGACCAATGGTCAACGGACTGCTGAAGTCCATTGATATGTTGTAATACGTCATCTAAATGGGGGAAAAGATCATCTTTTTCCAAGTCCATGAGATCTCCAGTACTAGCATACAAGTGGGATCCTGGAACATTGTCATACACACTAAGCCTGCTACCTCTTGGGCATCTTGAAGATAAAGGTCTTGGTTCTTTAACACAGAGTCCCTTTTGTCCACTAAGTGATATGCTTGCACCTCGCCAGTTCACACCTCCAAAATTATCAGTAGGTGAAAGACTTTCAATAGATATTGCTTTTGGAAATGTTCCAGGTTTGTGGTCCTTTGGAATATGGACAACCAAATTCTCTTGGGAATGAAATTCATTTTTGTGATTCTGGCTGGGTTTAGCTCGTATCCCAGTCATTGTGAAGAGGTCAATGTCCTCTAGGTACATGCCGGCACGTTTGTTTGATTCAGAAACCTCTACATCTGTTAAACTTGAACTACTCTCATCAATTGTCCTCATTTCTGATTTTAAACCCGATTTTCCAGTTACCCTAAAATCCATAGTTGAGTCACTTACTGGGCCGTTACCTATCTGAACATAGTTCATTGATTTGACAGATTCAGGCTCCAGTTGTAGAATAGGCTCACTAATTGTTAAACCTCCAGTTTTAGGTAATCCTTTCAGTTTTCCATGGGCTCCTTTGCCGCGGAGTGTACCCATGCATTTTAGGAGGGTTTTTGCTTTTGTATGCGAAGATTTATCAGTCTTTGCATTCAGTTTTCCATCTGAGATATCTCTTGGCCAATATGGTGGCAAAAAGTTAACCGAGTTGGAATCAGATACGCACATTGTGTCACTACACTCAAAGGTTTCACTGGAAGCACATCTGCAGTCACTTCCACCGCTACTTCCACTGTGAATAGAACATATTTCAGGCTCGCTGAGATCTGTCAGCACACTTTCACTACTTGTCGTGTTTTTCATGTCCCCAGATGACCAAAGTCTTTCGGATCTCCCAAGCAGAGTATCAATGTCATCCACCCGAGACCATCGGCGACTGAATCTTTGGAATGTCCATTTGTCACTGATTGCGCAAAGATCTTCTTCATCTGAATCTTCACTCTAAAACACAGTACAGGCATTGTTACATCCTCCTTATTAATAAAAACATTTTGATATTTAGATTATTATACTATGTGTATATTCTTTTTTAAGTTTAATATGCAATTTGAGAAAAACGGGAAAAAGTATGGCGCTGCTACTCAATGATAGTACAAATACTGTAGAATGATGAAGTTTATTGAACAATCAAGGCTACGCGTTTCAATGCCGCACCGGCATCTTCCTCAGGCCATATGACCTGTCATATGGCCTGAGGAAGATGCCGATGCGGCATTGAAACGCGTAGCCTTGATTGTTCAATAAACTTCATCATTCTACAGTATTTGTACTATCATTGAGTAGCAGCGCCGTACTTTTTCCCGTTTTTCTCAAATTGCATATTGCCTTTATTGCGGTGGCCAATAGGCCTGACCGGTTGGGATTTCGGCAGCAGCACTCACTTCTATCTACATGCTCAACGCGATTGATCTACGGCCCTGTGGTAAGCATTCAATTGTCCTTTACTGACTGCTACTTCTGGGCTTACTCAGACCATGTGGCGCCGTGTTTTTTCCTTGTATTTTTAAGTTTAAGGTACTCAAGATGGGAAGTTATCTTTGTATGTAGAAAATAATGAATATTAGACCAGTACTTATTAATCACAGGACATTCATAGACCATGTGTATAAAAGTACCCCTTCCCCTTGCAGTGCATTTATAGCTAGAGAGTCTCCTCATCTGCACAAGGCATACCGATGTAAAATGAACACTATGTAACCATTTGACCTGGATTAATTCATCTCTAGAACTAAGCACAGCGCTCTGCCAGGTAGAGGCCAGCTCCTCCAAGTGATCGTTTTCCAAAGCTGGAAAATCTCTCTGATACTTACAAAATGAGGTGTCAAGTGGAGACACCATCTTTCTCATAACTGATTTGTAGAAGGTGGAAACTGGTTTAGCCAAGTTTGTCAGACGGGCGACCGCCTCTAGACTGCTATAACAAAGAAACAAACATGGCGCCACATAGTGTGAGTAAGCCCAATCAGGCAGTCAGAGTGTGACGGATGGATGCTTACCACAGCTGGATAGGTCAAACACTTCGAAATGGATGTAGATCGTGGAGAGTGCTGCTGCCGAAATCCCAAACGTCACACCAATGGGTAACCGTGCAATATTGGTAATTTTGAGGTAGAAAGAAGAGGGATGTAACCACGGCGCTGCTACTCAATAAGGATGCAGAAATTGATAATAGTATTTATTAGTAAGAAGGCTACGCGTTTCAATCCCGCACCGGCATCTTCCTCAGGCCATCTAGAAGGCTACGCGTTTCAATGCCGCACCGGCATCTAGACTGCGACAGTACTGAGAGATAATTCCCCGTACAAAATCAATGCGGCTGAATGAGGCTTTGTTTTTTTATAGGACATGTTGTAATTTATATTTTTACCATTTTAGGTTTTGTACACATTTGCATCTAATTTTTATTAATTCAATTTTGGGGTCAAAAGCAAAAAAAATCTTACAATTCCATTTTTATTTATTTTTTATTTACCCGATTTATTACTGACCTAAAATGGCATGCTTATGTTTAAAGTGAAGTAAAGTTTACTACGCTTATGGAAATACCAAATATGCTGGGTTTTTTTTTTGTCATTTGTATTTTGTGAAATAAAATATATTTTATTTAACCCCTTAATGACCGGGCCTGAAAAGACCTTAATGACCAGCTACATTTTTCTGTTTTTGCCTCTCTTCATTTCAGCAGCCATAACTTTTTTATTTATTTTTTCACTGACGTGGCTGTATGAGGCCTTGTTTTATGTCGGAGAAATTGCATTTTTTTCTACGTGATTTTGGGGTAGAAAAAAAATACCTGTGTAAGTTATATAATTAATTTTTACAGCGTGAATATAGGAAAAAGCGAGTTTCGGCATTGTTTATTTTTTATCCCATTCATGTTTCATGCCAAGTATCCTATTAAATTAATTCTGCAGGTTATTTAGATCGTGACGATACCTAACGTGTAGGTTTTTTGTTTTTATGTAATGTATGGGCAATAAAATGTATTTTATGGAAAATAATGTTTTGTTTTACTTTTTTTATTTATTTTTTGTTACATATTTTTTTTAATCCCATTAAAGGATAACTTTATTTATATCTTTATTTTTTACTTACAATGTATTAACATACTCTTCTTTGCTAATACATGATCTTCTGTGTCACTATGGCTTAAGAGTGCCCTAACAGCAGGCATACTGAGTAGACAGCACTGAGGTCCTTTGTAGGTCCCCGGGGCTGACTGCAGACGGAATCCCTGGTCTTCCTGGGTTGCCGATGACACGATCGAAGAGGAGAGTCCCCTTTGATCATGCCGCGGACACGGACCGCGGTGATCAAAGGTTTAAGCAGTTGGGGTCGGAATGTTTTCTGACCCCAGCTGTATTCAGGAGGCTGCTCTAAGTTCAGGAGCGCTCATCAGCGTTGCGACGCCAAAAGACTTTGCTGTAGATGAAGCACCTGCATCACCTGATGGTGGACGGGCGGCCGTTAAGGGGTTAAAAAAAAATTGTTTTGCATGTATTTATACAAATCTTTCTTTTTTTATTTATTTATAGATTTTTTGTCCCATATAGAGACTTAAATCTATATTTTTTTTATTTACAATATAATGGCAAACTTCTGCATGCCAGCATATTGTGCATGTGCATAGAAATATGCACAGTTGCCTATAAGTACATACTACAAGCATGCCCTAATAAGCATACACGAGACAGGCGTTTGTCAGGTCATGGGCTGTCACCAAAGTGTTGCCAGCCCCAGTGATTATGTCACCGGGAGCGGTGATCACCATTGCAAGTTGGACTCCCTCCCTTGTACAATGCTGCGATTATGTTTGATCACAGCACTGAAGGTGTTAACCGTTGTATTACAGCCCCGCTTCTGCCGCTGATCTTGTGGGTGCACTGGCAGTGCCCATGAGATCATCATGAAGACAAATTACGCCATGGTGCCCATGACGTATATTATTATCATGGGTTGGGAACAGGTTAATGTTCCAAATAATGTATTTTAATGGTTAGTTGATTAATTTATTTACTGACACTATTAAAATTTTCACAATAAGTCTGACGGACAGGAAAGGATACAGGTAATCCACACCAATGGATTATGGCCCTGGTCGTGCTAATTATTTCTCTACACTAAACATCACTGATGTTAATGAGGAGTTCTTATTCTTTAGAGTTGTCAATTTAACAAGATGTGGTGAAGATGCAGAATATCAAATTAGGCTCCAGAGACAGTAATGTCCTGCCCTTATAAATAAAAATAAAAATGTTATTTGGCCAATTTGATGACAATGTCGTCTGTTATTATTAGGAAAATGGCTGCATCCTATTCTGTTACACCCATGTACTCACAATGTGTAGATTGGGCATAACAATGGCCAACAATACAGAGTCAGGGTCTGTATTTTGTCTATGGAGCACTTTGCCACACCTGTCTACAGTAAGTCAATGTATAATACATATGTATATATAAATGAGGCCCCTTTGAGGTGCTGGTTGATGTCACCACACTCCTAATCATCTGTAACATGGGTCCCGGTGCCCCTTTCCCTGATTCATCACTCGAGTACATCTTGCATTCATTGTTTGCTAACATTAGAGAACCTGTAGAGACCACATCCCAGTACAGGATCTTACTATCCATTAAAATCGGAACAAAACCCACCTGGAATGAGCCCTTTTTCTCCAGGGGCCCCATAGCAGCCACATGGGCAACCTCTATGGTACATAAGCCCTTGCTCTCTATGTGCAACTGTACACAACAGACATATTATACAGATACATCCTTTCCAGAGCTTTATCAACTGTCTTAGGCCCTGTTCACATCATGTTTGAGGCCTATGTTTAGGATATACGCTGGAAAAAGTTTCCAGCATAAACACAAACATATTTAAAGAGCCTCATGACCCGACGGAGGTAAAAAAAAAGTGTCCTTTTGGAGTCCATTGTGATTGTACATGTTGGTATACGTCAGAGCCTTCTGTCAGGAGGATACATCGGGCCATACTCCCGACGCATATGTTTGATGGAAGGATTGAATGTAATGTGAATAGGGTCTTACTATAAAAGTTAACAAATAGGTTTTGTTCATGTATATATATATATATATATATATATATATATATATCTACATCTATGTGTAATATATTATATATTTTATATATATATATATATATATATATATATATATACACATGTGTGTGTGTATATGTGTGTGTATACATATATATATATATATATATATATATATATATATATATATATATATATATATATATATATATATATATATATATATATGTATGTAAAAAAAATCAAAACCAGAAAAGTGTCAATATGTTCAAAAAAGAGGCAGCACTCCAAAAAATGAAAAAGAATCTAGTGGGTTTATTCCATGCGCGACGTTTCCGTTCCTAATGTTTAACCCTTCTCAAGGGCTTGAGAAAGGTTCCAGATTAGGAACCGAAACATCGCGCATGGAATAAACCCACTAGATTCTTTTTAATTTTTTGGAGTGCTGCCTCTTTTTTGAACATATATATTTCTATAGATATCTCCATAAATGAGTGGTCTCCTACCTGTGCTTCCCAAGTTGTTGCAAAACTACAACATCAAGCAAGGCTTCTAGGCAGTCAGCGGATGATGACAGTTGTAGCTTTACAACAACTAAAGAGCTACAGGTTGGAGACCAATGGCATAAATCATATGACATCTGGTATGTTGCCTACTGTATATAAAGAGACAATAGGGCTCATGTATTAAACAATATGGTGGGTGGTGAGAAATGGTGCATATTCTGGGACTACGTGCAACTCTACACTTCAGTTCATGCTTTGGCAGGATTGAGACATCACAATTATTTCAGGTAAAACTAAAGTACTTATACATACTACATCATTTTGATATCAAGATTTACTCTTAAATATCCAGTGCTTTGTACATTTAATAATCAGTAACTATGTTTCTACTGTAGGATATCAAAAAATGTTCTTGAAGTAGCTACCCAAAAATATACAGCAATGCCCAAAAGAACTTCTCCATCTACACAATTTTCTATATAAGAAAACTAAGCTGGATACGTAAGATATTGAGTTTACCTTCTTCCTTTGGAGGCTGACATCGAGTTTCATGGATGCGCACTTGTTCAACGTGTTCAGTCGTCTGGAAGCAAAGATATAGCCTTGAATTATTATATTACTGACAGTACACAAGGATCTCTTGCGTTTGCCAACTTTCCAAGCCTGGCCTCCCATCTTCTCTGCAATTTTCACACAAAATCCAAATGCTTAAAGGATATGTCCACGTTTCTTCAATGTAACTTGGCTACAACTATTGCTGACATTTAGTCTCAAATCCTCAGCAAATGTTTATCTAGTAACATTATCATCAGCTGGAGCTGCTTCAACCTTTCCTGAATGTATTGTGTATTCTAGGCTAACCTTATATAAATGAAGTAAGGGGGAGGAGCTTGATTTGGAAAGTGGTCTAATTAAAGTTGTCACTGGTCTTCTGACCAACCCCGGCCCATGTGCCTCTGTGAGTTAATGTGTTTATGAAGCAGAATGTAAACTGGTACATCACATTCTATAAGTGGGTCCTAATTAGATCAAAATTTTCTGGAAAATCATTTGTGTTCAGCTAAGCCTGTCAGCTTTTCTTTTCCTCCTTAGCATATCTATAAGAAGCTATCTGCAGCTATTGAACCCATTCATTTACAACTTCATGCCAGATTGCAGCTGCATGCAAACCATTACAGTGGATTAAGATTTCATTTACTGTGGATGATTGTAGATTTAGCCTCTAATCTCTTCTACTCCATAAAATATCTTCATTATCTGTATTCTAATAATATTTGCATTTACTAAATAATTGAGTTTAGGTTACAAAAGCTATAAAACAGTGACTGTACATAAGGGGGGCAAATGAGTCTTCTGTTATAGAGTAAATTAACCTAATTTAGTAAAGCCATGCTCGAATGGTGTACAACTATTCATATCAGCAAAGTAGGAAAAGTAGAAAACATAAATATAAGTGAGGATCATATTTAAGTATAATAAATCATAACTTATATGGCTTAGCTGCAGTTTATTCTCGTGACCATTTAAAGGGGTTGTTTAATCACAGACAATTGTATCATAACTAGGATATGCCACCATTGTCCGATTGTGGGGGGTCCAACAGCTGTGACCTCCCCCGATCGTTATAAAAAGTAGCAACAGCGTTAAGAAAGAACTGTGCTACTTTACCTCCTGTTGACTCAGCTCTGCATTTCTTCGATGGCTGCATGAACAGCCGTTATAGTCAATACCTGTCCACTGAAAAAAGTTGAACATGGCCTCCAAGTGATGAAGCAGCACAGCACTTTCCTAGAGTCGCTGGCACTTCCTTTTGGTGCTGGCCAGTTGGACCCCCACCAATCGGACAATGGTGCCATATGCTAGTGATGTGCTACCAGTGTCTACACTGAGACAATCCCTTTAAAAGAAAACCGGTCACATTGAACATGCTGTCCAATCTGTGGCAGCATGATATAGGGCAGATGAAGTAGAGAGGATTGATATAAAGTTTTGTGGGCAGATATTTAGTATAGCTTGTGATTTATTAATTTAAATCCCTGCTTATTCTAGTCTTGGGAGTCCAGTGGGTGGTCCTACTTTGATTGACAGCCTTCCCCACAGAAGTAACAGTAGTATAACAAATAGTAGGACCGCCCACTGGACTCCTAAAATCTGAATGAGCAGAGATTAAAATGTAATAAAAAGCAAGCTATACTGAATCTTTCACCACAAAACTTGATATCAATCTGTTCAGCTCCTCCTGCTCTATAACATGCTGCAGGCAGATTGGACTGCATGCTCATGTTCCCTTTAAGGCAGGCATAATTCTAAATACGGATTTCCTATCATTCCATTTCTCTCTATAATATTAAAATGCTTGTCTGATCAGAGCATACCTGCACAATTATTATCATGTATTCAGAATGATCTTCTATAACAAAACTGTAGCAAATTTCTGTATTAGGGCCTGTTCACATCAACATTGGTTTCCCTTGAGGGGCTCAATCAAAAACCTTACACAACGGTGACAAACGGAAATCATAAGCAAGAGAAGCATTACCATTGAAATCAATGGTAATGCAAATGGAAACCTATGGTTTCCGTTTGCCTTTCCGTTGAGGGGTTCCTCCAATGGAAAGGTCCGACGGAACCCCTCGGCGAAAACCAACGCTAATTTGAACACAGCCTTATTGATTATGGTCATTCGCTTGGACCGTGGCCATGGGTACCAGGCATAGCAATTGCAACTAAGGGGCCTATGGTTTCCGTTTGCCTTTCCGTTGAGGGGTTCCTCCAATGGAAAGGTCCGACGGAACCCCTCGGCGGAAACCAACGCTAATTTGAACACAGCCTTATTGATTATGGTCATTCGCTAGGACCGTGGCCATGGGTACCAGGCATAGCAATTGCAACTAAGGGGCCAAGTAACTAAGGGGGCCATCTCTACTCAGAGGTAAGCTGCAGTTAGTGATCACTATGGATAAAAGAAGGGGAGAGTGAAAAATAAATGCAAATCACTGGAGGACCAGGATGAAAAAATACAGAGGAATGGAGACCAAAAGAAACATAAGCCTTTAATATAGTAAACCAATGGCTTATATTAAAATAATGATAGCACATGGGAAATATATGAAGAGATAGTTTAACTTTTCACAACAGTAACTTTAGTCAACTATGAATTTAGAATGGTTTACATGATCCACATGACTGGGCTATCTGATTATAAATGTATATAGTCTGATGTATATTACATACAGTATATAGTGCACAGGATTCTATCCTGGGGCCAGGAACATCAAGTAAGGCCTCTGGCTCCCTGCATTCGACCATACTGATAAGACAATTTATTGTATACCACATGCAGGTTCCTTCTGTAAGATTGTTCTTTAATCTGGCATCTGATGGTCCAAAAATTCTGACAGTGGGCATTCGTTTTAGGGGCATAACTGCTTTGTACAAGTAGTAGTGTTATCATAAAACATCATGATGCAATCACAAATTATTACATTAGGTGTTTTTGAAAATGTGTTTGTAAATGATAGCATATTGTCCTAGTGACACACAGATATAGCCGCAGACCGATGCTGCTTAGATAGTTTGTATTCAGTAATAACAGACGACATAATAAAGTGGTAATGGGAGTTTATGGCACATTGCCTTCCACTATTTCATGTTCCACATCTTGAGTTACTATTATACTCTTTTACATGATTATAAAGCCTCGTCTAGCATTATATCAGGTCCTTAATGCTTCTTAAGATGGCCTTATCCAACAGATGTACCTCATAAAGATAATCTAATGGTTCACACATACAATACAAGCTTTATCGCAGTTTCACAGTAGTATCAGTAATGTGCTTTACCATTGAACCACCAGACAGACGAATCTCATTTTTTCACAATAGTATCCCAAACTGCATAAGCTCTGAATTATTCTCTTCTTATTTTCTTGAAAATTAGGTTATGAGACCAAATGTGAATGTACTGACTGATGTTTCTTATTGTGGCTGCTATTTATTCAGGACTTATCAAAGCAATGCCATGAAGATTTCTTCTGTCTTGAGTAAATCATTTTGAGCTAAATGCATTATGTAGCAGAGTTATTATTATTGAGGACAGCTTTAAATCGTATGCCTATGATGTGCTACCCATCATCCCTCTCATCAGAGCTCCAGTGCTACATTAGTGTGGTCATAGGCAGGCAGTCGTATCATACGTCTTCATACCCCCTGAGAACTGAACACCCTACTTCCATTTCTGTAAGAAAAGTTTAAGATCATCTTCATTACAAGGAGATTTTTATTAACAGATATTAAGTGTTGAAATAATTCATTATTTCAACACTATACGGCATGATTTTTGATCCAATCGATCCATTGGTCGGCATATTGCTAACTATAAACTCTGATGTTTACTGAATTTCCTTGTGGTCCAAAACAGTTATTGAGGTACCAAGGGCAGGGTCGGAATGGCCCACGAGAGAACCAGAGGATCCTCTGGTGGGACAGACTTTAACACAATAATGGGCCCAAATGTCTTGAAGACCTTATGTTGAGGTTACTTTGGAGCCAATCACTTGCCACTAGGGCCTATTTATTATGGGTTGATTCACAAATAACCTGTGAATCCTATTGATGATCTGTCCTGTGTGTGCAGAGATAACAACAAGGACTATGATACGATTAAATATGTACATGCTCATTCTCTGTATAGATGGAGGATGGGCCCTCAGGATAATTTGCTCTGGTGGGCCCACGATACCCCAGTCCGATTGGGTTGTAATTCTTATAGAATAGAATAGGAGATTGTTGTATCTCCATAAGAAACATAATTGAGTATTAGAAGATAGGAAATAAATATAAATGCTCTATCAGATGTTTATGCATAACCTTAAGTTATAACACAGGGTAATGATACAATGAGATCATATACATTAGAGGATGCCCTAAGCAGATCGGAACCCTTGTTGATACTAGTAACATCACTGTTCCTTTGCATTAAATTATATGAAAAATATTCAACACCAAGGCACTATATACAAGGGAGGGGGGCTGTATAGCACTATATACAAGGGGGGCTGTGTGGCACTATATACAAGGGAGGGGGCTGTGTGGCATTATATACAAGGGAGGGGGCCGTATAGCACTATATACAAGGGGAGAGCTGTGTGACACTATATACAAGGGGAGGGCAGTGTAGCACTATATACAAGGGGGACTGTGTGGCACTATATACAAGGAGGGCTCTGTGGCACTATATACAAGGAGGGGCTGTGCGGCACTATTTACAATGGGGGCTGTATGGCACAATTTAGAAGTGGGGAGGGCTGTTTGGCGCTATCTATAGGGGGCTGTGTGGAGCTATCTACAGGGGGCTGTGTGTGGCGCTATCTACAGGGGCACAAAGGGGGCATCGTTACTGTGGGGACACAAAGGGGCCTTGGTTACTGATGGGGCACTTTTATTGTGTCGAGCACTGAGGGATCATTATTACCATCTGGGGCACTGTGGTTTACGAGTTTGTTTAGAGGATGGGGTATAGGTGGGGAGGATGCTGGAAAAGCGAGAAACCAACATGACTCTTTGTCAAATTCTGTAGAGACGAGTCGTGGCTGTGGTCTGGGCCGGATGGAGGAAAAAACGGAAAGTGAACGACACTAATCAGAGAAAACATCACCTGTGAGTCACTAGATATGAATGTGCTGTAATCACTTATATAGTCTGCAGAGCTCCTGTGTATAACTGGCATCTTCCACTATATGGTCACTACATGCTGGTAGTATTGGTCGTTGTATAGTGGTTTTTATTTAGTAACAGTATGAGGGTATTATTCAGTCAGTATGTGGTTACGGTGTGGTGATATTATTCAGTAACCATATGTGGGTATTATTCAGTCTCTATGTGGTTATGATGTGGCAGTATTATTTACTAACAGTATGGGGGTATTATTCAGTCACTGTGGTTATGGTGTGGCGGTATTATTCAGTAACAGTATGGGGGTATTATTCCTGTTACTATGTGGTTATGGTGTGGTGGTATTATTCAGTCACTAGGTGGTTATGGTGAGGCGGTATTATTTGGAGCTTATAATGTGTTATTATTGGTAATATTAATCTTATAATAGTGAGTTGTGTTCAGTAACAGTATGCAGGTAATTTTTAATATAGTATAGTGGTATGATATAATAACTGTATATGTATATAGACCATTTTTTTGTGTGACAGGGGGACACATGCTTTTGGGGCTTGCAACACTCCAGGACGTACTAGAAATCACTGTTGCAGTTCTCTGCACATCGACTTCTGAATTGGCTGCTTTATTGATACAGTAAGGGTGTGTTCTTATCAGCGTTTGGTTTCCGTTAATGGGTTCCGTCAGACCTTTCCGTCGGAGGAACTCACCAATGGAATGGCAATTGGAAACCATAGCTTCCGTTTGCATTACTATTGATTTCAATGGTAATGGTTCCGTTGCAAATTGTTTCCGTTTGTCTCCGTTCCATAAGGTTTCCGTTTTTAGACGGAATCAATAGCGCAGTCGACTGAACTATTGTTTCCGCAAAAAAAAAATGGAAACCTTACGGAACGGAGACAATCTGAAACCATTTCCAAATGAAACATTACCATTCAAATCAGTGGTAATGAAATCGGAAAGCTATGGTTTCAGTTTGGTCTGCGTTCATGGGTTCCCCTGACGGAAAGGTATGATGGAAAGGTATGACGGAAGCCATCAACGGAACCCCGACGCAGATGTGAACAGGCCCTAATTCAGCATTTGGGGCCCCACTTTTAACTTTGCCCAGGGCCAAACCTTGTCTAAAACCGGCCCTGACAGTAGTGAGGTGAAGTAGAGAACTCTTGTTCTGGCCAGAAGACCCATCCAAGCCCGGAGATGTTTGTATCTGGAGCTTTGCCAGTTGCATTGTGGCCTCAAGCTGTATTTCCTGTTCGTGAAATATTTCATAAAAGTGAATCATGTTGTTTTAGACTTTTACTACTTTTATTTTTTCCCCTCATATATTCATACTCTAATTCGGCATCCTATACACTTGTGTCAATGTCCTCGTCTCCCGGGGTCTTCATTTACATGTCATAAAGGACACTGGTAGAAGGATGTTGTTGGGTGTGACTACACATTTTACAAAAAAGGCCGGTGGAAGGTGTGATTACACATTTCTACAGATAATTGCTGTGTGGAGAGTGTAGTGAATCAGGATACAGGGGATTACTTTGGCAGCCCCATATTTAATATGTCATTCATGTGTATTCTCATTCACTGATATCCTGAGGTGTTCAGCATTTTACATTTGCACTTCCATTCAGCAGCAGCCACTGCAGTCAGTTTATATAGCGCTGTATACTTTTATTATCAGAAGGGAGTAGAGCTTATGAATAAAAGCTGCAACTGTGTCATTCACTTCTGGCTTGTGTCTTCCTCCTAAATTTGCAAATTCCAAACTATGTGAAGTATTAGCCGGCTGTGCGCTAACAGCAAACCTATCCCAGATGTAGAAGTTATAGCAGGTCAGCTTCCAAGACAGATGTTAATACAACATTTTGTGTATGTGAAACACATAACAATACCCTTCGCATAAAATACCATTCATGTACATCAGGGTGATTGTGCAGGTCCAACATCATGAAATCCCTTTACAGGCTATGTACACTTTCAATGTATTTTTTTTATTATGATTAAACCAATGTTTTTTGTGTTTTAAAGAACTTTTCTAATTGACTTTTATCTTTTTTTTTTACTTTTTACAATAAAGCTTCTAGGTATCCTGTACACATATAAGATGTATCGTTCATTCTCAGTCTAATTAGTCAGTTCAGCTGAACTGACAGCTCGTCTGTGAGCAGGTCCTGTGTGTCTCTGACACACGGGATCTACCTAATAACGATCACATTACTGTACACTGTGTTCCAAATTATTATGCACATTGGATTTAAGTGTCATAAACATTTAATTATTAGTTTTTAATTAAACTCATGGATGGTATTGTGTCTTAGGGCTTTTTGGATCATTGTAATCAATCTCAGACACCTGTGATAATTAGTTTGCCAGGTGTGCCCAATCAAAGGAAAACTACTTAAGAAGGACGTTCCACATTATTAACCGGTTAAGGACTAGGCTGTTTTACAGCTAAATGACCAGAGCAAATTTCACAATTTTGCTATGCGCTTCTTTACATGACTATAACTCAGCAGGTGAATAAAGTTCATCTTTGAATTTTACACTCTTTTTAAAGGACAGATAGGGCTTTGTTTTAGTGGCATTTGTCAGTATATATCATTTTTTTTTTTTTCACTAAAGTGGGCAAAATTGGAAAAAAATGCAAGAATTTAACAATTGCGTCGGTTTATGCTAGCATTTTTCACACACGGTATGAACCACGGCCAAAATTAATCTCCTTTCACATTCTTCCACTTCTCCCGTGCATGGGGATACCAAATATGTGAGCCTTATTCACTGTGCGGGCATGTGCCAGGGCTTGGCATAAAAGGAGGCTTTTTGGCCTTTTCGGTCCAGGAATTTTGCATTTGATTTTATAGCCGCATACTGTTTTCTGGGGGGTGTAATGCTGCTGAAACATTAGAATCACCCCATAAATGACTTCATTCGCACAAGTAGACCCCACAAGGTTTCCTTCAAGGGGTTTATCATATTTTTAGCAAGTCCAGTTATCTTCTGAAAGTTTCTTGAATAAGATGGAACAAAATAAAATCAGCACTTTTTTAGCAAATGCGTCAGTTTAGGCTAGTATTTTTCACACACGGTATAGACCACGGACAAAATTCATCTCCTTTCACATTCTTCCACTTCTCCCGTGCATGGGGATACCAAATATGTGAGCCTTATTCACTGTGCGGGCATGTGCCAGGGCTTGGCATAAAAGGAGGCTTTTTGGCCTTTTCGGTCCAGGAATTTTGCATTTGATTTTAGAGCCGCATACTGTTTTCTGGGGGGTGTAATGCTGCTGAAACATTAGAATCACCCCATAAATGACTTCATTCGCACAAGTAGACCCCACAAGGTTTCCTTCAAGGGGTTTATCATATTTTTAGCAAGTCCAGTTTTCTTCTGAAAGTTTCTTGAATAAGATGGAACAAAATAAAATCAGCACTTTTTTAGCAAATGCGTCAGTTTAGGCTAGTATTTTTCACACACGGTATAGACCACGGCCAAAATTCATCTCCTTTCACGTTCTTCCACTTCTCCCGTGCATGGGGATACCAAATATGTGTGCCTTATTCGCTGTGCGGGCATGTGCCAGGGCTTGGCATAAAAGGAGGCTTTTTGGCATTTTCGGTCCAGGAATTTTGCATTTGATTTTAGAGCCGCATACTGTTTTCTGGGGGGCCTAATGCTGCTGAAACATTAGAAACACCCCATAAATGACTTCATTCACACAAGTAGACCCCACAAGGTTTCCTTCAAGGGGTTTATCATATTTTTAGCAAGTCCAGTTATCTTCTGAAAGTTTCTTGAATAAGATGGAACAAAATAAAATCAGCACTTTTTTAGCAAATGCGTCAGTTTAGGCTAGTATTTTTCACACACGGTATAGACCACGGACAAAATTCATCTCCTTTCACGTTCTTCCACTTCTCCCGTGCATGGGGATACCAAATATGTGTGCCTTATTCACTGTGCGGGCATGTGCCAGGGCTTGGCATAAAAGGAGGCTTTTTGGCCTTTTCGGTCCAGGAATTTTGCATTTGATTTTAGA
The DNA here is from genome assembly GCF_050947455.1 of Rhinoderma darwinii. Classification (NCBI taxonomy): domain Eukaryota; kingdom Metazoa; phylum Chordata; class Amphibia; order Anura; family Rhinodermatidae; genus Rhinoderma; species Rhinoderma darwinii. The sequence continues at coordinate 65,958,571 of NC_134688.1, forward strand.
GCCGCATACTGTTTTCTGGGGGGCCTAATGCTGCTGAAACATTAGAAACACCCCATAAATGACTTCATTCACACAAGTAGACCCCACAAGGTTTCCTTCAAGGGGTTTATCATATTTTTAGCAAGTCCAGTTTTCTTCTGAAAGTTTCTTGAATAAGATGGAACAAAATAAAATCAGCACTTTTTTAGCAAATGCGTCAGTTTAGGCTAGTATTTTTCACACACGGTATAGACCACGGCCAAAATTCATCTCCTTTCACGTTCTTCCACTTCTCCCGTGCATGGGGATACCAAATATGTGTGCCTTATTCGCTGTGCGGGCATGTGCCAGGGCTTGGCATAAAAGGAGGCTTTTTGGTCCAGGAATTTTGCATTTGATTTTATAGCAGCATACTGTTTTCTGGGGGGTGTAATGCTGCAGAAACATTAGAATCACCCCATAAATGACTTAATTCACACAAGTAGACCCCACAAGGTTTCCTTCAAGGGGTTTATCATATTTTTAGACAGTCCAGTTTTCTTCTGAAAGTTTCTTGAATAAGATGGAACAAAATAAAATTACCTTTTTTTTTTAACAATTGCGCCAGTTTATGCTAGCTTTTTCACACACAAAATGGACCACGGACAAAATTCATCGCATTTCACATTCTTCCACTTCTCCCGTGCATGGGGATACCAAATATGTGTGCTTTATTCACGGGCATGTGCCAGGGCTTGGCATAAAAGGAGGCTTTTTGGCCTTTTCGGTCCAGGAATTCTGCACTTGATTTTATAGCAGCATACTGTTTTCTGGGGGGCCTAATGCTGCTGAAACATTAGAAACACCCCATAAATGACTTCATTCACACAAGTAGACCCCACAAGGTTTCCTTCAAGGGGTTTATCATATTTTTAGACAGTCCCGTTTTCTTCTGAAAGTTTCTTGAATAAGATGGATCAAAATAAAATTAGCAATTTTTTAGCAAATGCGTCAGTTTATACCAGCATTTTTCACACACGGTATAGACCACGGTCAAAATTAATCTCCGTTCACATTCTGCCACTTCTCCCGTGCATGGGGATACCAAATATGTGGGCCTTATTTATCACATAGAGATGTAGGAGGGCGGACGATAGAAGAAGATTATTTCACAAATCGCTTTTTTTCAAAGCTGGTTTTACAAAACTCAACAGAGTTTCTATAACACTTCCAAAATATCTGCTCTCGAAGCAGAGATCCCAAAATATTCATCTAGGGGTATAATGGGAATTTATTTTTTGGGGTTTTCTAAAATAAGAAATTTCAGGTTAATGCAAATGGAGCTCTCCAGCAGATGAACTTTAGAAAACATCAAACATGACATCCACCCCCCACCCATTCCCTCCCTCACCCTTGGAGTAAAATCAGGGGAAAAATAAAAACGTAATGTAGGGCAAATATATTTTCAACAAATTAACTAAAATCTAATAATTCAGAACAGTGTGGTATTTTTTAAAACATGGCTCAATGCACAGGCCTGGTTGCGAGGGACATGAGGGACAGAAATATCGGGAATCTTTGCGGTGCCCGTCTTTTCTGCAGACGCGGCACTTTTTCTGGGGGTTGCTTCTGGTTGCTGTTGGGGGAATCCGACTGACGAAGTGTCTTTCAGTCAGTCGCGTGACATCCTCAGACTGGGGGCATTCTCGGGTGTCCTGAACATCAAAAATGAGGCCTTCAATAATTTTCTCCTGGAAATCCAGGTATGTGTCTCTGCCTCTGTTTTTTTTATAGAGCACAAATGAGTTGTGGATGGCCACCTGTAACAAATAAATGGCCACCTTTTTGTACCAGGTTTTAGTTTTGCGTTTTACTAAATAGGGCTGTAAAACCTGGTCGCTTAAATCCACCCCCCCCCATGTACTTGTTATATTCGGACACGCTCACTGGTTTGTGCTTGTCCGATGTTGCCCCTCTTTCCCTCACTGCCACTGTTCCTGCGGTATGAATCGTGCTTAGCACATACACATCTTTGCGATCCCTGAACTTGACCGCCAGCAATTCCTCAGATGCATAAGCACAGGAGTCCCCCTTTACCATGCGCTTCCCCACTAATTGCTGTGGAAAACCAATTCTGTTTTTGCGCATGGTACCACATGCCCCAGTCCTTGCAGCATGCAAATGCCTAAACAGGGGCACACTGGAATAAAAATTATCACAGTACAGGTGGTACCCCTTGTGAAGCAGAGGCTGCATTATCTCCCACACGATCTTACTGCTGGTGGAAAGATCAGGGGGGCATCCAGGAACATTTATTGTGCGGTCCCGCCCTTCATAAATCCTGAAGGCGGTGGTATATCCTGACCCGCTTTCACACAATTTGTAGAGCTTAACGCCATATCTTGCCCTTTTTGAAGGTAGATATTGGCGAAAGCTAAGTCTGCCATGGAAGTTGAGGAGGGATTCGTCCACACTTACATTCTGCTCAGGGGTGTAGAGTTGCAGAAATAAATTATTCAGGGAATTTATTAGCGGTCTTATTTTGAACAACCGATCCCGGTTTGCATCGGTACTTGGGGGGGCCTGTGCGTTGTCATTGAAGTGGAGGAACCTCATTATTGTCTCATAACGAGACCTGGGCATTACTGCAGAATATACTGGGGTGGCTTGGGCGGGTCTTGTTGACCAGTAAGACCTAATGGAGGGCTTTTTGACAATACCCATATTTAGGGTGAGCCCCAAAAAATTTTTTAATTCCTGCAAATTGGTGGGCGTCCAATCTCTGGCATGGGTGGATGAAGGTTTCTGCCTTATATATTGCGTGGCATATAAATTTGTTTCGTGGACAATCTGATTTAGGATGTCGTCCGTTATAAATAAATGGAAGTAATCCATTTGGACAAAATTTGTATTGTCCACGGTTATGCCAGGAGTGGCCGTAAATCCGTGGATTCTAGGCCCAAAAGATGGGGCAGGTGCCCATACAAGAGCCTGGACTGGAGGGACCAGGCTGTCCCGTGCTACAGCGCTACTTGGCCCTGCACTTTCATGTTCTGCAGTTTCGACTGCATCAGGGACAACGTCCCCTGAAGATGAACCTGAAGTGACGCTGTCATCGTCACTACCTAAAACAGGTTCCATCTCGGACGCCATCTCTGATGCGGTCTCCGACTCAGACCACAGCATGGCGTATGCCTCCTCGGCGCTAAACAACTTCCTCGCCATAACGTAACTAACACTAACACTAACTAAACAAATTTTTTTTTTTTTTTTTTTTTTTTATAAAACACACAAACTAACTGCTATATATATCTACACTACCGCTAACAAAAAAATAAACCGCTATTGCTATATATATTATATATATGTGGATATATATATAATTATATACTCCCTACCTGCCTATTCTAATAGAATAAAAGAAAGAAAGGTAGATAGATAGAAAAAAAGATAGATGGATAGATAGATTGTATAGATAGATAGAAATCTATCTATACAGAGAATGTTTTAGTGTAACTGTATTTTTTTTCACTGTATTCTTCTGGCAGCAATTCTCCCGAGTCTCTTCTTCTCCTCAAACTGAAACAATGTTTGAGGAGAAGAAAAGAGGCAGGAGATTTACTGCCAGAAAAGTCAAAATAAAACAAATGTGGTCGCTGTGATAGGTTTTCACAGCGACCACATGATCAGGGACCATCAGATTGGTCCCTGATACTCTGCCCAGTGCCCAGAGCTGTTGGTAACAGCGAGGGCACAGGGCTGTGTGCACGCGATCGCGTGCACACTGTTTTCTATGCAGAAATGCATGTGATCGCTGTGATTGGTTGTCACAGCGATCACATGTTCAGGGGCCAAAAGATTGACCCCTGACATTCTGCCCAGTGCCCATGGCTGTTAGCAACAGCCAGGGCATAGAGCTGTGTGCACGCGATCGCGCGTGCACAGTCTCTGAAGTGCGGCCGTATATATACTATACGCCGGACTTTAGAGACCCTGGCCGCTGGCCGTATATTTACGGCCAGCGGTCGGGAACCTGTTAAGCAGGCCACAGGTTTCAAGCAATATGGGAAAGAAAAAGGATCTCTCTGCTGCCAAAAAGCGTGAAATAGTTCAATACCTTGGACAAGGTATGAAAACATTGGATATTTCAAGAAAACTTAGGGCGTGATCATCGTACTGCGAAAAGATTTGTGGCTTATTCAGAGAACAGACGGGTTCGTTCAGATAAATGCATAATGAGGAAGGTTTCTGCCAGACAAATTAATAGGATTAGGAGAGCAGCTGCTAAAATGCCATTGCAAAGCAGCAAACAGGTATTTGAAGCCGCTGGTGCTTCTGGAGTCCCGCGAACCTCAAGGTGTAGGATCATCCAGAGGTTTGCAAGTGTGCATAAAGCTATTATTCGGCCCTAAACAATGCTCACAAGCAGAAACGGTTGCAGTGGGCTCAGAAATACATTAAGACTAATTTTCAAACCGTGTTGTTTACTGATGAGTGCCGTGCAACCCTGGATGGTCCAGATGGATGGAGTAGTGGATGGTTGGTGAATGGCCACCATGTCCCAACAAGGCTGTGACATCAGCAAGGAGGTGGCGGGGTCATGTTTTGGGCTGGAATCATGGGGAGAGAGCTGGTAGGCCCCTTTAGGGTCTCTGACGGTGTGAAAATTACCTCTGCAAAGTACGTACAGTTTATGACTGACCACTTTCTTCCGTGGTACAAAAAGAAGAACCGTGCCTTCCGTAGCAAAATTATCTTCATGCATGACAATGCACCATCTCATGCTGCAAAGAATACCTCTGTGTCATTGGCTGCTATGGGCATAAAAGGAGAGAAACTCATGGTGTGGCCCCCATGTTCCCGACCTCAACCCTATTGAGAATCTTTGGAGCATCCTCAAGCAAAATATCTATGAGTGTGGGAGGCAGTTCACATCAAAACAGAAGCTCTGGGAGGCTATTCTGACATCCTGCAAAGATATTCAAGCAGAAACTGTCCAAATACTCACAAATTCAATGGATGCAAGAATTGTGAAGGTGATATCAAAGAAGGGGTCCTATGTTAACATGTAACTTGGCCTGCTAAGTTTTTTTTTGATTGAAAGAGCTTTTGATTTCTGTAAATATGACCTCCTGATGCTGCAAATTCAACAAATTACCATTTTAGTTCTCTTTACAACCTTTAAAATGTTTTGATCTCTGTTGTGCATAATAATGTGAAACAGTGCATTTTGAGTTTTTTACTTCTAAAAAAAAATCTGTTATCATTAGGAGATTTGTTCAATAAAATTCACATTATACTCCAACGGTTGATGGCTTGAAGATTATACTGACTGTCATTTGCATCGACTATTTAGGAAAATCAGTGAAAAATAACATTTGCATAATAATTTGGAACGCGGTATACATTGCTTTTAAGCACCACAATCAATATTGATCTTGGTACTGACAAAGAGAGAGGCAGGCTCGGAATGGCCCACCAGAGTACCAGAGAATCCTCCAGTATACCCAGGGTCTGACACAAAAATAGATCCAAAGTAGAACAGGGCCCCAAAGGTCCAGCAGAAAACAACCCAATTTGGATCTGAATTTCGAGCCAATCACTTGCAAAAGGGATCTATTTCTTAGAAGTTGATTAAAAAATATCCTATTAGACCCTATTAGAATATTCCAGTGTGTGCAATGATAACAAATATTACAATGATAAAAAAAAAGTGGACAAGTACATGTTCTGTAAAGATGGAGGGTGGGTATAATTTCCTCTGGCGGACCCAAGGAAACCCAGCCAAACGCTGGGTAGGGGGCTCCCTTAGTCTGGTCCCTATCAGCCCCAGTATTCCGCATGGGCTGACAGTTTTATACTGGACCTGGGCCCCAAGGGTTGACCAATAATGATTTAACAAAATTAGACCAAAGCAAGTCCCATATTTAATATTAGTCATGGTATACCAATACTGAGAAGATTACCGATCATATGACATATGACCCCAAGGGGTCCTGAGGTGGTGTTTGTTTGTCCAGTGGTCTTTTTTTCATTTTTTAGTGGATTTGCATCCCATTATGGGTTAGTATTTGCATGTTTGTTGCTAGAAGTCTATTGAGGCATTTCTTTAGTCATACCTGCTCTCTTTTTGTTATAACTGTCATATGCTTGGTGTAACTTTTGTGCCTGTATTTGAATCTGTTTTTTTATACCTCACTTCGGGTTTATGTGTACTTATATATCAAACTATATTTCAGCTGTGTATAGTGTGTATTTGTGCTAGTTTATTGACCTAACAATTATCATATAGATTTCTCTGGACCTACATACATTTGTGACCATATACATTTAGATATTTGACCACTACCTCAGTTTGGTTTTAGTGGATTTTATTTTAATTTAGACAGTCTGCTGTCCGTTTTTCTATTTTGTCATTTAATAAAGATGTATTGTTAAAATGATGTTGGCCTGTTACTTCTTGTTTATGGTATACATTGATCAGTAATCTGTCCAATAATGATGGTGGTTAGCTTGCTTTTATATGTACAGGAAGTGATATAATGTTATATAGTAATATGACATTACATTAGTAAAAAATGTTTAAAAAGTTAAATTCCTCTAGATGTTTTAAAAAAAAAAAATAATTAAAGTAAATAAATAAGCATTAATTAAAAAAAAGGGCAAGAGAAAAAAAATACAATTACTATGCATTATTTTAAATAAAACATTTTTATTAAATAAAAGTGGGTAAAAAGTAAAAAAAAACATACGTTTTTGGGAGCCCGATGTGCATAAAAACAGCTTGTACAATTAGGTTATTCTGTCAATTAAGTTCAATGAAGGAATTGCTTTTTTTTTAAATTAATTATACCATTATATAAAATTCATATAAATTAAACCCTGACTTTTATGTATACGAAAATTATTCTTAAAATCTACAATTTCAGCCACAAAAAATGCTTTAGATTGCTGTATAATCTTAATAAAAAAAAAAGTTGATGGAATGCGCAGAGGGACCCGCACCTATTTTGAGAACAGTGGTCACTGGCTGGCTGCCATATCCAGGCGGATAGAGAATGGTGCGGGCATGCACGCGGCTCTCTCAATTCTGTTCTATAGCAGTTACAGCCGAATAAGAATGTGGGGGAACCAAGCAGCAAGTGCTATGTTCCCTTGCTGTGCCTCAAAGGGGAAATGAAGCACTGCACAGTTCCCATTGAAATTGATAGTATGTCCATGTAATCCATTAACCTGCTGGGTCGTCCAGACCGAGAGAACAGGGGACCTATATCTATTAACCCTGAGTTCAAGATATTTAAAAATGTTTGTTCTAAACCAGAGAACCCTTTTAAGCAAGTTGAGGTTGTGCTATATGAAACATTTTGGCTCAGGAACCAAATAGACATGGAGAGTTCATACAAAGCGTATACACTCTCCCTGCTTCAGACAATTCTTCCCATTCTTCCCGAACAACCTCTTTAAAGGGGTCATGCCAAGATCAACATTTATCACCTATCCAAAGGATAGGTGCTAAAAGTCTGAACGCTTGGACTCCCACCGATCAATAAAATGGGGGTTCAGAGCCCTCGTTCATCCTCACTTCATGTCTGCAGTGAGAACTTTGAATGGAAAGGCGGACAAGCATGCGTAGTGCCGCCGCTTAATTCAAAATCCTTGGGACTGCCAAATACCGCCGAGTACAGCGCTCGGCTGTCTCCATCAGTCCCATAGATATTAATTGCTCCTCCTCACTATGGGTGGGGCTCGGGACCACCGTTCTAATAATTTGTTGAGGTCCCAGCAATCAAAAATGTATTACTTATATTTTTGTTGATGAATACCATCAACAAAAAAATACAATATATCGGCAGGCACGAACTATGAACAATATAGAGGTGTGCACAACAGTCCCAAATTGAGACTGCAACCAAAGTCTGTGCACTACCAAAAATACAAAATAATTAAAGCACAAATAACGTAAAGAAGATATTTGTATATTGTTATCACGATGGTTTGACAATATATTATTAAAATCACACCTAAAGATGTCTATGTCATGGACACAGGTCCAGGCCTTCCATAGGGTCATTGCAAGGATATTTTCCAACATGCATCTACATGACCGATTCTCAGCCTGAAGGTCATGTAAAGTTAAAAATAAGTGCAGTCTTGGTACACATTCCAGTATTGGCACACACTCCACGAAAATGTTATACTAGTGTAGCCCTCGGCGGTGCACCAGTGTTAGTACATATGATCCAGTGTGTTTTACTCCAGTAGAGACATAAATAAAGTAGCCCCAAAATGTTGTGAGGTGAGTCACTTAGGTGAAGATTGTGTTTTTGTCAAAATGAAGATACCATGGGGGCTTAATATGGACAGTTCCAAATAGACAAAATATGTCATATCATATCATCTAAAGAACAAGGGAAATCCTATATGATTAATGGTAGTAGTGGGCTGTATATACATATGCTACATATGCATAGAGCTCATGATGGTTCAGAGGTAGCACTACTGCTGTGAAGTTCCGGGGTCTTGAGTTTGATACAGACCCTGGAGGGCCACATCTGCCTGGGGTCTCATATTTGTTTGAATTTCATCAAATCACTTCACCATCTCAAAATATAAAACTTGGTGATTTGCTTTGCTCATTTCTAGTTGCAACCATGTGCTTGTGGTCCAAATATTAGTAAAATGATGTCAGCCCCTCATAGCCGTTATAAGTAGTATCTGGGCTATATAAAAAGCTTTGGACAGCTGTATTGGTGGTTTTGATGGCTAAAGAACATCACTTCGTTACTTACTTCTATTGCCGGAAGCAATAGCGTAGTCGACTACGCTATTGCTTCCGGCAAAACGACTGATCCGGTGCACAAAAGAGACAAACGGAATGGAGACAGAACTCTCTGGTTTCCGTCGGTTTCAGTTTGTGTCTGCTCAGGGTCCCGTACTGATGGAAACCTCAGACGAAGCTGTATTTAAATTAAGTAGTTTCACGTCAGATTTAGGCTTCCTTCACACTTCACGCACGCACACACACACACACACACACACACACACACACACACACACACACACACACACACACACACTTCTTGTACATCTTTTCATCAACCAAAAAAATATTCCCTTCTAGCTAACATTTGGCCGCAGCGTTTTTTCCCCACAAAAAAGCCATGAAAACACCATAAAGATGTAAAGCCATCCTTGCAATGACAAAAATAATTGACCCTATAATTACATCATCATTGCAATGACTGGCTACATATCACTAGACAGTACCGGCCAGAACACAATTATTGTCAGAATCCCTATCAATGTCTGGACGATGAATGACAAAGAAGTCATCTCGAGTGCTAATGTCCTTGTCAATGGCAACAGAATTATCACACTTTAGTGTTTATCCCATCACTTTACAGCACAGAATATGGTCACCAACTATTTATGTTGTGTATGTGTCCATCTATCTAGTGGCAACATGCAGGATAAGTGAATCTCCTCCAATCAAAAATAAGGACGCTAAACATCTTATATTGCCTTTCTACATAAGAATAACATAATTTAGTTATACTGAGAATCCTTAAACTGTATCATGATGGCTAATAAAGCCCTTAAACACATTCCGATAGTGTTGTATGTAAATGCTGACTACTAGGTAAGTCCGGACAGTCAAATCAAAGGCACGGGCTACTAAATAAGTAATTAAATATTCCTCAATGGCAAACGGAATATAAAGATATATACAGATGATAAGCACATACTCATAGGTGATACTTAAAGAGGCTCTGTCACCACATTATACGTGCCCTATCTCCTACATAAGGAGATCGGTGCTATAATGTAGGTGACAGTAATGCTTTTTATTTAATAAAACTATCTGTTTTCACCACTTTATTAGCGATTTTAGATTTATTCTAATGAGTTGCTTAATGCCCAACTGGGCGTATTTTTACTTTAGACCAAGTGGGCATTGTACAGAGGAGTGTATGACACTGACCAATCAGAGTCATGCACTCCTCTCCATTCATTTACTCAGCTCATAGGGATCCTGCTAGATCCTTATGTGCTGCCTTATACTAACACATTAACAATACTGAAGTGTTTAGACAGTGAATAGACATTCCACGGGATGTCTATTCACAATCTCCTGCACTTCGTTACTCTGTCTGTGGTAGTTACAGCCAGGGCCGCCATCAGGGGGGGACTGGGGGTACTGCAGTGAGGGGCCCGGGCATAAATTTTAAAAAAAGGGGCCCGCACTCTGCCGCTGGAATTAATATACTCACGGCAGTGTGACTCTTACGATTTCATTTCGGTGAAAGGAACAGGTCCCATCACGAAGGAGTGGCCCGTTCATTACATCAGAATAAAATCGTAAGGGCCCGCTGGAGAGTGACATGTGCCTGCCCCTCCTCCTCCGCAACAGTGTGACAGCGTGTGGGGAGGAGACAAGGGGTGGAGACATCACAGCAGCGGGAGTTATGAGCTCAGCCTCGGAGGATACGTCCAGCAGCAGCAGCAGCAGTCGTCGTCTTCTTCTTCAGACACAGTGAGTACTGAGTTATGTCTGTGTCCGGCTGCTGCTGCCCGGAGCCTCCTGAAAAGATCTCCTCCTGCCCCCATAGAAAGTAAATATCTTCCCCACCTCTGTATTATGTTAACACTGCAGCATAGGATTGTATCAGCTCTACGGCTCTTATCTCCCGTCCTGTGTAACATGTGCAATAAACCTGTCTTCTCCCTCTGTTTACACAGGACAGGAGATAAGAGCCGTCGTGGAGCTGAGTGATACAATCCTATGCTGCAGTGTGAACCAATACAGACGTGGGGAAGATTTATGCTTTCTATGGGGAGGGGGTAGAGGGAGATGATAATGGGGGCAGGGAGATGATAATGGGGGCAGGGAGATGATAATGGGGGCAGGGAGATGATAATAGGGCAGGGAGATGATAATGGGGGCAGGGAGATGATAATGGGGCAGGGAGATGATAATGGGGGCAGGGAGATGATAATGGGGCAGGGAGATGATAATGGGGCAGCGAGATGATAATGGGGGCAGATAGATGATAATTGGGCAGGGAGATGATAATGGGGCAGGGAGATGATAATGGGGGCAGGGAGATGATAATGGGGGCAGGGAGATGATAATGGGGGCAGGGAGATGATAATGGGGGCAGGGAGATGATAATGGGGCAGGGAGATGATAATGGGGGCAGGGAGATGATAATGGGGGCAGGGAGATGATAATGGGGGCAGGGAGATGATAATGGGGGCAGGGAGATGATAATGGGGGCAGCGAGATGATAATGGGGCAGTGAGATGGCATTGGGTAAGGAGGGAAATGATGCTAGAGTGGGAAGGAGATAATAATGGAGGGAGGATGGCACTTGAGTAGGGATGCACGATGCATCAAAACTTCGATACGGTTTCGATACTGTGCACCCCCAAACGGTTCAATACCGTTATTTCATGTATTTCGATACTGAGCTGTGCGGCCGCACAGCTCAATATTGTAATACATGAATGTATGAGAGCGGAGCTGCGGCTGTGTAACACAGTCACGGCCCTGCTCCGGAGTCCTGACATGTGCGCGCCGCCAGGATTATGTGATGCGGCCAGCGCTGTACTAATGAGCGGCGGCACTGAAAACAGAACATGGCGGGCGCACTACAAAACACCCCCACATGTTCTGTCTTCAGTGCCTGAACCGCCGCTCATTAGTGCAGCGCCAACCGCATCACCTCGTGCTGACCGCGTGCGGGGCGGGGCAATGGTTGTATTACACAGCCGCAGTCCCACTCTATAAAGGCAGAGATCAAAGAAACCTCTCATCTCTGTCGCTATTCCCCTGAATGCTGCGATCACAGCTGACTGCAGCATTCAGGGGAAAATAAGAAGGGGGGATGCCCCTTGGATCACGTCACAGGAATCCCTGTGACGCGATTGAGGGACATACCATATATGGACAGACAGCCCAAGGTCCAATGAAGGACCCCAGGGCTGTCTTACCATATTTCCTGTTAGGGCATACTCAGGTCTGTCCTAACAACTGCCTGTGTACTATGCGTATATAGATATATACCAGTACATTAAAGTTTCAAAAAGAAAGTAAAAACATAAAGTAATGTTAAATTTAAAAAAAATACACATACACCTTTTTTACAAAACACATTAAAATAAGTCTCAATACATAAAATATACACATTCAGTATTGGCGCGGCCGTAATAACCTGCACAACAATTTTTTTGCGTCATTTATGATGTGTACGTTGTAAAAAATAAAATAAAAACTTCTTTCACTTATTAATGTGAGGCACGAGGTATTATGAATTTTGAACCTCCATGTGCCTCACATTAATAGTAATTAACCCCATCATGTACCTTACACATTAACCCTTTATAATTGAGGAACATGATGGGGTTAATTACTATTAATGTGAGGCACATGGAGGTTAAATTTACCATCACACCTCGCGCCTCACATAAGAAATGGAAGAACTGTTTTGTTTTTTTATTACTGTTGGCAAAGTATCGCTTTGTTATCGAAATCGCAATACTACACAAAGCATCGGTACTGAAGTCCAAATTCTGGTATCGTGACATCCCTCCACTGGAGGAGGCATTATACAATGGGGGGGGGGGGTAATAATTGGGTGAAAAGTGATGATATCTGAAGGGAGGGGAGAAATTATACATGGGGAGGGGTAGAGGAAGGAGAGAGTATACCTGGGTAGGGGGAGAAAGCTTATACCGGAGGCATAGTTAGCAACAGTCCTGAATTTGCAGGGACTGTCCTGAATCTAAAGAGGCAGTCCCGGCAAATTACTGTCCCAGACGTGTCTCAGCCACTGCCATATTCAATTGTATCTGCGTCCACAGGATGCAGATACAATTGAATACTATGGCAGAGCAGGAAAGTATCAGCTTCCTGCTCTGCCATTCACCCATCCAGGAGCGAAATCCCCGGCCAGAGAGTTGCCGACACTCTGGTCGGGGATTCCTCTCCTAGAGGTAGCCCCTGAGGTCACTGTCCATATATGGACAGTGAGGTCAGGGTCTCCTCCTGGACTGGAATCCCCTGTAGAGAGTGCCACACACTCCCCTGTAGTCAGCGCCGAACATACCCCCTGTAGATAGCGCCACACACACACACCCCTGTAGATAGTGTCACACACTGCCCCCTGTAGATAGCACCACACAATCCCATGTAGATAGCGCCACACAATCCCATGTAGATAGCGCCACACCCACCCTGTAGATAGCGCCACACACCCCCCCTGTAGATAGCGCCTCACCCACCCCTGCAGATAGCGCCACACACAGCCCCCTGTAGATAGCGCTACACACAGATAACGTGTGTGCAGCGTGTGAAGAGAATGCAAAAGCATCATCCAGACATGCCCGTGGCGGTGGGAGATCTTAGGGACTACATTTTGGTGAGTGACTCTGCTGTGTATAGGGCTTCAGTGCAATGATTTTTGTTTATATTGCCCTCCTACACCCTGACAGATTCTACATACACACACACACACATACACACACACTCACTTTCCCTTTTTGCCCCCCACAGACCCGCTGTCTCTTGTCTCTTCCTTGTCACTCCACAGAGCCCCTGTGAGGTTGCGTCTCCCCCCTGGCTACCACTGCTACCTTCAGTTCTCCCAGCCCTGGGACTTAGTTTCTCCCCTTTGCCCTCCGACACCCACCTCCTGTCTCTGCCCTGCTCCTCCAAAGAGTTTTATTTTTAATGTGCCCTACCTCCCGCCCCTTTACATTTCACCCCCCCTCCTAATAACGAGGGGGGCGGGGGCCCAGACTCATTGGCTGTATGGGGCCCAGAAATTCCTGATGGCAGCCCTGGTTACAGCAGAGGAAGCGTGATCTCGCGAGATCTCGCTGTAAATGACAGGTTACAACGAGATCACGCTTCCTCTGCTGTAACTACCACAGACAGAGTAACGAAGTGCAGAGATTGTGAATAGACATCCCGTGGAATGTCTATTCACTGTCTAAACACTTCAGTATTGTTAATGTGTAAGTATAAGACAGCACATAAGGATCTAGCAGGATCCCTATGCGCTGACTAAATGAATGGAGAGAAGTGCATGATGCTGATTGGTCACTTATTGGTCAGAGTCATACACTCCTCTGTACAACGCCCACTTGGTCTAAAGTAAAAATACGCCCAGTTGGGCATTAAGCAACTTATTAGCATAAATCTAAAATCGCTAATAAAGTGGTGAAAACAGATCGTTTTATTAGATAAAAAGTATTACTGTCACCTACATTATAGCGCCGATCTCCGTATATAGGAGATAGGGCACTTATAATGTGGTGACAGAGCCTCTTTAAGGTCCTTTTACATGGGCCGATTATCAGGCAAATAAGCGTTCATATGATTGCTCGTTCCCGATCATTGCCGTGTGTAAACAGGGCAACGATCAGCCTATGAACAAGCAAACAGGGAGATGTGCTGCCGACATGATGGAAATCTATGGGGACGAGCGATCGTAGTGCTTGTCCCCATACATAACCAAGCATTGCCCCTTGTGAAATGAGCAAATGAGCGCCGATCAATGAGCTGTCTCGTTGATCGGCGCGCGTTTACACAGCTCATATCAGGCTGTGTAGTAGGACCCTAACTCAATAGTGGGTAATGCAGGTCATGTATGAAAAGTACTTTTTAAGGGGTTAAAGAACATTTTTACCTAGAATCAGAAGAATCACCTACAACAAATAAAAGTCTTTAAGGTGTCCCCTTGTATAATGGTGATAAAAATTTAGTGACAACCCATGTGACCACAATTATAGCTCCTGCAGGGGTTGTCACCCAGCTTTCACATACTTCAAAATAGCAAATGACCGGGTTTACAAGGTTGCAATACAAAACCATTTTAGTGTCTATATTTAATTTCAGTAGAACTGCGGGGGTCCAGGGGTTGCAGCCGTAATACAGATTTCTAAAATGCGGCCTTATTACTACCATCTGAAAGCGGATTGTGCATTAATAAATTTTCCCTTCCTATATTTCCTTCCTAGGCAGATTTGCCATTCAAGAGCTTTGGAAACCTAGGTGACGTGTGGGAGTGGGAGCAGCTGTCACCCAGATTTCTGAAAAACAGGCATCGCATAGAAATGGCCAAAAAACTATTCTAAAACAGTTTGACCAAAAAGGGCAACTAAAGAAATGTTATATGTACAGGAGATTTTTTTTTATCTAGGCAGTAAGTCTACTAATTTCTACTCGTTTTTAAGGATATATTCTTCAAGGGGATGGCTTAAATAATAATAATAATACTAATATATGTTCATTATGGGAATACTTTAGATGCAGGAGCTTTCCGATAAGCTGAGGTAAGATCCATAAGCATTAACTATGGGTGAGATTTTTCAAAAATAGTGGAAAGAAAAAAGTTATGGGATGCACATCAGATTCCAGCTGTCATTTTTCTAGACCCTCATTGATTGTTTTTTTTTTCGAGAAATAGCACCACTTTTGTCCAAAGGCAGAGTCTGGCATTGCAGCTCTGCCCTATACTTTAGAATGGGGGTGACCTGCAATAGCATGCACAGCCCATGAACAAGAGTGTTTATGGCAATCACGTAATGCAACGAACGGTTCTCCTAGTTTTGCATTAGTTAAATAAATACGAATTATAGAAAACTGCAGAATCCCTTAAACAATAATTGTAAAATCAAATTTGTTAGTGATGAGATCAATTGTATATGACATTATGTGTGTAAAAAAAAAACAATGAAGGAATTACCTGCAAAGTGGTTCTACATGGTCTCTATCAAGGAAATCATGATCACGTTTCACTGAAGCAATATCGATTGGGAATTGAGAATCTGGAATAATAAATTGTATAGTTGTATCACATGAACATAGGTCTCATTCACATGGCCGAATTATAAGGCCACGTTCAGACGTGGTGGAATTGCTGTTGAATTCCGTTGCAGACAGTCCGCAGTGAAATTCTGCAGCAGTCGTTTTTTACACTTCTTTCTATACATTTTCAGGAAAGTTAGTTCAGACGTTGCGGAAAATAGCTGTGCGGAAATTAGGCTGCGGTGCAGAATTTTCCCTCCGCAGCATGCTCATTATGTTGCGGAGAAGAAGCAGAATTTTGCTGCGGATTTCAGCCTTTGCAATGCAAAAACTGAAATGTGTGGCAAGTCCGCCGTGATATCTGCAACGTCTGAATTACCTGTCAAATATGCAAATGTTGGTGCAGATTCGTGGCGTAATTGCCCCGAATCTGCACCAACATTTGCAGCAGAAAAATTCTGCCACGTCTGAACGTGGCCTAAGTGTGTGGGCCCTAGTGTATGCCTGTATACCACTTTTTTCCCTCTTCCGCCACTATCCGCATCAATGCCGCACATAATCTGCGTTGCAAATTCTGTTGCGGCTCTGCCTAAAATGGGCATTAAATTGATGCGGACTAGCCGTTGCATATTGAGGTGAAAGTACTTCCCTTCTCTCCATCAGTGCAGGATAGAAAGAAGGGACAGCCCTTTTCACTAGTAAAAGTAAAAGAAATTCATACTTACCGGCCGTTGTCTTGGTGACGCGTCCCTCTCTTGACATCCGGCCCGACCTCCCTGAATGACGCGGCAGTCCATGTGACTGCTGCAGCCTGTGATTGGCCTGTGATTGGCTGCAGCCGTCACTTGGACTGAAACGTCATCCCGGGAGGCCGGACTGGAGGAAGAAGCAGGGTTGATGTATATTGTGATCGGAAGTCACTGTCCAGGGTGCAGAAACAGTTACTGCCGATCGTTTAACTCTTTCAGCACCCTGGACAGTGACTATTTACTGACGTCGCCTAGCAACGCTCCCGTAATTACGGGTGCACACACGTAGTCCCCCGTAATTACGGGAGCCCCATTGACTTCTATGGGCCTGCCCGTGCCGTAATAACGGCCCGTGATTACGGGCGTTTTTACGTTAGTGTGCATGGGGCCTCAGTCTGGCTGTAGACCTAGAAATACATAGGTCCAGCCAGAATGAAGAAATGTCATGTTAGTAAAACCAATACGCTCCGCAGCACACATAACATCTGCAGACTTCATTGCAGAATTTTGACTCTCCATTGAAGTCAATGGAGAAATTCCGCAATGAGTCCGCAACAAGTCCGCTACACGTCCGCAACAACCAGTGTATGCTGCGGACACCAAATTCCGCACCGCAGCTTATGGTCCGCAGCGGAGGTTTCCCGCAATGTGTAAACAAACCTCACTAAAAAGCTGTGGAAAGCAATGGAGAAACGTGTACGCTGCGGATTTCCGCAGCGGACTGTCCACAACGGAATTCCAGAGCAATTCCGCCACGTCTGGTCATGCCCTGCCTGTACTGCACACGTGACATCACTATTGTGAGTGCATCAGGAATGGCCACAAATGGTCTATGATTTATCTTCAAACCATGACCTGTTGGGGGAACAGGACTACAGTTGAGAAACAATGCTCTAGAAAAATGGAACGAGAGACTGAGGAAATCAGAAAAAAAAAATCTTAGCTCAGTGAGCATAGCTTCCAACTGTTTTTTGGGGGGCATTTGGGTGGTATAACAATAAGTGGCGCTCTATTTGCCCCCGATGGATAAATATTACTATGGTTTAACGTCAGCAATTTCTTTAATATACAGTCAGGATCACTCTTCCATTTGGGCCTCACTTACACGAGAATACTGAAATACAGTATTGTCCCAAATACAGGCAAGTATGTGTTTACATCTACATTATTTTTTTCTATACAGTATTTAGTGTTTTGTCAGTTTTGGTCACAACTGCTTTTTGGATATTGTATAAGAAATCATTGATAGAGCAAAGTCCCACGTGGCCAAGTGTAGGACATGCGTAGTGTGTTGCTCCATAGTTTCAAATATGGAAGAAGTACAATACATATATCAAATGTCAATGAGCCCATAAAATGTAAAGCATCCATGACCCTCTGGATTTATGACCCTCTGGATTTATGACCCTCTGGTATGTGCACACTGCATTTTTTGCCAAGCAGAAAAAATCTGCCTCAAAATGCCTTCATTTTTTTGACAGTTTTTTTTAGGCGGTTTTGAGGCGTTTTTTTTTTTGGTCGCTCTAATTAAGCAATTGCAAAAACCGCTCTAAACTATGCATTTTTTTCCATCTCCCATTGATTTTAATGGAGGTTCAAAGGCAGAAACGGCTAAAAAAAAAAAAAAACGCCTCTACCTCCCATTGAAATGGAGGGAGATTTGGGATCTTATTTGGCAATGATTTTAATGTGGTTTCCATATCAAAAACAGTGCCAAAAAGTGTATCTCGCATTGTCATTAGGAACATACAGAACAATTTTGTGATTATTTTTTAGTAATTTCGGATGTCCTATATAACAGACAATAAATAAGAAATAATAACAGCAGCAGCAGAAATAATCTATGATAATGGAGTAATTATGAAAATTAGTCCCATTCATATCAGTTTCTATAGGGTGAAAGTCAATTTGTAGAATCAGGATGGCGCAGACTATGGGTTCATCGTTGAAAATGAATCTCAAGGCCGGGTCCACTGCTAGAAGGTTCACTATTAACCTGTTAAGCTGACCAGTATTAACATTATTTCATAAAATAAAATGAATGACACAAAAGAAAACCAGATTTCTACAAGTAAGGGCTTATTCATACGAACGAGTGCAAACTCAGATGTGAACATCAGACATTTCTTACGTCCGAGTTGCCCCCGTGCGGGACCTGTTTTCACTAATCCCTCATAGACTTGAGTCCATCGAGGGATCTGTGAAAACAGAAGAAAATAGGACATGTTCTATTTTTCAACGGACCCTTCACACGGTCCGTTGAAACAACGGCCGTGTGAACGGCCCCATTGAAATACACGCGTCCACGTGACGGCCGTTGTTTTAACATCCGGCACATGGACGTCTACAACAGTCGTGTGAATAAGCCCTTAGTCAGACATATTTGTAGTCAGCGGCCCACCCCCAGCTCTAGGCCTCGGATCCCTGCCATTCATAGCTCTGTAGGTTTATCCTGCAGACACAGGTTGGGGCCGCTTAATTATTTTGGTTATTACATAAATATTATTATTGAGTGCACACCGTTACTACTGTATCAAGGACTGGGTGGTCCTGATGAATGGGATCCGCTGTTCTCATGCTGCCTATGTTTTTAGTGGCTGGCATAATTATGGCTTTAAAGCTCATAAAAATCAGCCTTCCCGGGGTGTAAAGTGCAATGGAACAGAATAATGTCATGGATGAAAAGCATAGCAAATTCCATCAGAAGACCTGGTGCTATTACCTTCATAAAGCTGAGCGTATTGAGGAAATCCAGCCGCCCGTAACCACTCGCATGCTTCTTTTGCTTCGAGTTCTGAAAAAAAGAAAGAACATGAAGTAAATGTACTGTCTGGACATTAATGCTTTCTGGATATAGTACTTCATAAATCATTTGTGATACTCATATACTAGAGTAATTTAGCAGTAAAAGAAAAGTACGTCAAGCACACATTCCTATGAAAGGTGCTGCATATTGGCATTGCCAGCATACCTAAATAATAGGTTCTATTGAAGAATGTATTTTGTTTTTAAGTGGCTCAAAATACATTGGAAATGTGCAGCAAATATGCAAATAAAAAACACCGTTTTTTTCTTTTCTTTTTTTTTTAATGATTTGTTTAGCAAGGCACTGAATCAACCATTGCGCCAATGATTGTAACGTACAAAAACACAAAAAGATATTTTTTTTCAATACCTGACAGAATAGTACAGAATGATGCATAAGAGTACATGCACACTACTGTATTATGGCTCCATACAACCTCCACATTACATCACCTATAGACTTCTATTGGGCTACTGTACCTCTGTGTACCTTCAAGTTCATATGGAGGCATACAGAGGCATTTGGCAGAAAAAGGCGTTTAGGAGAGAATGTCTTCGTAATATGGCACCGTACTGAGGTACCATACCGGAGTGCCTATGGCTCAATGGTACAGAGCCGCAGAGACTCCTATGTGCCTCGTAAACTCTGTGGATGCAGTTCTGCCATGTGCATAAGGCCTAATTCTATATGTAAATAAACAAACAAAAAATTTATATGGTTGCATACTGATGAAAAAAATGTACATTCTGCAAGCAGTGAACTGTTTTTCTCCCTACTAGTTGGAAATAACCATTAATAATACAAATTAATAACATAATAAAGGGTGCACTGAGGGGAAAGAGGTTTCCTTGCACCACAAAACCTGCTCTGAGCTGTCCATAAGTAGTGATTAAATGCTAAAATGACATCTGTCACCACCAGGGGGCGATCAATGCATAAGAATTTATTATAGAGGTCAATGGAAGCAGCAAACTCCCCCTAGTGGTGGCTGCATGTGAAATTCGTGAACCATCTGTAAAATGGGGGAGTGGGGGTTTCCGTCTCCACCAATTTAAACCAATATATCCAGAAAACGATACAAAGGGAGCAAAGTAGAATATAACATATATCATGTCAGAAAACACATTGCTCAAACCAAAACAGAAGATCCATTTACACAAATTGAATATCATTCAGATCTGAACTATTTTAAACATTTGTAATGATAATAGATCTAAATACATGAGCCAAACGGTCAACATTGTTTTTGAAAGATATTATTCATTACTGACTATTAATGTAATGAGCGCCCATACATTCAAGTTTACCTTTTCTATCTTTATGAATAAATAGAAAGACTGTCCCTATTGGGTGATCATTTATAGGCGATCATGTCATGTAAACTGTTGATCACCCAGGACCTCTGTATAGAAGCAGCTCACTGGACGGCTTGAACCACCTGCTGATCACCTGTAATTGTAGGAAAAACTATCCGTAAAGTGCAGTCTTCATGGCCGACCCTGTAAGTAATGTCTTATTCTGTAAGGCCTCATGCCCACTTCCGTATTTTCCTTCAGGGTGCTAGCCGTTTTTTTGATGGCTAGCACCTAGACCCATTCATTTCAATGGGGCCATGTACACTTCAGTTTTTTTGACGGTCCCGTTGTTCTGTTCCGACAAAAGTAGAGCATGTTCTACTTTTGTCCAAGATTCCGTGACCGTGTGGCCCATACAAGTCAATGGGTCCGTCAAAAAAACTGAAGGCACACGGAAGGCATCCTTCCCCCGTCCGTGTGTGACACAGTGGTTGGATGCAGCGGTCATATGGTCTGAAAAGTCAACTCAGGAGGCCGGACTGGAGGAAGAAGCAGGGAAGCAGGGAGTTCTAGGTAAGTAGTAAAAAATTTTTTGTTTTGTTTTTTTTTTAAATGAAACATTAATAATCTATATTGTGAGCGCCGCACATGGTACTCACTGTCCAGCGGTTGTCTCTGTCCAGGGTGCTGCACTGATCGGCAGTAACTCTTTCAGCACCCTGGACAGTGACTACCGCTGGACAGTGAGTAGCATGTGTGGCACTCACAATATCGTGTACATAGTGTGAATGGGAACAGTTTCCTCTCGGAATCTGAAACACGGAAGTGTACACGGAGTGCAAACGGGAAGCACACTGATCCAATCACGGATATACGGATCCGTGAAAACGGTGATGGAAGTGTGCATGAGGCCTAAGAAGGAAATGACTGTGATACTAGCTAAGAAAAGGAACTGCTGCTCTAACATGTAAAGTACTGTGCATACTGAGGGTAGGGCTACTCGGAGCGGCCCTGACACGGTCGCAACGCGGCTAACTACTGCGCCGGCACCATGTTCGGTGCGGCTGTCAAACAGCCTGTTAGTGGGCGCATGTTAACGCGGGTAAACCGTCCCTTTATCTGAAAAATCGTGCGGCCATGAATTAATACACCCTTTATGGCCGCACGATTTTGCAAATTACAAGAACTTACCCCCTATTCATTCTCTATGGGAGTGTCAGAGATAGCCAAGTGCAGTGTTGGGCTATCTCCGGCGCTGCCATAGAGAATGAATGGAGCGGCAGTGCGCATGCGCATGTAACCGGAATACCCCTTAACAAGGTATTTGACAGCCGCTCCTACATAGTGCCGGCGTGGTTATTGGCCGCGTTGCAACCGTGTCAGGGCCGCTCCGTGTGGCCGTACCCTAAGAGAGGAGGAACACTCACGATCACATGTAAAGTTTCATTATTTGAGAGGAGATGTGATTTAAAAATGAACATGCCTGACTAGAATTAGTGAGGGGAATATATTATATGGTGTATGCCAGTAATAAAAGAAGAACATCTTGGCACACACTTGTTTTTCGCAAAAATTTGTGACTGTTTTCACTTTTACGCTGCGCCCACCACTTCTAAAAAAAAAGTGTGCATGGTTTAGTAAAATGGGGAGCAGCCCAAAAAATGTACTATAATTTACAACAGAAAGTGGCATCAATTTTAGCAGAAAGTTACGGAAGCTTGTACAGTAACTGGCGTTGATTTAATTTTGTGGTGCACGGAAAGCCCAAGATGCAACAAATTTATTAATAAATTTGTTGCATCTTACTCCAGCAGCCTACATGATAAGACTGGCATATGAAACGCCAGTATTTGGGTCAGTTCACACAGAGTTTTTAGTCGCTGAATTTAAAGCGGAAACTACATCGGGTCAATGCCAAAAAAACGGCCCAAGTTGTTCCACAATGATTTCAATATGAGGCAAAGTTGTTTTTTTCCCCCCGGCTATCTTTTGGCCCCATGCCAAAAAAAAAAAGCGTCATGCTCTTTCTTTTAGCAGTTTCCGTTTCGGACCTCCCATTGAAATCAATAATCAATGGTAAGCAAGAAAAACCTGCGGCACTCGTTGTGAGCGTTTTTTTGCATCATTTTTTGCCTACGGTTTTTACATTAGATTCAACGTTGTGGACAAAAAAACGCCAAAAACACGGAAAGAAAAAGCAACGCTGGCCATTCAAAATCTTCCTCAATATTACTGAAGGAATGTTGAGGCAGATTTTGTTCTGCCTGATAAAAACTTAATGTGAACTATGCCTTAGTAAATCCACCGGATTGTGTCTGGTACTTGAAGTTGGAATCTTATGAGCTGAAAAAAAACACAACAATGTAGCCTTATAAATTTCCTGCGTTGTAATCTATTGCTATTAATAAGCCATGAGCAAAAAATCATGGGGCATCAATAACTGATGAATAAAGAGATGCCATGTGTAAAGAATCATTAAAAGCTGACTCCTACGTAATTGACATGTAGAAAACTTTATATAGGACTTTACCCTTCCCTACCAAGGGAAAAAGGGAATGCACACAGTAGAAAGGGTCCGTAGGAATTCACTATTAGGGTAAGTTCACACGTAACATAAAAACTGTGAATTTTCTGCAAGGGATTTCGCTGCGGAAAATCTCATCCACACGCTGCGTAAATGATAAGTGGAAAAACTGCTCAGAAATTGACCTGCGGAGCAGATTTTTAATCCGTAGCATGTCAATTGTGTTTGCGTAATCGCTGCTTTTTTGTTGTGGGTTTTCCCAATTGAATTCAATGTGAGATAAAATCTGCTACAATTAGTAGATGTTGCGATTTTTGCAGCGTAAAAGCTGCGATTCCGCGGCAAAAACCGCAACTCAGAAAAAAAGAAATCTTATACTTACCCAGAATCCTGTGCTTCTTTGTCCAGGCCGGCCTCCTGGGATGACAATTCATCCCATGTGATTTCTGCAGCCGATTACAGGCTGCAGTGCTCACATGGGATAAAACGTCATCCCGGGAGGCTGGTCTGCAGAATGTCAGAGGGTAAGCATGGGAGGGGTTTTTTTTTTGCTTCTGTTTTCCGCAGCGGACATTCCAGCCGAAAAACTGCAGCACAATTTGGTGCGTTTTTTTGTCTGGAATTTCCTGCGGCGCCAAGGGTAGATACGCTGTGTAATTTTACGCCGTGTATCCGCCCTGTGTGAACATAGCCTTAGGGTAGATTCACACATACCATTCTGATGCCATTTTTGATGCAGTTTTATTAAGCCAAAGCCAGGAGTGGATCCAAAAGAGAGATGTTTAAGCTTTTCCTTTATACTTTTCCTTTCTTTTGGATCTGCTCTTGGCTTTGGCAAAAAAAAACAAAAACGTCTTATATTCTAGCAGGAAGGGGAATATGAGATTCAATTGGTGGGGTAAGACCAGAGGACAATATAAGGCTCTGTTCACATCTGCGTTCCAGGTTCAGTCCTGTCATAGGAAGAGAACAATGTTAATACCGGAAGCACTGGATCCGTTGCATGACGGAAACCAATGGCGCACGACAAAGCCCATTGACTTTAATGGGTTTTGTCAGGTTTCCTTTATGGTTTCTTTATTTTGCCCGACAAAATAGTCCAGCATGCTGCACTATTTTGTCCAGCAAATTCGACTGGATGGTCTTCTGCTCAAATGTTAAGAGAGCCTTAGTCTAAGTTTATACCATATTGGTTATACGTTTTTTTTGTTCTTGTATATAGGAGTATTGATAAGCATGGTTGACTATGCTTTTTAATACAGTTGAGGCAAAGCTATACAAGCCAAATTTATGCCAAAAAGGCTCCTTTTTGCATACGTTTGGCTTTGGGCTTGTCTGCTACACATATATATATATATTAGGGCACGTTAGACATATATATCAGAAAAAGTTTTTGGCATAAAAGCCAAATGTAAGGCCAAAATATGGCGTGAACCTAGTCTAAGGTCAACGATGGAGCGGCAAGATCAGTTAGGAGGGAATTAGTAGATGAGGTCTGATCTTATAGTGGTAACGTAAGGAGTAAAAGACCTGGTCTCAAAACATAATTGGAGGCCATTGAAGAAATCGGCAAAGACGAGAAGCAGGTATGGAGTGGTAGGAGGAAAAAATTAGTCTTGCAGCAAAGTTCATGATAGATTCAAGAGGTGAAAGTCTAGTTGACGGAAGGTCAGACTTGATGACCTTGTAGGAGTTAAGATAATAAGTAACAGTATTATGGGGTAGTAGTTTACTAGGCTCCTTAGTCAAGAACTGTATTTCTTGGAGATGTTGTGTGATAAGCCGAATAATGAGATGTTCTGGATGTAAGAAATGAAGGAGAGGCTTAACCCATTGCTAGACCACGGCAGCGAGCTTATTAACTACGAATAATGATAGTACCATTTACACAGTCTGAACTTTCTTCATAGATGTGTGGGTAATATAAGTTATTAGGTGGATTAACTTTATAGTGGTGTTTCAACGTCTATTTCAAGCTATTGCAGTGATATAGCAATAGCCTTCCTTCTATGCATGCTACTTTGTGATGGTTTTAAGAAAGATCTCATGTTTCTTCCCCAGTATAAACAATGAAAAGACGTTCTTAGGAACATAAAATGTCTAAGAAAGAACTTACAAGCAACATTTGTACTTAGAGGATTTTTTTTTTTTAAAGTACAGTAGGAGACGTGAACATAAGACACAGCACTAACTCTCCAGTATAAACATAACTTTAACTGAGACCTTTGAGTTTTGACTAAACGCATTAACAATAGTTAGTGGAGCCAATCTGAGCTATCCTTTTTTGGCCCATTGTTTTTGCTGGAAAGACTCTGCGCCAGCTCATTAGTCTTTATTTACTTAGACAGCAGTTTAATGCCTTGGCCTCTGTGACTTTGTAACATGTGAGAGTACATACAGTTCTTATTAAAGAAAAAAATACACTGCAAATATCTTTAAAAGAACACATCTGCACCCAAGGTAACATCGCTGCGGACAGCTTAAATGCATCTAGTTAAAGGGGTATTCCCAGAACTAACATTTGTCATATATCCACAAAGTTTTATCACTCGGGGCCTTACCGCTGGGACTCCCATCGATTTTGAGAACGGGGGTCCTGTGTCCCCCATTTTTCGGCACCCTACCCTGTGCCAGTCACTGCACTGGTTGCTGATTTACTTTAGAATACAATTTAAACTTTTTACTCTCACACATAAAGCTCTCCTCGGTGCTGCACCTCCCATTATTATTATGATTATTATTCCTATCCTAAAAATGTTTTGTCAGAGAATATGTCTTATATCTGCAACATACATGTCAAAATTTCTGTCAGGTTTCCGTTGCTCTTTGACGGCCAGAATAGTGCAGCAGGCAATTCTATTCCTTCCAGTAAAAAAACAAAAGACAAAACACAGACTGCCCCATTATGAATGGGATCCATACCAAAACAGTTCCTGTAAAAGCGAAAACCATGACGTAAGTGTGAACAGAGCTGTACAATTTGCTGCCATACATATCTGACACTTTTCTTTACTCAAAAATGTTGTACAATGACTGACATTTTTTAAAATGCTACTCCTACTCAGTATTCCGTCGGAAAAAGTTGCACATTTTGGCACACACTTATTTTGCACAAAATTGTGAGATTTTTTTCACTTTTATGCCGATCTCGCTACTTTAAAAAAAGTAGGTGGGGCTTATCAGAGAGGCACAGCCTCCTGCAGCTCAACACACTTACTATATATTACGCCAGAAATTGTTGTAAATCATAGCGAACATCTACGGCAGCTCATAGCTGGTGTCGATTTTAATTTGTGGCACATGGACATCCCAAGATACAACATTTATTAAGAGGCCAAAGTAAGGCCTCATGCACACGACTGTGGTCTTGTGTCCGCAATTTATCTGCAGTTTTACGGATAAATTGCGGACCAATTCATTTCTATGGCCCCATGCAAACGACCGTGGTTTTCACGGATCCGCGTGGGGGCTGCAAATCCGGACCACAAAAAACAAGTAATTTTACGGTCCGGATTTTCGGCTTCACAAACTGGTGACATCAATTTTTTTGGTGAATCCTAATGACACACCAATGCACAACAAAAGTTTTTTTGCAGACAAATGGACTGAAACGGATCCGTGGTTTTGCGGCCCACAAAACCACTACGGTTGTGTGAATTAGGCTTAAATCTGGCCCAAAGTATATTAGAAACAAAATGCGGACAAATTCTGCAACGTGTAATGATGGGGGCAAGGAAACAGACAAGTGAGCCCTAATCTACCCGCCACTCAGTCCCTGCCTACTTGCAACGGCCCGCCCTAGGCGACGGGGTACAACTGGGCGACGGTCCCTACGCTCAATAAGTGCACGACAGACAAACAGACAAGGGTACACAGAAGCAAGGGAAAAGGGGCAGTTGCCCACGGCAACACCGTGAGCAACAAGAGAGGTGAACGAGCCGAGTCAAACCAGGAGTGTACGAGGTACCAAATGCAGAGCAGGAGAGTAGTGAACAAGCCGAGTCAAACCAGGAGTGTACGAGGTACCAAACGCAGAGCAGGAGAGTAGTGAACAAGCCGAGTCAAACCAGGAGTGTACGAGGTACCAAACGCAGAGCAGGAGAGTAGTCAGTAAGCCAGGGTCAATATGAAGCAGGGTCAAATGGTACAAGAAGCTGCAGCAGGGCCAGGAAACAAAACGAGAAGAATCACAAGCAAGGAGGAACAGGAAAGGCAGGTATAAATAGACAGAGGGCGGGAGCTAGCTCTGTCTGGCCAGGCTGTGATAGGCTCTCCCACTCCTAAGCCTGCCATCCTGAGTGGTGGAAGATAGAGTCAGTCTCACAGACATAGAAGCAGGTGCAGACTGATTACCTATGGGCGTGGATACAGAAGCTGTGCCTGGCAGATCCTTAACACAACGTGTAGATAAGATTACTTGAGGTGTCATTTACTTTGCTGGTAGTGTATAACACATCAGATTTGCCGTAGGAAAATCCACATGACAAATCTACACATAATACGCATCGGGTTCATGTGGCCTATAACAGCAGAAGGCAGCATACACCGTAATAGCTTCTATGGAAAGGTGTTGTCTCATGTGGTCTTAGTCCAGTACACAGAAGACGCACAGTGAAACTTTCTATCAGTCACCAGGAAGTAACTTCCAGAACATGACAAATCAGCGTTATATAACTGTATAATAGGAAATGACCACCCAAAACCAGCCACATGTATGTGTATCCCATTATAGAAGTTCTAACCATTTTGGTATTTATGTTTATAGACTTGCGTATAAAAGAAGGACAACATTTTTGTACTATGTGCTATGACGAAGGATGTTTATCCAAAACGCGTAAGCGAAACCTGTGCTCCTTGGTAATGCCGTGGTTGTTTTAAAATGTTAAAATAAAGAAGCAAAGATTTTACTACATTGCCGTGGATTTGTGTCGCTGGAATTTCTCCCTCCAACATTTTTGTAATCGTATTGAGTCATTTCTCTTATTCTGTCAGTATGGGATCAGCACACTTCCTAAAATCTGCCTCTATTTAAAGTGGTAGACGTGTTTGCTAATCACAAATGATCATAGTGGTGGATCTGTCACGGTGGGTGTGTGGACCCACTGGGCCATACCGCCGCAGCGGGATAGCAGCTGGCCAACAGGATACCAAGTCAACGTCTATAGTTCGAATAGGGGTACCTGTGTAAATTCAGACAGTAGCGATGGTTAGGCTTGGATGGGACCTTGACAGCAGGCAGACACCAGGCGCGGTGTAACACAGCAGGCGTAGTATACAGCACAACATGACTCCAACTCTCTATGGCACAAGAACAAGGTAGAACGGGATACAGGTAACAGGTACGGGAACACTGGGAACTGGAAAACACTAAGGGACCATTGGCAAAGACTAACACGGATAAACACAACAACGCTCAGGCAATAAAGGAAGGGGCAGGGCCCTTCTTATAGTCCAGGGTGATCATGGGCTAATTTCACATACTTTTCAGGTGTGCGCGCTGGCCCTTTAAGGCCGGGCACGAGCATGCGCACGCACCCTATGGGACACAGCAGCGTGAAGCGAAAGTGAGCGCTGGTGTCTCCTGAGGAGGAGATGCGGGCCAGCGCTCACAGATCCATGGCTGCGGCTGTCGGAAGGTGAGTAATCCAGACGGTCCGTGGCCATGGGCGCTACAGGATCTATCCATAAATCTATATTACAAGATGAAATCCATCTTTGACTACAATGGGAAAACATAAAAGTTAAGAAAAACTCTAGTAAAAAAAAACAACAACATTGATCTTGCTTTAACCATGCCCTATCATTATCCATTTTTACCATTATCATTGGGCATACATTCCCAGTCATTGCGATTGAAATTTGTTAGTACATTATGATCATTCAAATGAATGGCTGACCGTATAAAAAATGGATGGTCCCAGATCAGTCAAAGCAAGAGCTGCTTTGTGCAGTGAGTTCCCGCACTGACTTATTGAGTGCAGTATCCCCTTCTATGCCCTTCTATGCCCTATCATTGCAAATAGAGTAGTGTCGTCCTTGTGGGACAACCCCTTTAAATTTATGTCAAATTTCAAGCCAGAAAGTTCCCCTTTAAGGAAATGGGCATTAGTTGGCTGGCATGGAGAAAGGAAACCAGCCTGTGACTGTACGAAATAGATATTTCTCTTTGGCATTAGCCCATTGGACTGGTGGATTAAAGAACTACTAGTAGATCACAGCACGGCATGGTAACTTTGTAGTGGTCCGCTGACTTTCTTTAGAAACTTTAATGGGTTTTACACCCAGACAGACCTTCCTCATCCTATTTATTTTATTTAACACATATTTTATAGCAATTAATATGAAATAGATGGCTAAAATAAAAAAGGAAAAGTGTAACAGCAGAACGTATAGTTCATCCCGCCACCAGCATTGGGTTTGGTATTTCTAGATTAATAGCTGGTTTCAATATTAACCTCATGTTTGTCGTTTGTCTACATATTTGGCAACCTGATTGAATACTTTGGATAGAATTTGTAAGTTTAGTCTCATTTGCTACAAAATAAAATAGAGACATCCCATGGGTTGCAAGAATTGGCAGTAACTGAATGTTTGTATAGGTCGTGTAAATTATAGTTTCAAGAGTGTGAATATCCATACAGTCTAGTAAATGTTAAGGGAAACTCTTGTGAAAAACTGGGTTTCCCATATGAATTGTTACCAGAGATCATTCAAGATTCAGGAAATTCTTCATGTGTTCTTTTACGAATCCTAATGGATCTCATTGACTTATGGTCCATCAGGTTTGCTTATAGAATAATGTAGCATGCTTCGCTTTTCTGACCGTGTGATATGTGAGCCACATTTTGCCGCACAACGGCGAGCTGTAATGTTATTTCTGTGATAATCGCAAGATATCCAACACTGTTGGATATTTGCAATGTCTTGTATTCACACAGGCTAGCATTGCATGTTACAACACTTCATACGGCATAATGCTATAAAACAGTCACAAAAGTAGAGCACAAGATATGACACGAAAGGTCAGACGTTATGCGGAGCTTGTAAGACACAATTCTGTCTTCAAATGTGGCAAAAACCGCATATATTATCAATTACAGTCGCAGTTTTTCAATACAATGTAACTGTATCTATTTAAAAACATGACCCACCTCAGGGACCCGCACCTATCTCTAGAACGGGGGCCCCTAAACTCTGTTCTAGCTTTTTGTGCTCACGCTTACTCTCGGCCACTTCCTGATTACATGGTCGGGACATGGTCGGGAGTTACGGAGACAGCATAGCTCACTGAGCTACGCTGTCTCCGTAAGTCCCACAGTAGTGAATGGCAGTTACAGAAGTAGCGTAGCATGCGAGATACACTGTTTCCGTAACTACTATTCAGTACTGTGGGAGTTACGGAAACAGTGGAGCTCAGCGAGTTACGCTGTTTCCATAACTTCCGAACATGTAAATAGTAATTAGACAAGAAGTCTCACAGGACAAATACGTGTCAAGGTGGGAGACAACACTCAACCACCCATATAAATAATTAGAGATAAGGACTCTAACAATCTATGATAAACAAGAGAAAAAAAGGAGTCCATACATATCAACATATGGAAGAATTAAACATCTTTATTGATAACATAAAATACACTAAATGACATAGACAGAGAATCTAAAATAAATCCTTGTACGGATCACATATGTATACATTGATAGCAGTATATATATATATATATATATATATATAATACACTGATGGTATGCACAATTACTGTGGCTCAATGTAGCTCCAACATAGGGTGCATCACAGTAGGAGTAATTTGAAATGTAAGCTGTGCAAAGAGGGACAATATGCCTAACTCAAAAAGGCCTGTGATAACTCAAAAGTGATTGGTGCCTTGGAAAAACGGTATAAAGCCAAGTTTAAGTCCGATAGATGCACTTACCCATATATGGGAGATTGAGTAGGACCCAGCGGTATAGAAGAGCGCCCCGACGCGCGTTTCGCCTGTGAGAAAGCCACAGGCGAAACGCGCGTCGGGTCGCTCTTCTATACCGCTGGGTCACACTCAATCTCCCATATATGGGTAAGATTTTGCAACCCCTATCTGCTATTGCAGCAGCTCGGCGCTGCAATGTAGATTACAGTAACGTTTTTATTTTTAAAAAACTAGCATTTTTGGCCAAGTTATGACCATTTTTGTATGTATGCAAATGAGGCTTGCAAAAGTCCAAGTGGGCGTGTTTAAAGTAAAAGTCCAAGTGGGCGTGTATTATGTGCGTACATCGGGGCGTTTTTACTACTTTTACTAGCTGGGCGTTCTGACGAGAAGTATCATCCACTTCTCTTCACAACGCTCAGCTTCTGGCAGTGCAGACACAGCCGTGTTCTCGAGAGATCACGCTGTGACGTCACTCACTTCCTGCCCCAGGTCCTGCATCGTGTTGGCCACATCGGCACCAGAGGCTACAGTTGATTCTGCAGCAGCATCAGCGTTTGCAGGTAAGTAGCTACATCGACTTACCTGCAAACGCCGATGCTGCTGCAGAATCAACTGTAGCCTCTGGTGCCGATATGTCCTCGCTCGTCCGACACGATGCAGGACCTGTGAGTGACGTCACAGCGTGATCTCTCGAGAATACGGCTGTGTCTGCACTGCCAGAAGCTGGGTGTTGTGAAGAGAAGTGGATGATACTTCTCTTCAGAACGCCCAGCTAGTAAAAGAAGTAAAAACGCCCCGATGTACGCACATAATACACGCCCACTTGGACTTTTACTTTAAACACGCCCACTTGGACTTTTGCAAGCCTCATTTGCATAAATACAAAAATGGTCATAACTTGGCCAAAAATGCTCGTTTTTAAAAAATAAAAACGTTACTGTAATCTACATTGCAGCGCCTATCTGCTGCAATAGCAGATAGGGGTTGCAAAATCTGGTGACAGAGCCTCTTTAAAGAGGCTCTGTCACCAGATTATCAAATCCCTATCTCCTATTGAATGTGATGGGCGCTGCAATGTAGATAACAGCAAAGTGTTTTTTGTTTTTTTTTAAAACGATCATTTTTGCCCAAGTTATGAGCAATTTTATATTTATGCAAATGAGCTTTTCAATGGACAACTGGGCGTGTTTTCTCATTTTACCAACTGGGCGTGTATTGTGACGTCACCCACAGGCCTGGAGCCGATGTATCTTCTTTGTCCGACAACAAGGTTGAAGGACCTGTGGGTGACGTCACGCTGTGTCTGCTGTGAAAGAAGCTGGGTGGGAACAATGAGAAGTGTATGATGCTGATTTGTCAGCGTCATACACTTCTATTCACAATGCCCAGTTGGTAAAAACACAATACACGCCCAGTTGGTAAAAACACAATACACGCCCAGTTGGTAGAACGAGAAAACACGCCCAGTTGTCCATTGAAAAGCTCATTTGCATAAATATAAAATTGCTCATAACTTGGGCAAAAATGATCGTTTTAAAAAAAAACAAAAAACACTTTGCTGTTATCTACATTGCAGCTCCGATCACATTCAATAGGAGATAGGGATTTGATAATCTGGTGACAGAGCCTCTTTAAGTTTGGTCTTAAGCAAGTGAAATGCAGCTCGATTGGGTTGAGATCTGGTGATTAACTTGGCCATTGTAGAATATTCCACTTCTTTGCCTTAAAGGAACAGTGTCACCACAAAAAAAAAATTCATGTCAGTTTAATGTTAGTGTTTTATTAAAAACGTTTTTATTTATTTGTGTGTTTGTGTGTTACTTTTTTCTATTTTTTCACTTTTTCTTCCCTATGGGGGCTGCCATTTTTTTTTCCATTTCTGTATGTGTCGATTAACGACACATACAGACATGGAATATGGCAGCCACAGTCCCATAGGGACTGCGAACGGGTCCCGTCCCATCCACTTCTGTGTACGCCGTCTGTGTGGGAACTGCGCATGCGCCGCTCCCACACAGTCCAATTTGAAATGCGCGCCGTCCGGCGCCATTTTCCTGTGGACCGGAAGTCGCGGCCGGACAGTAAGATTACTACTTCCGGTCGCGGCTTCCGGACTTGTGCACTTGGACCAGCGGCAGCAGACGGAGCGGACGGGCCGGAGGGAGCCGTGGCGGCAGGAGCAGGTAAGGGATTTCTATGTATGTTCGTGTTTGTGTGTGTTTACTACTGTATGTAAACCTACTACACTGTGTGTTAGCTCAAAAAATGGCGACACACAGTGTAGGAGGTTAGACCGTTCAATCCCCTCGTTTATCCCGGCACTAGCCAGGATAAAGGAGGGGGGAATTCTCAGAGCTCACTAGGGCGAGTGCTTTTTTCCCAATTTTGCAGCAAAAAGCAATGTGGTTGCTTTACCACATGCAATGCTGCAATTTTGGGAATAGCTCCATCTAGTGACCAGCAATGGGAAATATTATAAATTAGAATCTAATTTATAATATTTCCTGACTCGTGAAAAAAAAAAAAAAAATTTGAACAATGTTTAATCCCCTACATGTTTTGCTGGCAACACATTCCCTTTAAACTCCTGGGTTGATTTCGCAGTATGTTTTGGGTCATTGTCCATCTGTACTGTGAAGCAACGTCCGATCAACCTGCTGCATTTGGTTGAATCTGAGGAGAAAGTACATCCATGAAAAAACTTCAGAATTCATCCGGCTGCTTCTGTCTTCAGTCACATCATCAATAAACACTAGTGACCCAGTGCCTTTGGCAGCCATGCATGCCCATGCCATCACACTGCCTCCACCATGTTTTACAGAGGATGTGGTGTGCTTTGGATCATGAGCCGGTCCAAGCCTTCTCCATACTTTTCTCCTCCCATCATTCTGGTACAGGTTAGTCTTAGTTTCATGCTGTTCCAGAACTGGGCTGGCTTCTTTAGATGTTGTTTGACAAAGTCTTATCTGGCCTTTCTATTTTTGAGGCTGATTAATGGTTTTCACCTCGCGGTGAACCCTCTGTATTTGCTCTCATGAAGTCTTCTCTTTATGGTAGACTTAGATACTGATACCCCTACTTCCAGGAGAGTGGTCTTCACTTGGGTAGATGTTGTGGAGGGGTTTTTCTTCACCATGGAAAGGATTCTGTGATCATCCACCACTGTTGTCTTCCGTGGACGCCCAGGCCTTTTGGAGTTCACGAGATCACCAGTGCGCTCTTTTTTTATTTTTTTTCAAGAATGCACCAAACTGTTGATTTGGCCACTCCTAACATTTGTGCTATCTCTCTGATGGATTTCTTAATTTTTTTCATCCTAACGATGGTCTGTTTCACTTGCATTAAGAGCTCCTTTAACCTCATGTTGTGGGTTCACAGCAACAGCTTCCAAATGCAAATGCCACACCTGGAATCAACTCCAGACCTTTTACCTGCTTAATTGATGATGGATTAACGAAGGAATGTGAATACCCTGATATTAAAGCTGAGCACTTTAAGCCCATATTGATTATGTAACTGTATATTCAATATGTTTTGGTAAACCGCTAAAATGCCAAAACTTGTGTCACTGTCCAAATAATTCCGGACCTAACTGTACTAAATATTTCCACATTATTAATCAGACCTGAGTAGTTTCCAAATCTTAAGTGACATTCTCGGTGAACTTCAGGGCGCTCTTCGTGAAATAAATATGTGTGTTGGTAAATATCCATCATGTACATTTATCTAGTGTTCTTGCAATCGTAACCTCCACAAAATCATAACATAATTGTTGGCGGAAAGAATTGAGATGTCCATTCCCTCATTAACAAGTATAATCAACCCATCAGAATGGGCAAGTCAATGCTACATGAAGAGGTTGACAGACACCTTAGGCACCACCCATCTTTCCAGAAGCAATAAAATTGAACCAGAATAAGCTATCCTATCTATTTTTCTGCTGGCAGTAGACTTTTTTTTTTTTTAGAGGGCCTGCCCCTATATACATTAAGTTGTCGGTGGATCAAGCAGGAATTGGTGGTGTCCACCACATTTTATGTCTGGGCAACATAACACTGCAGAATCTTTTGACAAATCAGATACACAATATATATTCACATACCTAAGATAAAGGGGTTTTCCTTGAATATACATTAGTAGAATCAATGTGTGTGGATAGCACATCAATGTGTGATTGGTGGCAGTTAAATCCCCAGGACCCCACACTGATCAGCAGCTTGTCGATGCGTACGTGTGGTTGTGATTCTGCTGATGGATGGGGGTCCCAGGGATCAGACCGCCACCAATTAATCAATGATTGCCTATCCTCAGTGTCTCCCACTTTATCCTGGGCTTACGTCAGATAAGGGAGCATATGGGCCCTTTTACACCAGTCAATTATCGGGCAAAAGGGCATACAGATGTAGCCGTCTACAATTTGACTTTTTACCCCCTTCCCCCTGCTTACATTCTGGGCCCTAATGACCAAGCAATTTTTTAAGTTTTTCCATCGTCACATTCGAAGAGCTATAACTATTTTATTGTTCCGCCGATGCAGTTGTATGAGGGCTTGTTTTTTGCGGTACGACTTGTAGTTTTTATTGGTACCATTTGAGAGTAGATGCGACTTTTTGATCACTTTTTATCACATTTTTTTAAAGTCAGGATTAACAGAAAATTTTTCCATTGTTTTTTATTTTATTTTTATAGCGTTCACCATGCGGGTTAAATAATGTAACAGCTTTATAGTCGGGGTCGTTATGGACGCGGCGATACCAAATATGTGTAACTTTTTTGCTTTATTGTGTTTTTTTAATAGTAAAGCATTTTGTAAGGGGAAAAAGTGTGTTTTTCATTTTTTTATTCACATTTTTTTAAATTAACTTTATTCAACTTTTTTTTTTAACTTGTCCTGCTAGGGGACTTTCATATGCGATCATCCGATCGCTTTTATAATACACTGCAATACTTTTGTATTGCAGTGTATTACTGCCTGTCCGTTTAAAACGGGTGTCAGTGGGACGAGAGGGAGCTCCCTCCCTCTCTCCAAAACCACTCAGATGCGGTGCACGCTATTGAGCACCGCATCTGAAGGGTTAAACGGGTGAGATCGATACTAATATCGATCTCACCCGGCAGAGCAGGGACGCCCCCAGCCCTCAGCTGCCTCTGGCAGCTGAGAGTAGGGAGATTTGACAGCTCCCTGCTCTGTTTACTTTATTCTAATGCAGCGCCGTGGAATGGCGGCGCTGTAGAATAAAGCCCATTAAAGGCTAATCGGCGGTCATTAAGGGGTTAACGCGTTAAATACACAATGCAAGTAACTTTATCTTGACTTTTTTTAATGACTTTTCAATGGCTTTTGTTGTGTGATATCACGCTGCAGCAAGTTGTCAGAGTCAAGATAAAGATGGCTACATCCGAACACTGGACACTCGTTCCCGATAATTGTCCTGTGTAAATGAGCACCGATCAGCGAGCTGTGTAAGACCACCTTAAGAGACCTGACAGATTTCCTTAATTCCACTACCAAATGTATTGTATGAATTAAATACATGGTGTAGCGGCTGTTTAAAAGATTATGTTACTGTCTAACGTCCTCCAACAAACTGTAATGTGAAAGCCACCTCTCAAAAAAAGTTCATGGGCTGCTTGCTAAGGGTATGTTCAGACGGCCAAATTTCAGACGTATACGAGGCGTATTATGCCTCGTTTTACGTCTGAAAATACGGCTCCAATACGTCGGCAAACATCTGCCCATTCATTTGAATGGGTTTGCCGACGTACTGTGCAGACGACCTGTTATTTACGCGTCGTCGTTTGACAGCTGTCAAAAGTCGACGCGTAAAAATACAGCCTCGTCAAAAGAAGTGCAGGACACTTCTTTGGACGTTTTTGGAGCTGTTTTCTCATAGACTCCAATGAAAACAGCTCCAAAAACGGACGTAAAAAACGCCGCGAAAACGGCGTGAAAACGCCGTGAAAAATGCGAGTTGGTAAAAAAACGTCTGAAAAGCAGGGTCTGTTTTCCCTTGAAAACAGCTCTGGATTTTCAGACGTTTTTGTTGACTACGTGTGAACATACCCTTAGTGTGAACTCCATACAATTTATAATCTAAACATGAAAAGGTGATACATTGCTTTATATTGTGCTACGATAGCACAGGGTGTTTTTCTACATCTTGTACTTTTAGGTCACCATATCAACTAATCAATCAGAGATCAATCTAAGAAAATGGTTCTTTACAAGGCAGCATTGTTTGCAGATTACTCAGCCATGTTGTACAAACACGATGTAGTAATCAGATCTAAGAACTAATCTTGTAAGTGTCGTGAACTGCTGAATGAGTGTAGGGGCTGGAGTGAAGAGCAGTCTATTCATTGAGGTCCTTTTACACGGGCCAATGATCAGGCGAACGAACACTCATACAAACTGATCATTGCAAGCACTCATTTATACCTCCCAGCTTTCAAGTATCACAAAGAGGAGCAACCGATGCGGCACGAGGCGCAGCAATTTTTTTCCTTTTAAGTAACGCCTCTAATTCCACCCAATCCCCGCCCATACACACCCGGTTCAGCCCACACAGTATAATGCTCCCATAGTGCCTCCCACACAGCATAATACCAAATAGCTGCCACCATACAGTATAATGCCCCCATAGCTGCCACCATACAGTATACTGCCCCATAGATGCACCCATACAGTATAAAGCCAACACAGATGCCCCCACACAGTATAATTCTCACACAGATGCCCCATACAGTATAATGTCCACACAGATTCTCCCATGCAGTATAATGCCCATACAGATGCCCCCATGCAGTATAATGGCCAAACAAATTCCCCCATACAGCATAATGCCCCCATAGCTGCCCCATACAGTATAATGCCCCCTTAGCTTCCCCTAGTGACAGTGCCCTTGTAGTGACACAGTGCCCATGTACATAGCGCCACAGTGTACCCTGTAGATAGTGCCCCAGTGTCCATGTAGATAGTGCCACACCCCCTTGAAGATAGCGCCACCCCCTGTAGATAGCGCCATTGGGACTCCCTCTAGAAGCAGCATCCCCAGCCAGAGCATAGGCCGGGGATTCTGCTCCTAGAGGGAAGCCCTGATGTCACTGTCCATATGTGGACAGTGATGTCAGTGGCTATTCCTTGAGCGGAATCCCCGTTGCCGACTCTCGCTGGGAATTCCGCTCCAGGAGGAGCCCCTGACATCAATGTCCATATATGAACAGTGACCTCAGGGGTTTACTCTAGGAGCGGAATCACCAGCCAGATCATTGGCAACGGGGATTCCGCTCAAGGAGTAGCCACTTATCAGCTTCCTGCTTCAGAATTACTTCAGAGCGGAGGAGCAGAGGGAGCTCCTCCGCTCGCCGAAGACGCCCCGGGCACTGCGCTACTTTAAGCGCTGTGCTCTGGAAGCCCTTGACATTACTGTCCATACATGGACACTGACGTCAGTGGCTACTCCTTGAGCGGAGTCCCCGTTGCCTGGGATTCCGCTCCAGGAGGAGCCCCTGACATCAATGTCCATATATGGACAGTGACTTCAGGGGTTTCCTCTAGGAGCCGAATCCCCGGCCAGATCATCGGCAACGGCATTTCGCTTAAGGAATAACCACTGATGTCACTGTACAGAAAGGGACAGTAAACTTAAGGGCTTCCCCGAGCACAGAGCTTAAAGTTGCGCTGTGCCCGAGGAGTCCTCAGCAAGCAGAGGAGCTCCCTCTGCTCCACCGCTATGAATTAATTCTGAAGAAGGGAGCTGATGGTTCGCTGCTTTAGAATTGGGTTCAACTGTATCGGCATCCTGAGGACGCAGATACTGTTGACAGCGGGACATACCCCCGGGACAGCGGAACAGCGTTCAGATCAGGTTACAACAATCACATTTTTATGATCACTTTGTGATACAGTGCAAGCAACAAAAAAAAGGGGGTTTATGGTGCCCAGATAAATGCAATATAATCTTTAGTAAAAAGAGTATGGTCACCTAGGTTATTGTATGGCTATTGTACAGTGCTAAAGCTATACCAAGCAGCTAGTCAACGAAATTACGTGCCTCCATATGTAATAAAGACATGTAACAACACAGGATCAATGAGAATGAGGTATGTATATGTGTATATACATATATATTGTGAGATAACTCATTCTAGTGTCATTTGTAACATTGTGAAATATACACAAAACTTTGAGGAACATAAACTGTTATATGTTGTTGTTTGTTCCTTCTTTCTTTTCGGGGGCATCTATTTCTAGATATTTACTGGATTAAAATAAGCAAAAATATTTGTCCCAATACGTCCAATTATAATTAACTGTTTCATTGGCCTAACTTTTCACTATGTTCATAGCAAAAGTAGAACTTTGAGGTAGAGAAAGGATCAGGTCATAACAAGAAGACTTTTCAACCGGTTAGGAAATCTCAGGTCGAGCACCACAAGCACTTTAATATCTGACTCTGCATGGCCCAACTTATATTTGGCATAAAAATGAGTTAATGTATAGACAACCTAAGAGCAATCTATCACCATTCAACAAAACCAGGAGGGGTCACTTATTCTCTCTCTCCATGCAAAATCGGCAATGTGAACAAGGCCTAAATTGGTTGTACTGCAATAACAAGACAGAGAGAGGCAATGCATAGCTCTGTAATATGGCTTTCGAGCTTACTACAATTTTTCTGTCATATTCCATATATCTCCTCTGTTTGCATCAATGATAATTTGAAGGCATATAAAGGTACAGTAGAGCCCTATAGAGATCTACGGGTGCTGTATTATGGGTGCACACAATTCAGAGTTCGTACGGAGCAGTAATATGTTTGTGGGTATGAGCTCCTAGGCTCGTGATTCCAGGGGTTACACATTCTTGGTATATTATGCTATATATTATGGAGATATTGTATTGCCCTATCAGTTATGCAAATCCGCTGTTAAAGAAGCGCACGCCATTATAGCGCATACCAAGCCTTAGTAGTAGATGCGGCCAATAAATT
Organism: Rhinoderma darwinii; assembly: GCF_050947455.1. Lineage (NCBI taxonomy): Eukaryota > Metazoa > Chordata > Amphibia > Anura > Rhinodermatidae > Rhinoderma > Rhinoderma darwinii. The sequence goes on from NC_134688.1 coordinate 65,998,641, forward strand.
AGAACAACACCTATAAAGTGACGTTTTTACAGTCTGCGTTCGGTTAGTGGAGAAGTCATTTCTACAAACTAAACATACTTTACTCATTTGCCGTCGGATAGGACATTCATTTCTTTTTCCTGTTGCGGTTATTACAAAGTGCAATGTTTATCCTTACATTTCCAATTCTGCGTGTACTTGCTCCTTTCCCAGGTCACAAGTAAATACAAGTAATCAGTAGGAATTTCAGTGAAATACATAAAGCAGTCATCCTTATGACTTTAGCAGAAGATAAACGATTCCAGACATTGGATATGATCCACTTTCCCACACAGGCTACAATGTTTTGTCATCCATATTGGGTAATAACACTGGGATTTTTTCCCGTCAGTTAACAGCCAATTTTTTTTCCAGCTTCTGGCCTGTTCAAAGGCATATGCACTAAAACGAACACAATTAGTCTTTATCTCCTATCATTTTGTAAAATAAATATTTAACTCCAGGCAGCGATGACTTCTAAGATTTTCCATTTCAGTCTGATCTTGAGAAGCCGTGTGGAAGTGACATGTGGGCGTCTTACTGTGACTCAAGGCAAAACGCTTTACTTTTTAATGATCCTTTCAACTTTTTTTTTCTTTTAAATATTTAAAGTGTATGTCCACCTTTAAGGGCGAAGTCACACGCGGCAGATTTTGTTGCAGAAATTTCTGCGACTGAAAATTAGTTCCATGCATCTGAATGGGGATGTTTCTGCAGAAAGTGCATGGATTTGTGCACGTTCCATTCAGATGAATAGAACTGATTTTCCGGCGCAGGGATTTCTGCAACAAAATCTGCTGCGTGTGACTGCACCCTTAGGGGAATTTGTCACTTTTTATTATAAATAGCTCCTATAAGACACTCATGGTATTGTTCTTCAGCCGCTGCTTTTGTACCCGCTGAATGGCATCCGATTCAATGCGCTGCTCAAAAGCGTATATGTAATAACAACGCCTCCCAGCCTGACACCTCTGGTCTGTTGAGAGGATTCGCAGCCACGTTGTACCTCCCAGGCAAACAGGCAGAGATGTACTACAATTAGAATATAGCGCATGTTTTTAAATGGCGTCTGGATCTTACGTTTGGCGTGCGGTTCAGGGGGTGCCACAGCACAATACCATGAGAATCTTGTAGAGATTCATGGTGACAGATTCCCTTTAAACATCACTTTACAGTTTAAAATTATGATAAATTTATAATAAAAAAATAAAATGTTGTCCTATTATCATATAAGAGTTCAGGGCCAGAGAACAAACTTGCTGACTGTTTCCAATAGCAACCAGCCGAATTGTGAATTCAACTGTGAGCTATGAAAGAGGCTGTTACTCAGGATCAAAGCCACTTATATCATTGCAGAGGTAATTGCCAACCACGTCTCAGAAAATACTCATAGAAGTCTGCATTTTGTATCCATCTTTTGTTGATAGAGACATAGGGGGTCATGTACAACAAATAACATTGCAACATCAAATTTGGTGGTAGAAAAATAACGGAGTGTAATGTAAGCACAAAACATTTTTTTTTCCCTACAACAATGGAGATAGCTCAGTTCCAGAGAGCAGCGTACTTTTTCATCATAAATACTGACAAATGAAAACAGCAATATTTAAATTTCATGTACATATATAGCTGAGCTGGGTTTGTTGATATAGCTGAGCTGGGTTTGCCATTTGGCACAAGTAATCGTCATATGACAACGCGTTAGGCAGCGCACTGCAGGGAAACCTAATGAGTTCTAAAGTTTATGTACTGTATAGTCTAATGCATACACTTTCTTTGTCTATATACTGTTTTCCACCTTGCATCCTTCCAGTCATACACACCCAGCAAGCAGCAGTCCCTCAGAGGTCCTCTCAGAGACTTAGAGAAGCAGTGCTCCAATTATTAGGACTTGGTCTCATTAAACTATAAATCCCCCTTAACTCAGTGAGATGTCGTGACGCACAAAGGAAAGAGTTCAATGACAAATACAGCTCCACTACATCTGTATACAATAAGATGTTGCAGCATTGTGTTAGTCATGTCTTGTTTGTACACGGTTACACAAAAAAAAAAGATGCCATATGGCAAACTTAGCCATACTGTAGCCCTCCAGGAGCTGCAAAACCATGTGTCATGGCATGCTGGGACTTGCAGTTCCTCCATAAGTCTGCAGTACAGTGTCAGACAATGCCAGCTGTCAGAAAGAGAGGCAAACCGGTAAACATCAGACTATTGTTTCATCATGGTAAGGATGTTGTCTCAGGATTCCATCCCATTTTATGTCTTCCCTGACAACATTGGTATCCTTTTAAGGCGCTGCTTAACTAGAACTCCTATCATTTGATGGAAGTCAATAATAGGAGTGATCACTATATCTGATTCTACGCACTGAATATATACACACCCCAGTAAAGTAACAGCACAAAGGACAAGTACCTTGGCAGCATAACTTTTCCTCATCTCATATTCCTGGAGTTTCCTGTATTGTGCCGCTCGGTCTGGTCCCATATAATCCAGGCACCCAGTTTGTATATCCCAGTGATGCTGTGTACAGCTGTGCCGGCCCGACCAGCTCTGCAACTGTTTTCACAATCTCACAAGTCCAGCCCATTCTTATTGAGGAACTGGAGCTAACAGCTGGAATTCCATAAGTTCCTCCACGCAGCAGCTGTAGTAAGACCCGAGTATGATGAAAGCATTTATCATTGCGAATGTGCATTTTATCTTCTCTAGTAATTATCCATCATTTCTGTCTCTTAGGTAAAAAAAAAAATGGAAAAAGCTCCAGCACTTAAAATGTGCTCTATTGAAAACCTCTGGGAGATATCATGGAAAATAAAGTGTTAAATTATTGGGTTTATATGGAAATTTGCCCTGAACATAGCTATAGCTAGCCGCTTTCCTGGATTCCACTTTTAAGGGTTGACCACTTTCATCAAATTAATTTTATTTTTTGCATAATTAAAAATTATCCAATTTTCCAATATACTTTCTGTATTAATTCCTCACAGTTTTCAAGACCTCTGCTTGTTGTTATTCAATAGGAACATTGTTTAATCCCAGTGGATAAAATTCTGTCTATGGTCATGTGATGGACACACAGGTGCGCGGCTCGTTACAGTTACAGTATGTGTAAAAGAGCTGAGTCTTCTAACGATCCCGGCACCTGTGTGTCCATCACATGACCATGGACAGATTATTATCCACTGGGAGTAAACAATAAATGTTCCTAACTGATTAACAACAAGCAGAGATCTTTAAAAATGTGAGAAATTAATACAGAAATTATATTTGGAAATTGAAAATTATACAAAAAAAACATTAAATTATTGAAACGGGACAATTCCTTTAAGCTCTTATTAAAGGGGTTGGACTGATTTAAAAAAATTAATTTCAAATTCTGAGTCAAAAGGGCAGAATCCCTTGTTTGGGATTGCCATCAATTTACCAAAGGGTCTACAAAGAACTTCTCTCTATTTGGAGGACCGGGCACATCCATGCATTACACAGATATTCCATTGATTTTAATGGACACCATGTAATGCTTAATTTTCCCTGTAGCGGCGCTGCAAGTGCCATTCTCTGCCAGGTTCCACTGCAGATTACAGGTGGTCGCTGGGGCTTAGCAGCAAGCTTATTATTGGGGGGGACCCTTCCCAAAAAATGTATTGTAAAAACACAGACAACCCTTTAAGGAGTAATTCAATCTTCTGACATGCACTAGAAACATGCAGAGGATAATATTAGTGTCGGTCTGTGGGCTGGGACTGCCAGAACATTTCCAGAATGAAGAGGTTGTAACCTTTGTAGTAAAGAGTAGAGATTTTTTTGATCTCCTAGGGAACTTTTTTTTTAGGAAGCAATAACAACAACAACAACAACAACAACAACAACAACATCGTCATCACTGCTGTAACTCTTTCCCCGGGGAATCAGCGTGACTCACGGCTCACAGATCTCCACTTATGTTATCTTCAGAATCATCTACACTAAAAATGACTACTAAATTGTGTTTGGATCAGCAGAATTATCTTCACGCCTTTTTCTTATTTATATCTATTTTAAGCTAACATGGCCACCATTACAGCTCCCACAGGGGTTGTTACTTCAGTTTCATCAGACTTCCGTATTCCTAAAGTACAGAGACATAACTAGGTTGATTTGCTTTTGAGGACTCAATCTTTCTGCCCTGCTTCCCTTTATAACCCGAATGGTCCCATAGCAGTGGTGCTTTCTGCTTTTATAGTAGGTATTCCACTCTACTGTCCCGATATAGATCAAATAGACACTAAAACCAAACTATGACAACAGAAAAAAGCAATGCAAACGATAGACAACTATCCAAATGCTTCACAATATATTGTTGAATGAACAGATGATTGGATGGTGGATGGATGGACGTATAACCTTTTGAATTAATCATATCGGAATTCTATGTAGTATTTAGGGCAGCTTTAACTATAGGGAAACGGTGCACTTGCATCGGGCCTTCTGGCACCAGGGTTCCCCTGGCAGCAACACCATTTTCAATTGTAAAAACTGTGACAGAGCAGAGAGCCATCAGCTTTCTGCACCGCCAATTTAGACGGGACACGGCCGGCACAGGAAATAAAATGGTGAAGCAGGGATCCATCAGCTCCCTGCCTCACTGTTCACCCAGTGACACCATCCATGACAGCTTAGCACCGACACTACGTATGCAGGAACGTCATGGTGCCTATCTTCGCCGAGCCCCACACACTACAGACTGGAGGAGACCTGAAGAAAAATCTCCTCCATTTGTTGTGGGAATGGGGCTAGGTGATTATTTATTTTATTATTTTTAGGAGTCAATATAGAGGCATTATGCTGTGTGTGGGAGGCACTTTGGAGGCATTATATTGTGTATGGGGCATTATGAAGCATTATATACTGTGAGTACATTATAGGGCATTACACTTAGTGGGGAGGCACTATGGGTGTATGATACTGTGTGTGGGGGCACTATAGCTGCATGATACTGTGTGGGGACCCTATGGTAGCATTATACTCTGTGGGGCACTATGGGGGCATGATACTGAGGGGAGCACTATAAAGGCATTATACTGTGTGTGAAGGCACCATGAGGGCATGATATTGTATTGTGTGAAGAGGCACTATGGGGGCATGATACTGTGTGGGGAGTTACAATTGGGTCATTATACTGTGTGGTGGTACTATTGAGGCATTATACTGTGTAGGGGCACTATGGGGGCATGATACCGAGGGGGGCACTATAAAGGCATTAGTCTGTGAAATGGGCTCTATGAGGGCATAATACTGTGTGGGGAGGGACTATGGGGGCATGATACTGTGTGGGGACTTACAATTGGGTCACTATAGTGTGTGGGGTACTATTGAGGCATTATACTGTGTAGGGGCAATACGGGGGCATGATACATAGGGGGGGGCACTATAAAGGCATTATACTGTGAAAGGAGCTTTATGAGGGCATGATACTGTGTGGGGAGACACTATGGGTACATTATACTGTGTGGGGAGTTACTATGGGATCATTATACTGTGTGGGGGTACTATTGAGGCATTATACTGTGTGGGTGCAATATACTGTGTGGGGAGGCACTATGGTGGCCTGATACTGTGTGGGGAGGCACTATGATGGTTTTATACTATGTGGTGGCACTATAGGGGCATGATACTGTGTGGGAGGCACTATGAGAGTATTATACTATGTGGGGGCACTATGGGAGCATTATTTTACCTCTTTGGGGTGGCCCACTCTTCACTTTTTTGCACTGGGCTCACTGATGGGTTAAAATGGCCCTGGTAGAAATAGACGTCACCTCAATGCGTTTGAATTGCTTCTTTTGAATGAACAGACAACAATACATTACTCAGAGTTGGTATTTATTGCAAGTTTCTGGTAATGAGCACTAATGGCAATGAGTTCACACCATATTAGGTTTACTTTTGCTTACATATGTCTATCTGCTGGGAAAAGGATGGCAAAATGTAATGTCTACAATAAAAGTCCTTGAAATGCGAGATCAAAGGGAATTAAAAAGAAGAGCAATTACTGTAAATGTCTGAAATGATTGAGCAAGCAGAACACATGGCGAGTAGTTGAGCAATAGACAGGAACTTACACACTTTTATTGTTACTATTCCATAATTGTTACATGACGACAACGCTGCGGCGTAACTAAAGCAAACATATAGCAATGTAATACATCCATAAATAATCATCAGAATATGAGGATGAGCTATTCAGTGCATACTATAAACTACAGTCGGTTATCTAGCGGATCAGTCTCCATTAACACGGTACAGTTATTTTTCCAAGTATAGTACTGTAAGATGGAATCACACACAACGGTGGCGAACACTATGGATTGGAAGGCCACATAAATTAAATGAAAATGGCTTGATTATGAGTGTCCTGGATAATCCGAACATGACCTCCGGTTCTGCACGGTCTACAGCCCGATTCCCCTGTCCCGCAGTAATGGGCAGTCGGAGTATGACTGGGGCACCCTGGGCGCATCATCATCCGGTATAAAGTATGTGCATGTCCTCTTTTAACTAAACGAGCTATCAATATGAACGTAGATCCTATGATAAATAAATTCTTCGATATTTGTGAATCAACTCTATAAGAAGTGTCCCTAACAGCAAATTATTAGCTTGCTGGATGTAGTAAAATTCATATAATCCACTAGGGCGCTGCCTCTTGTGAATGAAGATTACTGTAGCAATAAAAATCTTCGGAATAGAATACTTAATTTGTGTATGGCGTTTCAGAGCAGGACCTGCTTCTTCTTCAGACGCAATTGTGCCCACAATCTCACTATGACAATGCTTGACCACATCGGACTGGGGTTCCTCGTGCCCACACTCCATCTATACAGAACAGGTACACGTCCTCTTTTGATTTCACCTTCGTCGTTGTTGTTGTTATCATTACACACACAGGACATAAATATATATATATATGATCTAATAAGTCATTTGTGAATCAACCCATAAGAAATAGACCCTGGTGGTAAGTGATTGGTTCCAAAGTCAGCTCAAAATGAGGTCTTCTGCTGGACCTTTGGGGCCTTGTTGCATTAGATGTGCATTATTGTGGGAGAGTCATGACCCACCGGAGAACCCTCTGGTAATCTGGTCGGCCAATCCAACCTGTCTGACAAGAAGTAGAAGCATTTTCTTGGGGAACAGACGGGGTGTGACTTCACTTGGCACAGTTATAGGGGGGCGATTATACTGAATTTAGATCACTAAGAGAATTTAATGTAGAACTTCAGTAAATAAAACCCCTATATACTGAATGCGCTTCATAGTTTTACATTGAGGGTATGTTCACGCGCACTGTTTTCAGGCGTTTGTTTTCAGGCGTAATGCAGGCGTTGTACACCTCAAATTATGCCTGGAAGAAAAAGGCTCCATTACGCCTACAAACAGCTGCCCATTGCTTGCAATGGGTTTTACTATGTTCTGTTCAGACGAGGTGAAATTTTACGCGTCGCTGTCAAAAGACGGCGCGTAAAAAGACGCCCGCGTCAAAGAAGTGCATGTCACTTCTTGGGATGTTTTTGGAGCCGTTTTTCATTGACTCCATTGAAAAACAGCTCCAATTACGTCCGTAAAAGATGCAGAGAAAAACGCGAGTACTTGCAAAAACGTCTGAAATTCAGGAGGTGTTTTCACCTGAAAACAGCTCTGTAATTTCAGACGTATTTTGCTACTGCGTGTGAACATACCCCAAGTCCTCTTAGTAATGTCATTCCTCCATTAACGCAAAGGAAGGATCACATCTAGTCAGTCTGCAATGTAGAAAGTAGACAAGCCCTTTAAGTAACAAAGCAGCATAACTGGTGAGTAGGCATTCGATTAAAATAGAAAATAGGAACAGAGCTAAACTGAGAATAAGCAAAGCAGGAAGTGAATAATGTATTTTGATGGGGTTACGTTTTTATGCCCCTACTGTGTCCACCAGTTTCACATTCTAATAGATACAGGTCTTCTAATTATATGTACTCTGCATGTGATCTAATGAGACAGACACATGCAAATATTATATAATGTCTGCTGTTAAAGCCCTTATTAAAGAGGCTCTGTCACCAGATTCTGAAATCCCTATCTCCTATTGCATGTGATCGGCGCTGCAATGTAGAGAACAGTAACGTTTTTGTTTTTTAAAAACGTTCATTTTTGGCCAAGTTATGAGCTATTTTATATATATGCAAATGAGGTTTGAAATGGACAACTGGGCGTTTTTTTTTCGTTATGTCCAACTGGGCGTGTATTGTGTTTTTAACTGGGCGTGTTTACGTGTATGACGCTGACCAATCAGTGACCAGTCAGCGTCATACACTCATCTCCATTCATTTACACAGCAGCGATGTGCAGCCGCATACACAGAGATTAACGTTAATCAAGTGTCCTGATAATGAATACACATGAAATCCAGCCTGGACGTCATGTGTATTCAGAATCCTGACACTTCTGACTCTTTTCTTTGAGATTTCTAGCAAGTGAAACAAAATCTCGTTTACCTCCGTAATCTCGCGAGATTTCGCTTCCCTTGCCGGAGTGTCACAGAAAAGATTCAGAAGTGTCAGGATTCTGAATACACATGATGTCCAGGCTGGATTTCATGTGTATTCATTATCAGGACACTTGATTAACGTTAATCTCTGTGTATGCGGCTGCACATCGCTGCTGTGTAAATGAATGGAGATGAGTGTATGACGCTGACTGGTCACTGATTGGTCAGCGTCATACACGTAAACACGCCCAGTTAAAAACACAATACACGCCCAGTTGGACATAACGGAAAAAAACGCCCAGTTGTCCATTTCAAAGCTCATTTGCATATATATAAAATAGCTCATAACTTGGCCAAAAATGAAAGTTTAAAAAAAAAACAAAAAACGTTACTGTTATCTACATTGCAGCGCCGATCACATGCAATAGGAGATAGGGATTAGAGAATCTGGTGACAGAGCCTCTTTAAGGGTGTATTCACACAATAAGTTTTTGCCGCGTTTTTCGCCATGCGGCCGAAAACCGCACCAAAAGAGAGCATGCATTACCGCGATATGTCCAAGTTTTGCAGTTGACAAGTAAACCACGGCAAAACACACTAAAACCGCATTGTGTGAATACACCCTAAGGCATCATTTACACGAGCGTAATATACGCGCGTGCGACGCGCGTGCTTTTCAAGCGTGTTGTACGCACCTATATTAGGCTATGGGGCAGTGCAGACAGTGCGTGAATTTTGCGCAGCGCGAGTGCGTTGTGTAAAACTCACGACATGTCCTTTCTTTGTGAACTGTTCGCGCATCACGCACCCATTGAAGTCACTTCCGTGCGAACTGCGTGATTCGCGCAACAGCTGTCAAACTCTGAATGTAAACAGAAAAGCACCACGTGCTTTTCTGTTTACAAACATCCAAACGGAGTGTCATAATGATGGCGGCTGCGCGAAAATCACGCAGCCACGCATCATACACTGATGATACACGGAGCTGTTATGTGACTTTTGCGCACGAAAAACGCCGCGTTTTTTGCGTGCGCAAAACGCACACGCTCGTGTAAATCAGGCCTTACACTGGCAGGCAGTAGCTTCTGGTGATTATCAGATCAGCTCCATTTATTTGTTATTCTGTTATCATTTCAACTGAATTAGAAAACCCATGTTCAAATACCCTATTTAAGAAGTTGATAGAAGGGGTCACCCATTCAGTACAATCATCTATTAGCCAGAGCAAAAAGAGACTACAAAGTGCGTCTCTCGCTCTGGAGGACCCGACACATCTTTGCATTCCACAAACAATCCATTGATTTCAACAGGCATTGTGTAATACTTAATTTGACCAGTGTTGTCGCTGTTCTCTACTGGCTTTTCCTATAGATTACAGCTGATTGCTGGGGGTCCGAGCACGGGACAATCTGCGCTCAACATATGAGCCTGTGCCTTCAAAGAGAATGGTGACATTTTATTTATTAATGATATATGACTCATTTGCATCACTATCAGATATGAGCAAATCCGGCAAAACACCGGTTTTAACAAAATGACTTATCTCTAGCTTGAGCCGGACCAATGTACAAGCTAAGGCCGAATTCAGACGAACGTAGAATACGTCCGTGTGATGGCCATTAAAACAACGGCCGTTACACTGACGCATGTATTTCAATGGGGCCATGTGAAGGGTCCGTTGAAAAAATAGGACATGCCCTATTTTGTAACGTTTTCACGGATCCCTCTATAGACTGAAGACTATGGGGATCCGTGCAAACGGAACCAGCATGGGGGCACCTCGGAAGTGAAAAACGTCACGTTTTTCACGTCCGAGTTTCCCCACGTTCGTGTGAATCTGGCCTTTTGGATATCGCAAGGGAGAAGTCAGGGACAAGTCATGTTAGCTGTTAGATGGACAACCATTCGTTTAACTGCCATATGTAGCCCCCTTCCTCATCAATTTTTAGCATTCTTATTTATAATACATATTTCCCATGATCCTCCATCAACATGTGCAGTTCACGACTGGCCATCCTACCTTTACTGGATGCTGCCAGCAGAGGGCAGCATCACTCTCCTGAATAGTGCAGAAGGATTAATTGCTCACTGGGTATTGGGTGAACTATTTATCTGGGTGCAGTGCGTTATTATTTATGCAGGGACTGTATGACAGTATATCGATTTATATAGGTGTAACTGGGGCAAAGCCAAAGTCTGAAAAATATGCTGTAGTGCTCTAATTCAATTGACAATACCTATATAATTGCAGGAAAAAAAATACATAAGGCAGATTTGATTCAGAATTTGGCTGCATTTTGTAAGCTAAAGCCAGAATTGGATCCAGTAGAGCTGACCTATAAGGCCTTTCTTTATATATTTCTTCTGTTTAGGTTCCGTTCCTGGTTTTGGCTTAAAAAATACAAGCAAAATATGTAGCAAATCTGCAGTGGGAACCCAGCTTAAGGCCGGATTCAGACAAACGTGAGCGTTTTGCGCGCGTGGCAGCAGCGTGACAGCTCCGTGTGTCCTGTTCATATGGATGCACAGCTGCGTGATTTTCGCGCAGCCGCCATCATTATGACACTCTGTTTGGATGTTTGTAAACAGAAAAGCTTTTACTTTTACTGCTGCTTCCGTGGGGCATGCGTGATTTTCACGCACCCATTGACTTCAATGGGTGCGTGATGCACGCAAAACGCCGAAATATAGAACATGTCGCGAGTTTTACGCAGCGGACTAGTGCTGCGCAAAAAACACGGACTGTCTGCACTGCCGCATAGACTTGTATTGGTCTGCGCAAATCACGTTCGTGTGAATCCGGCCTAAGAAACATTACCTACCTGCTGCTATTGTAAGGGGAGGTGGTTTTATTAGTTAATCGGTTCCCGACCGCTGGATGTGTATTTACGGCGGTAGGGGTCCTTAAAACCCGCGCCATAGACTATTTACGGAGCGGGTTTTAGCTTGCTGCCCGAGCAATCGGGCAGCTGAATATCGGGTCTCCGGTAGTCAGTGACTGCCGGGGACCCTGAGGAGAAGATAGAAGCAGCTTTCGCTGCTTCTATCTTCTCTGATCTCTTCTGCACAGCGTTCAATGAGCGCTGTGTATATGAATAGCTGCCTCTATCGGTTCCGGTGATCATGTGACTGGTCACATGATCGCTGGGATGCTGTTAGCGGCAGACTGCTGCTGGGTCTTACTGGGTTTTACGCCTCGAATTATGGCCGAAAAAACGGCTCCAAACCGTCTGCAAACATCTGCCCATTGAATTCAATGGGTCTTACGACGTTCTGTGCAGACGAGGTGTATTTTTACGCGTCACTGTCAAAAGACGGCGCGTATAAAAGACGCCCGTCTCAAAGAAGTGCATGTCACTTCTTGGGACGTAATTGGAGCCATTTTTCATTGACTCCATTGAAAAACAGCTCCAATTACGTCCGTAAAGGACGCCACGAAAAACGCGTGCACTTATCAAAACGTCTGAAATTCAGGAGCTGTTTTCGCCTGAAAACAGCTCTGTAATTTCAGACGTATTTGGCGTTGCTGTGTAAACATACCCTTAGAGGGCTGCTTTCCTCTGTAAATGATCTCCTCTGTAACTGTCCCCCGAGGTCTTTTCTGATCTTTGAGGGACAGACCATAATAATAAAAAAATAAAAGTAAAATGAAGTGCAAAAATAAATAAATAAATACACATAAAATACCACAGCGTAGAAATGTGGTGCGGTTTTTCGGGCGGAATGTGCTGTGGGTTCCAGGCCGGATACGCTGCGTGGTTTTTACGCAGCGTATCCGACCCGTGGGAACCCTGCCTTAAGGAGGCTCTGTCACCAGATTCTGAAATCCCTATCTCCTATTGCATGGGATCGGCGCTGCAATGTAGATAACAGTAACGTTTTTTTTGTTTTTTTTTTTAAAAACATTCATTTTTGGCCAAGTTATGAGCTATTTTATATATATATATGCAAATGAGGTTTGAAATGGACAATTGGGCGTTTTTTTTTCCGTTATGTCCAACTGGGCGCGTATTGTTTTTAACTGGGCGTGTTTACGTGTATGACGCTGACCAATCAGTGACCAGTCAGCATCATACACTCCTCTACATTCATTTACACAGCAGCGATGTGCAGCCACATAAACAGAGATTAACGTTAATCAAGTGTCCTGATAATGAATACACATGAAATCCAGCCTGGACGTCATGTGTATTCAGAATCCTGACACTTCTGAATCTTTTCTGTGAGACTCCGGCAAGGGAAGCGAAATCTCGCGAGATTACGGAGGTAAACGAGATTTCGTTTCCCTTGCTGGAATCTCACAGAAAAGATTCAGAAGTGTCAGGATTCTGAATACACATGACGTCCAGGCTGGATTTCATGTGTATTCATTATCAGGACACTTGATTAACGTTAATCTCTGTGTATGTGGCTGCACATCGCTGCTGTGTAAATGAATGTAGAGGAGTGTATGACGCTGACTGGTCACTGATTGGTCAGCGTCATACACGTAAACACGCCCAGTTAAAAACAATACACGCCCAGTTGGACATAACGGAAAAAAAAAACGCCCAATTGTCCATTTCAAACCTCATTTGCATATATATAAAATAGCTCATAACTTGGCCAAAAATGAACGTTTTAAAAAAAAACAAAAAAACTTTACTGTTATCTACATTGCAGCGCCGATCACATGCAATAGGAGATAGGGATTTGAGAATCTGGTGACAGAGCCTCTTTAAAGAGGCTCTGTCACCAGATTTTGCAACCCCTATCTGCTATTGCAGAAGATAGGCGCTGCAATGTAGATTACAGTAACGTTTTTATTTTAAAAAAAACGAGCATTTTTGGACAAGTTATGACCATATTTGTATTTATGCAAATGAGGCTTGCAAAAGTACAACTGGGCGTGTTGAAAAGTAAAAGTACAACTGGGCGTGTATTATGTGCGTACATCGGGGCGTGTTTACTACTTTTACTAGCTGGGCGTTCTGATGAGAAGTATCATCCACTTCTCTTCAGAACGCCCAGCTTCTGGCAGTGCAGATCTGTGACGTCACTCACAGGTCCTGCATCGTGTCGGCCACATCGGCACCAGAGGCTACAGTTGATTCTGCAGCAGCATCAGCGTTTGCAGGTAAGTAGCTACATCGATTTACCTGCAAACGCCGATGCTGCTGCAGAATCATCTGTAGCCTCTGGTGCCGATGTGTCCTCGCTCGTCTGACACGATGCAGGACCTGGGGAAGTGACGTCACAGCGTGATCTCTCGAGAACACGGCTGTGTCTGCACTGCCAGAAGCTGGGCGTTCTGAAGAGAAGTGGATGATACTTCTCATCAGAAAGCCCAGCTAGTAAAAGTAGTAAACACGCCCCGATGTACGCACATAATACTCGCCCAGTTGTACTTTTACTTTTCAACACGCCCAGTTGTACTTTTGCAAGCCTCATTTGCATAAATACAAAAATGGTCATAACTTGGCCAAAAATGCTCGTTTTTTAAAAATAAAAACGTTACTGTAATCTACATTGCAGCGCCTATCTGCTGCAATAGCAGATAGGGGTTGCAAAATCTGGTGACAGAGCCTCTTTAAGGTGAAGACAACAAGTAGGATAAAGGTGCAATTGTTCTCTAAGTAATCATTGTTTGCACTTGAAGGAAGTATTTTTGAGAAAGTAGTCGCATGGTAAGTGCCAAGAAAGAGAAGTAATAGACCACAGGCTACTTGAACACTGGATACACTATGATTTTTAGCTGGTGCAATGGACCATTAATTCTACCTGTCTTTACCAGTCCTGTAGTTGCCAGCCTTACAGTATTACCATAGAGCATCATAGATCTTCATACACAATCTAAGTTTCAATATTCAAGCGGGTACTATAAATAATAAAAAAAACAACAAAGCAATAAAACATCTGATACCTATACACTAAGGAGAACACTAAGGGAACTACCATCTTAGCAACAATAGCGGCTGATACAAAGCCCGTCGACTCAAGGGGACCCTGCACACAATGTCCTAATGCTGGCTAGCGACAGGAGCCTTAGTGTAGCGGCGCCCATAAGTGAAGAGACAGGAGGACCCATAAATGGTAAGCATACCTCCCAACCGTCCCAGATTCGGCGGGACAGTCCCAGATTCCGGGCGGTGTCCCGCTGTCCCGGGCGGTAGGGGGTATGTCCCGCTGTCAACTGTATCTGCTTCCTTAGGAAGCAGATACAGTTAAACCCAATGCTGAACCAGGGTCCCATCAGCTCCATGGTTTAGAAATAGTTCAGAGCGGAAGAGCAGAGGGAGCTCCTCCACTCGCCGAGGACTCCCAGGCACAGCGCTACTTTAAGCGCTGAGCCCCGGGAAAGCCCTTGAAGTCACTGTCAATATATGGACAGAGACGTCAGTGGTTACTGATTGAGCGGAATTCCCGTTGCTGATGATCAGGACGGGGATTCTGCTCCTAGAGGAAAGCCCTGAGGTCACTGTCCTTATATAGACATTGACACCAGGGGCTCCTCCTGGAGCGGAATCCCCGGCTAGAGTCGGCAACGGAGATTCCGCTCAAGGACAGTGACATCAGGGCTTCCCTCTAAGAGTGGAATCCCCAGCCTATGCTTTGCCTGGGGATTCCACTCCTGGAGAGAGTCCCAATGGCGCTATCTACAGGGGGTGTAGCGCTATCTACAGGTGGAGTAAAGCTATCTTCAAGGGTTGTGTGACACTATCAACATGGACACTGTGCCACTATATAGGGGCACTAGCTACATGGGCACTATATACATGGGCACTGTGGCACTATCTACAAGGGCACTGGCACTTTATATGTGGGCACTGGCACTAGGGGCAGATTTGGGGGCATTATACTATATAAAGGCAGCTAGGTGGGCATTATACTGTATGGGGCAGCTATGGGGGCATTATGCTGTATGGGGCACTATGCTGTATGGGGCAGCTATGGGGCATTTTTTGTATGGGGGCATCTGTGTGGGCATTACACTGTATGGGGCATTAAACTGTATAGGGCAGCTATGGGGGCATTATGCTGAATGGGGGCAGCTATGGGGCATTATGCTGTATGGGGGAATTTGTTTGGGCATTATACTGTATGGGGGCATCTGTGTGGGCATTATACTGCATTGGAGAATGTGTGTGGGCATTATACTGTATGGGGCATCTCTGTTGGCTTTATACTGTACAGGTGCATCCATGGGGGCATTATACTGCATGGTGGCAGTTAGAAGCCATTATACTGTGTGTGGGCAGCTATTTAGCATTATACTGTGTGGGAGGCACTATGGGAGCATGATACTGTGTGGGCAGGGATTGGGTGGGATTAGAGGTGTGGCTTAAAAGAAAAAAAAAATCGCTGCATCGGTTATCCCTCTTTGTGATACTTGAAAGTTGGGAGATATGGTGGTAAGTACATCGGTTTTTGGCCTGGTCTTGGGTCAGAATTTTTCTTTTTTGATCTGGGGTATGAATTTTTATTTTTTGGTCATGGGTCAGAATTAATTTGTAGGTGCGGTCTGGGGTCTGAATGATATTTAGGGGGTTTGGTCTAAGATCTGAATTTAATTAATATGATTAATTTAAGGGTCTTGTCTGGAGTCTGTATTAATTTAGGGGTCTGATCTGGGGTTTGAAGCCTCCCCTGCGCCCATCTGGCATTTTCTACTTATGTGGCTGATACTGTGTGTGGTACCGTTGTCCCAGCACTCTCTGATCATTTGTCAGGTCATCTGGAAGTTGTACTTTCACAGAAGCTATTTTTTTTACCACTACATTCAAAAGTTTGCTATTGGGCCCTGTCACTTTCTAGTTATGCCCATGATAGACAAACACCCACAAATACAAAGTTCCCCTTACACTTTGGTATAAGTACATTTCTTCTAGCTATCAAACAATAGCACCATTTGTAATTGTAGCTAAGTGATAAACAAGTGATTTACAGTCAGTGATGATAATACAGTCATTTATTTCATGCAGGTCTAATAAAACAGCGCTGTTCTGCTGCCCTCTAGTGTTTAAAGTCATGTATTCTTTACACTTTCTCAGGTAGCAGTGCTTGCACACTGCTTAAAATCATAGCGAGGACATGTTCTCGTGTATTTCACAGCACGGGACAGATCTGCATTGTTAGCAAATGGGAATATATCAAATTTTATATATTTTTTTTCTTTTTAAGGCGTTCACTGTGCAAATTAAATAATGGTGTATTGTAATAGTTCGGACTTTTACAGACGCAGCGATACCAATTATGTTTATTTTTTATATTACTTTAGAGGTAAAATGGGAAAAGGGGTTTTTTGATTTTTTAATATATATATATATATATATTATTTTTTTTCACTACCAAAAACGTTAACTTTTTTACACATTTTATTAGTTCCTCTAGGGGACTTGAACAATACTATATGTATTGCAGTGTATTGTAATTTTTACAATCTTCTGTTAAGTCCTGCCAGAGGCATGGCTTAACAGAGGCGGAGTGAAGGCAGACCTGGGGGCCTTCATAAGGCCCCTGGGCTGCCGTGGCAACCATCGGCACCCCACGTTCGCGTCGTGCGGGGGGAGCGATGAGCTGTCGGAGGGGGCTGCCCCCCTCTTTTTAACTATTGACCACAGCATTTGAGGGGTTAAATGGCCAGGAGCAGCACGATCGCTATTCCTGCCCGTTAGTCCTGTAGCGTATGGAGTGGACTCAGCGTGTGAAGGGGGTCAAGGAACGGATTATAACGAGGGCAATTCGGGCACCTGCCCAGGGACCAAGGCTGAAAGGGGGCCGAGTTCGCCCCGGTTCTCCTGAAGCGGTTGTTAAAATTACAGGCAGTTCAGAGAACCAGGGCGAAGAGGGACCTCTCACCCAATTGTATCCGTATCCTTAGGATGCGGATACAATTGATTACTATAGCGCTGGCAAGACGGGAACTATTAGTTCCTGCCTCGCCATTCGGCGCTTTAACAATGACATAGTCGGCTTGAGGACGTCATCACGCCGACTGCGCCGTTACGCCAGATGACGCTGCCTGGTGTCTGATCAGTACTGTGTCGATGGGGAATGGAAAGGGGACAGATGAGAATAATTTAGATTTTTTTATCTGTGGGCAGCGTTGGGGGGCAATATCTACAGGGGGCGTTATCTACACTGGGCAATATCTACAGGGGGCATTGTGACTGGCATTATATACAGGGGGCATTGTGACTGGCGCTATCTACAGGGGGCATTGTGATTGGCGCTATCTACATGGGGCATTGGGACTGGTGCTATCTACAGGTGGCATTATGACTGGCGCTATCTACAGGTGACATTATGACTGGCGCTATCGACAGGTGGCATTGTGACTAGCTTTATCTACAGGGGGCATTGTGACTGGCTTTATCTACAGGGGGCATTGTGACTGGCTTTATCTATAGGGGGCATTGTGACTAGCGCTATCTACAGGTGGCATTGTGAATGGTGCTGTCTACAGAGGGCATTGTGTCTGGCGCTATCTACAGGTGGCATTGTGAATGGTGCTGTCTACAGAGGGCATTGTGTCTGGCACTATCTACAGATGGCATTGTTAGCGTGTGTGGTGTTTTACTTTACAGTGTTTGACACAATTTACATCATGGGGACAATGTATGATGCTTTTCTATTCAGGGGCGCAGTATATTCAGGGGCATAGATTGTGGCACCATGAGAATTTTATCTTTGTTTATAGGTACGGAAATGTTGGAAAAGTGAGGAGCCAAAGACATCTGAGTGGCAAACTGCAGAAATGGGTCATGGCTGGGAGAAGTCGTCATAGAGGTCTGGACCGAATGGAGAAAGAGAAAAAGAACGAAAAAGAATCACTCAGTGTAAATGTTTATTCTCCCTGTGACTGATCAGTACTATAGTCACTGTGTGATCTGCAGTGAGATGATGGATGGTAGCATTCATTTTGGTCTTTCAATTTCACCTCTACGTTGATTTAATTCTTGTGAAACACCTAAAGGTTTAAGAAACTTTCCACATGCTGTTTTGAATAATTTGAGGGGTGCAGTTTTTAAAATGGGGTGATTTATTGGGGATTTCTAATATATAAGGCCCCCAAAACCATTTCAGGCCCCTGTAATAATAGCCTTTTGAAATTTTCTTGAAAATGTGAGAAATTGCTGCTAAGATTCTAAGCCTTGTAACGTCCTAGAAAAATTAATTTTGTGTGGTATAACTATCGGTCTTTCAAGCAGATACTTTTAAATTTAGAAAAATGCACATTTTTGCACATTTGCTCTACATTTTGGTGTTTCTCACAAATAAATATTTAATTTATCGACAATTTTTTTTTCACTAACATAAAGTACAATGTGTCACGAGAAAACAATCTCAGAATCGCTTCGATAGGTAAAACCATTCCAAAGTTATTACCACATAAAGTTACACATGTCAGACTTGAAAAATAAGGCTTTGTCTGGAAGGTCAAATGTGGCTACAGCGGGAAGGGGTTAAGGTAAAATTAGATGTTAAATCTACTTTTACCATCAGATAAGGTATATACCTTATCTGAATACATACAGTAAAAACTAGATCCAAAATACCATGAAGGTTTTTTTCCAATTCACCCATTATATGGTTCTTTAAATGGTGCCAATAAAAGCTAGAACTCCTCCTACAAAAAATAATCCTTCACACACCACTCCATTGACGTAAAATAAAAAAAGGTGTGGCTCTAGGAAGGCGGCGAGTGAATTTATCCGCAGCATGTTAATTTATCTTGCGTTTACGCTTGCAAATTGTATCTGTCTAGATGTAAGGAAAAATGCACCAAAACCCACAGAATGAAAACACACCAAATAATGCATCAAATTGTAAAAACCACACCGAAAAACGCATTAAAAAAAACCTGCACGATTAGGTGCGGTTTTTACCTGCAAATTTTCTGCATTTTTCTGGGGTTTTGATTCATATTTTCTGCAGCAAAATATGTAACGTGTGCATGTAGAATTATTAGCCAGAGCAGACCGCCGCTAACAAAGAACATCTCGCAATCAGTGGACCTGGCAAGTTCCTGTGCTAGGAACATTACTTTAAAAAAATAATTGCTGCTGATCATGGCAAAGCTGTCACCCAAAAAAAGAGGGCAGATTTTATAGTTGTTATTATTAGGTGTCAAAAAAGCTATGAAAAATGCACGCCCATTTACAAACTTCTGCGTGAACCTCGACTGTATGGGTAAGTTCATGTAGCAATTTTTCACAACATATTTCATTGAAGAAATCTCATACACATGCTGCGTAAAAAAATAAGCTGAAAAAACGTTCATAAATTGACCTGCGGTGCGTTTTGTTAAGCCGCAGTATGTAAATTTGTGCTGCAGAATCGCTAGTTTTCCCCATTGAATTTAATGGGGAGGTAAAACCTGCAGAAAATCGCAAATATTGCGCAGAAAAGCTGCGATTACACCGCAAAAATCAAAACTCAGAAAAAAAAAGAGCTTATACTTACCCCGCTCTCTATACTTCTTCGTCCAGGCCAGCCTCCTGGGATGATGTTTCATCCCATGTGACTGCTATAGCCAATCACAGACTGCAGCGGTCACATGGGCTACAGCGACATCCCTGGAGCCTGGACTGCACGGAGGGACACGTCACCATGACTACGGCCCTGGGTAAGTATAAGGTTTTGGCGTTTTTACAGCTGTTTTCCGCAGCAGACACTCCGGACAAAAAACTGCACCATAATTTGGTGCGGTTTTTGGCCCAGAATTCTGTGCAGGTTCCAGGGCAGATACGGTGTGTACTTTTTATGCAGAGCATCTGACCTGTGTGAACATCCCCTATGTGTTTCTGTTCACAATATAAACCATATGCAGAACGTGGTAACAGAGGTCACATGCAAGGTGCTGGCTATTACAATTGGGTCTTCTTAAATAACAAATATCAGTGCAAATATCTCTAGACGTCTTTGTAATTAAATCTCGTTGATCGGCGCTCGCTGCACCGGCCTATTGTCGGCCGGTGTTAAAGGCCCTTAAAACAATAATGTATATGAATGCACATGAATGGACAATGGAAGACATTTAGGCTAGATTCACACACACGGTTTTTCTGAATATTTAGTGGCGTTTTTCGATGTGTTTTTTAGTGCAGCCAGATGCAACATTAAAGTCTATAGTGATCTATAAAATACATTAAATACAACTGCTTTTTGGTACGTGGTGTTTTTGAGGTAATTTTGTGGTCAGTGGCATTTTCCCCTGACTGCAGCATTCTCTGGGTATGGCGCTTTTTCAGGCGTTTTTCGCATAGGCTTCTCTATAGAAATTAAAAAAACGCAATACAAAACAAGTACAAAATGACACTAAATAATAAAAAAAAAGCCACCAACTACGCCACTAAAGACGCCACAAAACATGCGTATTACATTTTAAGTTATTTTTCAAGTAGTTTAAATTGCCAGAAAAAAATCTGTCTGTGAAGGAACACTTAGGCAACCAACTTGTATGACAGATGCGGACTGTACAAGATGTGTCCAACACTTCATTAGTCCCTCACATGTACAGCCAGATGAGGCAAAATGAAGCCCCTTGGGAGAAAAGTCCATAATGTTTTAGGCTGTGCAAATCAATTCCATGCATCTGAATAGATATTGAAGAAATTCATACATCTGCTGCAGAAACAGCCACATTCAGATGAATGGAACTGATAATCAGTCGCACAAATTTCTGCAACAAAATCTTCCGCATGTGAATTCACCCTCAATGTAGAGAGGGGAATAAGCAGCTGACAGATACCTCTGGCAGTGCCTTATATCCCAGTAGAATGAAGGAATTCAACATGCCTGGCAGAGGTCTGGGGAATATGAGGCTGCCCTCCATATCTATTAGATTAGACAATGCATAGGGGCATCAGATGACACAGGATGTTTATGCATGAAAAAAAAAAACATGAAATGTCTCGTGAAGAATAAATTGTAAATGTAATTTCAGCAGCTATGTACTCAGGGCCGGTGTCAACACCCGATAAACCCGGGCAAGTGCTGGGGCCCACTGCCTTAGGGGAGGCCCATTCAGCCACCGGATGCTTTACGCTGCCACTTTACATAGCGGTGGGCGCAGCAGCGGATTGGCCCCCCAGGGGATCAGAGGATCCTCTGGTGGGTTAAGCCGCCGAACTGCATCAGTAAGCTTTGCTTACTAATGCAGAGCAGACTCTCTGCACCGCCGCACACGCAAGTGACATCAGCATCCTGGCACAGGTGACGTAATCAATTCATCATTGCGCCGGGTCACAGAAAGAAGACACAGACAAGAGTGACAGGACCCATCAGCTCGTCGTGGGAACGGGTAAGATGAGTTGTTTTTTTAATTATTTTTATTGGTGCAAATGGGGCCTAACTTCTATATGGGGGCAAAAACTTGGGCCTATCTCCTATATGGGACCATAAAGGGGCCTAAATTTTATATGGGGGCACAGACTGGGGGCTTAACTTTTATATTGGGGCATAAACTGGGCCCCTAACTTCTATATGGGGGCATAAACTGGGCCCCTAACTTCTATATGGATGCATAAAGGGGCCCTAACTTCTATATGGGGGCACATACTGGGGGCCTAAGTTTTATATGGGGCACAAAGAGGGCCTAACTTCTATATGGGGTCACAAACTGGGGGCCTAACTTTTGTATGGAGGCATAAAGGGGGCCTAACTTCTGTATGGGGGCATAAAAGTGGTCTAACTTTTATATGGGGGGCACAAACTGGGGACCTAACATTTATATGGCGGCATAAAGTGAGCCTAACTAATCTATGGGGGCACAAAGGGGGCACTACTAATATATGGTGGCACAAAGGAAGCCTAACTAGTACATAGGTCCTGAAAGGGGGCCTAACTTTTTTAATATTCGGTGTCTAGTTTCCGCCGTTTTACTACCGCCGCGTGATTCGCATCATAAAGGTTGCCCAAGGCCCACATAAACCTGGAGCCGGCCCTGTGTGTAGTACTATGTACTCCATTGTATTAGCTCACAGGTCAACACTTGACTTGTAGCTGAAACCGAATATCTATTGTATGCTACATATAATATACAGCATATACTTCTAATGTTGGAATCTCTATACCAGTGGTAGCAATCCAACAATAGTGTAACGGATAGAAGGAAAGCCAAATCTACTGCTGCTACCATCTCAGACTGTAAACCTATGGCAGCCTGTGTCTACTATATCAGGCTGCTGTACTCAAAATTGGTCAGCAGAATACAGGTTGCTGTTAATGTTAACACACAGTAAGTAACCTGTTCATGATGAATAAACCTGACACTGAATAAAGTAAATGAAAGAAGTCCAGAAATTTCTAAATATTAGTAGAAATAACACGTTTTAGCAACAAGTGACTGAATGATTTGTCAAGCTGGACAAAGTCAGTTCTCAGAAAGGGCGGGTTCACACATGGCGGAATTTCACTTAAATTCCGCTGCGGACACTCCGCAGCGTTAATCCGCAGCGGAGCCGTTTCTACATTGACTTTCACTTTAATTTAGCAGTGTTCGTTTACACGATGCGTACAATTCCGCTGCGGAGCATAGGCTGCGGAGCGGAATTTGGTGTCCGCAGCATGCTCTGTCTGTTGCGGAGCAGTGGCGGACTCATGGCGGAATTTCTCCATTGACTTCAATGGAGATTCAAAGTTCCGCAATGAAGTCCGCAGCTGTCATGCACATGTCATGTGTGCTGCGGATGCGTCTTGCTTTTTTTACTTGACATTTCTTCATTCTGGCTGGACCTATGTATTTCTAGGTCTACAGCCAGACTGAGGAAGTCAATGGGGCTCCCGTAATGACGGGAGCGTTGCTAGGAGACGTCAGTAAATAGTCACTGTCCAGGGTGCTGAAAGAGTTAAGCGATCGGCAGTAACTGTTTCTGCACCCGGGACAGTGACTACCGATCCCAATATACATGTATCTGTAAAAAAAAATGAAGTTCGTACTTACCGAGAACTCCCTGTTTCTGTCTCCAGTCCGGCCTCCCAGGATGACGTTTCAGTGTAAGTGACGGCTGCAGCCAATCACAGGCCAAGCACAGGCTGCAGCGGTCACATGGACTGGCGCGTCATCCAGGGAGGTCGGGCTGGATGCCGAAGGAGGGACGCGTCATAAAGACAACGGGCGGTAAGTATGAATTTCTTTTACTTTCTCTAGGGAAAGTGCTGTCCCTTCTCTCTATCCTGCACTGATAGGGAGAAGGGAAGCACTTTTCCCGCAGTCCGCAGCAGCTAGTCCGCATCAATTTTCTGCACATTTTGTGCAGATCCGCAGCCGTAATCCGCAACCCGGATTAGGTGCGGCATTGATGCGGACAGTTGCGGAGGAATTCCGCCATGTGTGGTCATGCCCAAATGGAACAGATGCCGATGTAAACCTTTCATTGCTGGAGAAAGAAAACAGAACCGCTCAGCGAGCCAATTAAACCAGAGAACTAATCAGGTTATAGACTCCCACGGACAAGGGAAATAATATAAGACATCCTCATATGTCTGAGGAGGATTCCTGAAGAATATAGAGAACTGTATTTTTCTGTTAGTTGGCAAGTACAGTAATGCAGGACATGTTGGGAAATATTAAACGTCAAGGCTTATTTCTCAAAATATATATTATATCTATTTATATAATTAAAGGGGTTTCCCCTTCAGGGACATTTATGGCATATCCACAGGGACCCGCACCTATCTCTAGAATGCGAGCTACGCTCTTTTCGTAATTTCCGACCATGTAATCAGGAAGTGGCTTGGGAGGCAGTGGGAACTGAGAAAGGTAGAACGGGGTTTAGGGGGCCCTGTTCAAGAGATAGGTGCGGGTCCCAGAGATGGGACCCGCATCTATCTGACACTTATGGCATAGCCTGTGGATATGCCATAAATGTCCCTGATGGGCAAACCCCTTTAAAGAGAATCTGTCACCAGACACAACTCGTTAAAGGGTAAGATTCCCTCACCCACCCCCCCCCACCCATTTCCTGCCACCATCCTTCTGATCATGCCCCAAGTTGAGCAGCGATCTGGCTAGGCTGCAGGGGAGTGTGCCATATAATTTGCTCTATATACCCTACGTATATTGTGGCCCTAATAACAGTAAGACTGTGTTCACATCTGTGCCATGATTTCCGTTATTTCCGTAGCAACGGTTCCATCACATGACACAAAACTACCGCACCTGACGGAAACCATTGACTTTAATGTGTTCTGTCAGGGTTGCTGTCATGGTTTCAGTCATGGTTTCAGTCATTTTGCCGGACAAAATAGCGCGGCAAGTATGACTAAATCTGCGACGGAGGCGCCGTTAGGTGTGAACAGGTACTTAGCATGTTGGTTCAATATTTCTAGTATAGGAGTAGTGGAGCCAATCATGTGATCCCTCTCAGCCAAATAGCCAAGAGGGAAATGCTGTTTAACATAGAGGGTTCCCATTATTGGGAGTTCGGGAAGCGTTTCGGTGGATGCAGTAGTACCCATTTATTTACTATTACAAGGGCATCTAAACGATGCCGGATGAAGCCGTTTTGGTCCAAGAGTCACAATAAAGTTTTGACACAATAGGGAATTTTTATCAAAACTAATGCAATGAATAAGTGGTGCAATAGCAAATCTCATTTTTCAGAGGCTCTTTTGAAGATGAAAATAAAAATAAAAAAGTTTTTAGGAATATAGAAAAAAAAAAATAATAATAAAGTTAGTAGTAAAAACAAAAACCTTTCCCATTTTTTCCCATAAAGTAACACAAACAATTAGAAAAATAAACATAATTGGTATCGCTGTGTACGTAAGTCCAAACTATTACAATGTAAGATTATTTATCCCACACGGTTAATGGCGTAAAAAATAAAATGGAATAAAAAGTGAGCAAAAACTCGCATGTAACCCAAAATGGTATTAATTGAAACCACAGCTCGCACACAGCTCCATCGAGTGAAAAATTTTTTTTTTTTGTTAACAATTTGTTTTTATTTTGGAAAAGTAGTAAAACATAAAAGACAACACTATAAACTTGGTATCGCCGTATTCAGATTGATCCGCAGAATAAAGTTACCGTGTCATTTTTACCACATTGTGAACACCGTAAGGGTATGTGCACACGACAACGCCAAATACGTCTGAAATGACAGAGCTGTTTTCAGGAGAAAACAGCTCCTGAATTTCAGACGTTTTTACAAGTGCGCGCGTTTTTCACGGCGTCCATTATGGACGTAATTGGAGCTGTTTTTCAATGGAGTCAATAAAAATGTCGACAAAATGATAAGAAAGTTATGGCGTTAGGAATGCGGGTAACTAAAATGAAAAAATTTAGCATGGCTGTAGGAGGAAGTGGTTAAAAGGTGTTTCACACCAATTATACAATTATATATTAAAGAAGTCTGATCTGGGGTCTAAATGTTGGTAACCCCATCAATCCCAACAGTGAGAGCCCCTGGTTTCCACTCCCAGGGAAAAAGTCTCTTTAGTGTGTATTCACATGGTGTGTTTTTGCTGCGTTATTTTCCATGCGACTGAAAACCGCACTGCAAAAACGTGTAAGTTTTTACTTCGATTTGCCACGATTTTGCAGTTAGCATGCAGCAAAAAAATGTGGCAAAACAGCATCGTGTGAATACACCCTAACATGCGTGTTTACTTCATGACATCATTTTGTGGAGCCACTGATGTCCTGAACTGCCCGGAACGAGCAAGGAGTGAGTATTGTGCGGTCCATGGTAAGTTCTGTTTCACGGGGCGGAAGATCAGTCATGTTTAATTCTACATTTTTAGAATATTCACTTAATATAAAGCAAATGCAAGATACAAAAATATCAAGAGGGAAAATGGGGGATGGGTGCAATTACTTCTAAAGACAATAAAATGAGAGCAGATTTGCTGTGGGCAGTAATGTATTTGTCTTTACACAAGTTCACAAAAATTTTCTCTACCTTTCAAATAATTCTAAAAAAAAAAAGAAAACAAAAACCCCGCACATCCAATGTCTAGACTGCCAAGAACGTGAATCTGTACTTGGTTACAGGAAAATCCGTAATTCCGCAATGAATTTCTTTGCCATTCTACATCAGGATGTAAACCAGGACCTTCTCTTCCAGACAATACAATGTACACCGTGTAAGACTAAACAGACACGGCTGGACATTACTGGCACAGGTATTAGGGCATGACCACACATGGCGGAATTCCTCCGCAACTGTCCGCATCAATGCCGCACAGAATCTGCGTTGCAGATTCTGCAGCGGATCTGCACAAAATGTGCAGAAAATTGATGCGGACTGGCCGCTGCGGACTGCAGGAAAAGTGCTTCTCTTCTCCCTATTCAGTGCAGGATAGAGAGAAGGGACAGCACTTTCCCTAGTGAAAGTCAAAGAAATTCATACTTACCGCCCGTTGTCTTGGTGACGCGTCCCTCTTTCGGCATCCGGCCCGACCTCCCTGGATGACGCTCCAGTCCATGTGACCGCTGCAGCCTGTGCTTGGCCTGTGATTGGCTGCAGCCGTCACTTACACTGAAACGTCATCCTGGGAGGCCGGACTGGAGACAGACGCAGGGAGTTCTCGGTAAGTATGAACTTATATGTTTTTTTACAGATACATGTATATTGAGATCGGTAGTCACTGTCCCGGGTGCAGAAACAGTTACTGCCGATCGCGTAACTCTTTCAGCACCCTGGACAGTGACTATTTACAGACGTCTCCTAGCAACGCTCCCGTCATTACGGGAGCCCCATTGACTTCCTCAGTCTGGCTGTAGACCTAGAAATACATAGGTCCAGCCAGAATGAAGAAATGTCATGGTAGTAAAAACAATACGCTCCGCAGCACACATAAGATCTGCGGACTTCATTGCGGAATTTTGACTCTCCATTGAAGTCAATGGAGAAATTCCGCCATGAGTCCGCAACCAGTCCGCCACTGCTCCGCAACAGACAGAGCATGCTGCGGACACCAAATTCCGCTCCGCAGCCTATGCTCCGCAGCGGAATTGTACGCATCGTGTAAACGAACACTGCTAAATTAAAGTGAAAGTCAATGGAGAAACGGCTCCGCTGCGGATTAACGCTGCGGAGTGTCCGCAGCGGAATTTAAGTGAAATTCCGCTATGTGTGAACCCGCCCTTACTAATGCACAATCTAAACCAGGTTTTAAAGGGCAGCAGAAATCATATTTCACGTAACACGGCCTGCAATTGCCTGGAACAGGAACATTCTGCACCCCGCTGACATAACAAATGGGATGGAAGATGTGATAATAAAGTTCACAGACGAAGAGAAAACCTTTTATTGCCATGTTGTGGAGTCGATTCCACAGATATAGTGATATTGAAAAAAGAATCAGAATAGTAAAGTACAAGTCGGTCTATAAGAATAAATTACACCGTATTAACATGGAGCAGCTCTGGACTGTATGGATTTATAAATATGTCTGACCCGGGTGATGACAGTGAATCATTGGTCTTGTACCGTCACCGTCATGCTTAGGTAAGAAGAAGAGGAAGTTTGTGAATTCTTTTCTGAGTAAGAGGATTGTGGATTTACACGAGAGTGATTAAATACTGGAGATTTTATCACTAGACTCCTGCATTAAGCTGGCCATACACTAGAGGCAGAGGCGCAGCTAGTGGTTTTACACAGGTAGGGCGAAACACAACGTATGTTTACAACTGCAGAGGCACATCCGGTGGGGTCAGGCTTATGTATACAGTGTCGTTTGCTGTGCTTCTCTTTTTCGGTAACTTTCTGTAATGCATGTTACGGAAACGGTGTAGCATAGCGAGCTATGCTGTTTACGTAACTTCCATTCACTCTATAGTGCCTCCCCGCACAGAGTAATGCACCCATAGTGCACCCACACAGTATAATGACCCCATAGTGCCTCCCCAGAGTATAATGCCATCATAATGCCTTCCCACACAGTATAATGACCCCATAGTGCCTCCCCACAATACAATACCCTATAGCTGTCCCCACACAGTATAATCTCCCATAATGCCTCCCACAGTATAATACCCTATAGCTGCCCGCATACAGTATAATGCCCCATATTTGCGCCCACACAATCTAATTCCCCTATACAGTATAATGCCGAATAGCTGCCTCATACAGTATAATGCCCCCATAGCTGCCCATACATTATAATGCCCCCAAGCTGCCCCCACACAGTATAATGTCCCCATAGCTGCCCCATATAGTCTAATGTCCCATAGTGGCCCCATACCCAGAATAATGCCCCTTAGTGCCTAATAAAAAATAATAACATATATACTCACCTATCCCTGTTCTCAGGACGAGTGGAGGAGATCTCTCTGCTCCTCCGGTCTGCACAGTGTGTAGCTCGGCGCAGACAGGCACGATGTAGTCACTGCATTGCACCTGTCTGTGCTGAGTCGCTTGCGACAGGCGTTATATAGTGAATGCTGAAGCAGTTGAAACCGGGACATTCCGCCACTGGGGGGGACGGGCCCTGGGCCCTGCCATCTCAGTGGGCCCAGGGCCACAGCCGCCCCAGCTCCCTACGCCTCTGACTAGAGCTTTTGGTTGGCCGAAGAGGACAATTTGAACTATTTTTGGCTGACAATCTGTATATTTTCGTGATAAGAACGGGCATGGCAGACGCTGATGGACAGCCAAAAATAGCCTAAATCGTCCTTTTGGGACGACCAAAACCTCTAGTGTATGGCCAGCTTAATGCAGGAGTCTAGGGATAAAACCTCCAGTATTTAATCACTCTCGTGTAAATCCACAATCCCCTTGCTAAGAGAAGAATTCGCAAACTTCCTCTTCTTCTTACCTAAGCATGACGGTGACGGTACAAGACCAATGATTCACTGTCATCACCCGGGTCAGACATATTTATAAACCCATACAGTACATGAAGTATTTACTCTTCAACTTCTCCGCTTTTCAACCATTTAGTTTAGTGATAATATAACCGGAAACATCCTCCATTACTATCCTCCTGTGTCATAAGTCAGAACAAATAGTTTTGTCTCCAAAATATCATCTGTAGGAGGATAAAATAAAGCTTCCTCTCCACCAATCTAGGATAATACATCATCACTGCTGTATTAGGGTATGTTCACACGCAAACACAAAATACGTCTGAAATTACAGAGCTGTTTTCAGGAGAAAACAGCTTCTGAATTTCAGACATAATTGCAAGTACTCGCGTTTTTTGCGGCGTCCATTACGGACGTAATTGGAGCTGTTTTTCAATGAAGTCGATGAAAAACGGCTCCAAAAACTGCCAAAAAAGTGACATGCACTTCTTTGACGCGGGCGTATTTTTACGCGCCTTCTTTTGACAGCGACGCGTAAAATTACACCTCGTCTGAACAGAACATCGTCAAACCCATTGCAAGCAATGGGCAGATGTTTGTAGACGTAATGGAGCCGTCTTTTCAGGCGTAATTCGAGGCGTAAAACGCCTGAATTACGTCTGAAAATAGGTCGTGTGAACAAACCCTAAACAGGGCTGGACGGCCAAACATATCCAAGTGTAGGAGATTTACTATTTATACTCTTCATATACAGTACTAAGTGATATTATGTGCTTTCTAAAGGCCCTTTTACAGTGGACAACTATCGAGCAGACTAGCCTTCCTAGAACGCTCGTTGCTGATAATTGCCCTGTGTAAACAGGGCAGCGATCAGCAGATGAACGAGCAAACTCTCGTTCATCTGCTGATCGTGTCATTTTAAAATACTGAAATATTATCGTTGTCAGCAGCACGTCTCCACTGCCGATATGATAATAATGTATGGGGACGAGTGATCGGAGTAACGAGCGCTCGTCCCCATACATAGCTCCTTGTGACAGGAGCAAACGAGCGCCGATCAACAAGCTGTCTCGTTGATCGGCACTCGTTGCACTGGCCAAAATTGGCCGGTGTAATAGGGCCTTAACACAGGTCTGGTGTATTACAGACATAAACTCCTCAGAAGAATGGAGCAAACGAGCGCTGATCGACATGCAGGATTGTCGATCGACGCTCGAAAATCTGACCGTGTAAAAGCACCTTTGTGTGCATTACAATGGTCACTCTCTAAAGTGTTTATGATCTGTGAGTTTTCTTGTCAAATTCATCCATATTCTGGAAATAAAAAATTGAGGGAGAAAGACTTAAAGCCTAGTTAAAAAAAAGCTCACTTTCCAATACTTGGGAGTTATAGATTAATAGGGGGCATCGTCCATTCATCTATTAGCCAGAGTAGAGAGTGGCTACAAAGTGCATCTCTTGTTGTGGAGGACTAAGCATGTCCATGCATTACAGCCCAATGATTTCAATAGGCACTGTGTATGCTTTATTTCCCCTATGATAAGGCTGCAGGTAATGGAAGACTTGCTGCCAGGTTGATATTAAAGCTGGTTGCTTGATCCCAGCAGTGGGACCCAATGTGATAAATTTAAGGAAACCTTTTTACAAAAAGCGATTTCCCAAAGTGGACAACCCCTTTAACTACACTAAATTATTTTTGCATAACACATTAGACTAATATTTTTTCATACAATACACATAATAGAACAAAAATTCAGCAGGACTGCTGGAGAAACTGCATATTCCCTGCTGTTTTTCTTGGTACCCATCAGTAGAAAATGGATTAATATACAACAAAAGGTAATCTGCATCTCATTTCCAGACTGATGTAAAATGTAATCTGTAGTCTGCGGTGTTTTCAGACGTTCCAGTAACTATCTTGAGTAATTCATTTAATAACATGATAATAAGGAACTGATTTTCAAATACCCTATTAGGGAATTTTGAGTTAGTTCAGGGAAGAGCCCCCCATTCAGGACCCTCATCCATTAACCAGAGTGGAAAATATGGCTACAATGAGCCTCTCTTGCTTCAGAGGAACCAACACATTTATACAATACATAGGTAGCCCATTTATTTTAAAAGACACCATGTAATGCTTTGTTTTTCCTGCTGTGGCGCCGCAGGGGAAATGATACTTGCTCCCAGATTCCCCACGTATGACAGCTATGGACTGAACAACTTTGAGGGACCCTTATAACAAAATGGGATTATACTCTTCAGAACAACAGTGTAGCACCATTTTAATATAAAATAAACAATGCTTATACCACACTGTCACGGAAGATGCAGAACTATACAGAAAAGAACCAGGAGGAATTTCCAAAAATAGAAGCTGCTATTCTCTATTTTTTCACATCCACCATTAATCTACCTTGCTATCACCATTGATTGTCACCATCTCTTGGAATGGCTTTCCCCAGTCTGAGAATATTTCATGCTCAACCAGTACACCATTTAAAACTTTTTGTTGCCAAGTATAGTTGTTGACATTTACGTCGCAGTCCATCAGAACTTCAGGGGTCCTGGCACTTAGGTCCCATGCACACGACCGTAATTTCATCTATCCCGAAATACTGTCCGTAAATACAGATCCGTAGGCATCCGTATTTCATTCGTATATACGGAAGGGTGTCTGTAAATACGGTCCGTATTCCATCCGTATATACGGATCCGTAAAAAAAAGAAGGGAGGATGCAAATGATGTCATCAGCATTTTGCATAGCAACGCTCCCGTATATACGGACGGTATACGGATGCACATGCGTATTTACGGAAGCTCCCATATACTTCTATGGGAGAGTCCTTGCTGTAATTACTGACCAGAATAGGACAGGTTCTATCATTTTTTAAGAGCGGACACCCATCAGTAAAAATACTGAAAGGTGTTTGTAGTCAATAGAAATGAATGGGTGCATAATTACTGTCAGTAATTACTGCCCGTAATTACTGATGAAAAATATGGTCGTGTGCATGGAGCCTTAGTAAACGGCAGGCTATCAGTGATGGGTCAGCACCAAGATAACCCTAATGATGTAATATAAAACTGGAGAACCTTTTAGCGGGATCCCGCCCTAGAACTAGTGTTAACATTTACATATGAGAATGGAGCTAGTGCACATTGACAAACCTTTTCTAAAAGGATTGAGACCTGGCTGAGGAGGGTCTCCCTCTCCTCTATGTAAGGATTCAGTGTATCTACTGATACAATAAGTGCTACCTGATCATTGAAAGATATTTATATACAGGAATTCAATAAGTCTTAACTATTTACCTTGTGACTTGAGAAACGCTAGGTACCACGTGCTCCTCCACATGTGGCTAGTTATGGCCTTTCCAAATAGTTTCCAAGGACAATTAGCTTCCTTATCAATGCATCTTCCGTCTCAGACAAAATATGGAGGACTCCAACCTCAAGACCCTACTTTGTCATACACTTTCCTTTAGCAATTTTCTCAGCGACCACAAATCCGAGTTATGTAATTGTTCATTGGTTATCATCACTAATCTAAACAGACGTTCATGTTATCAAGGCCAAGAGTTTATCATACTTTGGGTGGGCCCTGATCTTAACTTTTTACTGTTTATATCAAAAGTACAAAGGATCCAAGCAAGGAGGAGAATAGTTGAGCTTCATAATTGATACTTAGATAAGGCTGACATTTCTGTTGTTACATGAGGATGACATAATGTGTATCTCAGCTTCTGTTCCCAAATAGAAGGCAGCTGACGCGTTTGGCAACCGAAGAGACCAAGATGTTTACAATGATAGATTAAAATGCCACAGGAAATGTTTTCATACAGCAGTGGAACAGCTCATGAATGCTTTATTCTCTCTCTTGAATAGACTCAGCGCTGTAAGTAGGCATTTTTGAGCGTGCCGGCAGATTACATGCCTTTTCATTGTTCCTTTATTCCAGGCCGGCTGGAAAATGCTTGTACTATGTGATCAGCGCCTTCCAAAACTGGTCGAAACCTTCTCAGAAACAGAACATCAACTCTCGAAATGTGTAGAACACAGTAAATAATATCTCAAACACTGTCATTAAAAAGTTATGTCTTGCCCTTTGGCAAACAGCACTATAAATGATGGCCACTGACTGAGCCTGTATGAATGGTCAGAAAGTATGTGGCATATAAAAAAAGAATGCAAATTACCAGCCAAGAAATAGATCCGAAAACAAGCAAATAGCCAGTGAATAAAATTGAAAATGTGCTTTCATTTTTATAACTTGTAATATAAATGATGCAGTCTTTCCGTAATATTGGTGATAAATAGCTGTTTGTTTCTTATTATTAAAGGGGATGTATGAGATTAGCAAAACATGGATGCTATCTTTTAGAAACGGCGCCACTATTGTCTATGAACTGGCTGCGGTATTGCAGCTCAGCGTCATTCACGCGACTGAAGCTGAGCCGCAATACCGCACACAGCCCATGGATGAAAGTAGCGCTGTTTCTTAAAGGAATCAGCCATGCGGTTTCATCTGCACAACGCCTTTTAGAAAGGTGAACACAGCATACTATTGCATATTACCTCTTAATGTTCTATAAAACCATTGTCATAGAGATATGACTCAAGACAGTGTCAGACGGCATATTTTATGCAGAAGAATTTATTTTGAGGACCCACTTGCAAAATAAATTCACCACCACCCCTCTAAACAGAACAAGTGCATGGCTTGATGTTAATATCATTTTACATAATGACTGTATCATTAATAGGTTGTTTGTGAAATGACCCAAAAATGTGATTATCCCTAGCAGAAAGTTATTATCTCCGTTGTTAGCTTCACATTGGTTTGCAATATCCTGGACCTTACGCTCTGTTTTGGTTGGGCCCACTAAAGGATTCTCTGGAACTCTAGTTCATCAGCCCGAGGCAGAAGATATTATTGATAAGGGTCTGAAACCTGGGACCCCACACAGATCACCAAAATGAAGAGTCCATGGTGCTTTGTCAAACACGTGGCCGCTTTGGTTTACTTATTGCGTATATCCGTCCCATTATTTGTATTGGGAGCTTCTGATAATGCCACCTAGTTGTAGACCTCATCGGGGGCACTGGCAGGATCAAAGTAAGGGTGGATTTACACGAGCGTGTGCGTTTTTGCGCACGCAAAAAACGCGGTGTTTTGCGTGCGCAAAAGGCACTTAACAGCTCCGTGTGGCATCACATAGGATGCGCGGCTGCGTGATTTTCGCGCAGCCGCCATCATTATGACACTCTGTTTGGATGTTTGTAAACAGAAAAGTACGTGGTGCTTTTCTGTTTCCAAACATACTTTTCACTGCTGTTGCGCGAATCACGTGCGTCCCATGGAAGTGCTTCCGTGTGGTGCGCGTGATTTTCACCCACCCATTGACTTCAATGGGTGCGTGATGCGCGAAAAACGCAGAAATATAGGACCTGTCGTGAGTTCTACGCAGCGGACTCACGCTGCGCAAAAATCACGGACAGTCTGAACTGCCCCATAGGCTAGCATAGGTCCCTACGACGCGAGTGAAAAGCACGCGCGTTGCACGGACGTATTACACGTTCATGTAAATCCGCCCTTAGAAAGAATATTAGGATAGAGGGGCCTAATGATAGTAAAAAATTGTATGGGCAAATGTCAAAGCCTTTTGTTCTTACTTAGTAAGGCCTCATGCACACGACCGTGGTGTTTTTCTGGTCCGCAAATTCCAGGACCGTGTTCCGTGGAATGTCATCCGCAGTTCATCCGTATGTAATCCGCAGTTCATCCGTATGTAATCCGCAAAAATGCGGATGAAAAAAAAAAAGCCTAGGTAAAACAGGATGACGACAGAAGTCATTCCCGGTCGTCGCCTAGCAACACTTCCGCAAATCCGCAAACTGCGGATGACACACGGCGGTGTATCCGCAATTTCCACGGGCCCATTGACTTCTATTGGCATGTCCGCACCGCATTTGCGGCCCATAATAAGACATGTCCGGAGTTTCTGCGGCACGGATGTGCGGACATGTGGAGAGCCGTGAAAACACGGATAGTGGGTATGGCCACATAGAAATGAATGGGTCCGCAATTAACCCGTGGATTTGCGGTTGAATTGCGGACGCAAAAACACGGTCGTGTGCATGAGGCCTAAGGCTCCCTCCACACTGCCATTAGTGGCCATTTTGACAGGTTTCCATTTCTCTCTTAGAGTATGTTTACACGGCAGCCTCCGTTACGGCTGAAATTACGGGGCTGTTTTCAGGAGAAAACAGCTCCGTAATTTCAGCCGTAATGGCATGTTTTCGCTGTGTACATTACGGACGTAAATGGAGCTGTTTTTCCATAGAGTCAATGGAAAGTGGCTCCATTTACGTCTGAAGAAGTGACAGGTACTTCTTTGACGCGTCTTTTTTACTCCCCGCCTTTTGACAGCGTAAAAAAAATGACCGTCGGAACAGGACATCGTAAGACCCATTCAAATGAATGGGCAGATGTTTGGCAATGCTATTGAGCCGCATTTTCGGACGTAATTCGGGGCTAAAACGCCCGAATTACGTCCGTAAATAGTGTGTGTGAACCCAGCCTTAGAGTAAAAAAGTGTCCCCTGCTGTGCAATTCTCTCCTGTAAAGAAAAATGGAAATCTGATAGATTATAAGTAAATGGAATCCATTACACCACAGATTTGTCAGATCTGTCATAGCTCCTGTAATACTGGAAGCTGTGATGCCAGTGTGAACAGAGCCTTACACTGACAGCCTGATTTTACCGATATAAAGCAGTGGTCACCAACCTGTCGCAATCCTGCTGTTGCAAAAAACTACAACTCCCAGCATGCGGCTGTCATGAAATGCTGATCATTGTAGTTTTGTTACAGCTGGAGAGCCACAGGTTGAAGATGACTGCTCTACAGGAAGTTGGACTGGTTTGAAAAAGGTTAATCAAAACTTTTATTATTCCACAGATTATCAGTTATGTAACTTGTCTCCCATCCATGTTTATTAACTTGCTGTAAGAAGTGACATTTATGGACATTTCCACATTAGTATGTTTTAGATCTGCCAGAGTCATAAATTGAATAGTCCATAACATTTCTGACAGTGCGGTGCATTATGATCATAGTGATTTATTCCCCTGGTGTATTACATTGCAAGTCCCATTCTGAAGGATCTAATGCTATTACATGAATGTTACATTGACATAAGTGAAGAACATTACGCTGCAGATTACCTGATGCTTTAGGCCTCTCCAGGACAGCAATCTTCATTAAAACGTTATTTAAAAATGAATATACTTTATAAGTTGCCATAGAAATTCATAGTATTGTGTCCTGTCATTCTGGGATAACAAGCCATAAGGTTAAAGGGGTTGTCCGCTTTGTAAAGTAGCTTTTTGTTAGAAGGGTCCCTGACAATAAGCTGATCACAGGGCAACAAACTGATCACCCAATGTACTACTGCTTGGATCCCCAGTGATCAGCTTTAATTTGTGGGGAATCCTGGCAGCAAATGAACACAGCGCCACCGCTGAGGAACTGACGCATTACACAATGCCTATTGAAATCATTGGGCTGTTCATATATTGCATGGACATGGTAGGGCCTCCAGAAAGAGAGACTCCCCGAGTGTGCACCTGTTTTCAATGGGAGAAGAGGAATAACCCGCTATCAGACACCTCGGGCGGCAGCTTAATTCCCGTGGGAACAAAGGATCAACCATTTTGAAATCAAACATGCCGATCCTTCTTTTTCATTATTGGGACATCCTCATTAGATAGTGGTCCGGTCCGTCGGAATCGGTGGGTTCGGTCGACTTTTCTCTAATGTGTATGGGAACCCTAACTCTCCATGTAACAACAAGGCAAGCAATGCAAGACTAGAAGGGCTCGTACAGAAAGGAATAAGTAAAGCAGCCCATATGGTTATTGGATCTGAGGACCAACCCTGTCTTAGGGTTTACCCAATTAAGATGTAATAATGAAGATATTGACTGTTAGTATAGTAAGCGTTGTCATCGCTGATGATATTTTCTATCATACCTGATAATCATCCTATTCATTGTAAGGGAATCATCAAGCAAGTTTTTAGTTCATGGGTTGCTACTGTTTTCCTATATTGAAGGCCATGTCATAATACAGATATCACTGTCAGGCCATGTTATGCTTCATGTACTAGATTCTTCAATAAACATTTGCTCGTCTTTTCACAGTTTCTTGCAGATAGCTAAAGAGCCTGTGAATTATTCTCTCTTTTTATTGTATTCACAATTATGGAGTTAGACAGCCACTTGATGTGTCCACCTTCTTACTACATTAAGACTGTAATATTGAGGGCAAGTATTCTACTGTATATTATTCCTATTGTAAAAAAGAAAGCTACGGAAAGAAGTATATGGCCATCTCTTAATATAATGAACTGTCCAACTGCATACATTTTAAATGAGAAATTTGATCCAGCGCTGGTTGATTTAAAAGGAAACGATGTTCCAACTTTATTAGTACAAATGGTAAAATCCGATGGAAGTAAGCGTGGTTGCATCAGCATTTGGCTTATTGCTCATGCAACCACCCTTACTTCCATCGGATTTTACCATTTGTACTAATAAAGTTGGAACATCGTTTCCTTTTAAATCAACCAGCGCTGGATCAAATTTCTTCTGTTCTGTTTATCCACATCGTGTGCCGTCACGCAGGATCCGAGAGCAGTCCATACCTGGACCCACATAACGGTGAGCTGGAGGAGTCCTCCTATTTTTCCTATAAATTTGAAATGTCTACACTTTGACATAAACCAGTTTAGTTTGCGCTGAATCTGTATGTGAATTACATTTTTACATCTGTGCTCTTTTTTAAAAAAAAGATTGCTTCCACAGCCTGGCTGATTCCCCGTCGATCCTGTTTACAATGCTAGGTGATGACATGACATCCACCGTAATGTCATGTCACGAGACCGTGGTGACCTAAAAACAGTTGCCCAGTGGTGTGAGAAACAGTGGGCCCTAGCAATAGAAACCGTCTTTTTCAAGACTGTAACTATACTGAAAGAATTGTATTCTCGTACGGAAGTCACTGTAAAAGGATTTCTGAAATTCACCAGAATCTGGGAAAACCACTTTAAAGGGGTCATCCAGCCCCAAAAAATTGTATTTCAGTGCTATAAATGCATAAAATAAGGACACTTACTAATATACATTTAGTTCTAATATTGTGCCGATGCCCCGTTTGGGAACGCAGCCACGTGTCTGGAAGTCCTGCAGTTCTTTCTGCTGTGATTACGCGCCGGCACATACCCACGTGACAAACAGTGGTCTCCCTCTTCCATGGTGTCGGCGCGTCATCAAAGCATGTGACTGCTAGGGGCTGGCACTGTGACAATGCAGAGGAAGTAGGCCAGCCCCCTTCTTCGTCAGCCCTATCTCCGGCTGGCATTTCCTGGCGCATGCGCACTGTATCAGTGAGTGGGGCGGGGATACAGTCCTATAAGGAAAAGAAGGGCATGAAGGGAACTGTAGTTTCAGAGCAGACTGAAACTGTTTGTCACGACTACCTGAAAGTTTTGTGAGTGACTACATCAAAAGTGGTGAGTATTGCAGAAGTTTGATTTTGTGTAGGTAGAGTAGTTGTTGTAGTGTAGAAATGTGTTTATACATATTTGTGGGGCTTTTATTTTTTTTTGTGGTCCCCGGATAACCCCTTTAATGCTGACATTTTGTAATCTATTCATAGGCTACACAAATAGTCACTTCATTAAGTTGAATAATACTGAATAAAACAAAGTAGCAAACCGGCTTTGGTATACCTGCTAACATTAAGCTGAAGCAGTGGCACTCAATGCCACGTAGCAGCTGCAAAAGCAAATAAACTTTTAGGGTGCATCAAAAGAAATAGAATCCAGTGATCCAACTATAACATAGATCATTAACTAAAAATATGTAGGCTATATCTTGAATACAGAGTATGGTTTTTGGCATTATAATGAAGAAAGGTTTTTTTTTTGAAAGCTTGAGAGCATTTAAAAAGCATCAAGTTTACAAAAACCGAGGCATGTATCTTTACATTTACTAGTTTATTTAATAAGGAAATGCGGAGAACTGTTACAGTAAAAAGAAGAACAACTGGTGATATATTGATGAATCATACATGATAAGGTATCAGTAAATGTAATTTTATAAGTTAAACATCAGCTCACCTGGTGAACTGAAAATAAAAGGCAGGAGGGTTGTTAGTCAGTTCCTCCGGGGTTACATTTACCGTCTTTATGGAGCTCTGGTCACTGTGGGAGTTCACAGAAGTTTTAGTTTGTGGTGAATGGGATGAAGTTTGAAACATCCTGTTCACACAGTGCAGTAAAGAGCCTTGGGAAACCACAGAATAGCTTATGTCTGTCATTTGTGTGTTTTTTTTCATCTACTAACTTTATTGACTTCAATCTCATTTTGGTTCTGGGGAGTGGCAGCCATCTTGGTTCCTCTCCAGTGTTGGACTGGAAGCGCTAGTAGCATGTATAAAAAAATATGTCACCATTACTCCAAGTTATTGTGTATGATACATTCACATGTCCAGGTATAAAGGACACCCGAAAATAATTATAGTAGACACCGTTTTCAATTTAGACAGTGTGTGCTTGAAAATGTGGTTAGTTTGCCTTTAAGAAGCAATGAGAAGTCAATTCATGGAGTTGTGTAAACTGTTGAGGTGTATGGGAGGTTAGGTGTTTTATCTTAGTCAGGTACTTTGTAAAATATCATTATGTCAAGCTTACATTCCTATGCAATATACAGCATAGTATACAAGTCTGGGGCCCCTAATCCAAGCAGATGATTACAATATATGATAGTAAAGGTTATGAACTTATGGTCCAGGTGCTTAGGCAGATGTTTTTGGATCTCACTAGTTACTGTGCTCTTGTACTTTAATAATAAAAAGTATCTGACAACCAGTGGACCAGAATTTCTGGGCACCCTTATCCACAGATGTCTGTTGTGGGGGTCTTAAAAATGCAAGAATATGAACAGTGATCTCTTAATTTGTACATAGTGCTAACCTTATCTGGAGACTTTCTTGCAGTCACCCATTATATTTCTGCACTCGTCAAGAATGTATTCTGCATCGGGACTTCCGTTTATAGCAGAGGTCACGTCGAAGTGCTGGATCAGTTGTACAATGGAAACCACCAGTACCCAAAAAAAAAACATTGACTTATAATGGAGTCAGTCGGGTTCTGCAACGAAACCTCCAATGCAAATGTAAAGAAAGCCTTACACTTATCCAAGATTTTCCATCATATACCATATTATTTTCTGTGAAAATGTGCTTTCAAAAGATCACACATAGGTAGCAATTTACTTTGAGGCCTTATTTAGAGGAACGTTGTATACGTCCGTGTGCTGTCCGTTAAAACAACGGACAGCACACGGACCTGTGCAATTCAATGGGGCTATTCAGACGTTCGTGATATTTCACGCTGTGATTCCGATGCGTGAATCTCACTGCATGTCCTATTCTGGTTCGTTTTGGCGGACCACATCGCCCTTTGAAGTCTATGGGTGCATGAAAATCTCGGACAGCACACAGACGTCTTCCGTGTGCTGTTCGTGTTTCACGCAACAGTTGCTAAAGAAATGTTGAGAAAAAAATAAATAGATAAAAAAATGTGCACCAATACTGACATTACTGATGGCACACAGAACAAACACTGATGGCACGCGGAACTAAAATGCATTAAATACGGTCCCTTTTTTGCGGCCCCAAACGGACATGCTCGTCTAAATAAGGCCTCGAAGGGTTATTCTATTATTAATTTTCACACCCAAAAAATCGAGAAAGGCTGTTTATAGATGTTTTAAAGTAATTGTTTCAACCTGACAATCTAGTCCCTTGCTTTCCCTGCATATAGGTAAAATGGCATCTAGTGTAGTGAAGATATATAATGTTTGACAACCACAGTATGCACTGTCTTTTGAGTATGAAAAAAAAACAAAAAAAACGGAGTGGGCATGTACAGTGTTCATATCTGCTATCAGGATGCAGAGCCTTAGGCTATGTTCACATCTGCATCGGAGGCTCCTTTAGGGGCCTCCGTTGCAGATCCAACAGGGATTTCCAGAGTTTACTGGAGACAATAGCGCAGCATACTGTGCTATTGACTCTGGTAAAATCACAGAAACCCAGACGGAAAGCCGACGTAACCTATTAAAGTCAATGAGTCGGCAACCGGCGGTCTCAGTTGTGCAACGGAACCGTTGGTTCCATTATTCCCTTGTTCTGCTCCTCTGACGTAGCAGAACAAAGGAACAGCACAACAGAGATGTGAACAGAGCCTTACAGTCATAAAAAGCTGAGTGGTAGGAGTTTCCTCCGCTATACTGCCATGCTACTGCAGAGGCTCTGCTCCTTCCCTGACAAGCTGGACAGAAAGCTATTTCTATTGCCTGCTGTGCAGTAAACAGGTAATACTAACAGTACTAAATTACACACAATATAACGTGTACCGCCAGTATATCATATCATATCATCAAATCCTAAAGCATTTCAAAATCCAGAGGGATTGATCAAGTGTTATTGGGTTGAGGAAGGGGAGCTCATCAGAAAAGGGGGATAGTAACCTCAAACTCTATGTCCCGTTTGGGTTTAAATGAACATATTGGTTTTGCATTATTTTTGTAGCTATTTCTTTGGTTGTAATACTTTTTATGTAATTTTATTATGCTTTTTGCTATCTTCTTTTCTCCGATATTAATAAGGGTTTAAAAAGGGACTATAATTCTCATCAAATGAAGCAACACTGGGGAATACAAGATTAATTTGTTGATATATTTTTGCTAGCCAGATTTACATGTTTTATTTTTTTGCCTTTTTTATAAACATGCTTTTTAGCACTTATTGTTAGGTTAAAGTGTTAATTACAGTGTATATAGTAAAGCGGAACAATTCTGCCCATAATAAGTTATAGTGTCTCCTAACGAAGGAAATCAGTTTGGGACTTTAGACCGTCAGAGCAGTAAAGTAAACTGACTATATTGGTATTAAAGAGTAACTGGATTCTCTTAGTTTTTTGCCTGCTAGGGTCTAAGAGAAGTGTGCATTTCTCTTTTTGTGACTCTATCTCA
Organism: Rhinoderma darwinii; assembly: GCF_050947455.1. Classification (NCBI taxonomy): domain Eukaryota; kingdom Metazoa; phylum Chordata; class Amphibia; order Anura; family Rhinodermatidae; genus Rhinoderma; species Rhinoderma darwinii. The sequence continues at coordinate 66,041,014 of NC_134688.1, forward strand.
ATAACTTAAAATGTCTGATAATCGGCCACTTGTTTCATATATAAAACTGCATGATAATCTTGAATCTTCGACTAGAAGCCAGAGGTGTAACTAGAAGTTCTTGGGCACAAATGCAAAATCTGTAACATGGCCCCCCCAACTATCATGTGCCATTTATAATACTGATTTCTTCTTATGTGGCAGATAGTTCTTATAAGGGCATGACCACACATGGCGGAATACCTCCGCAACTGTCCGCATCAATGCCGCACAGAATCTGCGTTGCAGATTCTGCAGCGGATCTGCACAAAATGTGCAGAAAATTGATGCGGACTGGCCGCTGCGGACTGCAGGAAAAGTGCTTCTCTTCTCCCTATTCAGTGCAGGATAGAGAGAAGGGACAGCACTTTCCCTAGTGAAAGTCAAAGAATTTCATACTTACCGCCCGTTGTCTTGGTGACGCGTCCCTCTTTCGGCATCCGGCCCGACCTCCCTGGATGACGCTCCAGTCCATGTGACCGCTGCAGCCTGTGCTTGGCCTGTGATTGGCTGCAGCCGTCACTTACACTGAAACGTCATCCTGGGAGGCCGGACTGGAGACAGACGCAGGGAGTTCTCGGTAAGTATGAACTTATATTTTTTTTTACAGATACATGTATATTGAGATCGGTAGTCACTGTCCCGGGTGCAGAAACAGTTACTGCTGATCGCGTAACTCTTTCAGCACCCTGGACAGTGACTATTTACAGACGTCTCCTAGCAACGCTCCCGTCATTACGGGAGCCCCATTGACTTCCTCAGTCTGGCTGTAGACCTAGAAATACATAGGTCCAGCCAGAATGAAGAAATGTCATGGTAGTAAAAACAATACGCTCCGCAGCACACATAAGATCTGCGGACTTCATTGCGGAATTTTGACTCTCCATTGAAGTCAATGGAGAAATTCCGCCATGAGTCCGCAACCAGTCCGCCACTGCTCCGCAACAGACAGAGCATGCTGCGGACACCAAATTCCGCTCCGCAGCCTATGCTCCGCAGCGGAATTGTACGCATCGTGTAAACGAACACTGCTAAATTAAAGTGAAAGTCAATGGAGAAACGGCTCCGCTGCGGATTAACGCTGCGGAGTGTCCGCAGCGGAATTTAAGTGAAATTCCGCTATGTGTGAACCCGCCCTAACACCCTTCAGGCATAGGCCCAGATGCAACTGCTACCTCTGCACCCCCAATAGTTATGCCACTGCCAGGGTCAGAAAACTGAGCACCAGGAACCAATTCGGAGACATCTTTGATTAAAGGGATTTTCCGGGGGGAAAAAAATGTCGACACATCAGAGCTTGCATCTGTGTAGTGGGCTTGGCTTAAATTCCTACTGGTGATGCAAGGCACCCCTGTTGCTGCATCTTCACCTCGCCACTGCTGCATGCTCTCCTCGCGTTACGTGGCGTCTTCACGTGACCGTAGCTTGTTCCTCCCTCTCTAAGCGATGCAACGTACTTTAAGTGCAGGCAGAGTGCATGCGCCGGAAAAGTGGGCCAATGAAAATACTCACACAATACCAAGGAGGGAGATACGGAGAGTCAAGGTGGAAGGGAGTAAGACAGAAGAAATTATGCTAAGTATCATGGGATTTGAAGCTTTGAGCACCGCACGCTTAGTTAATGGAACACTCAATGACAAAAAATACGGCTGGTTTGCTGTGCAGGAACGGGAAACGACTTGATAGGAAAAATTACTAAATACACCAACGCCAAAAAACCAGGGCGAAAAAGAAAGCGATTTAAGGTCTTTTTTTTTTTTTTACTTCATGGAATAACCCCTTTTTGAAACTCTCGAGGCTGTCTACTCTTAAAAATACGTTTTAAATACTTCTCTGTCTCTATCTAATAATCCAGTATATTGGATAATCCAGCACCCATCATATACCCTTGATGCCAAATTAAATACATTTTGCCAAGTATCAAATGATAATTGGCTGCCAAGTTACCTAGTAAAAAGGTGGACACTAGATTTCGAACACAAAAACATATGACATTACACTACATTGTTCTCAACAGTTTTTCAAAAAATTAGGTCACTGCACATTTGGTAAATAATTTATAGCTAATATCAGTACATGGAGCGTCTTAGTGTCTTTAAAACCTCACCAAAGCAACAAGTTTATTGGATCAAATTACTCCGCACAATTGCTTAGTACAAGACGTGAAATGTAACCCAAGTTTTACAATGAATGAACAATAGCCTGCAGCTACCTATTACTAGGAACACATGTGGGATCACACACACAATCCACGAATGAAGCTAAAATAACTGAACAAATGGAACACGTGTCCCCCGACCCTAATTACTAGACGCAATGGACGCTTTGATATTTATTGGACTGTAGTATATAAGCAATATGCAATGAATAAGTTAAAAGTTTGCAAAAAAAGAAAAAATTCTTAAGCTATACCACAGATAAACATATAAGCAGCATGAAATAAACTCACCATACAAGAAGCTCTCCGCTGTACAGAATATCATGATGAAACAACGCCTGAACTTTCCGTCAACTTAAATCACAATGCAATATTGTAGAAAAGGCAACGTTTGTCATCCCTCTGGCTTGTTGCTTCATACACACATCCAACAATAGTGAATGTATCGACTTGTACAGAACTGTTATTGACCAGCTATGAGCAGCACAACGGCACGTTCAGCCAATCAGCATCAACATCTTATGTAATGTCTTCTGTGTTTTGTGTAACGTGTTTTGAGTTTTGTGAAATGACTTTTGTGTTCTGGGTAATGTATTTTGTAGGGGATTTTCTATACTGCCATTAGAATCTAAGAGGAATCATCAGTAGAGGTGTTTATGATATTATCTTTCCACATTAATAAATATAACAATTCCAGTTATAGCTTATACTGATGCCTAAGGACTAGTTCACACAGCGGAATCCGCCCGAAGAACGAGCAGGACGCTTGTTTTCCCCGCTAGCTGAAACAATTAGCTAGTGGGAAAATGAAGCATCTGACTCCCATTGAAATGAATGAGAGGTGGATTCCGCCGCAAAATTTCTCTGTGTAAATATACCCTTACGCGGCCAATTGCCCGAGGCTTAATGTATCCTCAGAAAATAAAATTTTATTCAAATCAGGTTTTTGTTATGCACATATTTTTTAATTATTTCTAATGATGTTTTTTTTTTTTTTTTATGTGACTATACATAATCTTGATATATTACAGTGTTTAAACTGACTACTAGAGCAGTCCCAAAAAGTGGATATTTCCTGTTCTCTGCAGCTCATTTGTCTGCTTTGCTGTAAATACTGTGCAGGATCAGGAGAATCATTTAATTATCATTAGAGGGTGGGCGAGTATAACAGCTCTATTGTATTGCTGGAAGCCTAGATAAGGCAGGATAGCAATATACACTATATACACAGATAAGGTCCTGTATGCAGCTCCACTGGTTTCTGCGGGAGGAACTGTACTGTTTTACTTCCTGGAAACTAAAAATTTATGAGATTTCTCTGTTAATTGACTTCTATTAATTTCAGCTGTCATAAAGCGCACACACCCTGCTGTACTGACTATACAGGAAGAACAGGAAGGGTGTGTCTCTAATATGGCCACCCCCAGGGAAAGTTGTATAAATACAAAATAGTTACAACATTTAAAAAAAGGACCAAATACATTATTTATCATCTATATATCTAAATCTAATTAATGAATATTGTAGAATTAAATACAGGACACATTCCCTTTAAGGCTCAGTGCACAAATAAGATTTGTGATAAGCTTTTCTGATCTCACATAAGGAAATACAATCCCACCATCAGCTCTAAATATACGGCTCAGGCTCAGAGTATATGAGCCCTTAGAAACTAAGTTGTGTTTTATTAGTCCTTTCACAATGTACACACAATATACTTGTATCCAACTCTGTATGATTTATCCTGAGCTACCATTTTTTTTTTCACATACATTATGTCGTGGCACATGGGAATAGGTGCCACAAGCCCTTTGCTATCAGAGTTAGCAACACCATCGGATCCCTATTGAAGCATAAAGACCCAGTAGTATCACCCAAGGTCTAAGGCAACATGAATATATTCGGACCATAGTATACACCACACGCAAAAGCTTATTCCTGAAGTAGTCTTAAAGAGGCTCTGTCACCAGATTTTGCAACCCCTATCTGCTATTGCAGCAGATAGGCGCTGCAATGTAGATTACAGTAACGTTTTTATTTTTAAAAAACGAGCATTTTTGGCCAAGTTATGACCATTTTTGTAGTTATGCAAATGAGGCTTGCAAAAATCCAAGTGGGTGTGTTTAAAAGTAAAAGTCCAAGTGGGCGTGTATTATGTGCGTACATCGGGGCGTTTTTAATACTTTTACTAGCTGGGCGCTCTGATGAGAAGTATCATCCACTTCTCTTCAGAACGCCCAGCTTCTGACAGTGCAGATCTGTGACGTCACTCACAGGTCCTGCATCGTGTCGGCCACATCGGCACCAGAGGCTACAGTTGATTCTGCAGCAGCATCAGCGTTTGCAGGTAAGTAGCTACACCGACTTAATACACGCCCACTTGGACTTTTACTTTTAAACACACCCACTTGGATTTTTGCAAGCCTCATTGGCATAACTACAAAAATGGTCATAACTTGGCCAAAAATGCTCGTTTTTTTTAAATAAAAACGTTACTGTAATCTACATTGCAGTGCCTATCTGCTGCAATAGCAGATAGGGGTTGCAAAATCTGGTGACAGAGCCTCTTTAAAGAACCCCTAAGGAATAATTACAATTCGTTTTCAACACGTTTCCTTCTAGAAAGAATTAATTTACAGATGTTCTGTAGCTTTCACTGAACTTGCCTCTGCATAATAATGGTATTAACGTAGGATTTTTGCTGATAGCGGTGTGATCCGTTTTTTACATACTGGTCAATTTTTCAACAAATCCAACAATAATTATCTGTGACACACAAGCAAACCCAGATCGCTGTTGTAAAAGTCATATCAATGTATCTATTCAAAGATCTTATCAGTTTCTGAGACCATGAGTCAGTCTGATAAGACTAGAAATATATATATACACATATATATATATATATATATATATATATATATATATATATATATATATATAGCAAAGTAGAAAACAGCAGAACTCACAAAACGAGGATGTCTGGGTGCCAAGCAAGTCGTCCTGATCCAGGGACTAAGCAATATAGAAGAATAGAAATCTTGCAGCACCACAATGTGTGAAAAATAGTGGTTTTATTTAGTCAACAAAACAGCGACGTTTCTGTCCAACAATAGGACCAAGATTTATATTCTTATATAATATATATATATATATATATATATATATATATATATATATATATATATATATATAATGTGTGTGTGTGTGTGTGTGTGTGTGTGTGTGTGTGTGTGTGTGTACGGGAAATGCTATTTATGGAATCCAGATAAGTTTCTTGCAATTGTGTGCTTATCATGAGACGCATGCTCTAGCCATCAATAACATTTTAAATGTAAAAAGCATATGTACAGCTTTGTAAGCTTTTCTCTTTAATGAAATTAATATATTTTGTGTTTTTATGCAACTTTTAAAATCACTTTCATTAAATGTTTGTTTTTTCTTTTTAAGATACAGTTTGTATGTATTCTGTATACATAGAAGCTGTATCATTTTGTTAAAGCCGATTCCAGCTGCACTCACGGCTCAGTCCAGAGCGGGTCCTGTGTGTCTCTAACACACAGGACCCACCTAATATGGATCACTTTAAGGTATGAACTTAGATATGATCATTATTAGGCTGGGTTCACACGACCTATTTTCAGGCGTAAACAAGGCATTTTCCGCCTCGAATTACGCCTGAAAACACGGCTCAAATACGTCGGCAAACATCTGCCCATTCATTTCAATGGGTTTGCCGATGTACTGTGCCGACGACCTGTAATTTTACGCGTCGCTGTCAAAAGACGGCGCGTAAAATAACAGCGTCGTCAAAGAAGTGCAGGACACTTCTTGGGACGTAATTTGAGCCATTTTTCATTGGCTTCAATGAAGAACGGCTCCAAATTACGGCCGTAATTGACGCCTCGCAAAACGCGAGTAAGAGCAATTACGTCTGAAATTACGGAGCTGTTTTCTCCTGAAAACAGCTCCGTAATTTCAGCCGTAATTGTCGTTATCGTGTGCACATACCCTGGTCAGGGACACGCAGGACCAGGAACGGACTGAGTCAGCTTTGACAGAAAAATACAGCTTCTATGTATACAGGACACATAGAAGCTATATCTTAAAAAATTATTTAAAAAAAATAAAAAAGTGATTTTAAAAGTTGCATAAAAATACTAAATACATTCATTTAATGAAAAAAAAAATAATGCTTACAAAGGTGTACATGTCCTCTAAGGCAAATGCATGAAAAATGTGCATTCACATTGGATTCTTGGAGTCTGTAAATATAAATATGATCTCATCTAGGTTGCCGTTCAATGTCTAAGGTTTAGTAGGGAGGACGCCGCGCAGAGCATAGCCAGTTACTGGGTAAATAATGTGTCAGGCTAACACAATATACCACAGCTGTTATATAACATTTCTTATACTCGCTCTGCTTTATTTGTGCTTCAAGGGGTATTCTGGTTTCAGCAAAAAAAGATTATTCATTGAATATTAAAAAGTTATACAATTTTCTAATATATTTTCTGTATCAGTTGCTCATGGTTTTTAAAGGCTATGTACACCTTTTCAAATATTTTAGTTTTTTCTTAATAAAATGTTTACCAGCGTATTTTGTGCAACTTTCTTAATACTTTTTATTAAAAATGATTATTTTTATGTGTACAGAGCAGCTGTATCTAGCGCTGAAACCTGTATCCGTCAGGTCAGTGGTACTGACGTGTTCAATGACAGCGGGTCCTACGACGGATTGGAGCGCTGGCAGTCCCTTCAGGATGAAAATGTCTAATTTATATCCGTAACCCTGCAGCACCCTTATTTTGATAGTTATGGAAAGAAAACCACCAGTGACTACAAGGACCCTGCCCAACACAGTAATGGGGCTAAGTTGCAATACAAAAACTTAGCCTAATGACAAGGGTGGCACTGTTTCTGGATAAACAAAAAGTAGAACGTTTTCTTCAATCGTGCACTAAAAGATTAAAGGGGTTGTCCAGGCACGGACATCTGATGACCTATCCACAGGTCATCAGTATATGATCGTGGGGGTTCGACACCCGGACCACGCACCGATCAGCTGCTATGGTGCCCAGGAGCGCGGGATATTATGCGGGGTATGCAGAGTTCGGAGCCGGAAACAGGTTGCTCTTTACACTGAATAGAGGCCGTCCTGCAGTACAACAACTCTGCTCCTATTCACTTGAATAGGAGCACAGCTGCAGTACTGCAGCTCGGCCGCTATACTGGCCCGGATCCGTCTGCTTCCGGCATGGACACCCGGGAGCAGCCAGAGCAGCTGTCATCAGTTGTCTGTGCCTGGGCAACCCCTTTAAGTTTTAATGGGTGCCACTGCATTCACTAAAGCAGCATAAATCAGCTTTGTACAGATGGGGTGCTCAACTTTTTCTGGTCTGAGGGCCACATTGTCAGATTATACCACTCCCTATTTCCATATGAGATATTTATTGCATATCGACAGTACATGGTCTAAATGTCTGATAGGTGAGGGTTCCACTTCTATCGAGAAAATAGGGGTCCTCTGTACTCCAGAGAAAAGCAAGTCTGTGTCCTAAAGGAAGGAGGCCCCACTAAACAGCATTGCGGGCTGCAAGTGGCCCCGAGGCCCGAAGGATATGCACCCCTGCTCTAAAGGAAACAATCTGATTTGAGGAAAATAAAAACATATTTAAAATATAATATAAATTTTATAATGTCCAGAGGAAAATAAAGGCAGAAATCTGAATTCTATAAAATGTATATAGGATGTGCATATAATAAAAACGTGTGTGCATCGGTCTGTTTATAATCGGTTCATGGAAAATATTTTTAGCATTTGTTCCGGGAATTCCCGGTGTACATAGGAGGCAACAGACAGATATATGGACAGTTGCTTTTTATTTGCCTTTAGGAAGACGTGATAAATTATTAACATGTTCAGCAGAGTTACATGACTGTAGAACAAACAGTGCCCCACCCAATGCTGGGAGATCTAGGTATGGCACATCAGGAAAATTACAAGTTCTCAATCACATGGCTGGCAGTGAAACATATTTTCCAGTTTTCAGTGGTATTACTTTGTAAGGTGCTTATCATTAGGGTCATAGTGCGTCTTTGTTATAATCGGCCACCTTAGTTCAGCTGTCAGTTTTTGAGTGGGGCAAGGACAGAATATAATGAAGTGAAACAGATGATTGGAATGTTTTTGGTATTTCCAGAGATGAATGTTCTGATCTTATGGGAGACAGCGACCGGCAGATAGCATGAGTACAAATGTAGAGGCAGGGAAGATATCTCATCTGTAACGTCACAATGTGATGAGGGAAATGGAAGTATGCCGGAAGCCAAAAACTGGATTTGAGTAGCATAGAATGAAAATATGAGGCAACTCTTAAAGGGGACCCGTCAGCACATGGATTTTAGGCGATTACACTAAGCTAGATTTGACTCTGAAACGTTGCAGGGTTTTAGAGAAAACATAGTTTCAATAAAAGGCTGGAGGAGAAGTGTTCGCTGGGCAGGTCCCCTGACTTCATTTCTTACCTGGCTCAGTATGATTGACATGTCTCTATAAATAGGGTGGGACATGTCTATCAAGCTGAGCCGGACAGGCAGCCGCCGAGCGGACATTTCTCCCCGACCACTGTACGCGAGTCAGTGTCAGTGTTTTACAGTAAAACATTGCTTAGTGTAATCAGGGCTCCTGTCGCCAGATCATGTTGTCCACGGCAGCATGAACGACAGATTCATTTTTTATATAGTTCAGAACATTTGCTTCATGTATAATTACAGTGAAACTCCAATTTGATTAAAGGGTTATTGCCAAATGAGACATTTATGGAATATCCACAGAATGTGCCATTGATGTCTGATAGACGTACTTATATTGAAAACAGGGGTCACCCAATGCCCATTTTGCATGATGCGATGGCCACAAGCTGCCGATTCCAAGCAGGGACTAGTGGAGAATCCATTCTGTTCAATGGGAGTTATGGAAACAGCCTAGCAGGCGCTGCACTGCTGTATCCATAACACCTATACAACAGAACGGAAAAATGTGCAGCATGCGGCCCCCAGTTCACTAGTTCATGCCTGGAATTGGCTGCTATTGGCCGCTGCAGCTGGCAAAATGGAGGTTGTGTGACCTCCGTACTCTAAATAGGTGTTGGTCCCAGAGCAGGGACCGGCAGGCATCTATCAGACATTTATGGATATGCCATAAATGTCTAAGTTGGGATTACCCCTTTCACATTGACTATATAGTCAGAAAATCTAAAATCTTTGTACTATATCTGCTATAACATTTTAATTATTCCCCATAGGAAAAACTTTCTGACTTTTGACCATGGTTTCCGAATGAAGGATCTTCATCCAATTGTCATGACACAACTAATTGGTTTACTCCATTGGAAATAAAGGAAATTTAGTTTTAGCAATAATAGAATAGTCCCAGGCCTGTCACTGCTAGAAGATCTCCCCTATAGCCATGGGTCTAGGCCTAATTCATTTCATACTAATCTAGTTCATAATCTTTTCGGGAAGTTTCTGAGCTGTGTCTTTTGTTGTTGGCTCAGGAAGCAAATTATGAAAATATCCTACGTTTTTTGGCGCTGATGTTGACGCGGAAACCGCATCAGAATCAATGGCAAAAAAAACGGCGGAATTCACCCCCCATAGAATTTAATAGGATGCATAGGCGTTTTTTTTTTCCCGGACGGCTTTTAGTCTCTCGCGGGGAAAAAAAGCGGCATGTGCTTTTCAGAGCATTTTCCGCTGCGTTTTTTGCCCATGGTATTTGCATTAGCTTTAATGGCCGTGGGCAAAAAAAGCGTCGAAAAAAACAGAGAGAAAAGCGCAGGCAGGTCAAAATCTGCCTAAAAATTCCTGAAGGATTTTGAAGCAGATGTTTTCTGCCTGCAAAAACTCTGTGTGAACTAGGCCTAACGGTGGCCATAGACATGGGCTGTACAATTAGATGACAATTATCAGCCTACACTCACCCATTTCTATGCATATGTCCATACTTTTCGTCCATAAAACTGGGTGAGATAGGTGGCTGCCTGACACCACTGTAGCTACTTATCTTGCTACCTAGGATAATACAGGAGAGATCATTCCTACTGGATCCTTGTTTCCCCTAACAGCGACTCTTAACATTATTTAGTAACATATAGACATATTATCAAAGTATAAGTGGGATTTAGAAGAAAAAAACATCGTATTTCAATGACTAGTGTCCTAAAAGCAGCCAACCCAGAAATCAGCTAAAGCTTCAAGCGGCCACACAAATTAAAGACTATGTGCACCTTTGAAATCGTTTTTGTTTTTTTAAAATAAAAATGTTTATTAGTGTGATTGGTGCAACTTGCAAAATATTATTTATTAAAAATTATTTTTACTTTTTGAGATACAGCTGCTTGAAATATGTATACAGAGCAGCTGTATCGTGCACTAATACCTGAATCCGTCAGGTCCACCGGACTGACGGGTCCAGTGACAAAGGGGTCCTGCAAGAGTCTCTGACACTCAGGATCCACCTGTAATCCATCACTTCTAAATTATGAACTTAGATGTGATCGGTAACAGCTCGATCCAATCTGTCATAGAACCCGCTGACACTGAACCCGTCAGTCCCGCGGATCTGATACAGATTTCAGTGCTAGATACAACTGCTCTGTATACACGATATAAAGCAGCTGTATCTCAAAATGTTAAAATCATTTTAATAAAAAGTACTTTGAAAGTTGAACCAAACACTCTGATAGACATTATATATATATATATATATATATATATATATATATATACACATAGTAAAAAGAAAAGCAGCACCAATTGAAGAGAAAATCTCTATAATACTGTGTGTGCAAGCCTTAGGACCTCGACCTCCAGTCCCACAAATAATTTTTCACTTGACAAACATGTGTGGAGTGCTGCCTATCTTCTGGATTTATATATATATATATATATATATATATATATATATATATATATATATATATACATACATATATATACGTTTATTTTTTTATTTTTTTTTAAAAGCGATTTCAAAGGTGTACATGGCCTTTCAATTGGTGACAGTCATGCCGAATCCTTCAGACAGTGAGTCACTCTTTGCACCTGCTTTCTCTAATAGAGGAGGGTCCCAATTGGTGGATCCCCCGTATAACACTTATATGTCCTCATAGGATGGGGTATTCCCTTCAGGCAACAATCCCCCAGGTTTTTGATGTCTTCGGTCTTAATATGCATGGCCAACAAAAATTTTAACACTAGGAGACGTAAATAAAAATTCAAAAATATTAAAGATACAATACTAAATGTATATTTCAGTATTTTATATATGACGTCCTGCCACCATTTATTTGATTTGTATAAAGGGCATTATGGACTGCTGCCAGTTCTTATTTTAGGATAGTAAACATTTATCCCTGCATTTTTATGTTACAGTGCAACAATGTCATTAATAATTTGGTGCCTAGGCAATATTGTTTACAAAGTATTACAATTACATAAGCTTTCCTTCCCTCAAACCCAGCTGCCATCCTTCATACATCACCGGTTCCTGACCTCCCCTTAACAAACTTATCTCTCTAATTTTCTCAGAGACAGCCAAGCACAACAAACTTACCCCCCTCGCCCTGAATAATTTAGTCTTGTCGCTCATATATCTACTCCATACAATATTGAAAAGGTATTCCCAACTCCGACATTTATGGGATATGCACAGGATATGCCATTAATGTCTAATAAGTCGGGGACCCCAACCTATTGAGAGAGCAAGGTTGACCTGACCCTTGTTCCACCTGGCAAGGTGACCGCAAATTGCTTTGCTCTTTCCATAACTCACATTTATGAAACAATTTACAGCAGTTTGTGCATTGTTCTTGGCTGTCTTTGGGAAAATTAGTGAGGTACATTTATTAAGGGGAGGTCAGGAACTGGTGATTTATGCAGGATGTCAGCTGGGTCTGGTTACTATGGACATACTGTCTGACAACCACAGAAAAGGCTAGTGAACGTTTGCATAGCAACCAGTCTGTCTCAAGTGAATGACTCAGCTGTTCATCAACTGTCTACTAACTTTTAGATAAATACTGGGAACTAATATTTTGCTTGCAGTCATAATGTGTATTCTGTTAACTGATGTTGTACAACTTAGGCCTCGTTCACATCTGCGTTGGGGTCCCATTCTGACGTTCCGTCAGAGCTTTCCATCAGAACGGGACCCTGAACTGACACAGACGGAAACCAGATTTTTCCGTTTCCATCACCATTGATTTCAATGGTGACAGATCCGGTGCCCATGGTTTCCGTTTGTCTCTGTTGTACACTGGACCCGTAGTTTTGCCGGAAGCAATAGCGTAGTCGACTAAAGTTGACAGAAAGCTCAGATGGAACGTCAGAAAGGGACCCAAACGCAGTTGTGAACGAGGCCTTATCAGCCTAAAAGAGTTCAGTTTACAGACGACCAAGGCTATCTTATGAACACAGAATTTTTCATCTGCCTAACAGGGACATAAATGGTGCTGGCTTTCAGGCCCTGCTCACACAGCGTGTATTTGTTGCATTTTTCGGTGCGTTAAACACGCCGAAAGATGCATTAAAGAATCACATGATTTTAACTTCCCATTGACATCAATGGAAAAGTGCGCCGTTAGTGCATACCATGCGTTTTTTACACACACATTTTTATAAAACGCATCATGTAAAAAAGAAGCATTAGGTTAATTCCTTGTCGTGTCAAAACCTTGCCTAATTCCTATAGTCAATGAGAGTCCTAATTGCGCCCAAAAAAAAGCGCAAAAAGTGCCCACAAAATGCATCAAAAAACAAGACGAAAATTTGTCAAAAACATATGTCGTTTAAAAAGCGCTTTACAAAAACGCTACCGTATTTGACACATTTACACGTCGGTTTTTTTTGCGCGCTGTGTGAACAAGGCCTTATAGTACGGCTTCAGGTTGGAGCCACATTAAGGAGGTTTTTTAAAATTGATGGGCTGTAATTATAATAGGCTATTAATATTAGATGGGTGTGGGTCCGATTCTCAGCACCCACGTAGAGCAGCTGTTTCAAAGGGCTGTGGAGCGCCGCTTCCTCTTCACTGTTTACACTAGGGATGTCACGATACCAGAATTTGGACTTAGGTACCGATTCTTTGTGTAGTATTGCGATTTCGATACCAAAACGATACTTTGCCAACAGTAATAAAAAAAAAAGTTCTTCCGTTTTCTGATGTGAGGCGCGAAGTGTGATGAATTTTGAATGTGCCTCACATTAATAGTAATTAACCCCATCATGTTTCTCAGTCATAATTGGTTAATGTGTAAGTTACATGATGGCGTTAATTACTATTAATGTGAGGCACTTGGAGGTTAAATTCATCGCACCTCGTGCCTCACAATAAGTGACAAAAGCAGTTTTTATTTTATTTTTTTGCAGCGCACACATCATAAATGACACAAAAAAATTGTTGTGCAGGTTATTACGGCCGCGCCAATACCGAATGCATATATTTTATGAATTGAGACTTATTTTAATGTTTATTGTAAAAAAGGTGTATGTGTATTTTTTTTAATTTAACATTACTTTGTTTTTACTTTAGTTTTAAAATTTAATTTACGGGCATATATCTATATTACAGTACATAAGTCTGTGTAGTGATAGTACACAGGCAGTTGTTAGGACATACCTAAGTATGCCCTAACAACAGGAAATATGGTAAGACAGCCCTGGGGTCCTTCAATGGAGCCTGGGCTGTCTGCCCATATATGGTATGTCCCTCAATCGCATCACAGGAATTCCTGTGATGCGATCCAAAGGGAATCCCCCCCTTCTCATTTTCCCCTGAATGCTGCGGTGGTGGTCAGCTTTGATCGCAGCATTCAGGGGAATAGCGGTGGAGATGAGAGGTTTCTCTGATCACCGCCATTATACAGCGGGGCTGCGGTTGTGTAATACAGCCATTGCCCCGCTCCTGACATTAAATGTGCGCGCGGTCAGCAGGAGGTGATGCGGCCGGCGCTGCACTAAAGAGCGGCGGTTCAGGCACTGAGGACAGAACATGGGGGTGATTTGTAGTAAGCCCACCATGTTCTGTCTTCAGTGCCGCCGCTCATTAGTGCAGCGCCGGCCGCATCGCATCATGCTGACAGCGCGCTCTTGTCAGGACTCAGGAGCAGGGCAATGGCTGTATTACACATGCGTTACACAGCCATAGCCCCGCTCTCATACATTCATGTGTTACTATTCTGAGCAGTGCGGCCGGTATCAAACCGTTTGGGGATGCACAGTATCGAAACTTCGATGCATCGTTCACCCCTAGTTTACACTGCTCCATACTGCACTGCGCCATACTTTTAGTAGAGGCTGTGCATAGAATTACAGCTCAGTGAATGGGACAAAGCTGTAGTGATTTGTAATACCAGGCACAGCCACTAGGGACGGAGCTGTGTCTGGTAAACAATGAAGGGAATAAAGTTCCTTCAAAAAGCTGATCGGCAAGGGTGCTAAGATTTGGACCCCCACCGATCTAATATTGATGGCCTCTCCTAAGGACACTTATGGCTCTGTCGTGTGCATTAAATCTTACTCAGAGCAGCTGATCCACTAACTTTATATTAGGGAATTACTGGCTATACAGTTACCTACTATACTAATGTAGCCTTACTAAATACAACCTTAGAGTTTCAGTCATAAAACTTTCAAAAACATTCTGCATTCCACTGTTTCTATGTAAGGCGTTAGTGGTATATTTGAAGCCTTCCACCGCAGGACTTGATATTTTGTATACTCTACAAGAATTTATAATTGAATCACTGGAATAGGACTAGAGTTTCGTTTCACTGTTTCTATACTGGAAATGATATGATAACACAGCACAGTAAATGCTGGTGTAAGTTATAGGTGAAATCCATCTTAAACCACGTGTTGTAATGTATATGTTTGTTTGTTACAGCTCACCGGTCACAATTAACCATTTCTATTGTATTGCATATAGATAGAGATCTGCATGACCACAGAAGTGACCATTCCTCCAGGGAAGAGCCCCACATTCCCCGACTGCTTCCAGAGATGAAACTTTTGTTCCAGTAACAGTTTTGTGGTCGTCAAATAGGTCAACGGCCACTGGCTCAATAAATTGAATGGAAAATACAAGTTGTCCCAACATGAAAGGGAATTTCGCAAAAAAATATTTCATGAGGGAGGATATTTCAGCAGAACAGTCAATAGTTCATGAGTATGAAGGTGACGTCGTTCTTTATATGATATTTTCAATTATGATAAAGTGAATGTAATGTAGCTCTATATAAAGTTTGCATGAATACCAGGAACTAATAATTTATTATAAACCAGAGGCAGTGACTTACATGGAGGAGAGGGGGCTCACAATAGGGCCCCCCACCTTGCGCTGCTTGTATCTACAGCATCCCTGCAAACCCAATAGACCAGGCACTTTTTCAACTCCAATGTTTTCTGATGTTGCTGAGAGAAAAGTGCCCTGAGCAAGTTCACACTGGGTAAAGACAGCTGGGCACCCTCCATGCACTCCATAATAACTTCATCTATGGTATGTACTTTATGGCTTCTTTACTTGTATGCTATATTTAATGCACTCTTAAATGATAATCCTCACACCTGTTTAGGTGAATGCAGAGTATAATAATGTAATATTCAATGCTGGCGTAGTTAACAAATTCCACTGAGTTTTTCAGGCCAACAGTTGAATGGGGTTGAAAGGTGACAAAATGCCATAAATATGCTGTGAGCAGTTCTTGCTTCCCTTCACTCAGGTTGTACAAAGTACATTACACAGCAGGGGCAACAATGCCCATAGGAGAAAGCACCTCACAAGATGCCAAGATTTTGCAATTCGGGGCCTATTATGGGACGTAATGACAGTAACACTCCATAAAAAAAAAACATATTTTTCAAATATCATCATCTTTTATCTTAGGAAAGTACCTAGGATGTTAATGTCATCTATGACTAGGGCTTGTAGCATGGGCGTAACTTTAGCAGCCATAGAAGCTGCTATGGGGCCCAGAGGATGAGCGGGATCACTCATGTGGGTTCTCTGATATTTGGCGCTATTATCCATACCTTTAATTATTGCTACTTTTGCTCCTGTTTTGGTATCCTGTCACTAGGCGGTGGGGCCCATCTGATTTTGCTATGGGGCCCTTATGAATTATAGTTATGCCCTGGATTGGTAGTATTAATGAGCTAGTAAGGCACTTTCACACTGCGTCTCCCCTGCACATTTGACATTTGCATTGGAAAAACTCCCGGCGCATACGTCAAATGTGCCTGTAGCATCCCATTAAACCAACGGAAGCCACTAGAGTGTCCTTTGACCTCCGTCTGCCGGTATTTGTCAGTGATAGTTTTTGTTGCTGGATAGAATAGCGTAGTTGACTCCTGCAAAATTTGTATACCCCGCAGGATAAGTTTTACTGTAAAATGGGAGGCTATGTTTGACGTTTAATGTATACATCATGAGCTTTTCACTATCTTTTCATGATGTTTTCTGTTAAACGGATGCCTTAATAGCCTATCGGTGATGGATACATCTGACGGATGCCTAACAGTGGCGTCCGTCACTCATAGATTAAAAACTGTTTTGTTATGAAAAGGTCATGAGAGTTCATTAAGTATGCATTTAATGTATCCCATAATAGTCTATGGGTGATGGATGCAACTGTTAGGCATCCATCACAGCCTCCAAATAACTTATATGTTGGGTATTTTTCCCGGCATATACGTCAAACGGAGACCATAAACGCAATTTAAAAGGGTTCTAATCATATTTAGAATTATGTTTTAATATATCTCAATGCATTAAAGGGGTTTTCCAGCCACTAAAAATTGATGGCTTATCCTCAGGTCCGACTTGATGCGTCAGGTCCGACTTTCGGGATCCCTGCCGATCAGCTGTTTTGAAAGGGCTACAGCGGTCGTATGAGCGCTGCGTCCCCTTTATTTCTTCTTGCTCCCTGTGAGTCGTCGACACGCATTTAGCGCCGATTCACAGGTATTGCAGCCTTTTCTCCCATTGAAGTGGTTGGGAGAAAAGGCTGCAATACATGTGAATCGCCACAAAATGCATGTTGACGACAGTGAGCAAGAAGAAATGAAGGGGAAGCAGCGCTCGTACAAGCACTGCGGCCCCTTCAAAACAGCTTATCGGCGGGGTTCCCGAAAGTCAAACCCCGACCCATCAGCTATTGATGGCCTATTCTGAGAATAGGCCATCATTTTTTAGTGGCTGGAAAACCCCTCTAAGCGCAAATGCCCCTGAAGTCTTGTTAAACCACATGTGGCGTGATTATACAGAAGTCACAAAGCTTGTAAACTTGTGGCATCTAGCTGTGGAAGATATCTACAATTTACCCTGATCAACAAGGGTTAAATAAATGTATATTGTCTTTCAAAGCTAGGGGTTTCAACGCACAGGTGTGGGAAAGGCTGAATTCACGGTACCTGGCTGTCCTTAGCTGTGTATGGATGGTGATGTACGCATGTGACTTTGAAAGAGTGCGGGTTGTTGACGCATGTCTTCAAGGAGCTCTGGTGTGCAAGTCAAGCTTTCAGAAGCATTAGCGGCTTGGGATGTCAGGCTCTTGTTGGGGAAAATATCATATAAGGAGGACTGTATGTAGTAAATTTGATGTTGCTGATAATAAGGTTATTGGTTAGTGTCATTGTGATAATCATGCGTGCACGATGGGAGCCATCGTCAATGTGGTGAGCTCGGTTTTACAGATGCCCCAGGTCTTCCTGCCTCCCAGGTTTTAATATTTTCTATAAAAAAATGTCGTTTCCGTCACTTTAAAAGGCAAGGAGAGTGCGGCAGGCCACGCCATTCTTGCTGTTAAAATGACGCAAAACTAGGAATAGGAAGCCATGACATTAGTGTGAACAGAGGCTAAGTTTTCAAGAAAAGACAAAGAAACATTTTTATATTTTATTTTGCAACATAATCCCAAATTCTAGTAAAAAAACAAAACCACTTTCTGCTTTCCTGGAGTTTTTTGCAGGCAGAGAATTCTGCCTCAAAATTCCGTTTGAAATTTTGAGGCAGATT
This sequence comes from Rhinoderma darwinii, assembly GCF_050947455.1. Classification (NCBI taxonomy): domain Eukaryota; kingdom Metazoa; phylum Chordata; class Amphibia; order Anura; family Rhinodermatidae; genus Rhinoderma; species Rhinoderma darwinii. The sequence goes on from NC_134688.1 coordinate 66,059,265, forward strand.
TTCATCTACCTGAACGCCGTTTGCCGCGTTTTTCCCTGCGTTTTTCATTCGCCCCCATTGAGTGCCACGGGCAAAAACGCAGCGAAATACGCTTTCTCTGCCTCCCATTGATGTCAATGGGAGGTCAGAGGCATAAATGCCAGAAGATAGGGCATGTTGCTTCTTTTTACTGTGAGTGTTTTTTACCGCTTCCCATTGAAATCAATGGGAGGCATTTTCGGCCGTTTTGTGGCGCGTTTTCCGACGCGGTTTCCGCGTCAAAAAATGTGTCAAAAAACTAGTTGTGAACAGGGCCTAATATTGCTGACAGGTTTCTGTGTTATTATATATGTCATTATTGTGAGTGCCGTCTACACATACCTACAAACATGAAGACAATTTAACCTGCTGAACTGGATTTGTCAACAATAAGAGGCAAATTTCGAAGAATGAGGAACATTATGATGCCTTAACAACAACCCCCCCCCCCAAGAAGTCCTAGAAAACAGCCATAAAGGGAAACTCAAAAAACAAACAACAAAAACGGTAATATTTTGTTCTGCATGCACTCCTGCATCACTACCCTATATTAGTAATCTCACTACATTACAGAAGGGCTGGTGCTGTATATTAATATATGTCACCAACACCTAGTTCCCACACCGGAGAGACCGCTGGTTGGTCTCCAGCACTGATAAGCATTGTTTTGTTAAAATATGGCGGTCATCAATAGAATAAAATAGTTCTTTATTGTCCAGTGTAAAAATAGGAAAAATGTAAAACAAGCGCAAACACAAGGAGGCTGGAGGGGGTTGGGTAGTGGAGTTTTTGTCTTATAGGTATAGTTATTTTCTGTTATTTTCGATTGATAATTTAGCAATATAAAAATACAAATATATCTACTAAAAATTACATGTCTGGTAAAATAAAAAGACAATAAACTATATATATATATATATATATATATATATATCTAAAAATATATATGTATGTATATATATATATATATATACACATATGTATATATATATATATATATTTAAAATAAATATAAAATATATGAATCTATAATTTTTATAACATGTTTTAGCTTAAAAGAGTTGCAATTTAAGATTGGAAGCTTCAGGAATTACAATTACAATAAACCCGTATATTTAATATATTTAGGTCTTTTCCTGCAGCGCATACTACAGCCATTATAAAGTTTATTTTCAATGATCATAGTAATTGGCTTTAGCTGAATGACATGCTGGAAATGTACAATGTACATGGAATAATATGGAGGTGATGAAAACCGCATTATGATAAACAAATATTTGTTAATGAAGCGGAGAAGATGGCGCCATCATACGACTCACCTTGCTGAATTTTAGCCAGGAGCTGCTGTCGTGCCAGGAGCCTGCTCATCCTATAAGGAGACCTCCTCCTCTTCTCAAAGCACACATAGTACTCCTGACTTTCAGGTGACACAGAGTTTACACGCTTACAGCCTGGTGCTCGGGAAAGCAGATCCTGTCCCCACATCATGGCTCTTGAGACAAATAATAGGTTTTTTTATTCCAGCAGCGTCTTTTTTTTTCCCTTTTCCTCCCAGATCTTTAAATTCCTGTAATTATAATCTAACTTCATCCGGCAAAGGAGCTGGAAAGGGAAAGTCGTCAAGTACATGAGGAGTGCCAGTAGCTACAACTCAGGATTCCAAGTAGGTCACATGATTCATGTTGCCCAATAGAAGGCGGCTAGTGAAGTAAAAGTACACAGTGCTGAAGTCCTGTCAGGCATGTTTAATCTTCACAAATGCACATATTCTAATGACATACCTCAGGGCTGACTAAGCAATGAGCATCTGTGCTGTGTTGAACTGTAATAAACGTATTCGTAGTGACTGAAGAATCCCCTCTGAATAGCGCTCCCCTTCCTGGAAACATCAACTTTGCATTTCCATTTTCTGTCAGACTGTGCAGGAATACTGAAGATTGTTACAGAATACTGAAGGCTGTTACATTCCACATAGCGCGGGGACGGCTTTCATGGAATATCTGTATCACACGTTACACACAAACAAAGATATGTTTGCATATACACTATAGGGACAGACCTCCGAAACATTGAATTCAGGTGTTTTATTCAGTCCTAGTGTCATAGGTGTATAAAATCCAGCAGCTAGCCATGCAGCCGCCTTTACAAAGAGTGTTACTGTACTAGGAAGCCACCATTTCAACAAGTCAGTTCATGAGATTTTTTCCCTCCTAGATATTTCACGATCAACTCTGAGTGGTATATAGCAAAGTGGAAGCGTTTAAGAACCACAGCAACTCAGCCATAAAGTGCAGACTACGTAAAGTTACAGAGCGGGGTCGCCGAGTGCTGAGGTGTATAGTGCATAGAAGTCGCCAACGCTCTTCTGACTCAATAACAGCAGAGTCCCAAACCTCCTCTGGCATTAAAATCTGTTCACCGAGAGTTTCATGGCACGGTTTTCCATGGCCGGGCAGCTGCATGCAAGCCTTACATAACGAAGCACAATGCCAAGCGTCGGATGGAGTGGAGTAAAAAACGCCAACACTGGACTCTGGAATAGTGGAAACGTGTTCTGTGGAGTGATGAATCGCGCTTCTCTAGCTGCCAGTCTGATGGAGGAGTCTTGGTTTGGTGAATGCCAGGAGAACATTACCTGCCTGACTGCATTGTGCCAACTGTAGAGGGATAATGCTATGGGGTTGTTTTTTCAGGGGTTGGCCTTGGTCACTTAGTTCTGTGAAGGAAAATCTTAATGCTTCAGCATACTAAGACATTTTGGACAATGCTTCCAACTTTGTGTGAACAGTTTGGGGTTCGGCTATTTTCTGTACCAGGATGACTGTGCCCCAGTGTATAAAGTAAGGTTTATAAAGACATGGTTGGGTGAGATTGGTGTGTAAGAATTTAACTGGCCCCATACAGAGCCCTGACCTCAACCCCACCGAACACTTTTGGGATGAACAAGAGCCATGCCCTCTCATCCAACATCAGTGTCTGACCTCAGAAATGAATTCTGTATGAATGGGCAAAAATTTCAAAAGACACACTCCAAAATCTTGTAGAAAGTCTTCCCAGAAGAGTGGAAGCTTTTTTAGCTGCAATGGGGGGGACCATCTCCATAATAATGCCTATGGATTTAGAATGGGATATCATAAAAACTAATGTAGGTGTAATGTGAAGGTGTCCCAGTACTTTTGTCCATATAGTGTGTATTGTTTATTCCGGTCACAGACATCATCATCTTTTCTACGATACAACAAATAACAGCCCTTCTAATAATAGTTGTTGCATATTACAATCAGATACAATCCTCTGAAATGATTATTGCCCAAACACTCAGTGTGTCCAGTCGGCTTGAAATTTATGAGCATCTTCCATAGACTGAACTATACTACATAGCTTGTTGTCTTCTGCAAAAATAGAAACAGTGCTATTAATCCCATCCTCTATATCTTTAATAAATAAGTTGAATAATAGTAGTCCCAGCACTGAACTCTGGGGTACACCACTTATAACCGGGGACCATTCAGAGTAGGAATCATTGACCACAACTCTTTGCAGACACTGAAGCGCCTAGGGAGAGTGTCAGGGACTGCAAGGGGTTAAGAAAGGATGGAACGGTTTAAAATAATGCCCAGGACCAGGATTGGTTAACAAGGGGTAAGAGGGGCGTGGTTAAGAAGATATAAGGCAGGGGTTTGGAGCAGAAAGCCCTCTTACCTTCAAGCTGCAGTGGAAGAAACACCCGCCCTCCCTCCCCTGGTGGTTTTTGGTTTTGTTTTTGGAAAATTTTTCTACGGTTATATTCTTGTTCTGGCGTTTTTCTGGTTTTTCGTAGATGTCACAGCTGGCGGAAAAGTACGGCAGATGAAGACGGAGGTAGCACCCTACATGCCTGATGGAGACAGGGAGCATCGGCATTTCAGGAGGAGAGAAAAATAAATATATATATATATGTCTTCATGCCGATGTTTGTAAATAAGAATAAAGCTGTGGCCACTTCCACATTTCCATAAAGAAGGTGTTGGTGTGTTAATTCAAGGAAGGATGGTTAAGTTCCTGGGCAGGTAAAGTGGATAATGGGTCCTTGCAGTCCTGGATACGGTCCTTGAGCCAATTTTCATTCCAATTACAAACTATACTTTATAAAACTATGGACCTTTAAGGGGTGTCACGTGGACCCACTGGGCCGTACCGCCTTGGCGGTATGGCAGCTGGCCAAAAGGGCGCAACAGGGCGCAGGTCAGAGTCTATAGTCCATATAGGGTACCTGTGGCAGCTCGGACAGTAGCAAGGCAGGCTTGGCAGGAACTAGGCAGCAGGTAGACGTCAGGCGTGGAGAGGCATACATGGACGTCTATGGGTGCCATATTACATCTCTGTACAACTTCGGAGGGTATACAGCAGGGGTTTAAAACTCGGCCGGGTAAATGGGCCGCACATAAAAAAAAGTTGACGGGCCGCCTTACTTTTAAATTTGATACAATACAAAATTATTGTTAATTAATTAGTTATTTGAACTACTATAACAATACTACATTAGAATAACAATACTACATTACTGTAATAATACTACATCACTATAATAATACTACATTACTTTAACAGTACTACATTACTATAATACTACATTACTATAATAATACTACATTACTGTAATAATACTACATTACTATAATACTACATTACTATAATAATACTACATTACTATAATAATACCACTAGATTTAAACTTACTGAAAATTTGCAAGTTTACTCCACATGCTTATTTTAACAATCCAGTATTCCAGCTTAAGTATCGCTAAACGGAGTCTGGCGGCTCAGTTGGCAGTGTTTGGCAGGCACAAGAATCTCAAGATTGGGCAGCCCCTTTTTAGATAGTGCCACAGTGCCCTCTGTAGATCTTGCCACAGTGCCCTCTGTAGATAATGCCACAATGGCCTATGTAGATAATGCCACTGTGCCGTCTGTAGATAGTGCCACACACCCCTTTTTAGATAGTGCCACCCCCCCTATAGCGCTCTGGCCGGGGATTCCTCTGCTGGACGAGCCCCTGAAGTCACTGTCCATATATGGACAGTGACGTCAGCGAAACCTCCTGGATCTGATTCCCCGCCAGAGCATTGCCGACACTCGGGCCGTAGATTCCTCTGCTAGAGGAGCCCCTGAAGTCACTGCCCATATATGGACAGTGACTTCAGGGGCTCTTCCAGAAGAGGAATCCCCGGCACGATCATCCTCAATGCTCTGGTTGGGGATTCCACTCCACTTCAGGCCCAATGGAGCTAACTACAGTGACGGGGTGTAGCGCTGTCGACAGGGTGGGGTGTGTGGGATGCTATCTACAGGGAGGGGATTGAACTACCGTGTTTCCCCGAAAGTAAGACACTGTCTTACTTTCTTTTTATCCCCAAAAGCCCCACTATGTCTTACTTTCGGGGTATGTCTTATATTGTAAAAAAATTGTCGAATTTATTTTTTTTCTTTTTTCACAAACTTTATTTAACTGTTTTACATTTTTTTTTTTAGTCCCACCAGGGGACTTCACTATGCGATGTGCCGATCGCATATATAATGCTTTGGTATACTTAGTATACCGAAGCATTATTGCCTGTCAGTGTAAAACTGACAGGCAACATATTAGGTCATGCCTCCGGCATCGCCTAACAAGCAGATGCTGAAGGCAGACCTGGGGGTCTTTGTTAGACCCCCGGCTGTCATGGAAACCCGACGGCGACCCGCGATTTGTTTGCGGGGGCGCCGATCGGGTGACAGAGGGAGCTCCCCCCTCTGTCAAACACATTAAATGCCGCTGTCACTATTGACAGCGGCATTTAATGGGTTAAACTGCCGGAATCGGCGCGCGCTTCGATTCCGGCAGTTGCAGCAGGAGCAAGTGCAGGGGACGGCGCGGTGACGTATGGAGAGGGGGGCGGCGCGGAAGTGGGCAGGAGGCGGCAATACCCCAGTGTTTCCCCGAAAGTAAGACATATGTCTTACTTTCGGGGTACGGCTTATATTAGCCGACCCCCCTGAAACCCCCGATACGTCTTACAATCGGGGGTGTCTTACTATCGGGGAAACACGGTATCTATAGGGGGCTGTGTGGCCATTGCGCTTCTACCACCAACGATCCAGCAGCGCGGGTAAGGGACTGCGCTCCTTCATGACGTCATGAAGGAGCGCCGGCACGCTCCTCCTTCGGCCTGCTCTCTCCTCTCCTGAGGGAACTTCGGTGCCCAGTGGGCCGCAGATAACAGCCTCAGGGGCCGCATGAGGCCCACGGCCGGGCCGCTTGTTTGAGACCCCTGGTATACTGAGACGTAAAACCCTTAAGTAGAAAGAAGAATCTATTCCATCAAAGAAAAAAACTCACTGCCCTTTCCCACATATAGGCTATGGCAGGTAAAGAAATGTGACAGTGGACAATTTTGTAGTAGATGATATTTATTTAATAGCCTATGGAGCACACTTGCACCATTATCAGAATTTTGACCAATATTTGGTTAAAATATCTGAGTGTGTACATAATGTGTGATTGGGAACACATAAACGACAATTTACTAATATTTCATAGAGAATAGAAATGGCACATGGGTGCCCTATGTGAATACAGCCTCATCCGTCCATACCAGATATAATTGTACACATCTCCTCTACGATGTAAAAGCATCAATGCATGCAATATGCATGAGAATACTCCCAATTATTGTCAGTTTCCTAGTGAATTTATAGCCACCATTATCATGTTTATGGCGTCAGCTTACAATATGGCTATTTGCATTGCGTAAAGGCAATTTATACCTTTAAAACAAACACAATGTGGCGATTTGCATCTCAATACTCACAATTGCCATAGGTATGTCTGATTCTGGGAATAGGCTTAGGTCATGTTACTGTCTTGATTCTTTGAGGCCACTAAAATCAACAAGTGTAGATGATTGCATAGGGTTAAGGTCCTTTTACACGGCCTGATATGGGCCATGAAAACGAGCACTGATGTACGAGACAGCGCTCATTTGCTCCTTGCAATGATTGGTTATGTATGGGGACGAGCGGTTGTTACTATAATCGTTTGTCCCTATACAATTCCCTATATGGGGAATTTGACTTTCTGTCTGGGTGGTAAGCATTTGAATACATAAAAATCCTGTAATATTGCAGTTTTCACACTGGCCACTGATATTGCAATATTGTCACTTTTCAGCATGTGCTGTGTATACTGAGAGCAGGGTCAGCTGTAATCATCACACCTCTATTATAAAGTTGGAGACAGATAACGCAGGATCACACCATTGACTGCAGGTGATGGACACAGCTCCCCTCCTCCACCTCCCTGCTCAGGTCACAGAGCATGCCCACAACACTCTTCTATGGAAGTCAATAGGTCATGTTCTGACCAAGTTTTCTTATGTCTTGGTGACTGCTGTAAAGAAAATCTCAACAGCTGCTGTTGAATTATGGATGATATTGTGCGTCTGTATGTTATTGATAAATGTGATTTGAAATTCTAATAAAAAGTTCTAAAATAAACAAAAAACAAAACCAGGCAAGATGGCTGCCCCCATAATCATGTAAAGCAAATGTAATTTAAAAATATATACAATCAGATATTAAAAACAGATTTTAAAAAATGAATATGTTTCAGTATATAGTTATAATCAGTAAAGGAAATTGCGGTCAACATACTGTACTTAAAGTGTAGCTAAACGTTCAAAGTGACATGTTAGAAATTTGGATTGGTGGGGATCCGAGCACTGAGACCCACAACAATCGCTAGAACGAAGCAGCTGAAACACTCGTGTGATCGCCCAGCTGCTTCGTGTCTGTTTGGCTTTTTCCGGAAATGAATGTATCGGTGTACGGACTCAATAGAAAGTCTATGAGCCCGTGCTCCGATACATCGGCTTTCTGGAAAAAGCCGAACAGACACGAAGCAGCTGGGCGATCACACGAGTGCTTCAGCTACTTCGTTCTAGCGATTGGTGGGGGTCTCAGTCCTCGGACCCCCACCAATCCAAATTTCTGACATGTCACTTTGAATGTTTAGCTACACTTTAACAAAATCTTTAACATGGCGCCTGGCATTGTGATTTTTATTGGTAAGTCCTCAAATTACACTTAGCCTTGGAAGATATTTCATTCAAACTTTATCTGTACAAGGTGAAAATTAACTAAAAAAAAAAAAAAAAAAAAAAGGCAAAAGAACAGAATAATAATTTAAAAGGCACATATCTAATTTTTCAGAGAATATTGAGAGCGCGATCACAATAGAGTTATAATATCATTATAATATACTGTAACATTACACAGTAACCTTAGCTCTTTATAGCGGAAGGGGTGATCGAACCCCAGATAGTTTAAAGTAGCAATCTGGAGGGTATATCGTCCGCGGCCATGGCCCTTTGTTCCCACTCACCCCTCGACGGCCGCGACTCCCGAGTGCTGGCCGGCGTCTCCTTCATAGGAGACGCCAGTACTCACTTCTGCTCCGCAGTATCCTCTGGGGAGCACACGCACTCATGCCCGCCCCTGAAGAGCCAGCGCGCGCACATAAAAAATATCACTTATCAGCCCTAATCACCCTGGGCTATAAAAAGGGCTCTGCCCTTTCAATCCTTGCCTGAGCGTTGTTGTATATTCCCATGTTTGTCTTAGCATATGGTCCCTTAGTGTTATCCTGTTCCCAGTGTTCCTGTGCCCTGCTACCTGTATCCTGTACCTCGTGCTGTTTTTGTTCCTGAGCCTTATCGAGTGATGGAGTCATGTTGTGCCACCTGTCTAGCCTGCTGTCATACAACGTGTCATCTGCCATGCCTGATATCATCCGCCACATTTGGCGTCATCTACATTCAAGTTTTGTCTGTTCCTAAGCCTCTGCTACTGTCTGGACTATTACAGGTACTCTTGTACAAGGACTTTGTATAGACTGCTCTTTGGCCAGCTGCTACTCCACTACGGCGGTGCGGCCTAGTGGGTCCACATACCCACAGATCATGACAGAGGGACTATGTAAAAAATGGCTGTAATTGAAAAATAGTTAAAGGCTACGTACACCTTTAAATAGGAAGTTTTTTTGTTGTTTTATTAACCCCTTCCCTCTTTGGCCGCTTTTGACCTTCCTGACCGAGCCTCATTTTTCAAATCTGACATGTTTCACTTTATGTGGTAATAACTCCGGAATTATTTTACCTATCCAAGCGATTCTGAGATTGTTTTCTCGTGACACATTGGAATTTATGTTACTGGCAAAATTTGCCCGATACATTCAGTATTTAATTGTGAAAAACACCAAAATTTTGCGAAAAATTGCAAATATTAGCATTTTTCTCAATTTAAATGTATCTGCTTGTAAGACAGGCAGTTATACCACACAAAAATGTTGCTAACTAACATCCCCCATATGTCTACTTTAGATTGGCATCGTTTTTTGATCATCATTTTATTTTTCTAGGACGTTACAAGGCTTAGAACTTTAGCAGCAATTTCTCACATTTTCAAGAAAATTTAAAAATGCTATTTTTACAGGGGCCAGTTCAGTTGTGAAGTGGCTTTGAGGTCCTTAGATATTAGAAACCCCCAATAAGTCACCCCAGTTTAAAAACTGCACCCCTCAAAGTATTCAAAACAGCATTTAGAAAGTTTCTTAACCCTTTAGACATTGCGCAGGAATTAAGGCAAAGTAGAGGTGAAATTTACAAAGTTCATTATTTTTTTCCAGAAATTCATTTTGAATCCATTTTTTTTTGTACCACAGAATGTTTTACACAAGAAATGCAACTCAATATTTATTGCCCAGGTTCTGCAGTTTTAGGAAATATCCCACATATGGCCCTAGTGTGCTACTGGACTGAAGCACCGGCCTCAGAAGCAAAGGAGCACCTGGTGGATTTTGGGCCTCCTTTTTATTAGAATATATTTTAGGCACCATGTCAGCTTTGAACAGGTCTAGTGGAACTAAAACAGTGGAAACCCCCCAAAAGTAACCCCATTTGGGAAACTACACCCCTCGAGGAATTTATCTAGGGGTGTAGCAAGCATTTTGACCAGCCAGTTTTTTTGCAAAAATTTTTGAAACTAGGCCATGAAAATGAAAATCTACATTTTTTCAAATAAAATGTAGGTTTAGCTAATTTTTTTTCATTTCCAAAAGAACTAAAGTAGAAAAAGCACCACAACATTTGTAGAGCAATTTCTCCCGAGTAAAACAATACCCCACATGTGGTAATAAACGGTTGTTTGGATACACGGCAGGGCTTAGAATGGAAAGTGCGCCATTTGGCTCTTGGAGCTCAAATTTAGCAGGAATGGTTTGCGGAGGCCATGTCGCATTTGCAAAGCCCCTGAGGTGACAAAACAGTGGAAACCCCCAACAAGTGACCCCATTTTGGAAACTATACCCCTCGAGGAATTTATCTAGGGGTGTAGCAAGCATTTTGACCGGCCAGTTATTTTGCAAAAATTTTTGGAACTAGGTCATGAAAATGAAAATCTACATTTTTTCAAATAAAATGTAGGTTTAGCTAATTTTTTTTCATTTCCAAGAGAACTAAAGTAGAAAAAGCACCACAACATTTGTAGAGCAATTTCTCCCGAGTAAAACAATACCCCACATGTGGTAATAAACGGTTGTTTGGACACACGGCAGGGCTTAGAAGGGAAAGAGTGCCATTTGGCTCTTGGAGCTCAAATTTAGCAGGAATGGTTTGCGGAGGCCATATCACATTTGCAAAGCCCCCGAGGGGACAAAACAGTGGAAACCCCCAACAAGTGACCCCATTTTGGAAACTATACCCCTTGAGGAAATTATCTAGGGGTATAGTGAGCATTTTAACCCCACAGGTTTTTTGCAGAAATTTTTGCAAGTAGGCTGTGAAAATGAAAATCTACATTTTTTCAAATAAAATGTAGGTTTAGCTAATTTTTTTTCATTTCCACAAGGACTAAAGGAGAAAAAGCACCATAAAATTTGTAAAGAAATTTCTCCCGAGTAAAACAATACCCCACATGTGGTAATAAACGGCTGTTTGGACACACGGCGAGGCTGAGAAGGGAAAGAGCGCCATTTGGCTTTTGGAACTCAAATTTAGCAGGAATGGTTTGCGGAGGCCATGTCGCATTTGCAAAGCCCCTGAGGGGACAAAACAGTGGAAATCCCCAACAAGTGACCCCATTTTGGAAACTACACCCCATGAGGAAATTATCTAGGGGTACAGTGAGCAGTTTGACCCCACAGGTGTTTTACAGAGCTTATTGTAAGTAGGCCGTAAAAATGAAAATCTACATTTTTTCAAAGAAAATGTAGGTTTAGGTATTTTTTTTTATTTCCACAAGGACTGAAGGAGAAAAAGCACTGCAACATTTGTAAAGCAACTTCTCCCGAGTAAAACAATACCCCACATGTGGTCACAAACATATGTTTGGACACACGGTAGGGCTCAGAATGGATGGAGCGCCATTTGGATTTTGGAATGGTTTCTGGGTGTCATGTCATATTTGCTGAGCCCCTGTAGTACTAGTACAGTGGAAACACCCCAAAAGTGACTCCATTTGGGAAACTGCACCCCCTGAGGAATCATCTAGGGGTATAGTGAAAATTTTGATCCCAAAGGTCTTTTGCTGAATTAATTAGAATTAAGCCATGAAAATGAAAAATAATTTTTTTTTCCAACAAGATGTAGTTTTAGATGCACATTTTTCATTTTTACAAGGAATAGAGAAGAAAAAGCACCCCAACATTTGTAAAGTAATTTCTCCCGAGTACGGTAACACCCCATATGTGGTTATAATCAGCTGTTTACGTATATGGGAGCATTCAGAAGAAAAGGAGCGGTATTTATCTTTTGGAGCGTAGATTTTGCTGGAATGGTTTGCGGACGCCATGTTGCATTTGCAAAACCCCTGATGTACCAAACAAAAGTGACCCCGTTTTAGAAACTACACCCCTAAAGGCATTTATCAAGGGATGTAGTGAGAATTTAGACTCCACAGGTGTTTTTCAGAAATGAATACGCAGTGGATTGTGCAAAGTGAAAATTGCAATTTCTCCACTGATCTTCCCATTCACCGCACAAGATGTTATGCCCCTAGAGAATCTTACCCCATAAATTGTTAAGCGGGTTCTCCCGGGTATGGTAATGCCTTACTTGTGGCCATAAATTGCTGTTTGGGCACACTGTAGGGCTAAGAAGGGAAAGATCGCCATTTTGAGCATGGATTTTGCTTGGTAATAGTTCTGTTTGGGGTTTTGCTGGTATTTCCGTTTATAATGTGGTGGCATATGTAATCTGTGCGGAGTATATCAGGGGTATATGTAATCTGTGCGGAGTATATCAGGGGTATATGTAATCTGTGCGGAGTACATCAGGGCATAATAAGAGGGTATAATAATGGGGTAAATAATACAATTATCCATAGATGTGTGTTACGCTGTGAAGCGATCCGTTATGTGCAGGCCAGTGTCACACTGATAAACGGTTTTCTTTCTTATCCCCCTTTTGTAACGTTCTGCACCTTTTGGGGACTTTTTCTCCTTCGTAGTTTGGGAAATTTTGCTGGGAAAGTTTTGGGAAAGTTTTAATGGTATAATACGGGTGCCCTTGCTTCCAGCGAATGTGCTGTGTCCATTCCCTTTTCTAGTTCCTAAATACTAGGGCCCTAAAACTGCAGGAATGTTCCCCTCCGACCTGCGCATTGAGATGTTTTTTCATCACCGCATTACTAGTGCCATAACTTTTTTATTTTTCAGTTGATTGAGCGGTGTGTGGGCTTGTTTTTTGCGAGACGGGCTGTAGATTTTATTGGTACCATTTTAGAACACATACGACTTTTTTATCACTTTTTATTTCATTTTTTGGTAAAGGAAATTACCAAAAACAAGCAATTCTGGAATAGTTTTTTATTGTTTTTTTTATCGGCATCCACAGTGCACCCTAAATTACATGTTAGCTTTATTCTGCGGGTCTATACGATTATGGCGATACCAAATTTATATAGGTTTTTTTATGTATTGCAGCTTTTGCACAATAAAATCACTTTTTTTATAAAATCATTTGTTTTCTGTGTCGCCATTCTAAGACCCATAACTTTATTATTTTTGCGTGCACAAAGCGGTGTCAGGGATTATTTTTTGCGGCACGGATTGTCGTTTTTTATTAGTACTATTTTGGAGTAAATGTGACTTTTTGATCACTTTTTATAGCATTTTTTGGAAGGAGATGTGACCTAAAAGCAAAGATTCTGGCGCTGTTTTTCATGTTTTTTTTTACCGCGTTCACCGTGCGGGATAAATTACATAATCGTTTTGTAGTTTGGGTCGTTACGGACGCGGCGATACCAATTATGTATAGTTTTTTTGATTTTTACGGTTTTTCCCATAATAAAAGACTTACTATGGGAAAAAAAGTCAGTTTAGCTTTATTTTTATTTGAAATGTGTGTGTTTTTATTGTTTTACCACATTTTTATTTACTTTTTTTTACTTGTCCCACTAGGGGACATGAGGGCCTGATGCCCCGATCGCTACTCTAATACACTGCACTACATACGTAGTGCAGTGTATTAGCGCTGTCAGTTATTCACTGACAGCAAGCCTATGAGGACACGCCGCAGGTGGGTCCTCATCGGCTCCCGTACAAGGCAGACTCGGACGCCATTTTCTGGCGTCCGATTGCCACAGCAACCCAGCGATTGCATCACTGGGTTGCCGATCGGGTGAAAACCTATCAGATGCTGCGCTCTATTGAGCGCAGCATCTGAGGGGTTAATCTGCCGGATCGGAGAATAGCTCCGGTCCTGGCAGTTACAGGAGGGTGCCAGCTGTATAATACAGCTGTCACCCCGCGGTGATGGTGCCGGCTCTGCTTCTGAGCCCGCACCATCACTGCGCCGTACATATACGGCGCTTTGCGGGAAGCACCTCCCGACAGCGCCGTATATATACGGCGGATGTCGGGAAGGGGTTAAATAAATGTGTTGTTTGTTTTTAAGCAACGATACAGCTCCATCCTGAATACATAGAAGCTATATCGTTCTCTCCCAGCCGATTCTGTCAGTTCACCTGAACTGACGGCTCGGCTTAGAGTGGGTCCTGCATATCTCTGACACACAGGATCAGGGCCGGCGTCAGCACCCAGCGAACCCGGGAAAGTGCCGGTGCCCACTGCTCTTGTAGGGGCCCACTAGGCCGCCGGGTGCTTTACGCCGCCCACCTGCTTAAATTAACTATAGCCGTCCATGGTGGGCGGCAGCAGATTGCAGAGATGAGCAGATAAAAATAATTTAAAAAACCTCACCTAACACGTTCCCACGACGAGTTGAACGGTCCCGTCACTGTCTTCTCACTGGTACTTGGTGCCGCTCGCATCCACAATAACAATGCATTCCGGCAAAGATGACGTAATCATGTCACGCTGACATGATAATTGCGAGCGGCGCCAAGTACCAGTGAGAAGACAGTGACGGGACCGTTCAGCTCGTTGCGGGAACGTGTTAGGTGAGGTTTTTTAAATTATTTTTATCGGAGCAAAGGCACCAAACTGGGGGATATGGGGTATTAGCTTTTATATGGGAGCACAGGCAACGGACTAACTTCTATATGGAGGCATGTATGTATGTATGTATGTATGTATGGCCATGTATGATACTGTCTGATGCGCCCTGTATTTAAGCCTACCACATGTTAGGCTTGGATTCAGGGCCCCAGCAGACAGTAATCTCATACAGTATAGATGGTGTAACAGACAGTATCACACATGGGCCCTGTATCTAAGTCTACCACGTGTTACAAATGTTTTCTTGTGCTTGTTTTTTTAAAGGTTCGGTCGTTGGGTTACGTCGGATTTGAGGACTACTTCGATGACGTTTTTTTTTATTTTCAATAAAATGGTTAATGAGGGTTGTGTGGGGGGTTTTATTTCAATAACATATTTTTTCTATGTCTTTGTATTTTCTTTTAAACTTTTATTACCACCGCCTTAGTAATGGCCGCTGTCTGAGTGACAGCATCCATTACTAAAGCGGGGCTTAATGTTAGCCAGTAAAAAGGCTAACACTAACCCCCATTATTACCCCGGTACCCACCACCGTCGGGAGGAAGAGCCAGGTACGATCCAGTATCCGACCATCTGCAGCAAAGGTCGGGTACTGGGGCGGCCGCAGACTGGTATTATTAGGCTAGGGAAGCCCAAAAACAGTGGCCCTTCCCACCCTGGTAATGCTAGGCTGCTGCTGTGTTGTATCTGGCTGGTTATGAAAAATGGGGGGTAACCCCACGTAATTTTTTTTCTATTTAGTTTTTTTTTTTTTAAATAATTGGAAAAAACGACGTGGGGTCCCCCCCAATTTTTCATAACCAGCCAGATACAACACTGCAGCAGCAGGCTAGCATTACCAGGGTGGGAAGGGCCCACTATTTTTGGCTTTTCCCAGTCTAATAACACCAGCCAGCGGGTGCCCCGGTTCCCACCCATCGCTACAGCTGGTCGGGTACTGGATCGTACTCGGCTCTTCCCGGCAACCCTGGTGGGTACCGGGGTAATAATTGGAGTTAGTGTTAGCCTCTGCACCGGCTAACGCTAAGCCCACCTTAGTAATGGACGCTGTCAATAAGCCAGTGGCCATTACTAAGGCGGTAGTAATAAAGTTTAAAAAAATACAAGGACATGGAAGAAATATTTTATTGAAATAGAAACCCCCACACAACCATCGTTAACCCTTTTATTGAAAATAAAAAAATGTTGTGATTGAAGTAGTCCTCGAATCTGAACCTGTAAAGAAAACACAAAAAAATGTAGTAACGCATAAAAAAACAAACAATTCTTATACTTACCTTTCTGAGGGTCCAGCGCAGGAGCAGCAATGTCAGTGAGCTGAGCCTTATATCTAAGCCTATCATGTGTGATACTGTCTGCTGAGCTGCTGTATCTAATCCTAACCATAGCTATAGGGTCAGAGTTCTATAGATATGCTGTCTCATATATATATATATATATATATATATACATATATACACACACACACACACACACATACACACACTTTTTTTTGGGGTGGACATATGTTAGTACAAGGATACCTACTGCTGGGGCCCTGTGTATATGTCTATCATGTGTGATACTGTCTGCTGGGGCCATGTATCTAAGCCTATCATGTGTGATACTATCTGCTGGGGCCATGTATCTAAGCCTATCATGTATGATACTGTCTGCTGAGACAATGCATCCAATTATATCCAGCAGTGTTGCTATAGATGCCTTAGTCTTATAGATATGCTATCTCCGATATATATGTAAAACTTGATTTCTTTTTTGGGGGGTAAATATATGTCTCAGGGCTTGTGCCCCTGATCTTTTATGACCCTAGCAGCGCCCCTGGGCTTAATTAATATATGGGGGCATAAAGGAGACCTAAAAAATATATAGGTACACAAAGAGCGCCTTACTAATATATAGGGACACAACTAATATATGTTGACACGAAAGAGAACTAGTATTCTTTAGGAGAAAAAATGGGACATTACTACTGTGTGGGAGGTATTACTGTAGGGAGTAGAAAGGTGGCACTAAAACTGAACCATAACTATTTTCTTAAAGTTCGCCTTTTTTGGGGGGTTGGTGCCATGTAAGGGACAGTATAGGTAGTATTGGTAGGGGCAGTTTATCAACATCACGTTTACCACCAATTCCTCCAGGTACTGAAATACTCAAGCCTACAGTTACCAGGTCTACCAGAAATCACAACCTCCACATAACAGGTACATCAAGATTGACACATCGCAGAAACTGCACTATCTGGATTCATTGGCCCATGACTTACATGTGAATGGTAAGTGATCCATGGTTACATCCTTCTGGCATTATGTTTCTGCCTTTATACTGCTACCACTCGAGTTGCACCGCATAGTGGCCCACTAAGGTTCTGTCGCCCAAGGGCCCACATAAACCTGGAGCCGACCCTGCACAAGATCCAGCTAATATCAATCACAGAACTGACAGAATCAACTGAGAGTGAACAATACAGCTTCTATGTATATAGGATTCATAGAAGTTATATTGTGGTGTACATAGCATTTAATGCAATATTTCTGTAAAACCCCTTATTAAAGTCTACAGTTCAATCACATCTTCATTGCTTTGTTCCCAGTGGCGGATTAAGAAGACCATGGGCCCTGGGCTGTTACCCAAACTTGGGCCCCCCTTCTCCACCACCACCCTGCCGCGCCGTAACTATTGCTAACACTACCTAAACACTAGTACACAAAGTAGGCACATTATGCACAAAGTACACACAGTACGCACATTATGCACAAAGTACGCACAGTACACAAAGTACCACATTATGCACAAAGTACGCAAATTATGCACAAAGTACGCACATTATGCACAAAGTACGCACATTATGCACATTATGCACAAAGTACGCACATTATGCACAAAGTACACACAGTACACAAAGTAGGCACATTATGCACAAAGTACGCACATTATGCACATTATGCACAAAGTACGCACAGTACACAAAGTACCACATTATGCACAAAGTACACAAAGTAGGCACATTATGCACAAAGTACGCACAGTACACAAAGTACCACATTATGCACAAAGTACGCAAATTATGCACAAAGTACGCACATTATGCACAAAGTACGCACATTATGCACATTATGCACAAAGTACGCACATTATGCACAAAGTACACAAAGTAGGCACATTATGCACAAAGTACGCACATTATGCACAAAGTACACAAAGTACCACATTATGCACAAAGTACACAAAGTAGGCACATTATGCACAAAGTACGCACAGTACACAAAGTACCATATTATGCACAAAGTACGCACATTATGCACAAAGTAAGGACATTATGCACAAAGTACGCACATTATGCACAAAGTACACAAAGTATGCACATTATGCACAAAGTACGCACATTATGCACAAAGTACACAAAGTACGCACATTATGCACAAAGTAGGCACATTATGCACAAAGTACGCACATTATGCACAAAGTACACAAAGTACGCACATTATGCACAAAGTATGCACAGTACACAAAGTACCACATTATGCACAAAGTACGCACATTATGCACAAAGTACACACATTATGCACAAAGTACACAAAGTACGCACATTATGCACAAAGTACCCACATTATGCACAAAGTACACAAAGTACGCACATTATGCACAAAGTAGGCACATTATGCACAAAGTACGCACATTATGCACAAAGTACGCACATTATGCACATTATGCACAAAGTACGCACATTATGCACAAAGTACACACAGTACACAAAGTAGGCACATTATGCACAAAGTACGCACATTATGCACATTATGCACAAAGTACCCACATTATGCACAAAGTACACAAAGTACGCACATTATGCACAAAGTAGGCACATTATGCACAAAGTACGCACATTATGCACAAAGTACGCACATTATGCACAAAGTATGCACATTATGCACAAAGTATGCACAGTACACAAAGTACCACATTATGCACAAAGTACGCACATTATGCACAAAGTAGGCACATTATGCACAAAGTAGGCACATTATGCACAAAGTATGCACAGTACACAAAGTACCACATTATGCACAAAGTACGCACATTATGCACAAAGTACGCACATTATGCACAAAGTACGCACAAAGTACGCACATTATGCACAAAGTACGCACAAAGTACGCACATTATGCACAAAGTACGCACAGTACAAAGTACGCACATTATGCACAAAGTACGCACAGTACACAAAGTACACACATTATGCACAAAGTACACAAAGTAGGCACATTATACACAAAGTATGCATAGTACACAAAGTACACACGAGTATGCACATTATACACTAAGTAGGCACATTATACACGAGTATGCACATTATACACTAAGTAGGCACATTATACACGAGTATGCACATTATACACAAAGTACACCTTGTAAACACATGAATATGGACATTAAACATACATGAATATGGACATTAAACATACATGAATATGGACATTAAACATACATGAATATGGACATTAAACATACATGAATATGGACATTAAACACACATGAATATGGATATTAAACACACATGAATATGGATATTAAACACACATGCACTTACCTTTTATGTCTTCACTGCAGCTCTTCTCCTGCTCACAGCACAGAGCCCGCCGACAGTCTCCCCTCCCCCATGTCCCGACAGCTAGCAGCAGAGATGTTTAGAGCAGGGAAGGGGGGCTGGAGGGGGAGCTTCTAAAGCAGCACAGACCACGGCTGCTAAGTAGAAGCAAAGCTCCCCTCGCCTGACAGGTGCGGTCCTGGCACCGGGGCTCCCTCCGGTGCTAGCGACGCCACTGGGCATGAGGGGGTTCGGGCGGTCATAGGCTCCTTGGGCCCCCTGGCAGTCTTGGGCCCCGGGCGACCGCCCGAAACGCCCTAATGATAATCCGCCACTGTTTGTTCCACATCCATTGCATGGTATACAGGGGCTAAATGATGAAAAATGCGTCACTGTCCAAATACTTCTGGACTCGACTGTATATATATCTACAACCACAGGGCAGGATTGCTCATGACTCATCCATGAATCATATTTAAGTCTAGCTTCCTTATTTAGACACTAAACCTGGCATCAAAAGTTATTGTAACTTGATTTAGCAATAGATAAATTATATTTACTCAGAATTTAATATAAACCTTTATTCTGTTTCTACTTGCTCATTTGTACTAAGACTTTATATGTTGAAATGTGAATTTAATTAAAGGCAACAGAGAACTTACAATTACATAGTTAAAGCGTTCTCTTTATTTTTCTGAAAGGGGAAGTGTCTAACCTTAACTTTTCTGAAATGTATTAAGTTATACAATTTTTCATGATACCAATTCAATACCATCACGTGACATACACGTTAACGTATACTTTTTTTGACAATGGAGTCTGTGGCCGACGGATGGCTGATAGATGGCCAATGGATTACATCTGTCATTGTCATATGTCACAGCCATCCAGTAAGAAAACGTATATGTTAAACCTATAATTTTTTTTTACAAAGGATTCTATGGGTGACGGATAGCTGACGGATGGCATCTATTCGAGGCATCTGTCAGAGGTATAGGTTTTTTTACATGTTTGTTTAACATCTCGCTCGATACATCTTGGGTTTTGAGATGTGTAAATAATTACACATCATATACACCTCTTTATATGCAACTCTGTCAAAATCCGGACCCTGAGATCTGATCTAGGTGACTGTGGCTACATAAGGGGTTTTATATTGACATGCTGTTTGTACTTAAAGGGAACCTGTCACTAGCATTTTACCTATTGAACTCTACTCACCCCTCACTGGCCACTGCTGTCAAAAGTTCATTGCCGTTATCCCCTCTCCTAAACTCCGCCGACCGTAAATAACGGTCTGCAAACATTTTGTGCCTTTTATTGTAACAATCCGGCGGTCTCGTTCGTTCCTCTTCTTATGCCCGCACACCGCTGATAATTGGCCCGCCCTGAATGCCAAAATCTACTCATCCGTCATGTATGGTCCGATACCCTTCCCTACTTCATCCAGGCCTCAAATCTAGTTACTGCACATGCGCCGCTAGGGTGACCCATTGTGCGCATGCACCAGAACAGGACATCGATGTGCAAGCACGTGATTTCATGTGTGCTGGGGGGAGGCGAGGAGCTGTCAATCAAAAAGTAAAGAGGCGGGGTAAACTCGGAAAGGCTTGAGGAATGAAGATATAATTTTTTTTGAACAAAGATATGACTGATGCTCATTAGCATATGGAACAGGAACACTAAAAAACCTGAATACTGAAGGTACAGAGTCTACTTAGAAGATAATTATAGGTTACATATAAATGATTGTTCCACTTCCACCAGGTATTGCTGGTTTAATAGGTGAAATGCTGGTGACAGGTTCCCCTTAAGAATATGGAATATAATACATTCGTAGAATGATATAAACTGTTAAGTAAATATCACATACACACAGACAAATTGTAACATAATACATTACCTGTAAATGTGAGGGCACTACATGTGCTCAGTCGTCTGAGCTTAATGTACATACATCTATGGAACCTATGGAACTAGGTTGAAAAAAATATGTCCATAGGGGCACTGCTCAAGGGCCTAGGGCATTAGGGGGCTTCAGCTCTACATGTAAAAACTGCAACCTATATCTTTATAGGGGATCAGATTCAAAGTAACATATCATACAGTTGCGATGTCCAAAAGCTGTATGGTGACATTCACCACAGTGAAGTTTCGTTCATAGGGTTGTAACATTCCAGGCAGCCATTGGATTATGTGGTCATGTGATGTGACATTACTATAGACACATTGTCACTGTGGCCTAGTCATCACACCAAAGCGTAGAAGACCAGCGACAGTAGACCAGTGCAGAATTGTAAAATTAAGAATATTACGGAGGGTTTTTTTTTAGTTTTTTTTTATCTTTGTTCTTGACTGTATTACTTACCCATACAATATTCTTGTGACATTGTGTCACTTGAACTTGCACCAAAAAAATCAAAAGGGGTATGTGCTGCTCTACCCTGTATAACTGAGTTACTATTGAATCATTTATAATAGGTCTCAGCATCCTTACCCCCTGGTTACATATACTCATAAACAGTAACTGTATATGATGTCATCTAGATTTAGAGATTGTGTCACTTTTGCAGTTTTATATGGGAAAACGAACAGCAGAATCTCAACATAATACAGGAAATCCTTGTTAACATAGATGGAATCTAATCAAAATAATCGCAGCTGCTTGCACAGAACTAGAATAATTTATCAGCTGACTTATATGTTACCATATGTTAGGAACATGATATATGACCTAAAGGTACAATTGTGTAGGAAGATATATGCTATAATGTCTGTTTAGTAACACTATTTGAACACAGGGATGGGATGAGCTCAATTGGCACCCATGACAAAGCTGGAAAACTCGTTAGAATTTTTTTTATGGTTTGAACGCTCTAATATTATTAAATTGAATATCTTACCCTTACTTGGCCTGTCTGGCACCCTGGTTCTCTGCACATCGCCTGTTCTATACTGACTATGCACAAAAGTTCAGGGGAAATAGCTCTTTCAGATTCCTACAGATACCAGGTCGCAGCTCACCTGAGCAGAGTATTGGATTAGTGTAGACAGAAGAGATGGACCCCCAGATGAAGACTTCCGCCGAAAAGTGTGTTAGGGTGTGACACCAGACAGCCGGACCCTGTGCCATGGGTAAGACTGTTATTTGGTATTCAGGATATGTTGTATTTTGAACCTCTGTGTTTATGTGACTGGATTTGTCCAGCTACTTCACCTACCATACCTTGTGTTTGGTGGGTGATGGCCTGACATGTGCTACTAACACATCTAATCATATGTTTGTGAGCTTTACCTGGGCTATCACATAAGTGACTCCCCTATCAGTATTTCAAGTAAAGCTCTTATATACATTTTGTATTTATACATCCATATCCTCGTTTCTTGCCATATATGTATTACATGCATATTATCATTTCAGACTTAGGCCTGATTTACACGAGCGTGTGCGTTTTGCGCACGCAAAAAAACGCAGCGTTTTGCATGCGCAAAATGCACTTAACAGCTGCGTGTGACATCAGTGTATGATGCGCGGCTGCGTGATTTTCGCGCTGCCGCCATCATTATGACACTCCGTTTAGATGTTTGTAAACAGAAAAGCACGTGGTGCTTTCCTATTTACATTCAGAGTTTGACAGCTGTTGAAGTGCTTCCATGCGACCTGCGTGGTTTTCACGCACCCACTGACTTCAATGGGTGCGTGATACGCGAAAAACGCTGAAATATAGAACATGTCGTGAGTTTTACGCAGCGCACTCACGATGCGCAAAACCCACGGACTGTCTGCACTGCCCCATAGAGTAATATAGGTGCGTACGACATGCGTGAAAAGCACGCGCATCACACGCGCGTATATTACGCTCGTGTAAATGATGCCTTATGCTGTCTGGCTTCCATCTTTACACACTGTGGTCGCTATAATCTCTGCAACTTTTTTATGTAATAGCTTTTATGTATTTGTACACAATAAAATGTATACGTTTTATAGTAACCAGTGGTATATTGACTCCTTTTTAGATTATTGTTAGACAGAAGAGATGGGTCCAGGTGGAACAAGCCTTCACCAAGATCCCTCTCCATAACTTACCATAGTCACAGATAGCTTTTCCTCCTCTCCATTCTCAACTCACCATTGGTTCCATGCTAAGACTCACATGCCCTCTTTTCTCTGCGAGCTCTTTATTGCCCTTCCCCGCTCTTTTATACCCTATTCTGGGAAATCCTGACTTCCCAACAGGAATTTTATGTGGTACATGGCTCTGACAGGAAAGGTTTCAGGTGTGACCTTTCTTAAAGTGGGCTACTGGTGTGGAAGTCTCTAATCCCCCTGAATTCCCTGGCTTAGACCACGGGCACACCTTGCAACTCAAATATTTCCTACAATTTTTACCCAAATCACTTTGTTACACCTGCTCTCTTACTCCTTATGAGACCCTCTGCTCCTTTCAGGGTCCAATGTGACTATCACTCTCCATGATTTACAGATGGCTGACCGTTTTACTGGTTCTTACCCTTTCTATCTAAATAGTAAAGGAATTTCCTAACAAGCTGGTTTAAGAAGAAAAATACAAAATTTTAATACTAGCAAAGAAAACATCCGCCTACTTGAAGATATCAGGAAATCAATTCTAAACTGCTGGCGAAGTGGTACATAGTCCCTCAGATCCTGTGAAAAAGATCTCCTTACATCTCCCCCCTCTGCTACAGTGGATAAGATTTACTTCCACAGGTCCCAATACACTAGTACTGCTGAATACTGTGAGCTCGTGGGTGCACAAGTTTTACCTACCGCTGTCTGATGCAGTTCTAGTGTGACACTCTGCATTAGACCCATCTATACCACTTAGTGACGTGTGTGTGGAGTCTCAGATCACTGTGGGATCTGTCTGGTGTCTAAGACAGGGGTTTAAGATCACTGTGGTATCTGAAACTAGGGTCTAAATTAATTGTGAGATCTGGGATGTGGGATCGATGTGTGGAGTCTGAGCCTCGGGTCAGAGAGCACTGAGTTTCTTTCTGTGGAAACAGCCAAAATTCGGATCGGATGATCTCATGATGGTTACATTTAATGATTTAAACTATTCTCTATTGATTTCCCTGGATAGTTTGACACTATTAACATCCAACTCTTACTAAATTTGCTCCACTCTATTGGCATTGAGGATACTGCTCTCTTTTTGTTTTCTTCCTATCTCTCTGACCACTCCTTCAGTGCAACATTTGCTGGTTCTACTTCATCTTCTCCTCTTCCCCTTGCTGTTGGGGTCCCTCAGGGTTCAGTCCCAAGTCCTCTTCTCTTTTCTCTATGCACAGGCCCTATTGGGCAAACCATCAACAGATTTAGCTTCCCGTACCATCTATACTATGTTGATACCCAATTATATACCTAACTGCATCAGCCTGACATCTTTCTGACCAACCGCTACACCAATGCCTCTACTCTGTGCCAGTCACTGCACTGGTTGCCCATTCCCTTTAGATTACAATTTAAACTTATTACTCTCACTCACACAGTTTTAAGTGTGCCCTGAAATCACATCTTTTAAGGCAGGCCTATCACATGCCATAATCTGACTCCTTTACATTATTCCTGAGAACCTGACCACTTCATTTAACAGGATCCCCCACACTCCTTGCACCCTAGTGCACTTTATTTCTGTCATACACAGGTACTTTCTGGTGACTGGCTCCTTCAGTTTTGTATGTGTGGGGGGGGGGGGGCAGGGCATATGAGCAGGAATCTAGCACTCCGCACCATGCACAACTCTGTTGAGGCCTCCCCCATTCTCTGAACTCAACTCTGCCCCCAGTGTCCCTGGATTTTTTTTCAGACTGTTGACTACTATCGACTGCCTGACCTGCGACAGTGCACAAGGACGAGAGCAGAGGGGGAAGATAAGGCTTATTACTCCTTGTTATTATTAAACTTCAACAACAAATATGTTACGTAACTGCATGTTATATCATTATAATAAATATATTCAAAAAATAGTTTGTTTGTTTTACTTATTTCCCTATAACTCCATGCTAATAAATAGTCCATGCCAATAAATATTTAGGCCTGTGAATGCTACCAGTTGATCTAGTTGATAGGTCTTTCACTGGGCTATATTTGCTCTGATAAAGTGCCATTCACAGGCTAAATCTATATTACACCGAGACATGCGGGAGATTTACTGAGGGCTTATTTAGACGAACGTGTAATATGTCTGTGCAACGCACGTGATTTTCACACGCCTCGCACGGACCTATGTTATGGGGCCGTTCAGACAGTCCGTGATTTTCACGCAGCGTGTGTCCGCTGCGTGAAACGCACGACATGTCCTATATTTGTGCGTTGTTCGCGCAGCACGCACCCATTGAAGTCAATGGGTGCGTGAAAATCACGCTCAGCACACGGAAGCACTTCCGTGTGACGTGCGTGATTCGCGCAACAGCAGTAAAAAGTATGAATGTAAACAGAAAAGCACCACGCGAGTGTAAACAGAGTGTCATCATGCGAAAATCACGCAGCCACGCATCATATGGTGATGATACAAGGAGCTGTTAAGTACCTTTCGCGCGCGCAAAACGCCATGTTTTTTTTGCGCGCACAAAACGCACACGCTCGTGTAAATCCAGCCTAAGGGCAAAGCCACACGTGGCGGAATTGCTCTTGAATTTCGCTGCGGGCACTCCGCAGCGTTAATCCGCAGCGGACCCGTTTGCCCATTGCCTTTCACTTCTTTTTAGAAGGCTTCGTTCAGACGAGGCTGAAAATTCCGCTGCGGAGCATAGGCTGCGGTGCGGAATTTGGTGTCCGCAGCATACAATGGATGTTGCGGACCAGTGGCGGACTGGTTGCGGACTCATTGCGGAAATTCTCCATTGACTTCAATGGAGATTCTAAATTCCGCAATGAAGTCCGCAGATGTCATGCACATGTCATGTGTGCTGAGGATGAGTCTTGCTTTTTTGCCATGACATTTCTTCATTCTGGCTGGACCTATGTATTTCTAGGTCTACAGCCAGACTGAGGAAGTCAATGTGGCTCCCGTAATTACGGGAGCGTTGCTAGGAGACGTCAGTAAATAGTCACTGTCCAGGGTGCTGAAAGAGTTAAGCGATCGGCAGTAACTGTTTCTGCACCCTGGACAGTGACTACCGATCCCAATATACAGCAACCTGTAAAAAAAATAGAAGTTCATACTTACCGAGAACTCCCTGCTTCTGTCTCCAGTCCGGCTTCCCAGGATGACGTTTCAGTCTAAGTGACGGCTGCAGCCAATCACAGGCTGCAGCGGTCACATGGACTGCCGCGTCATCCAGGGAGGTCGGGCTGGATGCCGAAAGAGGGACGCGTCACCAAGACAACGGCCGGTAAGTATGAAATTCGTTTACTTTCACTAGGGAAAGTGCTGTCCCTTCTCTCTATCCTGCACTGATAGAGAGAAGGGAAGCACTTTTACCGCAGTCCGCAGCAGCTAGTCCGCATCAATTTACTGCACATTTTGGGCAGATCCGCCGCAGAATCTGCAACGCAGATTCTGTGCGGCATTGATGCGGACAGTTGCGGAGGAAATCCGCCACGTGTGGGCATGCCCTTATACAGGTGTTTCACATGCCAGTCTTAACCGCTTCCC
Source organism: Rhinoderma darwinii (assembly GCF_050947455.1). Lineage (NCBI taxonomy): Eukaryota > Metazoa > Chordata > Amphibia > Anura > Rhinodermatidae > Rhinoderma > Rhinoderma darwinii. The sequence goes on from NC_134688.1 coordinate 66,086,020, forward strand.
AACCGCCCACTGTATATTCACGTCGGCATTTGCTGTGCTCTGTGCAGTGCCGACGTGAATTCACGGTGGGTGTTAAAAGCGCGATCCGGGTGTCTCAGTGTAGCGCTGATACCCGGATCGCGCTGTTAACCCCTGCCTCTGGTCCCGGAGACATGACTGGGACCTAATTGGTTCAGGTCCCGGTCATGTGATCGCAGGGAAAGCTTGTTGTAGCAACGAACTGGAAAGTTTGTTGCTACAACAAAGGGGAAAGTTTTTGCTACAACAAACTTTCCCGGGGACCGATTGCGGGTGCTGCAGTCGGTTATAAGGCAGAACCGGGGGCCATACAACGGCCCCCGGGTCTGCCATGCACAGCAGCCTATGAGAACCAGCCGTCTGACAGTTTATAATACGTTACACTACCTAGGTAGTGTAATGTATTATAGCAGCGATCAGTGCTGCCAGTCTTCAAGTAAAACAAGTAAAAAGTAAAAAATAAAGTAATAAAAATGTTTTATAAAAGTGTAAAAACAAGTTATAAGTTACAAAAACAAAAAATGCTTTTTTTCCTATAATAAGTCTTTTATTATAGAAAAAAAATGAAAATGTTAAAAAAAAGTACACATATTTGGTATCACCGCGTTTGTAACGACCCAAACTATAAAACTATAATATTATTTTTCCCGCACGGTGAACAGCGCAAAAAAAATAATTAAAAAACAATGTCAGAATCACTATTTTTTTGGTCATCAACCCTCCAAAAATATAGAATAAAAAGTGATCAAAAAGTCACATGTACCCCAAAATAGTACCAATAAAAACGACAACCCGTCCCGCAAAAAAACAAGCCCTTACACAGCTTTTTTGACTGAAAAATAAAAAAGTTATAACTCTCAGAATATGGTGACACAAAAAATAAATAATTTTATAGAAAAGTGATTTTATTGCGCAAATGCCACAAAACATAAAAAAACTATATACATCTGGTATCACCGTAATCGTATCGACCCGCAGAATAAAGTAAAATGTCATTTATAGCGCACGGTGAAAAGTGTAAAAAAAAAAAGACAAAGAACATTGTCAGAATTCGTTTTTTTGTCACTTTGCTTGCCAAAAAAATCTAATAAAAAGTGATAAAAAAAATCACATGTACCCTAAAATGGTACCAATGAAAACTACAGATTGTCCCACAACAAATAAGTCCTCGCACGGCTCCAGTGAAGAAAAAATAAAAAAAAGTTCTGGCTCTCAGAATATAGAGACAGAAATTGTGCAGTGTCCAAAAGCTGATAAGATCGGGCGCCATTTAACAGTGGGAAATTGGCCACATATCTGCAGATTATTATTTATTTACCGAATTATTATACCCTCTTATTATGTCCTGATGCACTCTGCCCAATTTACACATACCCCCACATCATAAACCTGAAATACCAGCAAAACCCCAAACAGAACAGTTACCAAGCAAACTCTGCGCTCCAAAAGCCAAATGGCGCTCCATCCCTTCTGAGCCCCGCAGCGTGCCCAAACACCAGCTTACGTCCACATATATGATATTTTATATCCGGGAGAACCCGCTCAACATTGTATGAGGTATTTGTCTTTAGTGGCACAAACTGGGCACAACATATTGTGCGTTAAAATGGCATATCTGTGGAAAATTTAAATTTTCACTTTGCACCATCCGCTGCGCATTAATGCCTTCGCACACCACGACTTAATAGCATAGTCGTGGTGCGGGGGGTTATATATGGAGCGGGCTCATGCGCTGCGCCCGCTCCATATTCTGCAGGTGTCCGCTGTGTATTACAGCTGACACCCGGGACTAATGGACAGGAACAGCGATCGCGCTGTTACAGGAGCCTGTAAAAATTATATTATACTGCAATACATTAGTACTGCAGTGTATTGTACCAGCGACCTAATGATCGCTCGTTCCAGTCCCCTAAAGGGACTTTTGGGAGGTTTCCACTGTTTTGGTACCTCAGGGGTTTTGCAAATGCGACATGACACCCGAAAACCATTCCAGCTAAATTTGAGTTCCAAAAGCCAAATATTGTTCCTTCCCTTCTGAATCTTGCCGTGGGTCCAAACAGCAGTTTATTACCACATATGGCGTATTGCTGTAATCAGGACAAATTGCTTTACAAATTTTGGAGTGATTTTTCTCCTTTATTCATTGTAAAAATTAAACATTTCTATGTTTTTTCATTTTCACGGCCTAATTCCACAAAATTCAGCAAAAAAACTGTGGGTTCAAAATGCTAACTATACCCCTAGAAACATTCCTTGAGGGGTGTAGTCTACAAAATGGGGTCACTTTTGGGGTGTTTCCAGCGTTTTGCTCCCTCCAGGGCGTTGCAAACGCGACATGGCACTGAAAACCAATCCAGCAAAATCTGCGCTTCAAAATCCGAATGGCGCTCCCTCCCTTCTGAGCTCTGCCGTGGGTCCAAACAGCAGTTTAGTACCACATATGGGGTACTGCTGTAATCGAGAGAAGTAGCTTTACAAGTTTTGGGGTGCTTTTTAGTCTTTATTCCTTGCAAATATCTTTTTTTTAAATATTTTTTCAGAAAAAAAGTAGATTTTCACTTTCACAGGCAAACTCCAATAAATATAGCAGAAGACCTGTGGGGTCAAGATGCTAACTATACCCCTAGAAAAATTCCTTGAGGGGTGCAGTTTCCAAAACCGTGTCACTTTTGCGGGATTTCCACTGTTTTGGCACTACAAGACCTCCTCAAACCTGACATGGTGCCTAAAATATATTCTAAAAAAAGGAGGCCACAAAATCCACTAGGTGCTCCTTTGCTTCTGAGGCCTGTGTTTCAGTCCATTTTCACACTAGGGCCACATGTGGGATATTTCTAAAAACTGCAGAATCTGGGCAATAAATATTGAGTTGCATTTCTCGGGTAAAACCTTCTGTGTTACAGAAAAAAATGTATTACAAATGAATTGCAGCAAAAAAAAAATAAAAAAATTTTCAATTTCCCCTCTACATTGCTTTATTTCCTGTGAAACGCCTAAAGGGTTAAGAAACTTTCTGAATGCTGTTTTGAATACTTTGAGGGGTGCACTTTTTAATATGGGGTGATTTATGGGGTCTATCTAGTACATAAGGCCCTCAAAGCCGCTTTAGAACTGAACTGGTCCCTGTAAAAATCGCCTTTTGAAATTTTCTTGAAAATGTGAGAAATTGCTGGTAAAGTACTAAGCCTTGTAACGTCCTAGAAAAATAAAATAATGTTCAAAAAACGATGCAAATATAGACATATGGAATATGTGAAATAGTAACTATTTTGTGTGGTATTACTGTCTGTTTTACAAGCAGATACGTTTATAATTAGAAAAATCATAATTTTTGCAAATTTTCTCTAAATTTTGGTGTTTTTCACAAATAAGCAATGAATTTATTGACCACATTTTTCCACTAATATAAAGTACAATATGTCACGAGAAAACAATCTCAGAATCGCTTGGATAGGCAAAAGCATTCCAGAGTTATTACCACATATGGCTACACATGTCAGATTTGGAAAAAATGGGGCTGGTCCTGAAGGCCAAAATGAGCTTGGTCTTGAAAGGGTTAATAAACAATTTGTTGGAGTAAGATGCAACACATTTATTAAGAGGCAAAACACTTCTTAACCCCTTCCTGACGTATGACATATACTTAAGTCATAGCCAGGTAGGGCAAGTATGGAGAGCTGAGCCAGCTTCAGACTACGCGGGTATCGGCTGTATGTTACAGCCGACACTTCACATCGTTTAACCCCTTAGATGTTGTGGTCAATAGTGACTGCGTCATTTAAGGCTTTAGAAAGAGAAGGGCGACCCCTTCTGACAGCCTATCTACCCCCGCAACGCGATTGTGGGGTGCTAATGGTTGGCATGGCAGCCTGGGGGCCTAATGAAGGCACACAGGTTTGCCATTTCTGTACTGCTATTAAGTCCTGCCTCTGACAAAGCTTAATTGGATACTATCAGAATCACGATATCCTGCAATACATTAGTTTGGTCCAAGTCCCCTAAGTGGACTAATAAAAAGAGTAAAATAAAATAAATGTTTTTTTATGTACACAAAAAAACAAACTATTTCCATTTTACCTCTAAAGCATTATAAAAAAAATTAACATTACTTAACCCGCACGGTGAATGCCGTTAAAAATTGGTCACACTATCCCCCACAAAAAAATTAACAAAAATGTATCAAACTCACAATTACACCCTAAAAAAAACTACATCTCCTCCCGCAAAAAATAAGCCCTCATACCAATCAAACGGAAAAAAATTATTTTGTTTTTAACAATTTGTTTTTTCTTTGTAAAGTAGTAAAACGAAACCCAAAAAACAATGGAGGAATTTCTGTTTTATTTCCCATTCCATTCCACAAAGAATTTTTTTCCATTTCCTAGTACATTATATAGTATAATAAATGGTGCCATGAAAAACAACAACTCGTCCCGCAAAAATCAAGCCCTCATACGGCTACATCGATGGAAAAATAAAAAAAAGTTATGATTTTTGGAAGGTCAGGAGGAAAAAACGAAGATGAAAAGCCCAAAAATGGCTGCATAATGAACCCAGCTGTGCACATCCATTCCCCTCACCCATCAAACATAAAATAAAAAAATATGTATACTCACCCCACTGCTCCTCTTCTCACCACCATGTCCCTCAGCATGTTGCCGCTCGTACAAGGTACTGACACCGAGCAGCGTCAGGGCCTTATATCCAGCGTCCTAAGTGCTGCATAATATACAACGTCCTGACTCTGCTTGGCGTCAATACCTTGTATGAGTCACAACATGCTGAGAGAGCCTAAGGGGACACTGTGGGGAGAAGCGAAAAGGAACTGTGAGGTAATAATACTTATTTTACATTTTTTTTAATTGTTTGATGGGGATGAGGAAGGGTGGGGGGTAGGCTGATCAGGTAAGGGGAGCAAGTATGGGGCCTGGCACAGATCTTTACCTTGCTACGCCCCACAGAGTGCCAGTTTTCATTTTAATACATTTTCAAAGCTGCAATGGCCCTGACCTCTTTTCTTAAGCGTTTTTCCGAAATTTGCCCGATTGGAGTAATATGCCCAAAAATTGAAATTTTCAACGCAAATTTGTGATTTTTGCTACATTTTTACCCCAGAATACTAGCAAAGAAAGGTCAGTAAATTCCCCACAGTATTTTAAAGAATAATTTCGTGATTTGTAGAAGATCTTCAGGAGAGGAGCGCCTTACTACATTGTGTACTACATTTATTCCTTATACGTGATGCTTCCCTCATATAGGCACATCTGGCTTTACAATAAAAATTCCCGGTAGTGTGTTTGTGTGTGTGCATTATATAGAGCGAGATTTATGGTGGGGAACAGTGTTTGAGCAGTCCTTACATGCCAAACATCTGTTTTTAAAGAAGTATCGAAGGGTAAAAATACAATAGTAGATGTGAATACTAGAACAATGAGAACTCGTTCTTGATTTAATATGGAAAATAAGAAAGGTCTGGAAGTTCTCTCACATTCACCTTCCTTTCCAGCTGTACTGGTGCCAGAAACAACTGAAAAAGGCAGCAGAGTGATAGCTGGAGAAGAAGACTACTTGTGGCTGCTTGATAAAATAACTCAAATGGTGCAATGCTTCTATAGTGACACTTGCACAATATCAGAGAGCAGGGTATTCCCTGAAGAAGCCCATCTGAAAGCTGGACATCATTAATATTTTCAGTTTATTAGAATATTCCATAAATATATGCCACCACTGTTAAAGTGAAGCTCTGCTATGGAGCCACTACAACTATGAGGGCATGGCCAGACGTGGCGTGTTTCTGCAGACACTGTCCGCATCAATGCCGCACATAATCTGCGTTGCAGATTCTGTTGCGGCTTTGCCTAAAATGTGCAGCAAATTGATGCGGACTAGCCGTTGCGTATTCAGGTGAAGAGTACTTCCTTTCTCTCTATCAGTGCAGGATAAAGAGAAGGGGCAGCCTTTTCCCTAGTAAAAGAAATTCATACTTACCCGGCCGTTGTCTTGGTGACGCGTCCCTCTTTCGACATCCAGCCCGACCTCCCTGGATGATGCGGCAGTCCATGTGACCACTGCAGCCTGTGATTGGCCTGTGATTGGCTGCAGCCGTCACATGGACTGAAACGTCATCCCGGGAGGCCGGACTGGGGGAAGAAGCAGGGAGTTCTGGGTAACTATGAACTTCTATTTTTTTAACACGTTGATCTATATTGTGATCGGTAGTCACTGTCCAGGGTGCTGAAACAGTTACTGCCGATCGTTTAACTCTTTCAGCACCCTGGACAGTGACTATCTCCTGACGTCGCCTAGCAACGCTCCCGTAATTACAGGTGCACACACGTAGTCACCCGTAATTACGGGAGCCCCATAGACTTCTATGGGCCTGCCCGTGCCGTAATAACGGGCGTTTTTACGTTCGTGTGCATGGGGTCTCAGTCTGGCTATAGACCTAGAAATACATAGGTCGTAAAAGCAATACGCAACGCAACACACATAACATCTGCGGATTTCATTGCGTAATTTTGAATCTCCATTGAAGTCAATGGAGAAATTCCGCAATAAGTCCGCAACAAGTCCGCTACACGTCCGCAACAGCCAGAGTATGCTGCGGACACCAAATTCCGCACCCCAGCCTATGGTCCGCAGCGGAGTTTTCCGCAACGTGTGCACGAACCTAACTAAAAAGCTGTGGAAAGCAATAGAGAAAATGTCCGCTGCGAATTTCCGCAGCTGACTGGCCACAGCGGAATTCCAGAGCAATTCCGTCACGTCTGGCCATTCCCTGATATTAGGGAATTGCACTCCGAGAAATTCTGTTATGTAATGTTATTATTGTGAACCCTTCCTTTACAAGGGCAATTTAAAGGCTATATGTACTGTCAGAAAATGACTTAATGTTTAAATCAAGTTTAAACATATTTTTTTTATTAATATTTGGCGGTGATTTTTTTCCCCTCATAACACTGTCTATATTCAAAATAAATAAATACTGAAATATTGCAGTTTTCACTCAGTCCGCTAAGCCTCACAAGAGACTGACACTTCCTGTTCTGTAGAGATCACTTCTCAGGAGTCATCTCATTATCATCACAGGCAGGATTATAAGTAAACATAAAACCTGGATTAAGCAGCTGGAGGCAGATAAAATAGGATCACATCATTGACAAAGGGGGCGGCTCACTTCTTCCTCCCCCTCCCTGCACAGTGACCTCTGCATAGCTCACCAAGCATGCCCACAACACTCTCCCATAGAACTGAATAGGTTGTTTTCTGACTGAGTTATTCTATGTTCAATGTACAGAAGCAGCTCAGGCAAGATGGCTGCCCCCTGTATTGTAAGCCAAGGTGGTGTAAGGGCCAATGTGCAGGGTGGATGCGGAAAGATGTAATGAAGACCATGATGATGCCAAAACAAAGGTCGGTGTTGCACTAACACACGACCACAGCAACAGAAAGTCTCTTTAGCAACATTTTAACTTGGTTCAGGCAGGCTTAAATGGTCGGCTCATTACTCGATAGGACAAAGTCTCGGCACTCCCCCCTGATATAGGGGAAGTTCTATTTAATCTTCAGGCTTTCCTCTCGGCCTCTAAGGCTGTTAATGACTGCTCCACGGAGAGGCTCCTGCCCATCCACAGGCAATACACTGCGTCACACTCATACACGGACAGGCTCCTACCCGTCACCTGCCAATTCCCCCGGGACCCACTAAAGCTCGGGTCCCTCACTCTTGCTGCTCGGTACTAACAGCAGCTCACAGCACAGCAGCCTGTTCTCTCTATGGGGGTTGCCCACACACTGAACCACTTTAGGCAGGAGCAGCCACACTTTATATGCTAAGCACCCCCCCCCCCCCAGGACGCAACATAGCTACACTGTTAACGTCCTCGCTGCTGTTAATCATCCTAACCGAGGTGGCGTCTTGGATGTTTTTCCACAGCCCTAAACTTGTTAAAGCCACTATTACCTGAACCAGTCTTGCATACCTCCCAACTATTGAATTTGGAAAATAAGGACATTTTTAAGCCATGCCCCTAACCCCGCCCAATATCCTACATAAGCGCATCAAATCACGGCCAGATCCTTCATCAAATAACAAGAGCATATTCTCACTGTTGCTCTCTAAACTTGGGTATAACATTTGCTCATCACGGCGGAAGCTGCAGGACAAACCAAAAGGCTGAGAACAATGAAAGTCAAGAGGGAGACCCGGTGGTGGATGACTTTTCAATTGACAGGTAGCAGAGTTACATGATGGGAATTTTTTTTTCCACTTGTGTAACTCTGCTACTGGTCAATGGAAAAATCATCCGTCAGAGGGAAAAATGTTTCCTAATGGCGGAGTACCACAAAGAAACACCTGGCCTAAGGCCCCATACACACGACCGTATTTTTCATTAGTAATTACGGACAGTAATTACTGACAGTAATTACGGACCCATTCATTTCTATTGGCTACGGACACCCTTCAGTATCAGTATTACAGATCCATATTACTGATGGGAAGTCTTGTAGGGAAAAAATGCAATGACATAAGACAGCCCCTTCTAAAAACAGATGACATACGGACCAAATACGAATACATCCATACTATAATCTCTTTCTATAGACTTCAATGCGCGTTTTCCAACAATATGGAATATGGATAGAAGTAGTGGATGCTGCGTTTTTAAAATACGCACAAATTCTATACGCCCATGTGAATAGCCTCATTGAATAACATTAGCTCCGCATTACAGTCTGCAAAAAAACGGATGGAATACAGATGGAAAATACGCTCATCTGAAAGAGGCCATTCTCTAACCTGTGACGTTCTCAGCTGGTAAAAAAAAATGATCAGAGGTTACAAAGATTAATGGAATTCAACCTACTTATTAGCCCAGGGAAATATTAGGGTCAATTCACATGCAGTGGAATTGTTGCAAATATTCAAAGCAGATTCCACAGTGAAAATTTACAGTACAATAAATGTGGATCGGGTTTTCCAAACCTTATCAATATGTAGCGGGAAAAATCTGTGCGGAATTTAAGGGCATGCTGCAGATTTAAACATTTTCACGCAGATTTTTCCTATGCAATGCCAAGGCTGAAATCTGCACCAAAATATGCATGTAACACAAGAGGAGGTCGTCACGGATTCGCTTAGTAAACCGCAACGGAAAAAGTCTGCAGAGTGTGGACTCTTATAGCACTTCATTGCACTAACGTCATGATATGAGGGGTACACACTGGCGTCATGGATTCCGTTTTTAAAGGATGTATGATGTATATGATGGATTCATTTTGTAGAACATAATGGATCCCACTGACTTCTAATAGATCTGTAAGTATTCCATGTTTTTTACTCAGCAAAATAGCACGTTAGGTTACTTTATTCTGCCAGTCAAGGCATCAGAAATTTGACGGAAGCGTACCAGGCCGCCAGGGGAACCTGCCAAAGTGTTTCTATTATATGTCAATTACACAAAAGTTATATTATACGTATATGGGCTTATTCTGCTGAAGAAGGACCAGTCCTCTGGCGCTAGACTCAGTCCACTGACCAATCACCTCCTGTGTGTCATGGTTCTGCTGTACACGCATATAGTGTGGCAGTTCTTGGTCCCGGTCATAATTTTTAAAAAAAGAGTTCTAACTGTGTCAGATGGCAAAAACAATTACTTCCTATAGAAGGTTAAGGCCAAAAGAGGTTAAAAAAGAGCGGACTGCAGATATAACAGAAGCTGGGCCGCAACACTATCAATGATAATGATGATGATGATGATGATGATGATGTGATCATGAGTAAGTACATTAATAAATAATCACTGTTCTGCATTATTTTTGGTGGCTGCGAAATGGAACTTGAAATGATGACTGCTGCAAGAGAACAAAAAAAAACATTTGCTGCCCTGCCACCTTGTGGGTTTAAGGGGCAATTACACAAGACATCAGGAAAGTGTTGAAATTATTGCGATTTGTAAGGTTATCGATTTATTATATTAATCCCATAAAATTATTAGTAAAATATGAAATCTTCAAAATGATCAAATATAAAATAATAATACAATGAAAAATATTGCTTAAGTCACCATTTATTTGTGTCCTGAACGCAGTATCGTGCACAAAAAGTCAGTGTTGTTGCTAAGCCAGAAATTGGTGAAGCCAAAGAAAAGACTGCAGCATATGAGAACTTCTATTGAAACGTATCCCCAGCTGCACGTCACCAACAACTGCTGTATAGAATATGGAGATTTTCTTTACCAAACAAAATGTTCATGGCCTTAATTAACATTAACAAGGGGTTATGTGGGGACCGCATGTTATTAGCAGTGTACTCACTGCAGTAAATACATTCAAAGCTTTACCCATACTGCACTGCAAAAACTGTGACAAAAGAAACACATGTAAGGGTACATTCACACGTGGCAGAAGGGCTGCTTATATACCGTACTGCAAGATGAAGAAAAAAACAAGATGAGGCAAAAAAACTTTCATTTTTCTCCATTAAAGGGGTTATGTCACCGTTTTTGCAGTGCAGTATGGGTATAGCTTTGTGCAGTCATGCATATTTTAGATTTCCCCCTATGTCATCTGCCAGAAGTTAAAATTCCATAACTTCTATAGAGTTTGAATGGAGGAGCAGTGCACATGCTTGACCACTGCTCCATTCATAGTCCTTCCCACGAGGATCATGCGGTTGGGGTGGACAAGGCTTGGAGTCCCCTATTCTAGTGATCAGTTGCATTGGAACCCTAATTGATCCCAAATTTATCACCTGTCCAGTCTATAGGTGATAAATGTTTGTGGGGCTGCTCTATGCTGGGCTATTCAGAGCAAAGGACCCACATACTACCCCCCTCTTTCTGTGTCAGCCCCTGCATCCGCCTAATGTCAGTGGGTTTGATTTTTTTTCAAAAATCAGATAAGGAAATGTGGAAATATTCATAGACTGGATAGACCAAAAAAAACAAAGGAAAAACGAAATATGCGTGAGATTTACTAATCAAAATCCAACAAAATTCATTCCATTTATTATGAGTTTTAGACTCGTTTTATGCAGTTTTTGAAAATGTTTAGATAAAGGGGCGTCACTAAGAGGAGTCATAAAATGTGCCAAATTTACTAAAGATGTTAGGGATAATGTATATCAGTCAGGAGGTGGCATAAGGAAAAAGATACATGCCTAGCGAGTTGCACCAATTTTTTTTTGCCATCTTGATAGATTGATAATTAGATTGATAAATTGATGGCTCAATTTAAATTCATGCACCTCACAATACTATTGCTAAATCCCAAATGTCGCGTATATTTGCAGTATGATATGACCATTCAGGCATTAATATGACTATGTTTGGTGATCTATGCTGTAATATTGTCCGACAGATGTACATTATATAGCTTCGAGGAGAAACTACTCAGTACATATTACTCTCCATTTAACATAAGCATTATCCATGCTACAATTATTTCTCCATAGACTCTCAAACAAATATTGAGTGCATTCCACAGACAACTGGCTCACTGCCTGTGAGTGACACTTATAATTACTTGACAGATTATATAATGTCTAACATATACTGGCTGCACTGTGGAATTACTATAAAACAAATCACAAAATGGAAAAAAAACATGCCTGCACTTCTGTACTGTGCTCAAGGATTAAAATGCCAGTCCTGTTCATCAACATTCCCAACTGTCCAAACCTTATATTGTAAACAATTTTTTCATTAGGCCAAAATTTCAGGGCTAAAAATCTTGGCTTGCTTCTCCAATAGTCCCTGTAACTTCCTTGGTCGCTGACCACGAACTCCTTCCATCCGGTCGATGTCCTTCTCCCCAGAGATGTTTGCACATGCGGCCATCCTGTTCTACAGTGACCACCAGGGTGCGCTCACGAACTCAGTCCAGACAAGGAACCAGGTCGCACACAGGTGGGGGATTGAGCTGATTGAACACCCGAGACGGACACTATGAATATCTAATAATGCCCTTCATCCTGTGTAATGCTCTTCCAAGAGCTCATTAATGACATCTCCTATTTCTAACCTCATCAAGAAAGGCATGAACGACAAGGTGTGGACTCCAGAAGTGCCTTAAGAGTGCCTTCAGCTTCTATCCTCCATCATCCAGATGTTTCTCTACAGTTCTCGTTGGAGGTGGACGCCTCCTCTGTTGGTGCTGGTGCACTTCTGTTCCAGAGAGGTTCCAAGGGCAAGTCAATGGTATGTGGCTATTACTCTAAGCTCTTCTCTTCCGCAGAACGCAATTACTCGATTGGGGATCGGGAGTTACTGGCCATCAAATTGGCTCTGGAAGAGTGGAGACATCTTTTAGAGGGCGCAGTTCATCCTATCTTGATATTCACGGACCACAAGAGCCACACTTATATTTCAGATGGCCCAACGACTGAATTCCCGTGTCACGAAGCGGGTTAGTGGACACACTAGGCCGTACCGCCGCAGCGGGGAGGCAGCTGGCCAAACAGGACACCCCAGAAATACAATGTCCCGCACAAGGGTACCTGAATAGTCCAGATGGTGGCCGCAGCTTTGGCACAGATGAGATGGGTGCAGCAGATGGCGCCAAACGTGGCGGATGACACAGGAGCCGCAAGTTGCGCCAGACGTGGCGGATTCCTCCGGACGTGGCAGATGACACAGGACGTGGCGGATTCCTCCAGACGTGGCGGATTCCTCCAGATGTGGCGGATTCCTCCAGACGTAGCAGACTCCTCCAGACGTGGCAGATGACACAGGACAAGGCGGATTCCTCCAGACGTGGCAGATTCCTCTGGACGTGGCAGATGACACAGGACGTGGCAGATTCCTCTGGACGTGGCAGATGACACAGGACGTGGCAGATTCCTCTGGATGTGGCACGACTAGATACTAGGGCAAAGCACGGGAAACAGGAACGGGGAACAAGGTACGGGTAACAACAGGAACGGGAAACACTAGGGGACCATTTGCAAGACAGACTGGGAAAACTAACAACGCTCAGGCATCGAACTAGGGGGCTGGACCCCTCTTATAGCCCAGGGTACTCACGGGTCAAAGGTCGTTCAAGATGTCCGGTGTGCGCGCTGCCCCTTTAAGAGCGGGCTCCGGCAAAGGTGAGTGGATGCAAGCGCTGGCGTCTCCGGAGGAGGAGGCTGGGGCCAGCGCTTGCCGACTCGTGGCTGCGGCTGTCAGTGGGAGGCTGGAGCTGACAGCCCGCAGCCACGGACGTTACATCCCGTTAGGCCAGGGGGACGCTTTTCTTTTCCAGGTTCCAGTTTGAGCTCCACTACTGTCCGGCCAACAAGAATGTGAGGGCTGATGCCTTGTCAGGTCGTTCGAGACAGAGGACACTATGGAGTCTCCACAGAATATTATTAATCCGTCCTGCATCATCCCTGTCAACATTCCCCCGAGGAAGACTTTTGTGTGTCTGGCAGACAGAAAAACAATCCTCCGCTGGGGACACAGTTACAAACTAGCAGGTTACGCGGGTGTCCATAAGACCCGAGACTTGATCGCTCGTCAGTTCTGGTGGCCCACGCTGCCCAAAGACATCACGGATCTTGTCTCCTCCTGCATGGTGTGCGCAGCAAATAAAGTTGCCCACTCCAAACTGGCGGGCCTGCTCCAGCCGCTGCCTGTGTCCGATGCCCCCTGGCAACATATTGCTATGGACTTTGTCACGGACCTGCCCCTCCCTCTGCGGGATGCAGTGTGGTCTGGGTGGTGGTGGATTTTCGAAGATGGCTCACTTCGTTCCGCTGACTGGTCTACCTTCTGCATCTCGACTGGCCGCCTTCTTCATCCAACACATCTTCGGCCTGCACGGCTTGCCTAGGCATATTGTGTCTGATCGGGGGGTTCAGTTCACCTCGAAGTTCTGGAGAGCCCTCTGCGGACTCATCGGTGTAAAGTTGGACTTTTCCTCAGCCTACCATCCTCAGTCCAATGGTCAAGTCGAGAGGATAAACCAAATCATGGAGAACTACATACGACACTTTATCTCCAGGCAGCATGATGACTGGGTGCAGCTGCTTCCTTGGGCTGAGTTCTCCTACAACAACCACACTAGTGAGCCCACCGCTAAGAGTCCATTCTTCATTGTCTATGGCCAACACCCTCGAATACCTCTCCCGGTTTAAACTACATCCCAGGTGCCTGCATTCAGGGACTTTCTACAAATCTGGCAGCAGAACCGATCTTCTATTCTGCTGGCTGTCGACCGCATGAAAAGAAAGGCAGACACAAGAAGACGAGAACCTCCCCAGTTTCTTCAAGGTACTAAGGTCTGGCTGTCCTCTAGGAATATACAGCTGAGGGTGCCATCGTACAAGTTTGCTCCCAGGTTCCTTGGACCCTTCGAGATTTTGCAACAAATCAACCCTGTCTCCTACAAGCTTCGGCTGCCTCCTACCATTCTACCCTCCTACCCTCAAGATCCCCAACTCCTTCCATGTCTCCCTGTTGAAGCCTGTGATCTTGAACCGCTACTCCAAGACTTCCACTCCTTCAGTGGCTCCCAGCGGTTCATCAGATACTTTCGAGGTTATGGACATCTTGGACACTAAAAAAGTAAGAGGAAAAACCTTTTATTTAGTGAATTGGAGGGGGTTTGGTCCGGAGGAGAGGTCCTGGGAGCCAGAAGAGAATCTCAATGCTCCTACCCTCATTAAGAAGTTTCTCTCTCGTTCTGGTCCCAAGAGGAGGGGGCGTAAGAGGGGGGATACTGTAACGTCCTTGTTTGCTGACCACGAATTCCTTCCATCCGGTCGACACCATTCTCTCCAGAGATGACTGCACATGCGGCCGTCCTGTTCCACAGTGACCACCAGGGTGTGCTCGCGAGCTGAGTTCAGACAAGGAGCCAGGTCGCACACAGGTGGAAGATTGAGCTGATTGCTCCCAGAGCACACTGGACTATAAGAAGGGCTGTGCCCCACCCTCCAATGCCTGAGCCTTGTTGTCGTTATCCTAAGTATGTCTATGTAAATGGTCTCCTAAGTGTTTTCCAGTTCCCAGTGTTCCCTGTTCCTGCTAACTGTAACCTGTATCCCGTGCTATCCTGGCCAAGTGCCGTGTAGAGCTGTAGTCGTGCTGTGCTGTGTTCCATGCCTGTCCTGCTATACGGTGCCTGCCTTCTGCCTAGTCCCAGCCGAGCCTGTCTTGCTACTGTCTGAGCTACCACAGGTACACTATACGAACTATAGACGGTGACCTGTGTCTTGTTGGCCAGCTGCCACACCGTCAAGGCGGTACGGCCCAGTGGGTCCACGTACCCCTTCTGACAGTTCCTAATCCCTGGAACCAGGGCCACACCGTCCATAAGGCAAGATGAGCAACTCACATCAGGCGGCGGCTTGCTACCTCTCTGAGGGGGCGGCGGCGCCACTGAAACCAGCCGTCGCCACCCCCTCCTGCATTAATTGTACCTGTGTCTATAGAACAATGCCCGGCCATTGAGCGCCTTACAATGATGCTGACTGGCAGGGCAGAATGACTTGCCCCACCAATCAGAGCCTTTCAACGACGCGTGCTTCCATTGTTGAAAGGCGCTGATTAGCAGGGGCAAGTAATTTTGCCCTGCCAATCAGCGCCTTTCAACGATGCAAGTGACATGATTATGTCATAGTGTTGCTTGCATCGTTCAGCCCCAGCAGACCTGCTCAGAGGAGAGCAAGTCTGCATTGACACAGGACGGCGTGGGAATGGGATAAAAAAAAGTTGTTTTAATCTTTAAAAAGTGTGCGCCGCATTATCTACAGGTGGGGAGGAGAGGGCTATATGTTGGGCACAATCTATAGAGGGGGTTATATGTGAGGGACTATCTACAGTGGGGGGCTAAATGTAGGGAACTATATACAGGGGGGCTATGTGAGGCACTATATACAGGGGGGGCTATATGTGGGGCATTATATACAGGGGGGCTATATGTGGGGCATTATATACAGGGGGGCTATATGTGAGGCACTATATACAGGGGGGCTATATGTGGGGCACTATATGCAGGGGGCTATATGTAGAGCACTATCTACAGGGGGCAATATGTAGGGCAGTATCTACAGGAGGCTATATGTAGGGCACTATATACAGGGGGGGCTATATGTGGGGCACTATATACAGGGGGCTATATGTGGGGCACTATCTACAGAGGGGCTATATGTAGGGCACTATCTACAGGGAGAGTTATATGTGGGGCACTATATACAGGGGGATCTATGTAGGGCACTATCTATGGGGGCACTGTCTACACGGGGATCTATGGGGGGGACGACTATCTACAGGGAGCTCTATGGGGCACTATCTACATGGAGAACTGTGTGTGTGGGACTATGGTGCTATTATAATTAGATGTGCAGTGTATGGCACTATTATATTTATATTTAGGGCGTAGTGTGTGGCATCAAGAGAATTTTATCTTCGTATATAAGTGCAGAAATGTTTGAAAAGTGAGAAGCTGAAGACATCTGAGTGGAAAACTGCAGTAATGGGCTGTGGCCGGGAGAAGTCATCATAGAGGTCTGGACCGAATGGAGAAGAAAAGAGAAAAAGAAAAACTAGAATTTGAGATCGTCATCGGTGAGTCCTTTAATGTAAATGTTTATTTTGCCTATTATCAGTAATGAAGTCACTGTATGATTTGCAGCGAGATGATAGTTGGTATGATTTTTTTTTTTTGTGAAACAGCAACTCCCAGCATATTCTTACCATTGATTGGACCATGCTGGGAGCTATAGTTTTATGCCGTACAAACCTATATGGCAGGGGTTGCACTAAATTGAGCTGTATTTGTGTTGGTGTTGTATTTATGTACTGAGCTTAGCTCTGGAGCTGTATATATGTACTGAGCTTTGTTCTGGTGCTGCATTTATGTACTGAGCTTTGTTCTGGTGTTGTATATACGTACTGAGCTTTGTTCTGGTGCTGTATTTATGTACTGAGCTTGTTTCTGGTGTTGTATATGTCACGTTGGGTTCGTGGACCCACTGGGCCGTACCACCTTGACGGTATGGCAGCTGGCAAACAGCGCGCAGGTAACAGGCTATAGTTCGTATAGGGTACCTGTTGCAGCTCGGACAGTAGCAAGGCAGGCCCGGCTAGGACTAGGCAGCAGGCAGACGACAGGCATGGTGTAACAGGACAGGCGTCGTCTGCAGCACAGCACGACTACAGCTCAGCACGGCACTTGACCACTATAGCATGGGATACAGGATACAGGTACGGGAAACACTGGGAACTGGAAAACACTAGGAGACCATTTTCATAGACAAACTTTAGGTACGACAACAACACACAGGCATGGGAAGATGGGGCTGGGCCCTTCTTACAGTCCAGGGTACTCATGGGCTAATTTTACATTAAAGTCTGCTGCGCGCTGCCCCTTTAAGAGCGGGCACGACCCATGGCTGCGGCCGTCAGGAGGTGAGTGAGCCTGACAGCCCGCGGCCATGGACATGACAGTATATATGTACTGAGCTTGGTTCTGGTGAGTTATTTATGTACTGAGCCTGGTTCTGGTGCTATATATATGTACTGAGCTTGGTTCTGATTCTGTATATATGTACTGAGCTTTGTTCTGGTGCTGTATATATGTACTGAGCTTTGTTCTGGTGTTGTATATATGTAATGAGCTTGGTTCTAGTGCTGTATTTATGTACTGAGCTTTGTTCTGGTGCCGTATATACAGGGCCGCCATCAGGGGGGTATTAGGGGTACTACTGTAGGGGGCCCGGCCAAACAATTGAAAGGGGGGCCCGGCAACTGCTGCGACTTGCCTTTGGTAGAAAAAAACAGGCCCCTGCAATGGGGCCTGTTCTTTTCACCAAAACAATGTCGTGAGCTGCGGGCCCCCCTCTCGTCAAACACCGCCGTGAGCTGCGGGCCCCCCTCTGGTAAAACACCGGCGTGAAACACCGGCCGCTTGCGCGCGCGCGCTCGACCGCAAACGCGCACCCGCGCGCGCTCGACCGCACAAGCGCGCGCACGAAGGACCGCAGGCGCACGCTCGCATGCGAACGACCGGGCGTGCCGGCGCGCAACCTGCTCGTGCCCGCACCACAAGAATATCGCCGAACTGCTGGCAAGGACAGCCACACAGGGAGAGCGGCACACAGACTACTTACCTGCTGGCCCGCCTCCTCCTCCTCCTCCGCCTCCTCCTCCTCCTCCTCAGCCTCCTCCTCCTCCAGAGCGTAGCTGCGTAAGGAGAGGGGGAGGAGTCCAGTTGTTGCGCAGCGGCAGGAGTTCTACGATCCCCGCCATTTTCTGGAGCCTGGAGGTGAAGGACTGGACATCTGGACCGAAGACATCGCCTGACGAGGACTGGAGTGGGAGCAGTTCTTCTGACACAGTGAGTAAAATGTCTCAAAGTGCTGTTTAAGTATGGCCCTGTTCACACAGAGTATTTTGCAGGCCGAAAAAATCTGCCTCAAAATTCCTTAAAGAATTTTGAGTCAGATTTTGACCTGCCCACACTATCTTGCCGCGTTTTTTGCTGCGTTTTTTGCCAGTGGCGATTGAGGACAGCAGACAAAAAACGCAGCGAAAAATGCATTTTCTGCCTCCCATTGATTTCGATGGGAGGTCAGAGGCGGAACAGCAGCAAGAAAGGACGTGCTGCTTTTTCTTTTTTCCGCGACTGGCTCCCATTGATTTCAGATTAAATTAATGGGAGGCGGTTTTGGAAGTTGTTTGGTGCTGATTCTGACGCAGTGTCCGAGTCAATATCAAGGCCCAAAAACTCTGTGAACTGGGCCTTATTGTTAGGGCTTATTCAGACGAACGTGTAATACATCCGTGCAACGCGCGTGATTTTCACGCGCCTCGCACGGACCTATGTTACTCTATGGGGCCGTGCAGACTGTCAGTGATTTTCACGCAGCGTGTGTCCGTGTGTCCGCTGCGTAAAACTCACGACATGTCCTATATTTGTGCATTGTTCGCGCATCACGCACACATTGAAGTCAATGGGTGCGTGAAAATCACGCCCAGCACTTCCGCAGCAGTATAAACTATGAATGAAAACAGAAAAGCACCACGTGCTACAAACATACAAACAGAGTGTCATAATGATGGCGGCTGCGCGAAAATCACGCAGCCACGCATCATACGCTGCTGCCACACGGAGCTGTTATGGACCTTTTGAATGCGCAAAACGCCACGTTTTTTTCGCGCGCAAAAAGCACACGCTTGTGTAAATCCGGCCTTAGGGTAGGAACACACTAGGCATGAACACTGCGGATTTTATGCAACACATTTTATTGTGGAAAATCCACAGCGTATCACAGTCGCAGCAGAGTGGATGAGATTTGAACAAATCTCATCCACGCGCTGCAAAAAAAATTGACCTGCAGTGTGGCTTTTGCCTTTTTAAGCCGCAGCATGTCAATTTATTCTGTGGAATCGCTGCTCCTCTGTTGCGGAAATGCTGCGGTTCTGCCGCAAAAATCACAAATGAGAAAAAAAAAGGCACTTTTTAAAATTTATAAAAAAGTTTAGACTTACCCCGGCCGTAGTTTAGGTGACGCATCTCTCTCTTCTTAGCGTAGCCCCGCCTCCTGGGATGACGCTGTAGACCATGTGACCGCTGCAGCAGTCACATGGGATGAAACGTCATGACAGGAGGCCGGGCTGCACTAAGAATAGGGGATCGCGTCACCAGGACTACGGCTGGGGTATTTTTATAAATTTAAAAAAGTGCCTTTTTTTTTTTTCTCATTTGTGATTTTTGCGGCAGAACCGCAGCATTTCCGCAACAGAGGAGCGGCGATTCCACAGAATAAATTGACATGCTGCGGCTTAAAAAGGCAAAAGCCACACTGCAGGTCAATTTTTTTTGCAGCGTGTGAATGAGATTTGTTCAAATCTCATCCACTCTGCTGCGACTGTAATACGCTGCGGATTTTCCGCAATAAATTGTGTTGCATAAAATAAATCTGCAGTGTTTATGCCTAGTGTGTTCCTACCCTAAGGCCGGATTCACACGAGCGTGTGCTTTTTGCGCGCGAAAAAAACATGGCGTTTTGCGCATGCAAAAGGTCCATAACAGCTCCGTGTGGCAGCAGCGTATGATGCGTGGCTGCGTGATTTTCGCGCAGCCGCCATCATTATGACACTCTGCAGCACGTGGTGCTTTTCTGTTTTCATTCATAGTTTATACTGCTGCGGGAGTGCTGGGCGTGATTTTCACGCACCCATTGACTTCAATGGGTGTGTGATGCGCGAACAATGCACAAATATCGGACATGTCGTGAGTTTTACGCAGCGGACACACGCTGCGTGAAAATCACTGACAGTCTGAATGGCCCCATAGAGTAACATAGGTCCGTGCGAGGCTCGCGAAAATCACGCGCGTTGCACGGATGTATTACACGTTAGTCTGAATAAGCCCTAACAATAAGGCCCAGTTCACAGTGTTTTTAGGCCTTGATATTGACTCGGACATTGCGTCAGAATCAGCACCAAACAACTTCCAAAACCGCCTCCCATTGATTTAATCTGAAATCAATGGGAGTAAGTCATGGAAAAAAGAAAAAGCAGCACGTCCTTTATTGCCGCTGTTCCGCCTCTGACCTCCCATCGAAATCAATGGGAAGCAGAAAATGCATTTTTCGCTGCGTTTTTTGTCTGCTGTCCTCAATCGCCGCAGGCAAAAAACGCAGCAAAAAACGTGGCAAGATAGTGTGGGCAGGTCAAAATCTGCCTCAAAATTCGGTGCGCGGTTCCAGGCGGTCGCGGGTGCGCGGGCGGTTGCAGGTGCGTGCGGTCGCGGGAGTTTGCGGGTGCTTCCCAGGACAGCCATCAGGGGGGGTATTAGGGGTACTGATGTGAGAGGCCTGGCCAAACCTAATTGAAAGGGGGGCCCGCAGCCCACGACATTCTTTTGGTGAAAAAAAACAGGCCCCATTGCAGGGGCCTGTTTTTTTTCTACCAAAGGCAAGTCGCGGCAGTTGCCGGGCCCCCTTTCAATTAGGTTTGTCCGGGCCTCTCACATCAGTACCCCTAATACCCCCCCTGATGGCGGCCCTGGGTACCATGATATAGTGCTGGACGGAGTACCGTTAACAGGTGGTGCCACGGTAGTGGGGCCCAGAAAATCTAGCTGTATGGGGCCCTGAAATTCCTGATGGCGGCCCTGCGTATATATCTATTGAGCTTTGTTCTGGTGTTGTATATATGTACTGAGCTCAGTTCTGGTGCTGAATATATGTATTGAGCTTGGTTCTGGAGCCGTATATGTCAGATCTTGGTTCTGGAGCTGTAATTATATAGAATATATTTATAATAACAAAATTGCAGGGCAGATGGAATTGTTTTAAATTCATTGTATATTTAATGGGAATCTGTCAGGTAGTTTAACCCCTTGAACCACCACCATGCAGTAATACATGACCTGACAATATTTCCAAACATTCCCCTGTATGTTAATTCAGATGCAGCAAAATCTATAAAATCAACTATTAAAATGACACATGCTATATGTGACTTACTCATTAAAGGGGCGGTGCCGCTATCCTGAAGTGTCATATAGTTCTTCCTCCAAACCCAACTTTCCATTGTTTGATTGACATCACCCTGGCTGTTATACATCACTACCAGTCTCCTCCAACTTTCTCGGATGCGCCATTGCCTTGTAATACTTGGGCATGCACCATGCAGCGAGGTGAATTCTTCCCGCTGTACCGCGCATGCCAGTAAAAGTCAACGGCGCTTCCACAAGAGTTGGAGGAGGCTACTAGAGATGTAGAACAGCCAGGGGGATGTCAATGAAAATTTGGGGGCGCCATTTCAATTTCCGCTTCAGGCAGCAGAGAAGCTAGAATCGGCCCTGCATGGAATACCCATATTTTAGTAGAACCATGGCTTGTGGACGTTCAAGTCAAAATCTGCTTCCCCTTCATTTCTTCTTGCACACTGTGAATCGTCGACACGCATTTAGTAGCGATTCACAAGTATTGCAGCCCTTTCTCCCATTGAAGTGAATGTGTGCAAGTCAAGAAGAAAGGGCTTATACAAGTACTGCAGCCCCTTCAAAACAGCTGATTGACGGGGGGTCCCGGGAGTCGGACCCTGACCCATCAGCTATTGATGGCCTCTCCTGAGGACAGGCCATCCATTTTTATCCACTGCAAAACCCCTTTAAATGAGATTCCTTGAAAATAACTAAACTTTGCTGAAACCTTTTAAAAATCCAACTGGGCTACGGAACTTTTTGACATCAGAATCAATAGCATTAGTATTATAGAATGACCCTGGCCAGGAGAGCTGTAGGAGGCCTTGGATCACTGTCTTCCTATTAGTGTCAGACAAACCAAAACTAGGCTGAGTATATACTGTATGGTCCATTATCTGCTTTTAGTAAAATCTCTCCACTGGGCATAGGAATCAATAAAAGTCGTTTATGGACTGTGACACAGGGAAGAATGCTTTTATGAGTTGTCAAGAAACAAGTTATGAATCTCTGTTGAGTTATAAGGGTACAACCACAGGAGTTCTTCCACTGCAGATTTTTCTGCCAATCTGTAGAAAATCTGCAGCGAATGCGCGGCATTCCCCATCCACATGTATTGTACTGTAAATTTAGGTGTAAATATGCGACCATTTCACCACAGCTTAATTCACCTTTAGTAAAATCCTTCTGTGTAGATTTGGGGGTTAGTAACTCAGGGTTCAGTAGGTCATTGTGCATCTCTCAATAGAGATGTATTGCAGCTCTAGAACTTGCCTGGCATTGTTCAAAACCCGACTATTGTTTAAAGTCACAAATGAGCAATAGCTACATGAATCAATGTATTTGCTTTCGTTTATTTGCTTTAATAAGTAAAGTCACCTTAACCGAGCTGTGCAGGAACAGCACCCAAATAAGCATGGATAGCAGCAAATACAAAGCACTCACACCGTATGGAACTAAAGCAACCCACCAACATAAAACATTAGATCTACCGTATATATTAATAATTCCTCCAATATTGGTTAGAGTGACAATCAATCCAAACCACACCAAGATGCCAGGGAGGTGTCAGCACAAGGCAAACCGGGAAGATGCCAGGGTCCGCTGGGCTTGGGTGACATATGGAGAACTAGATAAACATGTTTATTGCTTAATTGTACATTGAAATTTGTAAAAGTAACACTACATTCCCAGGAAGCGACCGCTGCAGAGGCAATGTATAGCCAAAGGACATTTTCCTCCGCGATAACTTCATCCTGGTCATGCGATGATCCCACAGGTGTATGGTTTATCACAGACAGAGCTCCGAAAAGGCTGGGTTCTCATGTCTCGGTTTAAGAGTACGAACACACAGGTTGGATACGGTGCATAAAAGTACACAGCGCATCTGTCCTGAAAGCCGCAGGGGGTTCTTCCCGAAAAACCGCACCAAATTGCATCACTATGACTACGGCAGGGGGGTAAGTTTAAGCATTTTTTAATTAATTTCTACTAACAAAATAGTTTTTTTTCTCACTTGCGATTTTTACATCAGAATCGCTGCTCTTCTGCTGCAAGTCGCACACATGCCTCTTTGTTGCGGATTTTACCTCCACATTGAATTAAATGTGGAAAACCCGCAACAGAAGAGCAGGGTTTCGGCAGCATAAATTGACCTACACCGCAGGTCAATTTATGAAAGTTTTTTCGGCTGATTTTTACCGCAGCGTGTGGATGAGATTTGTTGAAATCTCATCCACACTGTTGCTACTGTACTACGCTGTGTTTACGCCTAGTGTGTTTGTATGCTAAATGTGTGTTTTTTGCAGCAAATTTGGGCAAAAAACTTATTTCAACCTAGCTTTGTGATCATCGCATGACCAGATTTTTATCGTATTGAAGTAAACAATGAAGGTTTTCATTGGGGGACATCAAGCAGAGATATTGAAAACTGTTAAGAATTGATACAGACAGAAGAAAATAGTATAACTTTTAGTAAGGCATCATGCACATGACCATAAGGGTTCTTATTGTCCACAAACACGGATCCGAGGGCTATGGATACACATTTCTAGCCGTCTGCAATTGCAGAAGCGCCCATAGACTTCTATGGGTGAGTCTGTGACGCAATTGCGGACAAAAATAGGACATGTTCTATATTTTGCAGATCATTTCTACGGCACAGACACACATCCGTAAATATACAGAAAGGTGTCCGTGGCCAATAGAAATTAACGGGTCTGCAATTTCATCCATTATTACGGATCCGAAATTATGGATGAAAACTACGGTCGAGTGCATTGGGCCTTACTCAATAAATAACTTTTTTTGCTGAAACCGTAGTACCCCTTTGAGTATTTTGGTTGGATTTACGAACTCGCCATTGTAGGGTCCCAAGTTTACTTATACTTAACAGTGATATAAATATAACGGCATCACAGAAAATGATACATAGCACATACCAGTCAGTGAAATAACTGCTGGTACACAGCGAGAATTATGAAGCTGCTGCTGTGTAAATATACAAATATTTATATAGGACCAGTCCAAATTTAATGATAAATGAGCGCCCAGTATTTGGTGTTTTCCAAAAATAGGATTATCGTCCCCCTCGTGAGCTGCATTGCTATTTCTAAAATAAACAGGTCTATTTTTGTCGAGCCGGAGTAACTGTGCATGAGGCTTGTCTTGGCTATCTTGTCTTTTACAGGCAGACGCTGGAGGTCATGGCCTCTTATCAACGCACACACATCAAAGTGTCAAGTACAAAGTGTTTTCCTTTATTATTTCTTTCTCATTACCCTAAATTAGTATGACTTGTGATTTGCAATGTTTAGCTCAGTTAAGAGAAAAAAATGAGACTGGCAATAGGAAAATGTTCTAGACAAGTGGCCACATATTCCTGGAAGCCAAACTTAATTGATTGTAATCTAAACACAGTTCCATTTAGCATGCTGGCTGCTACTTGTGGGCATTGAGCCCAGGTCCTCTGCTCACTCAAGCTGTAACTGAGCTGTTTGACAGAGGGTTAAGAGGAGCAACAATCCCTGGAGGAATGTCCGACTGGCAGAAACACACGCAAAGCATCCCAATAGAGATAAACATTACCACCATAGGCTGCATGCAAAAAAAAGGGATGTTGCGGAGGCTGATCACGTCAATGTGACCTTCCAACCATTTATGGAAGCAGAAATCCCCACACATTGTAAGGGTATGTTCACACAGAGGTTTTTGCAGACAGATTTTGACCTGCCTGCCATGTCTTGCCATGTTTTTTACTGCGTTTTTCACAGCCTTTATCAACTGTGGCCATTGAGCGCCGCTTTCAAAAACGCTTCCTCTGCTTCACATTGATGTCATGACGCATGATACTTTTTTTCCCCGCAAGCGTTTTTTTTCCATTTGGTTTCACGTCAAAAACAGCGCCAAAAAACTACATGTGAACTAGCCCTAAAGGGAGTCTGTCAATAAATTTTACACTCCAAAATGGCTGACGGCACTCGGTAGCTATTGGGTAACAGATTAGGGACATACTTGTGTTCCTGCTGTTACTGCTTGCATTAGTGAAAAAAAAATGTTTTATTCTGCTGCACACTGTGCCCGCCGTACCACCAGGTACTTTAAAGAACACCCATTGTTATAAAAACAACAATCACTCCTTAGGCATCATGCACACCAACCTAGTGGCCTCCGGGTGCTGCCCAATAGAATGGGTGAGACGGACCGCAAACATGGACAAGAATAGGACACACGGATCCCAAAATTAAACGGATGTGTGCACGGCCCGGTAGAAATTAATGGTTCAGTATGCTATCTGCAAAAAAACCGGATAGGGCACTGAAGAAAACAACGGTTGTGTGCATGAGCCCTTAGACAGCTGTAGAAATTGTGCGCCTGAGGCTATGTTCACAGCACGTTCAGTGTGTACATTTGGCATCTGAGTTGAATGGGTCAGCTTCATACATCGGGGCTATAAGTTCAGTGCATATGTCAGGTGATTTTCCCAGCATATGCACTGAACACAAAACTAAAACGCAATGTGAATATAGTATAAGCTGTGTTTTTGGATATTTTTCCATCTCTCGCTATTTTCTCTCTCCATGCCGGCTGAGTGGTAAGGTTCTTCCTGGTGTGATGCTAGGGAATCAGACAATCAGATGTCTCCTCACATCTACTCCACTCCACCTCTATGGCTGGATTCACACAAGCATGTTCGGTCCGTAAAGGACGGAACGTATTTCGGCCGCAAGTCCCGGACCGAACACACTGCAGGGAGCCGGGCTCCTAGCATCATAGTTATGTACGACGCTAGAAGTCCCTGCCTCTCCGTGGAACTACTGTCCCGTACTGAAAACATGATTACAGTACGGGACAGTTGTCCCGTAGCGAGGCAGGGACTCCTAGCGTCGTACATAAGTATGATGCTAGGAGCCCGGCTCCCTGCAGTGTGTTCGGTCCGGGACATGCGGCCGAAATATGTTCCGTCCTTTACGGACGTAACATGCTCGTGTGAATCCAGCCGAACAGTATACATTCTCACAAGGAAAGAAGAAAAATGCAGCTTCATTCCCTCTTCCCCCTCTTCCTTGTCTGCTATTTACTGTATTACTTGAGACAGATTTTTTTGGGGGACTTATCAGGTCATTGAACGTTTACAGGGAGTATACAGGACTGAGAAAGGGAAACTACAGGCTGTTGACATATTATAAAGATATAATTTTTCCTTTCTATTAAAAAGTGTGTATCCTTTTCTACTGATTTAACAATTCAGTAAACTTGACTCTGCTTCTGGATGCTTAGGCATGTTAGGCTGAGTTCACAAGGGGCGGATACGCTGCGTAATAGCACACAGCCTTACAGGGAATTCCGAGTGAAAAAGTGCACCCAACTGTGGTGCAGTTTTTCACCCGAAATGTCCGCTGCGGAAAACTGAAGCACTTACCAGCCTGCTAGCAGGACAGCCTCCTGGGATGCCGTTTCATCCCAGAAGATCACTGCAGCCTGTGATTGGCTGCAGCGGCGGTCACATGGGATAAAGCGTCATCCCAGGAGACCGGCCCCCTGATATCATACAGGCCGGCCTCCTGTGACCGCCCATGTGACCGCTGCTACAGCCTGTGATTGGCTGCGGCGGTCTCATGGGATGAAACGTCATCCCAGGAGGCTGTGCTGGAAGGAGGGACACAGACTTCTGGGCAAGTATGAGATTTTTTATTTTTTTCTGAACTGCGTTTTATTGCAGCGGAATTCGCTGCGAACCCGCTGCAATATAACGCAACAACTGCTAATTGTTGCAGAATTTACCTTCCCATTGAATTCAATGGGGAAAACCTGCAACAAATGAGCAGCGTTTACACAAATACAATTGACATGCTGGTTTTACCACTCAGTATTTACGCAGTGTGTGGATGAGATTCGTTTTATCTCATCTATTTTGCTGCTACTGTATTTGCTGTGGATTTTCTGCAACGAATTCCGTTGTGGAAAAACCGCAGTATTTACGCAATGTGTGAACTGATCCTTACAGTCTTCAATTGTCTGAACTCATTTGTTTGTGCTCCACGTCTCAATCCTACATCATCTAACACAAGAAATTAGCTATATTAGATCCAATAGAGCTAATACATTGGCTGGCCAAGTATAGAGCCTCTAAACATAAGTCTGTATGTCGTCACTTCTGGCTTCTACAGGGCGCCCTGTGCAGGATTAGTTTGGTGCCCCTTCCATATTACATACTTTCCACATAAATAATGCCACACTATACTGTTCACATAAATAATGCCAATAAATACTGTACATATAATTAATGCTGCCATAAACCCTACATATAAATAATACCTGTATAAAATGTAAACATAAATAATACCGCCATATACTGTAAACACTAATAATACTGTACATATATAAGTAATACCTGCATATACTGTGTATATGTATCTCCCACGCTGTACTGCGCATTTGTTTCCTGCTTTGCCACACAAACCTTATATATTTACCTATAATGGAATTATATCAAATTGAAACTTCATTATATCAATTTGCTATGACATAAATGCACTGAAATATTAAGCAGTTAAAGGGGCTGTCCACAGAATAGGTGATAAATGTCTGATCACTGTGGGCCATCACCGATTAATAGAATGGGTGTTCCGAGCCTCACGTTCATCCTGACTGCACAACCCCCAACTTCAATAAGGAGGAGCTTGAATGGAGCGGCAGTCAAACATGTGCCCTGCAGCTTCATTCAATGTCTATGGAGTTGACAGAAAGAGCTGAGCGCTGTACTCGGCTGTCTCTGTCAATTCCATAGACTTTGAATGGGGGGGGGGGGGGGGCAGCGCGCATGCTTCATCCAAAGTTCTCCTCACTGCAATCGTGCAGTGAGAAGGATTGAGGGGATCAGGACCCATGTTCTAGTGATTGGTGGGACTGTCAGTGATGAAACATTTATTACCTATCCTGTGCATAGATGATAAATGTATATCTTGTCTTTTCCTGCTCGCTCCACTAGAAATATATAATTAAGTTTTCTATTGAATGACACCAAGCAGAGATCTTGAAAACGGTAAGAATACAGAAAGCACATAGGACAATTTTATACAAAGAATAACAGTTATTTGTAAAAAATAATAATGGAATACCCCTTTAAGGAGCAAATCCCCTTGTGTTGTACACTGTGCTTTGTGCTTTTAAGATGTTTGCACTATTTTAGGTGAGTTGCCATTCGCTGTTTGCTGCTCTATAATCTGTATTTGAACGATGGCCACATGCACCATGCCAACCTGTTTCTATAGAAATCCTAATGAAAGCTTCTATCTCTCCTTCACTCACCTGACACAAGAGGAGAAGGCAGGATGTATTGATATAGCACCTTAGCTGATAACAAGACGACAAGTGAAAGGTTTATGTTTCATGAAAGCTGAACTAGTTAATATTAATGCAGATGCAGGTCATGAGTTATGGACAGAAAATAGACTGAGAGATAGAAAGTTGAGTTTGGGAATAATAGTAAATACAAATATATATATATATATATATATATATATATATATATATTTTATTTTTTTTATTTCAAATAATAATTTTGTCCTTCAAACTTTGCTTTCGTCAAAGAATGCTCCATTTGCAGCAATTACAGCATTGCAGACCTTTGGCATTCTAGCTATTAATTTGCTGAGGTAATCGGGAGAAATTTCACCCCATGCTACCAGAAGCCCCTCCCACAAGTTGGATTGGCTTGATGGGCACTTCTTGTGTACCATACGGTCAAGCTGCTCCCACAACAGCTCTATGGGGTTGAGATCTGGTGACTGCGCTGGCCACTCCATTACAGATAGAATACCAGCTGCCTGCTTCTTCCCTAAATAGTCCTTGCATAATTTGGAGGTGTGCTTCGGGTCATTGTCCTGTTGTAGGATGAAATTGGCTCCAAACAAGCGCTGTCCACAGGGTATGGCATGGCGTTGCAAAATGGAGTGATAGCATTCCTTATTCAAAATCCCTTTTACCTTGTACAAATCTCCCACTTTACCAGCACCAAAGCAACCCCAGACCATCACATTACCTCCACCATGCTTGACAGATGGCGTCAGGCACTCTTCCAGCATCTTTTCAGTTGTTCTGCATCTCACAAATGTTCTTCTGTGTGATCCAAACACCTCAAACTTCGATTTGTCTGTCCATAACACTTTTTTCCAATCTTCCTCTGTCCAATGTCTGTGTGCTTTTGCCCATATTAATCTTTTCCTTTTATTAGCCAGTCTCAGATATGGCTTTTTCTTTGCCACTCTGCCCTGAAGGCCAGCATCCCGGAGTCGCCTCTTCACTGTAGACGTTGACACTGGCGTTTTGCGGGTACTATTTCATGAAGCTGCCAGTTGAGGACCTGTGAGGCGTCTATTTCTCAAACTAGAGATTCTAATGTACTTGTCTTGTTGCTCAGTTGTGCAGCGGGGCCTCCCACTTCTCTTTCTACTCTGGTTAGAGCCTGTGTGTGCTGTCCTCTGAATGGAGTAGTACACACCGTTGTAGGAAATCTTCAGTTTCTTGGCAATTTCTCGCATGGAATAGCCTTAATTTCTAAGAACAAGAATAGACTGTCGAGTTTCACATGAAAGCTCTCTTTTTCTAGCCATTTTGAGAGTTTAATCGAACCCACAAATGTAATGCTCCAGATTCTCAACTAGCTCAAAGGAAGGTCAGTTTTATAGCTCCTCTAAACAGCAAAACTGTTTACAGCGGTGCTAACATAATTGCACAAGGGTTTTCAAGGGTTTTCTAATCATTCATTAGCCTTCTAACACAGTTAGCAAACACAATGTACCATTAGAACACTGGAGTGATGGTTGCTGGAAATGGGCCTCTATACACATATGTAGATATTGCATTAAAAACCAGACGTTTGCAGCTAGAATAGTCATTTAGCACATTAACAATGTATAGAGTGTATTTCTGATTAATTTAATGTTATCTTCATTGAAAAATGTGTATATGTATATGTATATATATATATATATATATATATATATATATATATATATATATATATATATATTTATTTATAAGCCTGCAGCAGGAAACTGGAGGGGCTGCACATCTCACTTAGTTTGTTGAGATGGATGAGATAAAGGAATCCAGGACAGCTGGCTTTCCTTAACAAGCCTAGTTTGCTTCTGCTAATTTCAAATGTGTGTTCTAGGACTAGATTTCTATGGAATGGCAGGTAGTATTGGTAATGGGTCCTGTCATTCCCTTCCTCACTCCGGTACATGTGTCACCCTTTGCCCAGTTATCTCAGGTGAAGCTACTGGGCTCGTTAATGAGCCATAAAATCTGCAGTAAGAGCAGAGAGAGTCAGAGCCCGAGAATCCATACAAGGATAGTGTGGAAAGCCTGATCCAAAGAACATTGTACTCATGGATTATATTAGATGAGGAAGCCTACTGTTTAGTTAGTGCCCTGACAGGTCAGGTGTTTGTTTTGCTCATCTGCTGCAAGTCTTGCATTCTGGATAAGAACTTGTTTATATATATATATGTCACAAATAACTAGAAAAGTGCTATTAATGACCGTCCCTACATTTAACTCTATCGAATACCATATCTTAGACAGTATTCTTCCCCAGAAACACTGTTTGCGGCGCTTCTAGGGAAGCATACGTCAAAGAAAAACACTCAATATGGAACAGTTTTGCCGGCAATACGGTTCATAATATGGTTCCATGTTGTGCCCTATATCATGGGATGAAAACACATAGTTGTGAGCATGAGGCTTGGGGGAATTATGTTTTGGTTGGTCAAGATATTGGAACACTATATGTTCCACAGTAATTATGTAAAATCTATAGAAAGGACTATCAACCATACATTACACGACAGTGGACGCGGTCATTCAAATGAATGGCTGTCCGCTGGGTCTGCCAGAGCAAGAGCGGTTGACAATTAGCGACTCTACTTTCAGGCTCATAGAGGACGGTCCACAGCAAGGACAAAGCCAAAGATTTTTTTAAGGAACTGCACAAACAGAAATTCCCAAATATACTTTTATTATTGGAATCTCACCCCTTACAAGCAAGATAAAAGAGCAGGAAAATACAGAAAAATAAATTCACTGAAGATTATCTGGCAGACCCCATTGTGGGCTGTCATTTTGATAATAAATATATATAGTAAGCTGTTAAGGCAAGGGTGGGTTTACTAAAGACTAAAGTATACCTTAAAGGGGTTGTCTATGTACGACGTAGAGGGGGTCTGTAAGAACAGCTCAATCTCTGGTGGATTTGAGCGATCCATGTATTACATGGACAGAATTAGTCTGAATAGCCATCTTGTACTACTACAATGTCTGGCCAGAAAAAGCTTCTCCTGCCAAAATCATATATTTGCTGGGGGTGTGACAAAGCGGTGACTCCTATCTGGAAGGGATCGTCTCTGAGAAGACAACCCCTTTAAAGCCGGCAATAGGAAAACATAGGAAACAAACAACTATATGAACACAAAATGCTGAATACAGTTAATACATATGGTACATCAACCAGGAACTGACTTCTTTCACACTCAATTAGTTTAATACAACAGCAAAAAGCTCAAATCCAGCAGATACTTCTAGACAAAGTCAGGACGAGGTCACAATAAACTGATGTTGTTGGTAGAAGCAAATTTTGTTTCTAAAAAAAAGTTTGAATAGCCGGCGATGACAATGCAAAAAGCAGAAAGTAAAGTCAAAATGTCAACCACAATCTTGAAATAATTATTTATTTGCAATAATTGTCTAATATTTAAAGGAAAATTGTGTACCTTAAATGAAAACTAGTATGTCACAGGAAAAGATTGGGCACAATTTGGCTGTTATAGCATCCATGCCTTCACCGATCCCGAGATAACACTAGTTCCAGCAAAGATTCAGCTAAATTGTCAGCCATTGGTGATAGGGAATAGGGTGATAGGGAGAGGTATGATTCCCTAGAGTATGTAGACTGATGAGTCATATCTTTTCAAAGTAAAACTTAAAGTGTAGCTAAACGTTTGACAAACTTCTGACATGTCTAGAAGTGTGGATCTCTAGAACGAAGCAGATGAAGCGCTCGTGTGATCGCTCAGCCGCTTCGTGTCTGTTTGGCTTTTTCCGGAAAGCCAATGTATCGGAGTACGGGCTCATAGACTTTCTATTGAGTCCGTACACCAATACATTTATTTCCAGAAAAAGCTGAACAGACGCGAAGCAGCTGAGCGCTCACACGAGCGCTTCAGCTGCTTCGTTCTAGAGAGTGGTGGGGGTCTCAGTGCTCGGACCACCACCAATCCAAACAGCTGCCGTTCAACGGCTAGGTTCACACTATTTTTGCATGGGCTTTTTCCTCTGCACAAATTGACATCAGTTTGAATGAGTTTCCATTGTTGTTTTCAATCCTTCTTCCATTGACGTCAATGATAAAGTGATAAAACCGATCATGACAGATCATACCTTGCTATGAAACCTTACTGTACTTCTGTAAAGCCTCTGATTTTATAGGAGGTGCACAAACATTTTAGCAAGTTTTATTGCGTGCGGTATTATGGAGGTATCCTCTCTTAGGAGCAATGCTTCTGAGCACTATATGTAGGGCCTACTGGTCCATATTACAGACCTGTATGGACACTGTGTGCTGTCATACAGGGTCAGCACACACAGCCTAGAAATATCCAATGGAAATTAATGGAATTGGTCGATTAAGTAGCCAAGATCAGTAACAAAAAAATATGTCATACAGGAAAGTGAAGATTCATCAAACTTTCATCAAACTTTCTTGTTAGGCTCTGTCAACATCTGCATTGGAGGATCCGTTAGGTGCCTCTGTTGCATATATCATAATTTTTGATGGACAAAATAGTGCAGAATGCATCGCTATTTTGGCTGGCAAAATACAGAAACCTTGGTGGAAAACCCGACGGAACCCATTAAAATAATCGGGGGGATTTATGAAGACCTATACACCCGTTTTCTGGTTTTGAAAAGTCAAAATTTGTGCAAAAACGTGCTTTTTGTTTTAAAATTTGCAACTTTTCTATTTTTACGCCACCTCTGCCACTTTACAAAAAAGTGTGTGTGGCTTAGGAGGAGGAGCCACGGTGGCCTGATAAATTGGTGTAAATTATAGCACAAATCTACTCCAGCTCATAGGAGTTATATGTGCCTAAAAAATATACATATTAATGGATGACAGTATGTTAAGTTCTATGAATTTATGCAAATTAATGTAAATTGCATACATTTATAAAACTGGCGCACATGGTATAATATATTTGGTGCAAATCGCTAGACACATTATTTTGCTTACGCCACCTTATGGCTGGCGTATATATACACCATTAAATAGACACCGATAAAAAGCGTCACCATACTGACTGTGGTGCACACCATGACCTCCATTTGTTGTTTGTGCGTTTTGCTTTCTAAATGTTTTCCCCACTGTACTTAAAACAACTAATTTTTACAATATTATCAATGTCATTGGTCTGACCGCTGCATTCAAGGGGTAAACGAGAAGGGGGATGCCCTTTGGATCGCTTCACATGGAATCCCTGTGATGCGATCGAGGGACATACCATATATGGTCAGACAGCCCACGGTCCATTGAAGGACCCGAAGACTGTCTGACCATATTTCCTGTTGTTAGGGCATACTGAGGTATATCCTAACAACTGCTTGTGTACTATCCGTACACAGGCTAATGTACTGGCATATACAGATGTAGCCATCTTTAACTTGATTCTGATAACTTGCTGCAGCGTGATATCACACAAAAAAAAGCGATTGAAAAGTCATTGAAAACATCAAGATAAGAGATCTAGCCATTGTTTATTTAATGAGTTAAAAGTCTAGGTAAATACGGCTACATCTGTAGATATATGCTAGTACATCAAAAAGTAAAAAATATATAGTGTAATGCTAAATTAAAAAACAACACATTTTTTACAATAAACATAGTCTCAATACATAAACTATATACATTCGGTATCATCGCGACCGTAATAACAAATTTATAGCGTAATTTATGATGTTTACACTGTTATAAAATAAAAACTGCTTTCTTTCACTTATTAACGTGAGGCATTATGAATTATGAACCTCCATGTGCCTCACATTAATAGTCATTAACCCCATCATGTGCCTCACACTAACCCAATGTTGTCCATTATGACTGAGGAACATGATGGGGTTAATTACTATAAATCTGAGGCACATGGAGGTTCATAATTCATCACACCACGCGCCTCACATCAGAAAATGGAAGAACTTTTTTTTTTATTATTGTTGGCAAAGTATCGTTTTGGTATCGAGTATCGCAATACTACACGAAGTATCGGTATCGAAGTCCAAATTCTGGTATCATAACAACCCTAATCTATAGGTGATCACAAACAACATGTATTATACAGCAATGGATTATATCCCACCTCTAGAATTGTGTCATGTGACGGTTACTACAGATTTACCTTTCAATAACCCACTATGACAAAAATGTAATGTACAAAGTCCCAGTGATGCTTCTTCCGCTAAACAATCTACTAAACTCATTTATGAAATCCTTCTTTATGTAATTATAAATTGTTTCAATTTAACTTTAATCGCTTTGATCGTCTGCCCTAAAAGATCCGGAAGATGTAAAGAAATGCTGCAAGGACACTGCAATAGGACACACAAATCACACTGGTCTGCAATGAGAGCTCAGACAGCCCCTTGCAGTAACCTTGTCAGCATGCAGACACTATCACACACTATACAGACTGCAAAATTAAGTCATTATTAAAAAAAAAAAGAAATTCAAAATCCCTGAAAAATAAAAAGCCCTGTAGGCGATTGTCATTTTACTGCATTGTGTCTGGATGCAGGGACAGACTGACCTGCCAGGCGCTTTTCCCGGATATTTTTCCACAGCAGGTCCCAAGCCTTGGTTGTGGAGTCCTTTAATTGCTCGCTCAGAGACCTTCTCAGCAGAAATTTGGCTGATCTCCTCTTGGATGTCATTGTAAATCCCACAGCATTACTGCACTTTACTTGGGAATGCAGCAGCTAGATAGAGGAATGAAGGTCCCCGGAGGAGGTGTGATACACCAGCAAACCAGTGTGCCCTGCAGTGCCTTGTGCTCTCAGCACTTCTTCAAAGCCTAGATACATTGTTACACCAAAGAGGTTCACCACACTGCATCTCCTACTGACACTTTCTCTCCAGTGCTCGGTGCACCCTCCCCCCGGCTTCGCTGTGACCCCCCTTTACTACAGCAGCTATTTCTACCATGACAGAGAAAGACATAGAAAATCCCAGACCAGATGTTCAGCCATGAAAGTTTCCAGTCTGATACAAGGAAACCTTTCCTTTCTCCTTCAATTACCCTACAAGCCTGCCTGCAGCCTTATTGACTTACCCTATCTCCCCAGACAGCAGAAGTGGAGGTCATCCGACTATTATTAGCTAATAACCTTTTCACTGCTGAGTAATGCATGTTTAACTGTAATACTTCATACATTGTATTAAAATTTGTACGTTTTTCGAATTATTTTCTGCTAGAATTGGCAAGCAGGTATTAGGCTCCGTTCACATCTGCATTGGGGTCCCCGTTCTGACGTTCCGTCGGAGCTTTCCGTCCAAATGGGACCCTGAACAGACACAAACTGACACGACCCAAAGTCGACTACGCTATTGCTTCTGGCAAAACTTCGGAAATCAAAGGTGATGGAAACGGAAACCTCTTGTTAGGGTATGTTCACACGAGGGCGTCCGTAACGGCTGAAATTACGGGGATGTTTCAGCCTGAAAACATCCCCGTAATTTCAGCCGTAACGGCATGTGCAGGCGCTTGAACGCCGCGTCAATTACGGGCGTAATTAGCGCTGCTATTCATTGGAGTCAATGAATAACGGCTCTAATTACGGCCAAAGAAGTGACAGGTCACTTCTTTTTACGCGGGCGTCTATTTACGCGCCGTCTTTTGACAGCGGCGCGTAAATTACGCCTCGTGTGAACAGACAAACGTCTGCCCATTGCTTTCAATGGGCAGATGTTTGTCAGCGCTATTGAGGCGCTATTTTCGGACGTAATTCGGGGCAAAAACGCCCGAATTACGTCCGTAAATAGGCCGTGTGAACATACCCTTACCGTTCGTGTCAGTTTGTGTCTGTTCAGGGTCCCGTTCTGACGGAAAGCTCTGATGGAACGTCAGAAAAGGACCCCAATGCAGATGTGAATAGAGCCTTAGCGTGGAAAGGGATACAACGCACAGGAGCGCAGATGTCTGGAAAGAATTTCATAGGAGTGGATATTATAAACATGAGTGATTTTACTACCCTGCATGTGCGTAGAGTAGGACATTCACTCAGATCTGTGATATGGGATCTAGAAATGTAAATCGAGTTTGACTAATAGAAATTTCTTTAGTTAGGAAAATGTGTACTAAACTAGTTTTTCCAAAATGCACCAAAAAATTATTTTTTTAACTGTTTATATAGGCTAAATGGTTTATCCTGCTCTAATCGAATCACTTTGTAGATATGTCTTTATTTGACTGTACAGAAAACCAGTATCCCAGAGTTATACAAAATATACTTAGTACAATCTGCCGCTGGATACAGTGACGATTTCATTTATATACAATATAAAAGTTTCATTTATAGGTCATAGTTTAAAGGGGTTTCCAAGCAATATGTTATGGTATATTACTAGGACCCCTTGATCATTAGATCTAAGGTGCTACAGCATTAGTAATGCATAGCCGCTTCTTTCGTTTTTTTTCCCTGCACAGCACACTGCCGATAAGTCACTGTGCAGATTCTGCAGCTCACCCCATTCTACTGAATAGGGCTGAGTTGCATGTCTTTCCTAGTCTGGAGTGGCGCTGTACATAGAAAATGCCAAAGGGTCCTATGCCTTCTAGGTATTTGTGAGAGTCTCCGAGGTCAGCCCGCATGATTAGTAAAAAATCCTTTTAACATGATCAGCCATCCCTTAAAACCACTGACAGGTGAAGTGAATGAGATTATCTCATGACAATGGCACCTGTCAGGAAGTAGGATATATTAGGCTGCAAGTGAACCGTCAGTTCTTAAAGAGTCTCTGTCACCACATTATAAGTGGCCTATCTTGTACATGATGCGATCGGCGCTGTAATGTAGATTACAGCAGTGTTTTTTATTTAGAAAAACGATCATTTTTGACGGAGCTATGACCTATTTTAGCTTTATGCTAATGAGTTTCTCAATGGAAAACTGGGCGTGTTTTACTATATGACCAAGTGGTCATTGTGGAGAGAAGTGTATGACGCTGACCAATCAGTGACCAATCAGCATCATACACTTCTCTCCATTAATTTACTCTGCAGATAGCGATATAGCTATATCGCTATGTGCAGCCACATAAACACAGTATAACGCTACTCATGTGTCATGACCTGCCTAGGTAGAGTCGTGTGTTAACCTTAGACCATACTATCCCCCCACCCCCATTTAGTAACGACACATGACACCGAGGTTGGATGTGAAATGGCCACAGCAGCCGTTTATTAATTTCACAGTTTTATAAAAACAATTTAAATCCGAAACATTCGGATAACTAGTTAGGAATCCACCAGAGAATTCCTCCTAATAATTCACATGACCCAACATGGGTCAGAATCATAAATAACAATTAAACGTTAACATTAACCCGAGCAGAGGAAGTCCTTGAAGCCCCTTCAGATGTTCCTTTCAAGAACACACCAAATTAGCCATCTGCAAACCACTAATTACCTCCAGCCGTAAACCAGCTCGGAAGCACCGTTCACCTCTGCAGATGGCTCCCACCACTAGAAGTCCACTTCAAGGGGATAACACCCGATGAAGCCCTCAAGTGATATACCGACCACTAGAAGTCCACTTCAAAGGGATAACACCCGATGAAGCCTTCAAGTGACATACCTTCTACCAGAAGACCACTTCAAAGGGATAACACCCGATGAAGTCTTCAACCATGTACCTTTTTTGGGGGACGCATACCCCCGATGCGACCCCCCCACCATTTTGTACTGACTGGCCTCAAGGACTCCCCCCGCCAGCTGCCATGACAACAGAACCTACTCCGGAAAAAAGAAAAACATGTTAAATAAGCACACAAAATAAAACACAACGCTCATAGACGGACATACATAAGACCTAAGGAGTAACAAAACAAGGGTGGGAGGGTGGGAGCTTTGCTTATTGTGTGTTACTCCTCCCGCTGCTTCCGGCTCAATGCCGAGAAACAGCGGGAAGCGCAGTAACGGCCCCCCCGTCCCCCTTAACTCCTCCCCGTCCCTCCTTCAGCTCCTTCAACTTTCCCTCACCTCATAACATTAACCCTTTCCCTACCAGGACGGTCATGTCGGCTTCCCTTAAGCCTGCAGCTGCGTCCAGCCTCTTCTTGACCTGCCTAGGTAGAGTCGTGTGTTAACCTTAGACCATACTATCCCCCCACCCCCATTTAGTAACGACACATGACACCGAGGTTGGATGTGAAATGGCCACAGCAGCCGTTTATTAATTTCACAGTTTTATAAAAACAATTTAAATCCGAAACATTCGGATAACTAGTTAGGAATCCACCAGAGAATTCCTCCTAATAATTCACATGACCCAACATGGGTCAGAATCATAAATAACAATTAAACGTTAACATTAACCCGAGCAGAGGAAGTCCTTGAAGCCCCTTCAGATGTTCCTTTCAAGAACACACCAAATTAGCCATCTGCAAACCACTAATTACCTCCAGCCGTAAACCAGCTCGGAAGCACCGTTCACCTCTGCAGATGGCTCCCACCACTAGAAGTCCACTTCAAGGGGATAACACCCGATGAAGCCCTCAAGTGATATACCGACCACTAGAAGTCCACTTCAAAGGGATAACACCCGATGAAGCCTTCAAGTGACATACCTTCTACCAGAAGACCACTTCAAAGGGATAACACCCGATGAAGTCTTCAACCATGTACCTTTTTTGGGGGACGCATACCCCCGATGCGACCCCCCCACCATTTTGTACTGACTGGCCTCAAGGACTCCCCCCGCCACCGCGAAACAGGCCTTGACCACCTTAAGCCTGTGAGTTCCTCCACACCACCACCGCCCTTTCTATGCCTTCTGCTATAGCCAAGCTCCAAATATCAATGCCAACCTCGGTCAGATGAACCCCGTCACTCCTCCAGAAATTCCCCAATCCTGACTCCAAATCCCTATGCCTCACGCAAATGCCCCCGTTCTTCGCCACAAAACGGGACACCGCCCGGTTAACTTTTATCCGAGCCTTATTGACTCTCTCCACTGATCTAGCTAACCGCCAATGCTTCCTTGGGACTATGTCCGACCACACTACCACCAACTTGGGATAAGATACCCACAAACACAACAAATCATGTTTGATATCCCGCACCAACTCACGAAAAGGGCGGACTCCTAAGTCATTCCCACCCACGTGCAACACTAAAACCTCCGGAACCCTATCAAGCCGCACATATGTCTGGAATTCCGCCAACACCCTGTTCCACGACATACCTCTAAACCCCAGCCAATGCACAACCGCATCCTGTCGCGGAATGCGCAACTGGCGACCATCCGGGCGGACATCCGCCCTCAAAGCCCCCCAGTGCACGTACGAATGACCCATCAACCACACCAGACAAGGAGGCGAATCTGAAACGGAAAACACAGTTAGGCACCACCATATAACATTTGCAAGCATAAACAACAAAATTACAACATATGGGGGCGGACATAGGACTTAAACCTTTTAGACTCCCAACGACCAATACGCCTCACCCCCTCATCATCCAACCCCCAGCGCCCTGCTTCTGTTGCTGCGCCAATCCGGAAGGAATGAGATGAGTATGAGCCTGCCGCAACCCCAACCGCCGTCAAACATTTTTTAAAAACAGCTCCAAACTGAAACCTGGACAAGAACGACCCGTCCACATGACGTAACAAAGGCAAATCTGGAGACCCCCTGTTTTTTGTAAAACCTCGCATGCACTCTACTGGGCACATGACCGACCCCGGGAGAGCGAACAAAACTATCAGTTTTCCCTTCCCTAATTGGTCAGTTTTCGATCTACGCAACCATACCTCCAGCCGATCTGCAAAAAGGCTCACCTCCCCAGATCTCAGCCCCCCTGCCTGTTTAGTACTTGGCGACACCAACTCACCTATTCTAAATGCTCCGAAGAACGCCAACGAAAAAGCCAACCGAAACAAATCCATTTCATCTGAAGAACGACATACCGATGCCAATGAACCGCCCAACAAGCCCAGCAAAGCAAACGACACCGGCCTTCTACTATCCGCCTCCAACCTCCCTCTGCGCAACCCCTTCAAAGCCTGCTGGTTCCCTGACCTCTTTTTCCGCAGACATTTTGCCGCCCCGTGTGATGCACCATTACACTCGGAGCACACGTGCTTGAACTTGCACGTGGCCCCAAACTTGCACTGGCCTTCATTGAATTGCCAGCAAAACCCCGCCTTTCCCCCGCCGCTTGGTCCACTCTGACTAGACTGGCCTCCCTGGCCACCGCTCCCGGGAAAGGGCTGCCTAACCGGAGCCGTAACCCGTAACCAGAGAGCAATATCCTTCTGGTCCCACCGAATCGCCGGCCGAACCGCCTTCCGCTGACGGAATTGCTCATCATATCGCAGCCACGCCTGACCCCCATACGCCCTATGAGCCTCCCCAATAGCATCAAAATAACAAAATAACGCCGAACAATTTTCCGGCGCCTTTTCCCCTATCACACTAGCCAGTATGGCGAACGCCTGCGACCAATTAACGAACGTCTGCGGGATAAGCCTATACCGCCGCCGTTCCTCCTCGTCCTTTTTACTCTCATCCCGCTTGCTCTTATCCAAATTAAATTTAGCCAGCGGCAAGAGAGAAAAAATTTCAACATATTCATCTTTCCAGATCCGATCACGCACCTCCTGCCTGTTTAGTACTTGGCGACACCAACTCACCTATTCTAAATGCTCCGAAGAACGCCAACGAAAAAGCCAACCGAAACAAATCCATTTCATCTGAAGAACGACATACCGATGCCAATGAACCGCCCAACAAGCCCAGCAAAGCAAACGACACCGGCCTTCTACTATCCGCCTCCAACCTCCCTCTGCGCAACCCCTTCAAAGCCTGCGATACCAGAAATTCCTTCGATACATCCCGCAAGCCCCGCAACTTAAGCCCAAACGCCACCGCGGATATGAACCGGTTCACCTTCGCTACTGAAAACCCCGCCTCCCAGGCATCCCCTAACCAATACAAAAGTGCCACCAACCTGTCTCTATCCGTATTGACATCACCCAACTCTCTTACCCACTCCTCCCACTGCCTCCAACAAGCAGCATAAGCCCTCCACGTCGTGCGCGCCAAAGACCTTTGTAACAGCTGCTCTACGGGACCGATACCAGATCCCATAGATGATCCGGACAAGCCAAACCGAGACGTTCCGCTCCCGGGGCCAATTGCCGAAACCGGTCCCACTGCGAGCGAGAAAGAGCATCAGCAACACAATTCCGTACACCCGGGACATGCACCGCCACCACCCACGCGTTCAACGACAAACACACCAACACTAAATGTCGCAACAATTGAACTACCGGAGGAGAGGACGCCATGATGTTATTAATGGCAAGCACCACCCCCATGTTGTCGCAGTAAAAACGGACCTTCTTATCCCTGAGCCTGTCCCCCCAAATGGTAGCCGCCACCACGATGGGAAACAGCTCGAGCAGGGCCAGATTCCGCGTCAATCCACTGGACACCCAGCTAGCCGGCCATTGACCTGCGCACCACGGACCTCCCCCGTAAGCTCCAAAGCCACCCGCCCCAGCCGCATCCGTGAAAATATTCAGATCACTCGTATCCTGCGCTGGGGCCATCCATAGCGAGCGACCATTGTACTGGCCCAAGAAGTCATCCCAAACCTGAAGATCAGCTCGGTGCTCCTCCTT
Organism: Rhinoderma darwinii; assembly: GCF_050947455.1. Lineage (NCBI taxonomy): Eukaryota > Metazoa > Chordata > Amphibia > Anura > Rhinodermatidae > Rhinoderma > Rhinoderma darwinii. The sequence goes on from NC_134688.1 coordinate 66,128,419, forward strand.
GAGCCGCACAAAATGATGCGGCGCCCGCACTCCCGCCGTTGCCGCCGCCAACCTTCTACCAAACACCCTCCCCATCGGCATAATCCGGCAGGCGAAATTCAACTTCCCCAGCAGCGACTGAAGCTCCCTCAGCGACATTTTCTTCATTCTACAAGCCCGTCGCACCTCCAGCCTCAAAGCACCCAACTTATCCGCCGGGAGCCGACACTCCATTGCCACCGAGTCAATTTCGATTCCCAAGAAACAAATCGTCGCTACCGGGCCCTCCGTTTTTTCCGGCGCCAAAGGGATCCCAAAATCCCTCGCCACCTTCTGCAGGGCATGAAGCAAGTTACCGCAAACCGGCGAACCCCCCGGGCCAACGCACAAAAAATCATCTAAGTAATGGATCAACGAATCGACCCCGGATACTCCCCTCGTTACCCACTCCACGAAGCTACTAAACGCCTCGAAGTACGCACAAGAAAGAGAACACCCCATCGGAAGGCACCGATCCACGTAAAAGGCCCCATTCCAAAAACAACCCAACAGCCGTTGGCTTTCTGGATGGACCGGCAACAACCTGAACGCCGCCTCGATGTCGGTTTTTGCTAGCAGCGCCCCCGGACCCGCAGCCCGCACTAACCCCACCGCCTTATCGAATGAGGTATAAACTACGGAACACAACTCGTGATCAATCCCGTCATTTACCGACGAACCTTTGGGATACGATAAATGTTGAATCAAACGAAACTTTCCGGGCTCGCGTTTAGGGACAATACCCAAAGGGGACACAACTAAATCTTTCACCGGCGACTCCACAAATGGCCCCGACATGCGCCCCAACGAAACTTCTTTTAACAACTTTTCCGACACGACTTCCGCATGCAAGTAAGCCGATTTTAAATTTCTCCGCGTAACCGGAACCTCATAAGGAGGCGGAGGAATAACAAAACCAACACTAAACCCTTCATAAAGCAACTTAGCTGCCGCCCTATCCGGATACTCACTTAGATAAGGGGCCATCCTTTCCACCCTCACCGGCGACACCCCCTTGACCAGCCCCGTGCTGGTTCCCTGACCTCTTTTTCCGCAGACATTTTGCCGCCCCGTGTGATGCACCATTACACTCGGAGCACACGTGCTTGAACTTGCACGTGGCCCCAAACTTGCACTGGCCTTCATTGAATTGCCAGCAAAACCCCGCCTTTCCCCCGCCGCTTGGTCCACTCTGACTAGACTGGCCTCCCTGGCCACCGCTCCCGGGAAAGGGCTGCCTAACCGGAGCCGTAACCCGTAACCAGAGAGCAATATCCTTCTGGTCCCACCGAATCGCCGGCCGAACCGCCTTCCGCTGACGGAATTGCTCATCATATCGCAGCCACGCCTGACCCCCATACGCCCTATGAGCCTCCCCAATAGCATCAAAATAACAAAATAACGCCGAACAATTTTCCGGCGCCTTTTCCCCTATCACACTAGCCAGTATGGCGAACGCCTGCGACCAATTAACGAACGTCTGCGGGATAAGCCTATACCGCCGCCGTTCCTCCTCGTCCTTTTTACTCTCATCCCGCTTGCTCTTATCCAAATTAAATTTAGCCAGCGGCAAGAGAGAAAAAATTTCAACATATTCATCTTTCCAGATCCGATCACGCACCTCCTGCTTTAAATGCGCCCCCAACGGACCCTCAAAACAAACATACACCTCCCCCCGAGCACGATCGTCCATGCGCACTCGATCGCCGTCCTTCTGTGCCTCAGTCTGCACCGACACCGCGACCGCCTCTCTAACCGCCACCACAGGACGCGCCTGCAACGATCCCACGTCCCTGGGGCCTTCCCAAACTACCGCAGGGGACACTTCCGTTACTACCGGCGCCGCGGCCCTATCCAGGCGCCCCACCAGCTCCCGTAAGCAACCCACTAAATCTGCCAAACCCGCTCCGTCGCGTCCGCCCGCGCCACTACCGGCCCCCGATGCTATGCTAGCAGCCCCCCCGCCGACACCCGACATAAAAATCGCTGGATAAGACAATAATGGAGTTATACACTCACCGGGCTGCACAGGCGCTGTGTTCCCGTCAGCCGGACCATCCTGACCTCGACGATACACGTCCAGTTCACCTTCCTCCAGTTCTTCTCTCGCCGACGACTGTCCCTCCCAACGACATCTTCGGAAAGGGGATGAGGACGCGCTGACCGATGGGCCGGCCACCTGCCGCCCGACCGCCGGGACCCAGACTTCCGACCGGACCTGTTGCCTCGACGTCGCTGCAGATCTAGTCGTCCGTCTAGACGATCCTGACGAAGCCTGCCCCCTGGCCGGAACATCACCATGCGGGGCGGCCGTACCTTGCTCTCGACATCTTCCATCTGATGGGGGAGGGGTGACAGGGAGCCCAGCCTGCGACTCCCTGCTTACCGCCGGACCCCGTCGCGGCCTGGGATTCCTGCCAGGACGCAGGGCCTGGGAAGGGGCGGTCCTCCCAGCTGCCTGGCCTGCAGCGTCCGGGATCGGGCTCCCTCTGCGACGCCGTGTCCGCGGGACTACCTCCGGACTAAGGCGCTCTGGAGGTCGGGACCGCCGAGAGGGACGGGTCGACACAGCCTGCATCGCCGTCACTCCTGCCACCGCTCTCTGCCTGCCCAGCGCAGGAGCGGTTGTTGCCGACTCCCCCCCCCGCCGCCATAGCCATGCTCGTAAGGGGGCCGGGGGAGGGGAGCCTGTCCCTTACAACAGACCCCGAACGCCGTGCCCGGCGTGGCGAAACGGCGTCCGGGATCCGCGTTAATGCAGCCACGGTCTCCTCCAGCCATCCGGGACCGTGGTGCACAGCAGCGGCACGCAGCCGCTCTAAAATCAGGGCCTCTGCCATTACTAAAAGACCGGGCAACGGGGAGCTTTGCTTATTGTGTGTTACTCCTCCCGCTGCTTCCGGCTCAATGCCGAGAAACAGCGGGAAGCGCAGTAACGGCCCCCCGTCCCCCTTAACTCCTCCCCGTCCCTCCTTCAGCTCCTTCAACTTTCCCTCACCTCATAACATTAACCCTTTCCCTACCAGGACGGTCATGTCGGCTTCCCTTAAGCCTGCAGCTGCGTCCAGCCTCTTCTTGACAATGAATATACATTACCTCCAGCCAGGACGTGATGTGTATTCAGAATCCTGACCACTTCTGTAGCGTCCCTGTGAGATTTACAGCACAGCACAGCGAGATCTCGCTGTGAATGACAGTTTACAGTGTAATCTCCCGAGACTACGCCTGCTATGCTGTAAATCACAGAGACGCTACAGAAGTGCTCAGGAGAATGAATACACATAACGTCCTGAAACATGAGTAGCGTTATAGTGTGTTTATGTGGCTGCACATAGCGATATAGCTATATATAGGACTTAAAGTGTAGCTAAACGTTTGACAAACTTCTGACATGTCATAGTGACATATCAGAAGTTTGGATTGATGGGGGTCCGAGCACTGAGACCCCCGCAAATCACTAGAATGAAGCATCTAAAGTGCTTGTGTGAGCGCTCAGCAGCTTCGTGTCTGTTCGGCTTTTTGCGGAAATAAATGTATCGTGTACGGACTCAATATAAATTCTATGAGCCCGTACTCCGATACATCGGCTTTCCGGAAAAAGCCGAACAGACACGAAGCGGCTGAGCGCCCACACGAGCGCTTCAGCTGCTTCGTTCTAGCGATTGGTGGGGGTCTAAGTGCTCAGACCTCCACCAATCCAAACTGCTGACAAGTCATTATGACATGTCAGAAGTTTGTGAAACGTTTAGCTACACTTTAAAGTATCTGCTGCTAACGTTTTGGTGCCAGATACCACAGACCACCTCAGATGTCTTGTGGAGTCCATGCCCCAATGGGTCAGAGCTGTTTTGGTGGCACAAAAGGGTCCTACAAAATATAAGGCAGGTGGTTTTATTGTTATGGCTGATTGTTATACATAGAATAGCAGAAATTCTAGACCATTGGGCTCTGTATCTGACTTTAAAATTTGTAAAAGTTATTTATTATATTTGTTGTTCTCACTACATAAAATGTTGGGCATGGTGCGTGCGCCCCATATGTGAGCATATGTGTAAATTTTGAAAAAAATTACAATAGATTAGAAATTGGACCTTGGTCATAAACTAGCAGACGTTTTCATTTACTGAGCTATATTTAGTTTTGCAAATAACAAAATATGCTCGCGAATAACAAATTTATGAATAGCACAATATGGGAGAGGAACGTGGAATCTTGCTGAATTATATGATTACGCTCAGCATTCTTGTGTGTGTTCTGCCACACAGGAATAAAAGCTCAGTATATTTCTAACACCAGCTGAGATCTGGAAATCAGTTTGTGTAACTTTCTCCTGGATTCACATAACTGCTTGGGAACATTTGTAAACTGTAATATACAACCTAAAAATAATAGCTTATGTTAGGTTGGGGCTTGATATTCACAGTTTTAAGCCAATCATATTGTGGGATTAAAAGAAAATTGTCTCCGTATAGGTTTAATATATTTTAAAGGGACACTCCGGCCAAAACTAAATTTTCCCACGTGTACTATTATGGTATTCCATGTGTCAGTCTCTCCCCTGAATTTTTTCTTGCTGCTTCTATCTCTATATATCAGACTGGGATGGTTGCTTAGCAGCAGTGTGATTCAGGCTCGGTGACACGCTTTCTCTACTAGAGCCTATGGAGATCCATGTGTCACCCATCACAGGCTTCAGCAGTTCTGGTACCACACTAGTTTTGCACAGGTGGGGGACAGAAAATTCTATCATCAGCTACCACTGATACTTAGACAGGTTCCTGTTGCACAGTATAATTTAGAAGAATATAGTGCAGCCTCCCTGTCTTATACTTATGGTTTCTCATCTTATTTAGGAGAAAATAGAGCGAATGATAATCACAGTGTCCCCCAGCATGCAGAAATGATTTGGTCTTTAGCTGGTCATGTGATGCTGTGAAGAAGCATCATGAGATTGATAGCAAAGCAGAGAGGAAGAGAAAGCTGGGGAAATCTAGGCTTTTTTAAAGTACAGACAAGACAGCAGTTCATAAAGTAAGTACACGATACATCAAAGAAGTGTACAATGCGGTTACAAGTGGGGAATGCAGACATGGAAAGTTGGTGTTATTAATGGAGGTCTTCCTTAAATCTTTAGCTGTAAAATATCATCACTACAGCTTAGAAATTGGATGGGATTCGTCATCTACCATCTAAATGCCACTTCTGGTTTTCTCACCACTGAGGTTCTGGGTAGAGGAATTGAGTCAGAAGTCACACTCTTGACCTGGCAGAGGTCCCCTAGCAGTTAGGGCAAGATTAAGGAGAAAATAAGAAACTAAAATCTAGGAATACGACAGCTGAAAGTACTATTTTGATACTGCTTTGTGGACACAGTATGGCATTATTTAGGCACTGTTTGGCAGACTTGGGGAGCACTGGAAAGAAACTTAAAGAGTAAATAAACTTTATTTTTTTTCTTTCCATAAATCAATAGTACAAGCGTATATAAGAAACTTTGTAATATATCTTATTACAGAAAAGAGACGTTTTCTCCACTTTCAAACCTGCCCCCCACTCCTATCTGTTCACTTACTGGGTTTACTCATAAGACCCGTACACAGGAATCCGTACACTCAATGATTGTAAGGGCCATCGCCACTGCCCGCCACCATGTACTGACCATTTTACCAGCGTCTTTTGTCTCCTGGCCGGCGTAGCTCTTCTCCTCGGGTTTCTGCTACTGGTGGCCTCCCATGTCGCCACCGCTCACCCCCAGCCTTGTCCACTGCCGCATGCTAGGGCGTGCACACGCTTACCCTTTTCCAGCGCAAATCAATATTACACCCAGCTTTCCCAACTATAAAAGGGTTCCGTCCACTCTGCTCCAATGCTTGAGCAATTAGGTTCATCCTAGCTAGTTTATTAATTTCCTGCGTTATACTTTGTTGGATTTCCTGTGTTTGACCTCTGCCTGTATCTTTGACTATCCTTGCCTGTCGCCTGCCCTAACCTCTTGCTTGTGAGCCATGATGAACCTCTGCAGCCTGTACTGACCTTGGGATCTTCTAACCGTAAGTGCCCCTTTTTGCTGCCTGCCCTGATTTATGCTATAACCTGACCTCAAATTCCGTCTGCTGATTCTGTAATATGCCTGTTAACATAGGTCGTTTCCACGGGAGACTACTCTGGGGTAGCGACCTGGGGTTTCCCAGCAGCCCTGTCCAGATCCCTGTATAGAAGTTAGAGGGTGAATACCTGGGGTCCCCTTAGATTCCGCTCCCCACGTCAAATACTTTGGTGACACAGTGGGTTCACACAATTCTCTGCAGACCCAGTAACATTACTCACAGGCCCCGTAACAGAGATCAGGTTACAGCTGCTGCCCATAGAAGTCTATGGAGAGGGGAGGGGAGCAGGAGGAGGAGGGAAGGAGGGAGCAGTTGGATTCAGACAAAGTATAGAAAGACACACTGCTGCAGTTTCTAGTAAGTCTTTTATCTCACTCCAGTGCTGGATTCACAGCTACACTTCTCAATACTGCTGAATACTGAGGTCTTCTATGTTGCTGCTTTTTCTATATATGTGTGATTAATACCATATAAAATGTAATATAATGGCCGATATAGTATTATTCCTCATTTACATACACATGACAGCTTATTCTGAAAAGTCACCTGAAAGCATTAGGTATGCTTTAACTTGGAAATCCCCAGAAGAAGCAGGGTGAAACACGTGTCGGGGTCTGTTACCCCTTGGTCTGTATCTTCCACTTCTCCTGTATCTAGGAATTTGATTTGCTTATTGTATGCATTTTGCACTTTATACTTAACTCCAGTCTTAGTATACTAATGTGGCTTACATTGATTGTAGCATTTGCACTTTCCATTTTTTATATGTGCTGTATGTCATTGACTATAATAGACCTTGGGTTTAATCCTTCATCGTGGGTATGTTTACATTTTCATGTATCTATAATCATGTTACTGAAATGTATATGTAACAATAAAGTTTTCATTGAAATCATAATTATTTTGTTATTTTTGCTGTCATTTAGTAGGAGGTACGCTTTAACTTTAGTAAAGTGAGAAAGACAATTCTTATTATATAAAGATCTGACATTAAACCAATGTATACCAATCAGATATTTTTTAGAACATTTGCACTCTCCACATAAATTTTAAACTAATTAAAATTTATATGATACAAGTCAAACAATGGGAGGGGATATTTATTAAAAAATAAGTGATCCATCCAAAGCTTGTTCAAGTCCCTTAGGGGACTAATAAATAAAAAAGTAAAAGAATGTTAAATAACGTTTTTTTTTATGAAAAAATATTAAAAGTAATGTGAAAGTCAGAACTATTACAATATAACATTATTTAACCTGCTTTGCTGTAAAAAAAAAGAAAAAAAAAAGAAAGAATTGCTGTTTTTTTGGTCACCTCGCATCCCAACAAAAAATGGATTAAAAAGTTGCATGTACCCCAAAATGGTACTAATGAAAACTACAATTCATCCTGCAAAAAACAAGCCCTCACACAGCCTCAATTGATGGAAAAATACAAAAGTTGTGGGTCTCAGAATATGGCAACACAAAACAATTTTTTCTTTCAACAATTATTTCTTTGTAACTGTAGTAAAACATTAAAAAAACTATATAAATTTGGTATCGCTGTAATGGTGTAGACCCACAGAATTAAGTTAACATGTTGTTTTTACCGCACTGTGAACACCATAAAATAAAATTTTATGAATTTATGGAGGAGTTGATATTTTTCCCATTCCACCCCATGGGAAGCAGCATCTGTGTTTCTCTCTTTCAGGTCCTGCTCCCTCCCCCTGCCCCTCCCTCCCATCTCCATAGACTTCTATGGGCAGCATATCTATGTCTGAAAGATAACAAAGAGTTATGTCTTTTGGAATGTGGGGAGGAAAAAACTAAAATGAAAAACAAGAAAAAGGCTGCGGCCCAAGCGGTTAATTTGACTGACGTATGGTAACTCCTATCCCAAGCATCTTTGAGTAGGATGAAATCTCGGGAGAGCTTGTTGCGAAGCACTGATCTAGACTGTCAACTGGACCTTGGAAAGTGAACTGTGGTGAGAATGTGTATAAAAGCATTTTTTAGTATAGTGTTTTAGTTTAGTTATTTTCATGATTTTGATTGAAACCGCTAAGGTTAACATTACATGAATAAATGCCAGTTTTAATGAAAATTGTTTGGTTAATAAATGTATTAATGCCAATGCTAGTGTCATTTATTTTATTGACTTTTACAACTTTGCATCTACCATTATTAAAGTATATACACCTTTAGTTATATCAGTGCACGTTTATTTCCAGGCCAGAAAAAACAGACTATCATAGTTAATAAAGAAGCCTTAGAGTCAGTGGAGCTTGCTAGTGTTTAGTCTACAGGAGAACCTCCAATGATTTCCTACGTCAAACTATTAACTATTAGAGCACTTGTGGCATTAGATAAAGACTGGTGAGTATTTTACATTTATATCTTCCTCTGTATATTTCAACTCACTATAAAAAGTCAAGCAGGCTGCAACTGACAAAGGCTTTAATTTTCAGTCAGCTCCATTTTTGAAGAATGAAAAGGAGGGAAAGTGGATAATCAATAGAAACGGAAATGTTTGAAAGCTATCCTGGAGATTAGAATGGTTTATGTGAAGAAACTACTATAAAGATGAGGTTATTAAAGTTGGTTTTTAGTCATTATCTTATAATTAGATATGTTGTATATGATATGTTTGCAAATTATGGAATTTTACAGGGCCATCGTCAGGGAAGTATGGCCTGTGCAGCTCTCCGTGCCCCGGCCCCCAAAAAAAAAGGTGCCTGTCACTAACCGCCAGCTGAACCACTGTAATGTGGCTCACATAATATTAGTTTAGTAAAAGTAATAGGTTCAAATACATTGCAGTGCCCATTTCTTTCATCCAAGTGACTACTGCTGGGGCACTGCTTACAAGGCACTGACCAGTGTCAATAACTTGTGAGCAGGGCTTCAGCGTCAGGAGCCTCAGGTGCCCGGAACTGAAGAAGCAAGAGAACCCGGGAGTGGTAAGTACATAGGGGTCTAGAGGGAGGTCAGAATATTTTTTGCTGTAGGTGTGGGGTCTAAATGTATAAATGTATTTGGTCTTGAGTCTGAGTTAATTTAGAGGGTCTGGTCTGGGGTCTGAATTAAATTTGGTATTTTGTCTAGGGTATGACTTGATTTTGGCATCTGAATTCCACAGGTGATATGGTTGCCATATGTGAGAAGGAGCCGGATAGTTCATCTAGGTGTGCTGCGGCTGTGGAAGTTCTTCGAGCCTGCAGGTGCCAGAAGCAGCAGCCAGCACCACTTAGTGAGTGACTGTAGGAGTTCCTAAACTGCTAGCTGTCTGTGCTCTCTATAGGTAGCAGCTTCAGTGAAATTTTTTTCTTCGCCCCACTACTCCCCCACTGAGCCTCTTTCAGGTTGCATCTCCTCCCTGGCTCCCCTCCTGTCCCTAACACTTTCATCTCTTACCCGCACAGAGTCCTGTCAACTAATCTATCTCCCTTGCCCCCTGACAGAGACCATACTCACCTTCTGTCTCCGCACTGCCCATCCACAAAGCCACAGAGCCAGTTTGAATCTCACCCCTGCCACTTTCCGTTGCCGCCCGTAATAAGAGTAGGCCTGGAATTCAGACTCCTTGGCTGCATGAGGCCAAGAAATTCCTGATGGCAACCCTGGCCACCCCTTTCTTCTTATTTAATAAACATGTTCGGCCGAGTGTGCATGTTTATGGGGGATTCTGAAAAGATAGCTGTTGGCAAAATGAGCATTCGGCCAACAGCTATCCAATTTTTATGGCTGGAGAGTCAAGATTCTGGGACACTTCAAAGGTTAGACATTGTAGTGGACCTAGTTCCCACAAATATTGACTTTATATCCCATCCTGCACTCAATTACAGTTGATTCAGGAAATACAGAATACTGTCTAACACAAGATTAAGCAATCAATTACTAATTGCAAGGGTTGGCAAAACTAGGCAAATCTGTGGCAATTAAGAATAGCCCATGAAACATTGGGATCCCAATAGAACCATCAATCACCAAGACCTCTAAAATACAAGATTAGCTTTCTCCAAATATTTCTCTTCAAATGTTTTAAATGCGATTACATTACAATATATATAATATATATATATATATATATATATATATATATATATATATATATATATATATATTACAGGGTGATTCAAAAAGGATGGTGCAAAAGTGAAGGCCTGAAGTTAAAGTAACATTAGTGGTAAATGGCCAGTGACTTAAAATCAAAGCAAAACTGGCTTACTGCCCATAGCAGCCAATCAGATACAATGAGATTAGCATAAGAAACACCTAGGAATCTTACGCAAATACCGCAGTTAATAAGGAAGCAGGTAGATCTCCGTAGTGTCCCACTTGGCATACACTACCAGCATACTCCCCCAGCCCCATCAAACAGCCACCAGAGTTCCACAAAACACTGCGTGTGAACATACCCTCACTATGACCTCAGGCTGACACACACACACACACACACACTCACACACACATATATATATATATATGTGGATGTGTATGTATGTATTAATATACACAGTGGTATAGAATGTGTTAATGCAGTTGTGTATATTAAATATGTTTGATAACATGTCATCTAAATCTTGTTATCTAAAGGTGTGAACACAGTACTAGCGATACATCCTTGTGGTGTAAGAAGTAATGAGTGTTGACTAAATTAAGTAATAGCCTTTTGTTTTTATAGCCCTAAATAAACTAATGGGAAATAATATAATGTATTTGTCACAGTGCAGTCCAAAGTTGAAAGAATCCTGTTATGTTAGCGTATTCAAATGTGAGGTTGTAAAGATCCAGGTCACCAAGTACCTATAGTTCTTGGGTTACTTATTTACTGATTAGATTATTATAATAAACTCATATGTTCTGGGAAAGGAAATATAACATTTCATATTTTTCTTGCCCAGCACATGCTGAAACCTGTAAAGAGAATTTAATCTATGAATGTAATCAACTGTGAAACCCAAAATAATGTCTGTCCCATAAATCCAAGCAGAGCACGTATGTGAGAATCCTGTGCAAAACACCTGACCAAATTAATCTTGATATCTCATCATATCAGAGATGAGCTACAGAGATCATGTCAATAAATGAACATCTTCACTTGAGTACATAAGATATCAAACAAGAGGCTCTTACAGGTTTTTCCTCATACAGTATGTAGTTTGTGGACATTGAAATTCTAGAAACTGTTTTCCCTGCAAGCTTTAGTCACTATGGAAAATCCAAATAAACAAGCGTTTCACATCTGCTTTCCTGGTTTTCTACCTGACAATGCTCACCTCAGATCGAAACTAAAAGTTGGAGCATTTTCTATATTCTTCAACTATACATCTTCATGAGATATCAGCAAAAAAATGTGCTGAACATTTTTACCTTAAAAGTCATGTTAGGGTCACTAAGTGAACATGTTACGGCCGATGCAGCGAGCTCCGATCAACGAGACAGTTCGTTGATCTGCGCTCGTTTGCTCCTGTCACAAGGAGCTATGTATGGGGACGAGCGCTTGTTACTCCGATCGCTCGTCCCCATACGTTATTATCGTGTCGGCAGCACAGGGATACGTGCTGCCAACAACGATAATATTTTACTTTTTTAGAAAGATACGATCAGCAGATCGTTCATCTGCTGGTCGCTGCCCTGTTTACAATTAACAATGAGTTTACAAATACAACGAGCGTTCAACGATAACTGCCCAGTAAAACCGCCTTTAGGGTGTGCTCCTAATTTACATTTTCCAACTAACCTGCCTAACTATTAAAATGGGTTATCTCACTTGTGAAAATTTTGTAAAAAAAACTGCTGAAAATCTGATAAAACAAAAAAGAAGAATCAGTACTTACCTCTTCTTTCCCCTGGCGATCAAGTACTGATGCACCAGTGGTCCTCCCAGTCTTTGTTTACAAGCGCCCATCATGTGACTGCTGCAGCCAATCAGAGGGCGACATGTGACCGCTGAGCCCTCTGATTGGCTGCAGTGGCCACATGTTGTGCGCTTGTAAACAAAGACTGGGAGGACCGCTAGAGGTCAGCACTGGGAAAGAAGAGTACTGATTCTTTTTTTGCAGCTGTTTAAAAAACAAACAAAAAAAGTTGGATATCCCTTTACGTTATTAATATATCTTTATAGGAGTCGGAGCTCTCTTTTTCTAATACAGACATCACGGGACCAGCAGAGGGTGGTGTGAACCAACTTTGTCACCAAGGGATTTGACATATGGCTAAACTGCGGAGCACAGTCTAAGGGAACCCCTGGTCTTCACCCTTTAACCCCTATACACGGATCTGGACTTTGAGGCAGGGAGAACTCCAGGTCACTACCCCCAGAGTAGTCTCCTTTGGTGATGGCCATCGTAAAAGGTGAAGTTCAAGCACAAATACAAAACCGGGTCAGGTATAGCAAAAGGTCTGGGCAGTTCGACACGGGTCACTATCAAGAGGTCAAGGCAGGCGGCAGGCTAGGATACAGGCAGAGCTTAAACACAGGTAATCCAATAACCGATATAACAGACGTACACAAGAAACACTTGGAGGAACCAAATTGCTTAGGCAAAAAGCACAGGAAGGGGAGGGCCCTGTATACCCAGGGAAAGCTGAGTGGAATAATTTTGTGCGCGCTAACCCTTCAAGAGAACAATAGTGTGCCAATGCAATCTAGGACACCAGTCTCTTGATGGCGTAGGCAGCCGCTAGACGATGACCTAGGAGAAGAGGAAGACGCCTTCCCAGAAGGAAGAAGACACCAGGAGCAAGTAAGTATGTGGCACCGGCGGCAGGGAGCAGAGGGCACTACACTAAAACGCAAATTTCCTTGCTTTTATTAACACTGCTATAGAATAAATTCTGTCTGCCTGCAGCCACCAGTAGAGGGAGCTTAGCGGCCTACTGATTTATTAATGAGTGAAATGGGAGCTGTATAAAACAATCTTCAGTAAGCCCTCCTTAATGCCTTCATATAATGGTTCATATATGATGAAATTATTCAGCTGAAAGTTTTTGGCTTATTTAAATAATACAAAACTAAGACTTAGATATACTTTAAATTGGCTAATATACATTTAAAGAGGCTCTGTCACCACATTATAAGTGCCCTATCTTCTACATAATGAGATCGGCGCTGTAATGTAGATAACAGCAGTGCTTTTTATTTAGAAAAACGATCTATTTTCACCAAGTAATGAGCGATTTTAGCTTTATGCTAATGACTTTCTTAATAGACAACTGGGCGTGTTTTTACTTTTGACCAAGTGGGCATTGTGGAGAGAAGTTTATGACGCTGACCAATCAGCGTCATACACTTCTCTCCATTCATTAACTCAGCACATAGTGATCCTGCGTTGTTCACTATGTGCAGCCGCATACACACACATTAACGTTACTGAAGTGTCTTGACAGTAAATAGACATCGCGTTCAACCAGGACGGGATGTCTATTCACAATCCCGACACTTCGGTAACATTAGTTTGTGACTTACTCACACAGCACATCAAGACCACGCTGAGCTGTGATTTACAGCGAGATCTCGCGAGATTACGCTTTCTGTGCTGTAAGTCCCACACAAACGTTACCGAAGTGTCGGGATTGTGAATAGACATCCCGTCCTGGTTGAACGCGATGTCTATTTACTGTCAAGACACTTCAGTAACATTAATGTGTGTGTATGTGGCTGCACATAGTGAACAACGCAGGATCACTATGTGCTGAGTAAATGAATGGAGAGAAGTGTATGATGCTGATTGGTCACTGATTGGTCGCTGATTGGTGAGCATCATACACTTCTCTCCACAACGCCCACTTGGTCAAAAGTAAAAACACGCCCAGTTGTCTATTAAGAAAGTCATTAGAATAAAGTTAAAATAAGTCATAACTTGGTGAAAATAGATTGTTTTTCTAAATAAAAAGCACTGCTGTTACCTACATTACAGCGCCGATCTCATTATGTACAAAATAGGGAACTTATAATGTGGTGACAGAGCCTCTTTAAAGAGGCTCTGTCACCACATTATAAGTGCTCTGTCTCCTACATAAGGAGATGGGCGCTGTAATGTAGGTGACAGTAATGCTTTTTATTTTAAAAAAACGATCTTTTTTCACAACGTTAGGAGCGATTTTAGTATATGCTAATGAGCTTTCTTAATGCCCAAGTGGGCGTACTTTTACTTTCGACCAAGTGGGCGTTGTACAGAGGAGTGTATGACGCTGACCAATCGGCATCATACACTCCTCTCCATTCATTTACACTGCACTAGCAATATAGATATATCACTATGTGCAGCTACATACACAAGCCCTAACATTACTACAGTGTCCTGATAATGAATATACATCACTACCAGCCTGGACGTCATGTGTACTCAGAATCCTGACACTTCTGACTCTTTTTTTGTGAGATTCCGGCAAGTGAAACCAAATCTCGCGAGATCACGGAGCTAAACGAGATTTGGTTTCACTTGCCGGAATCTCACAAAAAAAGAGTCAGAAGTGTCAGGATTCTGAGTACACATGACGTCCAGGCTGGATGGTCATGTGTATTCATTATCAGGACACTGTAGTAATGTTAGGGTTTGTGTATGAGGCTGCACATAGCGATATAACTATATCGCTAGTGCAGTGTAAATGAATGGAGAGGAGTGCATGATGCCGATTGGTCAGCGTCATGCCCTCCTCTGTACAACGCCCACTTGGTCGAAAGTAAAAGTATGCCCACTTGGGCATTAAGAAAACTCATTAGCATAAACCAAAATCGCTCCTAACTTTGTGAAAATAGATCGTTTTTTTAAATAAAAAGCATTACTGTCTCCTACATTACAGCGCCGATCTCCTTATATAGGAGATAGGGCACTTATAATGTGGTGACAGAGCCTCTTTAAGTTATATAATAATTTTTGATATATCTTTGTATACAAATTTCTTGTGCCTGCCAGAACTGTGCAATCACATTTTCTTGAGAATGAAAGGTCAATATTTGTGATGATGATAATAATAATAATAATAATAATAATAATAATAATAATAATAATAATAATAATAATGACTTAAAATATAATTTTAGGCCCTGTACACACAGAGTTTATTGCAGGCAGTTTTTTGATCTGCCTGCACGTGGCATTTTTCACCCGCGGCCATTGAGTGCCGCGAAAAATGCTTTCTCTGCCATTAATGTCAATGGGAGGTCAGAGACGTAAATGGCCGAAGATAGGGCATGTCGCTTCTTTTTCCCGCGAGCTGGTTTTACCGCTCGTGGGAAAAAACTCCTTTTTTGGCGCGTTTTCCGACGTGGTTTCCACGTAAAAAAACGTGTCAAAAAACTCTGTGTGATCAGGGCCTAAGACTTTCTGTGGATTTACTGATCCTACGGTAGGCACACATATATAATAAATCTTTATTGTTCTTTTCACTTTTTTTCTGTTTGTATTTAGGGTATGTTCACACGGCCTATTTTCGGCCGTTTTTCTGTCCGCAAACGCCCGAAAAACATCCAAAAAGACGGAAGCAGAACGCCTCCAAACATCTGCCCATTGATTTCAATGGAAAAAATGGCGTTCTGTTCCGATGGGCTGAAAAACGGCCGCGAAAAAGAAGTGCAGGTCACTTCTAGGGACGTTCTTGTAGCTGTTTTTCATAGACTCTATAGAAAACAGCTCCAAAAACGGCCGTAAAAAATGCAGTGAAAAACGCAGCAAAAATCGCAAGTGGCTTAAAAAATGTCTGAAAATCAGGAGCTGTTTTCCCTTCGAAACAGCACCGTATTTTCAGACGTTTTTGAGTTTGCATGTGAACATACCCTTACTCTCTGCAGTGTAGAAAATATCTCGGTACTACCTGGAAACTGTCAAACTGTCAACATACAGACTAACAGCTGATGATGTTATTGCATTTTTAACAAGCAATTTTTTTTTTGGGGTTGATCTCATTGAGAGACATAGGAGTTTATCTTTCGAAACAAAAAAAGCATGCTAAATATGCAACACAAACGCACAATGTGTACAAGGGTTTTGTGGTTCTGAAATGTCTGACTCATTAATACCTTATTACTAGAGATGAGCTAATCGATTATACACAATTCTAATTCGTTAAGAATTTCCTGAAAGTTTCGTATTTCTGCAAATCTAAAACTTTTGGGATTCGTCCATCACAAAACGCTCAAAAGGGCAGTGGTCACTTTACAGATCAGAAGAACACAAGAAGACAGAGAAGAAGGATCACACAATCTCGTGCGGCCCGGCGGGTTTTCCCATAATGCATTGCAGGCAGTCCGCCCTCTAGTGCAGCCTATCGTGAGGGATTTGGGTGTGAGTCACTGATGGCTTAGTGGATGACGGTTATATGAGTCATAGCCACTATAAACAGCCCAACCAGGAAAAGCTGCTGTAGATAGATACTAGATTAGTGTTAGTGATTTTAGAGAGAGATAGGAGTCAGACAGTGTGAGTGTCTTCGTTAGACAGGCAGCCATTGCTGTGAGTGAGTGCTGCTGCAGCTATACAATTCTTACATTAAATTGTAAATCACCAATCTTCATCAAATCATTCACAAATCTTATTCAACAATATTAATCCTGGTGCTGATAGAGTACCACTGTCTTCTGATACAGACATCACGGACGTGGCCTCACTCATTGTTTTGCATAAATCTAATAGGGGCACCAAAAACTGGCATAGTGTTCTGCGTCAAGCATTTATACAGCGCCATAAAACTTCAATCTGTGCCCAAGTGACAACTTTTTAAAATAAATAGATTATATTTCCAATTTGTTTTGCATCTAATTGCTAATAATAGTGTCACCAATAATTTGCGTATTATTATGCGTCAAGCAGTTATACAGCGCTGTTATACATCAGTTGTAATGTCCGTGGCTGCGGGCTGTCAGCTCCAACCTCCCGCTGACAGTCGCAGCCACGAGTCGGCAAGCTCTGGCCCCAGCCTCCTCCTCAGGAGACGCCAGCGCTCGCATCCACTCACCTCTGCCGGATCCCGTAGGGTGCGCACGCACGCTCGTCCCCGCTCTTAAAGGGGCAGCGCGCGCACTGGACCTCATGGACGACCTTTGACCCGTGAGTACCCTGGACTATGAGAGGAGTCCAGCCCCCTAGTTCTATGCCTGAGCGTTGTTGTGTTTCCTTAGTCTGTCTATGCAAATTGGTCCCCTAGTGTTTCCTGCTCCCAGTGTTTCCTGTTCCTGTTCCTGTATCCTGATCTAGTGCCGTGCTTGCTATAGTCGTACTTTGATGGATACCACGCTTGACTGTCTACCCACGCCTGTTGTCCACCTGCTGCCTAGTTCCTGCCAAGCTACTGTCCGTGCTGCCACAGGTATCCTATATACCATAGACTCAGACCTGCGCCCTGTTGGCCAGCTGCCTTACCGCCAAGGCGGTACGGTCCAGTGGGTCCACAGACCCTTCGTGACATCAGTCTTTGTCCAAGTGACAATTTTTTTCAAATAAATAGGGTAAAAAGCCATTGCTTCTTCACTTCCCAGGAGATCAAGGACACTGTCACTGACAGATGTAGTCATGGCAGTGGAAATGGTGGACTATATATTTTCTTTAAAATAACACCAAACCAGTTGCTACTCCCAAAAAATTTATAATTTTTGGACCACTTAAAAAGCCATTGCTTCTTCCGATACTTTCATGCATGTATAAACACTGGCACCGAAAAGGGATAATATTTGGACTGTTCATATTTTAAAAATAATATTAAATCCAAAAGTGCTGCTTGTTACCACCTGCTACCATCCATTTACCCATAGCCATATATGTTGCTGTCACTTGATTTTACTAATGCTTTCTTGGCATTAAAGATCTTGAATTGGGTTGAATACAGTCCTAGAAGACCTCATAGTGTTGTACACGACTTTTCAGGGAAATTGGGGGACTTACAATTTGCAACAAATTTATTCTGACCGAATCTAATCTGACGACCGGTTCGAACAAATTGGGAAATTCGCTCATCTCAATAATTAACCATCAAGTGTTTATGTGTTAAAGAGCATAGCTGGCTTGAGTAGTCCTCTGTTCAGGCCAGGGTTACACACAAACTTTTTATAATGACATTTTAAGTATTTTAACTATTGAGTGGTATTCGCAGTCTAGACGAGTGGTCGAACTTTCATCTAACTCAACTTTTTCCTCTGGTCTGTAGTTGTAGCTCGTTAGTTAAAATTGGAAAATCTGATTACAGAAAGTCTGTGGAAGGAATTTAGCAACCTTGCATGAAAAATTGCATCGGGGGGCGGGGCTACCACTACCCAACAATTTCATTATAATTTACGCCAGAAAACTTACGTTATTATTAGCAGAAATCCATGCTAGCTCCCAGCTCCTGTAGATTTCATTCTGTGGAATGCAGCAAGGTAGAGGCCGTGTTGAGCCCCATATCTTGCCCCTCCATTAGACTATTCCCCATCGGACAATAGGAAGCCCTCAGGCTCTCACTGCATACTGATACCAGGCAGCATCAGGGCGTTGAGTGCTGTGTCACATGAAAGACCTGACGCTACTGGGCCGGGAGTGAGAGCCTGAGGGGACCCTAAGGGATGAAGCGAAGAGGAGTAGTGAGGTGAGCATACATTTTTTTACTTTACATCTGATGCGGGTGGGGGATGGATGACACACAATTGTGGCGCATGACCAGCGGAAAGATGCAACTGATGTATTAAACGGCGCCCGCCTCTTAATAAATCTGTCACATTTTACACCAGCGGAGCAGAAAACTAAGAAAATCTGTCCCTGTGTATAACTCTGGCCTAAGTTTATCAGACTCACATGCTCAGTCAGAATTCTACACCTTTGTGAGACAATCTACTAGGATTTCCTTTCTATTTTTCAGTGGCTATTACATTAACAATGTACCATTAAAGTGAATGTCCACCTGTGATCTCCTTTTTGTTTTGTTTCTTGGTATATCTTTAAAAAAATCGCAACTCGATATTTCTGAAACAGAGCTCCAAAATCTCTGCGTAGCCATAGAGCTAAATGCTAAAATTTTGGTTGCCTGCAGGCTCCACTAGGAGGAGCTCAGGAGCTTATTGCATACTGTTTGTACATTACAGTCAATAATAATCTAGGATGCTGTAAAAGGGTTTTTGGAGCTCTGTAACTGTAAATAAAATGCGTAAAGATTCATTTTAAGCTTTTTTCGATTAGTTAGAAATGCTTCCAGTATATTAAAAGAATATTTATTGAAGAAGCACGATTAATATGTAAATGCCAAACAAGCACGCTGCTCTTATGCTTTACTCTATAATGATTAATTTACTATCTCTGGAAAGCCAACCACATACTAAATCAAGTATTATATACAGCAGGGGAATGTGAAACATGGAACTGGGATATTCTGTACCAAATGAAGCACATTTCCTAGAAGTGGTTCCGTCATCCTTGCGTGCATTTGATATTCTACAGTATATATTCTCCATTCATCTTGTAACAGCTGCGTGCCGGCCTAGATGTATGCATGATAATGTTTTTAAAAAATGTAGGTCAGAGGGTTTTGTTTTTTAAAAAGAAGAATAAAGGATCGTTTGACGAAAGTAATAAAATATTTAAAAAATTATCTTCTCAACATCGATCATAGAAGTCTCTAAAGTTCTATGTCAAGATAGCATAAAATATCTGAACATACATATGAGAGGGCTTGAGAATGTGTTGTACGCGAAATGGCTGTTGCCTGACACTGTCTTCATCTTCCCCCCACACCTTTTTACAAGCATTAAAGAATTTTCTACGTCAGACCGGGTGAGTGCGTTTTTTTTCTCTCTACTTGCATTGTGTTACATATGGTTTTGCCTACGAAGCCCAACACCTCCCTAGACTTATACCGCAGCGCCGGTTGCGCCTCCGTGGGCAGTGAACTGCCGAATGTCCAGAAGGACTACTGGTCACTGCGGTGCCGACTGATTCTCTTGTCCTTAAGTGCATATGTTTATCTGTGATGTCTGTCCACTGACCCATATAAAACTATGCAAGGTTTGTTAGTGTTGCATGATCACTTGGTACCCAATTACAAATGTCTAAGTATAGCAACAAACTCTAAACACAATTCAGGCAAAGTAACCTGAGATCTTCATAAAAATAACTCTGAAGGCGGATATTGTGAACATTTTTCCTTTAGGGTCAGTTCACCCCATCGGAAAACGCGGCAAAAAACTGCCAAAAATGCCTCCCATTGATTTCAATGTGAGGTGGAGGCGTTTTTTTCCCGCGAGCGGAAAAAATGGCTCGCGGGAGGGAAAAAAGAAGCAACATGCCCTATCTTCGGGTGTTTACGTCTCTGACCTCCCATTGACATCAATGGGAGGCCGAGAAAGCGTATTTTGCGGCTTTTTGCCCATCGGCGCTCAATGGGCGCGGGCGAAAAACGCAGTGAAAAATGGCGTGCAGGCAGAGCAAAATCTGCCTCAAAATTCCAAACGGAATTTAAAAAAACTCTGTGTGAACCCAGCCTTAGGGGTAACTAAACGTTCAACAAACTTCTGACATATCATATTGACATGTTAGAAGTTTTGATCGGTAGGGGTCCAAGCACTGAGACCCCACCAATCGCTAAAACGAAGTGGCAGAAGCACTCGTGAGCAGGTCAGTTTCTGTTAGGCTTTTCACGGAAAGCCGATGTAGCGGTGTAGGGACTCAATAGAAAGTCTATGGGCTCGTACACCACTACAACGGCTTTCCAAAAAAAGCCGAACAGAAACTAAGCGGCTCAGTGCTCACACGAGCACTTCTGCTGCTTCGTTTTAGTGATTGGTGGGGGTCTCAGTGCTTGGACCCCCACTGATCAAAACTTCTTACCATTTATGTATTGGTGGAGGCCCATGCTTGCATGATCGCCATAATAGGAATCATTACATTTGTCTCCTCTACCCCTTTCTAGTGGTGTTAGCAATGTGGGGGAGCCAAAAGTTTTGATAGACACCCTTTAAGAATAAATGTGTGGTATGAAATTATTGGGCCCTGGTATATAAGCTTCACCTGCAGCAACACCTAAAAGGTGTCAACGTTATATACAATATAAAAATCCATTTTCTAACCTCTAGGTGTCAAAGAGATTGTGAGGGATTATGGAATGCATTACTGATAGTAGAACAACATTCCTGGGACTTGTCTATCTGAGAGCAAGAATATTGAGCCTTTGGTGCTTCAATACAGAGGCTAGACTACTTTTTTTTAAAATATATTTATAGTGTTTTGAAAAGTTATTAAATGTATTTTCTCACCAATTTCTTCAATAAGGTAACAGTAGGGGTCGGAAAGATGGAAACCCCACCAATGCTTAGAAAAACAAGCTCTTCATAGGTTTTCATAAGCAGAGAGGAATCTACACATGCAGGGCCAATTCTGCTGAAAATGTTTTGTTAGAAGGGTGCCCAGATGATTAGTTGATCACAGGATGTCCTTCTCCTTGGACCCACAGCGATGAGCTGTGTGGGAATCTAGAAGCAAGTGTTTAATTTCCCTACAGCACCACCACAGGGGAAACAAAGAATTACACAGTATCCACTTAAATAAACTGGTCTGTATCACATGGACAGACCAGGTCCTCCAGAGCGAGGGAATATCTTTGTAGCTGCTCTTCTTCCTGGCTAGTAGGTGAGGGATGTGAACTGGGTGTAATGTCCGTGGCTGCGGGCTGTCAGCTCCGGTCCCCTCCTGACAGCCGCAGCCATAAGTCGGCAAGCGCTGGCCCCAGCCTCCTCCTCAGGAGACGCCAGTGCTCGCGTCCACTCACCTCAGCCGGATCTCATAGGGTGCGCGCACACGCTCGTGCCCGCTCTTAAAGGGGCAACGCACGCACCGGACCTTTTGACGAACTTTGACCCGTGAGTACCCTGGACTATAAGAGGGGTCCAGCCCCCTGCTTCGATGCCTGAGCGTTGTTGTTGTTCCCTAGTTTGTCTATGTGATGGCCTCCTAGTGTGTTACCTGTTCCTGTACCTGTTCCTGTACCTGTTCCATTTCCTGTTTCTGTTCCTAGCATTCCATACCATCCTGTTTGAGCACTGTGCTGTGCCAAAGTCGTGTCGTGCTGTATCCACGTCTGACCTGCTACACCTCACCTGACGTCTACCTGCTGCCTAGTCCCAACCAAGCCTGCCTTGCTGCTGTCTGAGCTGCCACAGGTACCTATACGAACTATAGACATTCACCTGCGCCCTGTTGGCTAGCTGCCTTACCGCCAAGGCGGTACGGCCCAGTGGGTCCACAGACCCTTCGTGACACTGGGGACCAACTCTATTAATTTCCTAATATGGCATTTGAAAATTAGTTTTGTAAACCAAACAACCATCTTTAATCTAAGATTTGATTTTTAAAGTCTGACATTCGGTTACAGAATTACAAGTTTTTACTGCTGAATTTGGAATAAAATCTGGTTTTCAAGTACAACACATTTGTGTAAAACCAGCACATGTTGAAATTCTCTGCTACTTCTGCATGCCTTAAAAATAGTTAGAATATCACTAGCGAGCAGCAATAGAAAAGATGTGATGAAAGAAGCATATCAGACACTTATGACTGGACAGACGACACTAGCCAAGGATTAAGATTAAGCTTCTACAGACTGTGGGAAAGGAAGGTGGATGCTATTTAATGTTATCTTTCAACAAGAAAACAAAACTACGCTTTGGATTTATGCAAGTGACAAGTTATTACAATCAAATTTGGACAGAGATCAACCCTTGATCTTGATGTTTTCTAAGCAATAAATAACTTTTTCTCAGAAGTGCTACAGTTTTGTAGCTGTTGATAAATGATGAACACCAGCAAAGTGGTGAAAAATATATGTATGAATAATAATAATGCCTTAGTTTGGTGTCACGGGTGTAGGGTGACATTATACATTTATAAAGTTTTGTCTTTAACACATTGCTTTCCCCCTACTGGATGTTATCATATATTAATAATACTGTATGGTTCTTTATGTCAAATAATAGCATCACTTTGTGCATCATGTTTTATTCAAAAGATTTTAGTGATGCCACACAAACATTTTGGTTGAAGGCTTTTAAGGGACACTAAAGAGTAAAATATTAAAACAAGTAGCATTTAGTAAACAATAAAAGAATGCTAATAGTAGAATCAATTTTATTCTCCGGGTAGCATTTATTTTACCTTCCCTTTTTAACCCCTTCTCCAGTGCTACAGCCTGTGAACAAAAGGTTTGGGTAAAGAGGTGGGGCTTAGGCAGTTTGGCTAGCTGGGAGGCAGCTTGCTGCAGCAGGCCCCATGCACACGACTGTAGATTTCATTTGTAATTACAGATTAGGTAGGCAGGTAAGGCAAAGGGCTGAGTCCAGCGATAAGAGGATAAAATGGAAACTAATTCCGAGTTTACTAGATTTTCGATTTAAAAGGTCCAATAGTTTGGAGTCCTGGTGTGCAAATAGAAGGATATGACGGTCCAGTCTTGGGGCCTACGCGTTTCAGACGCTGAGCACGTCCTTAATCATGGCTGTTGATTAAGGACGTGCTCAGCGTCTGAAACGCGTAGGCCCCAAGACTGGACCGTCATATCCTTCTATTTGCACACCAGGACTCCAAACTATTGGACCTTTTAAATCGAAAATCTAGTAAACTCGGAATTAGTTTCCATTTTATCCTCTTATCGCTGGACTCAGCCCTTTGCCTTACCTGCCTACATCCAACGTGTGCCGACACGAGAGCCCGTGCGATGACTACGACACACACATCAAGTGTCAGGTGAGCTGGAGGACCTCTTCCATACAGATTAGGTAATTATGGATGAAATTATGGACCCATTCATTTTTATTGGCCACGGACACCTTTCAGTATATTTACAGATGTGTGTCCGTGCCGTAGAAATGATCTGCAAAATATAGAACATGTCCTATTCTTGTCCGCAATTGCATCACGGACCTGACCATAAAAGTCTATGGGCGCTTCCGCAATTGCAGACGGCTACGAATGTGCATCCGTAATTGCGGATCCGTATCTTTGGATAGCAGAAAGAGTTCAGTAATTTGCAAGAAGATAAGTGTTTTTACTTCTTTTATTTCTTCTTTTAAACTCTTCCCGACATCCGCTGTTGGGCAGGTGTTCCCGCAAACCGGAGTACCATTACGGCGAGCTGAAGCTGAGCCCGCACCATCACCGTCGGTTGTCAGCTGTATATTACAGCTGACACCCTGCTGTAACGGCCAGGACCAGAGCTAGTCTCTGATCCGGCCGATTAACCCCTCAGATGCTTCGCTCAATAGCGATCACAGCAACTGAGAGATTTTTAGCCGACCGGCACCCCATTGATGCAATCGTTGGGATGCCGATGGTTGGTATGGCCTCCGTGTCTGCCTTGTATGGAAGCCGGTGGGTCCTCATGGGCTTTCAGTCAGTGTATGTAGTGCAATGTATTAGAATAGTGATCAGAGGTGCAACCCTTTAAGTCTCCTAGTGGGACAAAAAAAAGTTCAAAAAAGTTAATAAGGATATTTTAAAAAATAAAAAAATAAAAGTTTCATGTTAAAAAAAAAAAAAAAATGAAAAAAAAATTATACATAATTGGTATCACCGCATCCGTAATGACCCAAACTATAAAACTATTACATAATTTATCCTGTACAGTGAACACCGTAAAAAAAATTTGGAAAAACAAAGCCAAAATCCCTGTTTTTAGGTCACATCTCCTCCCAAAAATGGAATAGAATGTAATCAAAAAGTCACATTTACCCCAAAATAGTACTAATAAAAACTACAGCCCGTCCCGCAAAAAACAAATGCCTGTCCACGCAAAAATATAAAAGTTATGCGTCTTAGAATATGGCGACACAGAAAACAAATGATTTTTTATTTTTTTTAAAAGTGATCTTACACCGTGTTCCAAATTATTATGCACATTGGATTTACGTGTCATAAACATTTAATTATTCGTTTTTTAATTAAACTCATGGATGGTATTGTGTCTTAGGGCTCTTTGGATCATTGTAATCAATCTCAGACACCTGTGATAATTAGTTTGCCAGGTGTGCCCAATCAAAGGAAAACTACTTAAAGAGGCTCTGTCACCAGATTTTGCAACCCCTATCTGCTATTGCAGAAGATCGGCGCTGCAATGTAGATTACAGTAACGTTTTTATTTTTAAAAAACGAGCATTTTTGGCCTTGTTATGACCATTTTTGTATTTATGCAAATGAGGCTTGCAAAAGTACAACTGGGCGTGTTGAAAAGTAAAAGTACAACTGGGCGTGTATTATGTGCGTACATCGGGGCGTTTTTACTACTTTTACTAGCTGTGCGTTCTGACGAGAAGTATCATCCACTTCTGTTCAGAACGCCCAGCTTCTGCCAGATCACGCTGTGACGTCACTCACAGGTCCTGCATCCTGTCAGACGAGCGAGGACACATCGGCACCAGAGGCTACAGTTGATTCTGCAGCAGCATCAGCGTTTGCAGGTAAGTCGATGTAGCTACTTACCTGCAAACGCTGATGCTGCTGCAGAATCAACTGTAGCCTCTGGTGCCGATGTGTCCTCGCTCGTCTGACACGATGCAGGACCTGTGAGTGACGACACAGCGTGATCTCTCAAGAACACGCTGTCTGCACTGCCAGAAGCTGGGCGTTCTGAAGAGAAGTGGATGATACTTCTCGTCAGAACGCCCAGCTAGTAAAAGAAGTAAAAACTCTCCGATGTATGCACATAATACACGCCCAGTTGTACTTTTACTTATCAACACGCCCCGTTGTACTTTTGCAAGCTTCATTTGCATAAATACAAAAATGGTCATAACTTGGCCAAAAATGATAGTTTTTTAAAAATAAAAACGTTACTGTTATCTACATTGCAGCGCCTATCTGCTGCAATAGCAGATAGGGGTTGCAGAATCTGGTGACAGAGCCTCTTTAAGAAGGACGTTCCACATTATTAAGCAGGCCACAGGTTTCAAGCAATATGGGAAAGAAAAAGGATCTCTCTGCTGCCAAAAAGCGTGAAATAGTGCAATACCTTGGACAAGGTATGAAAACATTGGATATTTCAAGAAAACTTAAGAGTGATCATCGTACTGTGAAAAGATTTGTGGCTAATTCAGAGCACAGACGGGTTCGTTCAGATAAAGGCATAATGAGGAAAGTTTCTGCCAGACAAATTAATAGGATTAGGAGAGCAGTTGCTGAAATGCCATTGCAAAGCAGCAAACAGGTATTTGAAGCCGCTGGTGCCTCTGGAGTCCCGCGAACCTCAAGGTGTAGGATCCTCCAGAGGTTTGCAAGTGTGCATAAAGCTATTATTCGGCCACCCCTAAACAATGCTCACAAGCAGAAACGGTTGCAGTGGGCTCAGAAATACATGAAGACTAATTTTCAAACCATGTTGTTTACTGATGAGTGCCGTGCAACCCTGGATGGTCCAGATGGATGGAGTAGTGGATGGTTGGTGAATGGCCACCATGTCCCAACAAGGCTGCGACGTCAGCAAGGAGGTGGCGGAGTCATGTTTTGGGCTGGAATCATGGGGAGAGAGCTGGTAGGCCCCTTTAGGGTCCCTGACGGTGTGAAAATGCCCTCTGCAAAGTACGTAGAGTTTATGAATGACCACTTTCTTCCGTGGTCCAAAAAGAAGAACTGTGCCTTCCATAGCAAAATTATCTTCATGCATGACAATGCACCATCTCATGCTGCAAAGAATACCTCTGTGTCATTGGCTGCTATGGGCATAAAAGGAGAGAAACTCATGGTGTGGCCCCAATGTTCCCCTGACCTCAACCCTATTGAGAACCTTTGGAGCATCCTCAAGCAAAATATCTATGAGGGTGGGAGGCAGTTCACATCAAAACAGAAGCTCTGGGAGGCTATTCTGGCATCCTGCAAAGATATTCAAGCAGAAACTGTCCAAATACTCACAAATTCAATGGATGCAAGAATTGTGAAGGTGATATCAAAGAAGCGGTCCTATGTTAACATGTAACTTGGCCTGTTAAGTTTTTTTTTATTGAAAGAGCTTTTGATTTCTGTAAATATGACCTCCTGTTGCTGCAAATTCAACAAATTACCATTTTAGTTCTCTTTACAACCTTTAAAATGTTTTGATCTCTGTTGTGCATAATAATTTGAAACAGTGCATTTTGAGTTTTTTACTTCTAAAAAAAAATCTGTTATCATTAGGAGATTTGTTCAATAAAATTCACATTATACTCCAACGGTTGATGGCTTGAAGATTATACTGACTGTCATTTGCATCGACTATTTAGGAAAATCAGCGAAAAATAACATTTGCATAATAATTTGGAACGCGGTGTATTGTGCAAAAGCTGCAATACATGAAAAAAAAACTATATAAATTTAGTATCACCATAATCGTAATGACCCGCATAGTAAAGTTATCATGTCATTTATGGTGCACAGTGAATTAAAAAAAAAAACAATTACAGAATTTCTTGTTTTTTCTCATTTCATCTTCCAAAAATTTCAATAAAAAGTGATCAAAAAGTCATATGTGTCCCAACATGGTAATCTACAGCTTGACTGGTAAAAAACAAGCCCGGACACTGCTCTATCAACCAAAAAATAAAAAAGTTATAGCACTAGTAATTAGTAATGTGATGATGAAAAAACATCCCGATGTACAGGCCGGAGGTGAACAGTCCTTCAGTTTCAGGGACCTAGTATTTAGGAACTAGGAGGGGAAGGGACATAGCATATCTGCTGGAAGTGAGGGCGCCCATGTTATACCAGGCCAACACTTTCCCAGCAAAATTTCCCAAACTACAAAGGAGGAAAAGTCACCAAAAAGTGAAGTGTTAGAAAAGGGGGATAAAAAAAGAATACCGTTTCAGTGCGATACTGGCCTGCGCATAACGGATTGCTTCACAGCATACCACACATCTATGGATAATTGTATTATTTACCACATTATTATCCTCTTATTATGCTCTGATGTGCTCCGCACAGATTACACATGCCCCCACATTATCAACTGAAATACCAGTAATACTCCAAACAAAATTCCCAAGCAAAATCCATGCTCCAAATGGCTCTCCTTCCCGTTCTTATCCCTACAGTGTGCAAAAAAAGCAGTTTACATTCACATGTAAGGCGTTGCCATACCCGGGAAAACCCGCTTAACAATTTATGAGGTAAGATTCTCCAGTGGTACAATCTGGGGAAAAACATATTGTTCAGTGAAATGGCATATCCGTTGTAAAAATTGAAATTTTCACTTTGCATCATCCACTGCATAATAATTACTGAAAAACACCTGTGGTCTACATGCTCACTACACACCTTGATAAATGCCTTTAGGTGTGCAGTTTCTAAAATTGGGTCACTTGGTACATCAGAGGTTTCGCAAATGCGACATGGCATCCGCAAGCTATTCCAGCAAAATCTATGCTCCAAAAGTCAAATACCGCTCCTTTTCTCTGAACCCTCCAATACAGATGTAGCCATCTTTAACTTGATTCTCATAACTTGCTGCAGCGTGATAACACACAACAAAAACCATTGAAAAGTCAATGAAAAAGCCAAGATAAGAGATCTAGCCATTGTTTATTTAATGCGTTAATAGTCAAGGTAAAAACAGCTACATCTGC
This sequence comes from Rhinoderma darwinii, assembly GCF_050947455.1. Taxonomy (NCBI): domain Eukaryota; kingdom Metazoa; phylum Chordata; class Amphibia; order Anura; family Rhinodermatidae; genus Rhinoderma; species Rhinoderma darwinii. The sequence continues at coordinate 66,157,071 of NC_134688.1, forward strand.
ATGTATAAACAGCAGTTTCTAAACACATAAGGGGTATTACCATACTCGGGAGACATTGCTTTATAAATGTAGGGGTGCTTTTTATTCTTTATTCCTTGTAAAAATGAAAAATGTTGATCTACACCTACATCTTGTTGCAAAAAAATTTTATTTTTAATTTTCACGGATTAATTCTAATTAATTCAGCACAAAACCTTTTGGGGTCAAAATTCTCACTATACCCTGGATGATTCCTCAAGGGGTGTAGTTTCCCAAATGGAGTCACTTTTGAGGTGTTTCCACTGTACTAGTACTACAGGGGCTCTACAAATGTGACATGGCGCCCAGAAACCATTCCAAAAGCCAAATGCCGCTCTTTCCCTTCTGAGCCCTACCGTGTGTCCATACAGCAGGTTATGGCCGTATATGGGGTATTGCCATACTCGGGAGAAATTGCTTAACAAATGTTGGCGTGCTTTTTCTCCTTTAGTCCTTGTGGAAATGAAAAAATTCTACGTTATATTGCAAAAATTTTTTTTCATTTTCACAGCCCAATTCTAATAACATCTATGAAACAACTGTGGGGTCAAAATGGGGTATTTTCCTTGTGGGGTATAATTTCCCTAAAATGGGGTATTTTTGGGGGTGTTTCCTTTGTTTTGGTATCACAAGACCTCTTCAAACCTGACATGGTGCCTAAAATATAATCTAATAAAAAGAAAAAAGGTGCTCTGTTGCTTCTGAGACCTGTGTTTCAGTCCATTAGGACACTAGCGCCACATATGGGATATTTATAAAAACTGCAGAATCTGGGAAATACATTTTTAGTTGTATTGTTCTGGTAAAACTTTCTGTGTTAAAGAGAAAAATGGATTAAAAATGAATTTCTGCAAAAGAAAAATAAAATTTGTAAATTTCACCTCTACTTTGCTTTAATTCCTGTGAAACGCCTAAAGGGTAAATAAACATTATAAATGCTGTTTTGAATACTTTGAGGGCGCAGTTTTTAAAATGGGGTGATTTATGGGGGTATGTAAAGTATGGGCCCCTTAAAGCCACTTCAGAACTGAACTGGTCCATAAAAAAATTAAAATGGGAGAAATTGCTGCTAAACATATAAGCCTTGTAACGTCCTAGAAAAATAAAAGGATGTTAAAAAAAAATGATGATAATCTAAGGTAGACATATGGGAAATGCTAACTAGTAACTATTTTGTGTGGTATAACTATCTGTCTTACAAGCAGATACATTTAAAGTTACAAAAGTGCTAATTCTTGAAATTTTTTGCTACATTTTGGTGTTTTTCACAATTAAATACTGAATTTATCGACCAAATTTTACCACTAACATAAAGTCCAATGTGTCACGAGAAAACAAACTCAGAATCTTTTGGATAGGTAAAAGCATTCCAAAGTTATTACCCCATAAAGTGACACGTGACACGTGTCAGATTTGAAAAATGTGGCTCCGTCAGGAACTTCAAAACTGGCCGCAGCGGGAGGGGGTTAATTTCTAGGTCTAGTGTTTATATCAATAGCAACCCTCAAAATTACATACTAGGTTCGTTTTTCCTTGTTTCACCTTTGTGATCATTTTCAGATATTTCATGCTAATTGTTTCCACATTTTTAGATGAGGACTAAAGTGAGGCGCTCTGTACTTCAAGGAATGGTAATTTATTTGCTTTACTATCTGTTAAAACTGATGTGAAGAGCTCCAGTTGGTGCAGGGATTCACAGTTGTGGACTGCAGAGTTGGATTATAACATAGGCAAAAGGTGCCATGGGTCCTCCACCACCTCAACCCTGGGACACAGTAACCAATCTTAACTTCCTTTTAGCAGCTGGTTGTGAACTGGCGTCATGACACTAGTCATGTTATTATTTAGGCACTGTATAGTAGTATCATTTGAGTATTATAATAGCAATCTTGTTTTCGCATTAGGTTTAAGGGGGAGTTCACACTGAGTTTTTTGCCGAGTTTTTTTATGCAGAAAGCGCGTCGGAAAACGCGCCAAAAAAGTCAGAAAATGCCTCCCATTGATTTCAATGGGAGGCGGAGGCGTTTTTTCCCGCGAGCGGAAAAACTGTCTCGTGGGAAAAAGAAGGGACATGCCCTATCTTTGGCCATTTGCGCCTCTGACCTCCCATTGACATCAATGGGAGGCAGAGAAAGCGTATTTCGCAGCGTTTTTTGCCCGCGGCCCTCAGTGGCCGCGTGCGAAAAACGCTGAGAAAATCTGGGTGCAGGCAGAGGAAAATCTGCCTCAAAATTCCAAACGGAATTTTGAGGCAGATTTTTTGCCTGCAAAAAACTCAGTGTGAACCATACCAAACACAGCTGCTGCAGTCCCCTCATTCTGTGGCACCACCTGCCAGCTTGTTTATATCATTCAATGATGTCTGTCACTGTGCCAGTTTCTCTAAGTAATACAGCAACAATAAGGAAAGCATGATAGAGGAGCAACAATATTTACAGGGGTTTTGCAGAATTAGAAAAAAGAGTCTACTTTTGTTTTTTTAGAAATGGCCTGTGCTTTGTATTGCAGATTATCCCCATACATGTGAATGGGTCTTAACTGCAATACTAGACACAGCCCACAAAAATGTTCGGCACTGTTTAGAAAAAAAAAAGCAGACCCTGTTTTCTGATCCTGGGCAAATCTATTAATAAGGTTTATATCCATGTCATGTATCATCATAACAAATAGTATAGTTGGTAAATATAAGGCTTTCCACAGAAAAATATACATGAAAATTATTGAAGGAAAAAAAAGATGCAGTTACTCAGTTGGCAAGCAGTTAGATCGCTTCCTTTACTTTCGAAAAAACCTTAGAAACATGTGATCCGGAATCTCACTTGATGTTTTGTAACTATTTCACTTTTTGTCCAGACTAGTTTTTATCCATAAAGCCAATAGTGCTCCACCATACATACAATACTATTGAAGAACTCACCAGCCACTACATTGTCCAGTGTGTCGGCAGGCACCTAGGGAACAGAAAAACAACATATGAATACCAGGAATTTAAATATTTAGTAAAGTTTAGTTTGGTTAGGCTAATCATGCATTTTAATAGAGCAAGTGAGAACAAGCAGCTGCCATTCACCTCTGCTACCACTTGTCTTTGAGGATCAGATAATAGGCTTTGGCCCTTTAAGAAAGGGGGACCAAGTCTCACTAGATTGTGACTGCTCTGTGAGACTCCCTGCTTCTGAGCTGGGGGAGTCCACTGTGTGTGTGGGGGGTGGGGGGGGGACTGAGTGTGCAGCATGTGTACACAGTGAAGATCTCTGTTGCTATCTAAAATACTAGAAGAAGCAGCAGAGGTAAATACTGTCACAGCTTTCTTCTCAGTGTGGCGTGGCTGTTGTTGGCTCTGTGTGAATGTAGTGGGAGACTTAGATTAACGCTTTACATGCAGCTATGTCTTTCTCTAGCAGATTAACCCTTTACAAGAAACTGTATCCTCCTCTAGCAGAAGAACCATTTACAAGTAGCTGTCTACTCATCTTCTAGCTGGATGTATAATACACAGGGAAATCGTATTACATGGCGGATAAAAATGACAATATTTGAAGTAAAGATCAGGCTGCTGGTGAAGGGTGAGGACAATTTTTGCCTGATTTGCAATTCACTAATTTGTCACCCATTACTAGGTATTGGGGAATTAATTCACCAGGATTGAGATTCGCTTTAGGCACATTTATGAGATAAATAGGGGAATTGATTCTTCCATTGAATTCTATGGGGCAGCAAATCAACAAAATGGTGAAACAGGCTAATTCACTCTCTCACCCCAAATCCTGGCCAGGTCTGAGAACTAGGCTCGACTTTGAATTCAGAAGCTGTATAGATTCAGATCTCCCCCACAGATGGTATCTCCCAGAGAAGAAGAGAATCTCATGAGATTTGGATATCACTCTGCTAAAATTAACCCCTTAATGACCAGCCTATTTTAAACCTTAATGACCAAGCTATTTTTTACGTTTTTCCATCGTCGCATTCCAAGAGCTATAACCTTTTTATTTTTGCGTCGACATAGCTGTATAAGGTCTTGTTTTTTGCAGGACAAGTTGTATTTTTTAATAGCACCATTTTGGGGGACATATTATTTATTGATTAACTTTTATTAACTTTTTTTTGGGGGGGAATAGAAAAAAACCTGAAATTTTGCCACTCTTTTTCGCGTCTTAAATCTACGCCGTTTACTGTGTGATATAAATAACACAATAACTTTATTCAGCGGGTTGTTACGATTGCAACGATACCAAATTTGTATAGTTTTGTATGTTTTACTACTTTTACACAGTAAAAACACTTTTTTTTCAAAATTATTTGTTTTTGTGTCTCCATATTTGAAGAGCCGTAACGTTTTTATTTTTTTGCCGATGTGGTTGTATGAGGGCTTTTTTTTTGCGGGAAGACTTGTCGTTTTTATTGGTACAATTTTGGAGTAGATGCGACTTTTTGATCACTTTTTATCAAATTTTTTTTAAGTCAGTATTCACAGAAAACAGCAATTTTTCCATAGTTTTATATTACATTTTTTACGGCGTTCACCGTGCGGGTTAAATAATGTAAAAGATTTATAGTCGGGGTCGGTACGGACGCGGTGATACCAAATATGTGTAACTTTTTTACTTAATTTTATTTATTTAATAGTAAGGGGAAAAGCTGGGTTTTTCCTTTTTTTTCAATTTTTTTTTTTAATTAACTTTATTCTACTTTTTTAAACTTTTTTACTAGTCCCACTAGGGGACTTTAATATGCGATTCTCTGATCGCTATTATAATACACTGCAATACTTTTGTATTGCAGTGTATTACTGCCTGTCCGTTTAAAACGGACAGGCATCTGCTGGGTCATGCCTCCGGCATGATCTAGCAGGCATTCACTCCAGGCAGACCTGGGGGCCTTTATTAGGCCCCCGGCTGCCATGGGAGACACAGACACTCGGCGATCGTATTGCCGGGTGTCGGTGGGAGACAGAGGGAGCTCCCTCCCTCTCTCCAAAACCACTCAGATGCGGTGCACGCTATTGTAAAAAGGCATATGCATCAGAATAAAGCCCGTTAGTGGCCGCCCTGAAAAGGCGTATTGGCGGTCACGAACGGGTTAATGTAGTCCTGTAACTGTGTCCTGTAAGACTGAGGGAAATCCGCTGTTCTGCTAATGATATGTATAGGAAATAATTCTTATAATTTGATCTACTGTCACTTTTTGTGCTTTTCTCAAAACCAATAGGTGCATTTTCAGCCATTTTATACAACACATTCTGGTCCTGAAATATTATCCATCACCGATTGATCAGATCTCCCCATCATTATTTCTAAACTATATGTTGATGTAAGAGCGAGCTGTCTACTAGAAGTTCCAGAGTGACGCCACTTCTACTGATCCATTCCAGACACACACTAATCCTGCAGTTAGTTCCCTTCGATCACTGAACCTCAACTTCACCTAAACCTCATTTACGTGACCCATGAACCACTTTAAATCTAATCCTTAAGCAAATATTTTCTCTAAATAAAGCTGAGACTTTTTATAGTCCTTCCTGTCTGCTCTTATTCACATGAGTTGAGAAAAAGTATTTCTGATCTTCAAATGATTCATTTAGAATAGGGTGTCATAACATAGCTACATGTGCCATGCTTTTGACCTACCACATCACAGGATCCCAAAAACACAGCACAAAAGGGGAGTCTTGTATTTAAATATCAGAAGGCTAGAGCAGTGATTTTAAAGGGACAGGTTTGACATTTTAAATGGCCTGATCTATTGTAATGGTAAATGAAATTTTTTCCTACGCATTACCCCTTCAGATGGGATTGCTGAGAAATCACTATCAGTCTGAGTTCACACGAGGAGGATACGCTGCGTAAAAGCTCGCAGCGTTCCCACCACCTGCGCCGCAGGGAATTCTGGGCGAAAAACCGCTCCAAACTGTGGTGCAGTTTTTCGCCCGGAATGTCTGCTGCGGAAATCTGCAGCACTTAACCGGCCTGCTAGCAGTCCGGCCTCTCGGGCTGACGTTTCATCCCAGGAGACCGCTGCAGTCTGTGATTGGCTGCAGCAGCGGTCACATGGGATGAAACGTCATCCCAGGAGGCCGGCCTGGAGGAAGAAACACAGAATCCTGAGTAAGTAAAAGATTTCGTTTTTTCTGAGTTGCGCAATCACTGCGAACCCGCCGCAAAAAAATACAACATCTGCTATTTGTTGCAGGTTTTACCTCCCCATTGAATTCAATGGGGAAAACCCAGAACAAATAAGCAGTGTTTACACAAATACAATTGACATACTGTGGAATAAAATTCTGCACCGCAGGTCCATTTCTGAGCGTTGTTTTCCGCTCAGTATTTACGCAGCGTGTGGATGAGATTTGTTTTATCTCATCCACTTTGCTGCTACTGTATTTTCTGCAGAATTCCGTTATGGAAAATCTGCAGTATTTACGCAATGTGTAAACTGACCCTTAAAGTGAATATCCACCTTTTAACACAATGTAGTTTCTAGGTCCTTCAGTCTGTGCAAATTAATGGGGTCAGGGCTCCATTTTTCTGCTGCAGCCCCCATAGCTCCTCCCTGCAGCCGCCACTGGGGAGTTTAACAGCTCACTGCATACTGTACTATGTTATTATTGATTTCAATGTATAAAATGTATGCAGTAAGCTCCTAAGCTCCACCTAGTGGAGGCTGCTGACAAAGGCATACATAGAGGTGAGGAGGTCCCATTAATAAAGATAAAATGGGACCCCCTCCTGATGCTGGTAAACACTAACACACTGCTAATCACATGAGCTACAGGTCTTGGTACTTGTTTGTCTCCTTCTCCTTCCTATGATCCTTGGGTTAATTCCAGACATCATTTTTTTGGTAACGTTGCTGGGTTTTTGAGATATAAATAAGATGGTGGAGGGAGTTCCAAAAAATTAATATTTTATCTGCCTTTACAACTCTCTGCAGTTGCAGACTGATTTAGGGGGTATTTGAATCATACACATTAATGACATATAGACAGGATATTAATGTCTTATAGGTGAGGCTCTCACCCTCTTTATTGCAGTCTATGGGGAGAGATGCCGCTGTAAAACAAGACCCGCATCATCTTGTTGATATGCCATTAAATAGGATGGGAAATATTTCTCCACGACACTTGTAATGTGTAGAAAAATAATGTCCTTTATTTATCTTGCCGTTTGGAATAAAACAGAAGGTACTTACATGCTGACTTCCAGCACATATCCACACAACATGGAAATAAATCCTCATTCTGGGATAGTGGGAGGAGACACGCGACTACTCCTTTATGCCCCTAGTGGCCAACTATGCATTTTGGACCGCTGGTTTATAGCACAAACACAACGTAATACACACAGAGCCATTTATTACAAGTTTCATACAGTTGTTTCAGGCTTATTAGCCTTCATTAGTGCAAGATATGGAAACCATGGCTCTACGGAGGCAGGACTTGGGAGTTCCCATTCTTAAATAAACTATTGTACTATTGACCTAAATGTCACTTTGTTTGCCATTCACAGCACAATTGAATGTAATAATTCTGCTGGTTCCTTCTTGGATTCTATATAGAGACATTTATGTAAGTTAAGCTCCCACAATGCACTGCTCCCTAGTAACAGAAATCTGTCTGAATAGAAAAGAAAATATAGTACAATTACAAAGCACAAGTAAAGCAAAGGTGCTGGATTATTAAATATTCTTGCTGGTCAGATTGCCATAGAAAAGTATATAAACCTCACTTGTAGGAGTAGAAACCCTTCAGAGAGGAAGTTTAAGGTAATATTAACACAAAATAGACTAAAGTTCTCATGGATGCAATTCCAATCCACAGATAAATATAAATCCTTTACTATGATAAGATTAAAATTATATTTTTTGTGCAGGTTGCGCAGGACAAATAAAGGCAAAAGCCTTACCCACCGCCCAGTGCAAATACCAGCTGGGTTTACCGGCCTTGTGGCAACCCTAGTTGTAGCCCTAGTGCAGCAAACCCCAAAGAGACATTCTCGACATCTGCTCATATATTTTCTGTATTGTCTACATTTTAACCCCTTTCCGCTGTGGCCACTTTTGATCTTCCTGACATGTGACATGTGTCACTGTACAGTATGTTGTAATAGCTTTGGAATGCTTTTACCTATCGAAGCGATTCTGAGATTGTTTTACTCAGGACATATTGGACTTTATGTTAGTGAAAAAATTTAGTCGATAAATGCAATATTTATTTATGAAAAACACCAACATTTAGAGCAAATTAGCACAAATGTTCTACATTTGAATGTAACTGTTTGTAAAACCGATAGTAATACCACACAAAATAGTAACTAGTTAACATTTCCCACATGTTAACTTTTTTGAACGTCCTTTTATTTTTCTAGGATATTACAAGACTTAGAACTTTAGCAGCAATTTCTTACATTTTCAAGAAAATTTCAAAAGCCTATTTTTTCATGTACCAGTTCAGTTCTGAAGTGGTTTTGAGGGCCTTATATATTAGAAATCCACCATAAATCACGCCATTTTAAAAACGGCACCCCTCAAAGTATTCAAAACAGTATTTAGAAAGTTACTTAACCCTTTACGTATTTCACAAGAATTAAAGCAAATTAGAGGTCAAATTTACAAATCTCTTTTTTTTTTGCAGAAATTCATTTTTAATTCATATTTAACTCGATATTTATTGCCCAGATTCTGCCGTTTTCAGAAATACCCCTAGTGTGCTAATGGACTGAAGCACCGCATCAACCAAAAAAAGACCCCATTTTGGAAACTACACCCCACAGTGAGCATTTTGAACCCACAGGTGTTTCATAGATTTTTTTTTAATTTGATCGTGAAAATAAAAATGTTTACATTTCTCCAATAAGATGTAGTTTTAGCTAAAAAGAAATCTATTTCCACAAGGAATAAAGAAGAAAAAGTCCCCCAACATTTGTAAAGCAACTTCTCCAGAGTATGTAAATACCCCATATGTGGTCATAAACTGCTGTTTGGGCACATGGCAAGGGTTAGAAAGGACGGAGCGCCATTTGGCTTTTGGAGCGCAGATTGTGCTGGATTGGTTTCTCGACACCATCTCGCTTTTACAAAGCCCCTAAGGTACCAGTACAGTGGAAACTCCCCAAAAGGGACTCCATTTAGGAAAATACACCCCTTGAGGAATTAATCTAGGGTTGTAGTGAGCATTTTGACCACACAGGTGTTTCATAGATTAGATTAGATTTGGGCCATGAAAATAAAAATAATTTTTGTTTCCAATAAGACGTAGATTTAGCTAAAAAAATTCATTTTCACAACAAATAAAAGGAGAAAAAGCACCATAATATTTGTAAAGCAATTCCTCCCGAGTACGGCAATACCCCATATGTGGTCCTAAACTGCTGTTTGGGCACATGGCGGGGCTCAGAAGGGAAGGAGTGGCATTTGGCTTTTGGAGTGCAAATTTTGCTGGATTGGTTTCTGGGCGCTTTGTCGCATTTGCAAAGCCCCTGTGGAACCAAAACAGTGGAAACCCCCCAGAAGTGACCCCATTTTGGAAACTACGCCCCTTAAGGTATTCACCTATGGGTGTAGTGAGCATGTTAATCTTGCAGGTGTTTTCCAGGAATTAGTGTGCAATCGATGTTGCAGAGTGAAAATGGGAATTTTTCCATAGATATGCCAATATGTAGTGCCCGGATTGTGGCACCATAACAAGACAGCTTGCTGGTTTATTATGCTGTATTTCCTGGTTTTAGAAACACTGTACATGTGGCCAGGGCCGCCATCAGGGGGGTATTAGGGGTATTGGTGTGAGGGGCCCGGCCAAACCTAATTGAAAGGGGGGCCCGGCAACTGCCTCGACATTCTTTTGGTAGGAAAAAACGGGCCCCTGCAATGGGGCCCGTTTTTTTCACCAAAAGAATGTCGTGAGCTGCTGCTGCTGCTGCGGGCCCCCTCCCCTCGTCATGGGGGGCCGTCAAACCGTCCGCCCGCGCGCACCCGATCGCGCGCACAATGAAACTCCCGCGCGTGCGCACTCGCGAGCGCGCATCCACGAACGGCCGCACTGGAGACCGCCCGGACACACATGGACAAAACTTACCTGGAGCCTGGCTGGAGGTGAAGGACTGGACGTCTGGACCGAAGACCTCCCCTGGAAGACATCGCCGGAAGAGGACTGGAGTGGGAGCAGCTCTTCTGACACAGTGAGTCAATTATCTCAAAGTGTTGTTTATGTATGGCCCTGTTCACACAGTATTTTGCAGGCAAAAAAAAATCTGCCTCAAAATTCCTTAAAGAATTTTGAGGCAGATTTTGACCTGCCCACACTATCTTGCCGCGTTTTTTTGCTGCGTTTTTTGCTCGCGGCGATTGAGGACAGCAGACAAAAAACGCAGCGAAAAATGCATTTTCTGCCTCCCATTGATTTAGATGGGAGGTCAGAGGCGGAACCGCGGCAAGAAAGGACGTGCTGCTTTTTCTTTTTTCCGCGACTGGCTCCCATTGATTTCAGATTAAATCAATGGGAGGCGGTTTTGGAAGTTCTTTGGTGCTGATTCTGACGCAGTGTCCGAGTCAATATCAAGGCCCAAAAACTCTGCGAACTGGGCCTTATTGTTAGGGCTTATTCAGACGAACGTGTAATACATCCGTGCAACGTGCGTGATTTTCACGCGCCTCGCACGTACCTATGTTACTCTATGGGGCCGTGCGGACTGTCAGTGATTTTCACGCAGCGTGTGTCCGTGTGTCCGCTGCGTAAAACTCACGACATGTCCTATATTGGTGCATTGTTCGCGCATCACGCACCCATTGAAGTCAATGGGTGCGTGAAAATCACGCCCAGCACTTCCGCAGCAGTATAAACTATGAATGAAATTAGAAAAGCACCACGTGCTACAAACATACAAACAGAGTGTCATAATGATGGCGGCTGCGCGAAAATCACGCAACCGCGCATCATACGCTGCTGACACACGGAGCTGTTATGGACCTTTTGCATGCGCAAAACGCCACGTTTTTTGCGCGTGCAAAAAGCACACGCTCGTGTGAATCCGGCCTTAGGGTAGGAACACACTAGGCATGAACACTGCGGATTTTATGCAACACATTTTATTGTGGATAATCCGTAGCGTATTACAGTCGCAGCAGAGTGGGTGAGATATGAACAAATCTCATCCACACGCTGCAAAAATAATGGACCTGCAGTGTGACTTTTTGGCTTTTTAAGTCGCAGCATGTCAATGTATTCTGTGGAATCGCTGCTCCTCTGTTGCGGAAATGCTGCGGTTCTGCCGCAAAAATCACACAAGAGAAGAAAAAAAAGGTACTTTTTTAAATTGATAAAGTTTAGACTTGCCCCGGCCGTAGTCCTGGTGACGCGATCCTCTATTCTTAGCGTAGCCCGGCCTCCTGTCATGACGTTTCATCCCATGTGACTGATGCAGCGGTCACATGGTCTACAGCGTCATCCCAGGAGGCGGGGCTACGTTCAGAAGGGAGAGATGCGTCACCAGGACTACGGCCCTGGCAAGTCTAAACTTTTTTTTCCCTGCAGGATTCCCGCAGCGGACACGCCTCACGAAACCTGCGCCGCTATTTGGTGCGGTTTTGCTGGCAGAATTCCCTGCGGCCTCCGGGGCGGATAAGCTGTGTAGTTTTACTCAGCATATCCGCCTAGTGTGTCCCTTATGATGTCGCTCCTGGAGCTGCTGCCGGTCTCTAAATAGGCAGTTGGTCCAGTAGAATTTGGAATTAGTTTTTTTTTGTGAACCAGCTTAAAAAAATACAAAACTTTTGTGTTAGGGCCTGTTCACATCACCGTTCGCTTCCGTTCCGGGGTTCCTTCTGAGGTTTCTGTCGGGTGAACCCCGCAACGGAAAGTGGAAGTGATAGCATGATAGCACAGCTTCCGTTTCCATCACCATTAGCGCAGTCGACTGCGCTATTAATTCCGTCCGAAAACCAGCCGGAATGGTAACGAACCACCGCTTCGGGGTTCCGTCTGAGGTTTCTGTCGGGTGAACCCCGCAACGGAAAGTGACAGCACAGCTTCCGTTTCAGTCACCATTGATCTCAATGGTGACGGAAACATCGCTAATGGTTTCCGTTCGTCACCATTCCGGCTGGTTTTCGGACGGAATTAATAGCGCAGTCGACTGCGCTAATGGTGATGGAAACGGAAGCTGTGCTATCACTTTCACTTTCCGTTGCGGGGTTCACCCGACAGAAACCTCAGAAGGAACCCCGGAGCGGAAGCGAACAGTGATGTGAACAGGCCCTAACACAAAAGTTTTGTATTTTTTTTAAGCTGGTTCACAAAAAAAAATAATTCCAAATTCTACTGGACCAACTGCCTATTTAGAGACCGGCAGCAGCTCCAGGAGCGACATCATAAGGGACACACTAGGCGGATATGCTGAGTAAAACTACACAGCTTATCCCGGGAGCCGCAGGGAATTCCGCCAGCAAAACCGCACCAAATAGTGGCGCAGGTTTCGTGAGGCATGTCCGCTGCGGGAATCCTGCAGGGAAAAAAAAGTTTAGACTTACCCCGGCCGTAGTTTAAGTGACGCATCTCTCTCTTCTGAACGTAGCCCCGCCTCCTGGGATGACGCTGTAGACCATGTGACCGCTGCAGCAGTCACATGGGATGAAACGTCATGACAGGAGGCGGGGCTACGCTAAGAATAGAGGATCGCAACAGAGGAGCGGCGATTCCACAGAATACATTGACATGCGACTTAAAAAGCCAAAAAGTCACACTGCAGGTCCATTATTTTTGCAGCGTGTGGATGAGATTTGTTCTAATCTCATCCACTCTGCTGCAACTGTAATACGCTGCGGATTTTCCACAATCAAATGTGTTGCATAAAATCCGCAGTGTTCATGCCTAGTGTGTTCCTACCCTAAGGCCGGATTTACACAAGCGTGTGCTTTTTGCGCGCGCAAAAACGTGGCGTTTTGCGCGCGCAAAAGGTCCATAACAGCTCCGTGTGTCAGCAGCGTATGATGCGCGGCTGCGTGATTTTCGCGCAGCCGCCATCATTATGACACTGTTTGGATGTTTGTAGCAAGTGGTGCTTTTCTGTTTTCATTCATAGTTTATACGGCTGCGGAAGTGCTGGCCGTGATTTTCACGCACCCATTGACTTCAATGGGTGCGTGATGCGCGAACAATGCACAAATATCGGACATGTCGTGAGTTTTACGCAGCGGACTCGCGCTGCGTGAAAATCACTGACAGTCTGCACGGCACCATAGAGTAACATAGGTCCGTGCAAGGCGCGTGAAAATCACACACGTTTCACGGACGTATTACACGTTCGTCTGAATAAGCCCTAACAATAAGGCCCAGTTCAGAGTTTTTGGGCCTTGATATTGACTCGGACACTGCGTCAGAATCAGCACCAAAAAACTTCCAAAACCGCCTCCCATTGATTTAATCTGAAATCAATGGGAGCCAGTCGCGGAAAAAAGAAAAAGCAGCACGTCCTTTCTTGCCGCGGTTCTGCCTCTGACCTGCCATCGAAATCAATGGGAGGCAGAAAATGCATTTTTCGCTGCGTTTTCTGTCTGCTGTCCTCAATCGCCGAGGGCAAAAAACGCGGCAAGATAGTGTGGGCAGGTCAAAATCTGCCTCAAAATTCGGTGCGCGGTTCCAGGCGGTCGCCGGTGCGCATGCGCGGGAGTTTGCGGGTGCGCGTGATTGGTCGCACGGGCGGCGGTGTTTGACGGCCCCCATGCTACCCAGGGCCGCCATCAGGGGGGGTATTAGGGGTACTGATGTGAGAGGCCCGGCCAAACCTAATTGAAAGGGGGGCCCGCAGCTCATGACATTCTTTTGGTGAAAAAAACGGGCCCCATTGCAGGGGCCTGGTTTTTTTCTACCAAAGGCAAGTCGCGGCAGTTTGCCGGGCCCCCCTTTCAATTAGGTTTGGCCGGGCCTCTCACATCAGTACCCCTAATACCCCCCCTGATGGCGGCCCTGGGTACCATGATATAGTACTGGACGGAGTACCGTTAACAGGCGGTGCCACGGTAGGGGGGCCCAGAAAATGTAGCTGTAGGGGGCCCTGAAATTCCTGATGGCGGCCCTGCATGTGGCCCTAATCTTTTTTCTGGATGATCAACAGGGCTCAGGAGTGAAAAAGTACCATGCAAAATTGAGGCCTAATTTGGCGACTTACAAAGTATTGGTTCACAATTGCAGAGGCTCTGATGTGAAATACTAAAAGAAACCCCTGAAAAGTGACCCATTTTGGAAACTACGCCCCTCAAGGCATTTATTAAGGCATGTAGTGAGCATTTTCACCCCACAGATCTTTTCCATAAATGAATGCGCTGCAGATGGTGCAAAGTAAAAATAGCAATTTTTCCCTAGATATGCCATTTCAGTGGCAAATATGTCATGCCGAGCTTGTGCCGCTGGAGACACATACCCCAAAAATTGCTAAAAGGGTTCTCCCTGGTTTGGCGATGCCATATATGTGGAAGTAAACTGCTGTTTGGGCACACTGTAGGGTTCAGAAGGGAGGGAGCGTTTTGCACTTTTGAAGCGTGGATTTTGCTTGGTAGTAGTTTTGTTTGGAATTTTACTGGTATTTTAGTTTATAATGTCGGGGCATATGTAAGCTGTGCGGAGTACATCAGGGGCATAGGTAGGTGGTATAATAATGGGGTAAAATAATTCATAGATGTGTGTTACGCTGTGAAGCAAACCTTTGTGCACAGGCCGGCTTCACACTGATAAATGGTGTCGTTTCTTATCCCCCTATTGGTCCTCACTGTGCACTTTTGCAGTTTAGGGAATTTTGCTGGGAAAGTGTTGTCCTGGTATAATACGGGTGCCCTCACTTCCAGCAGATATGTTTGAGATATGTTTGTTCCCCTCAGGTCTGCACTACTGCATATTTTTCTTTCCTGACTTATTGGAGCCTTAACTTATATTATTTTTTCATAGACTTAGTGGTATGATGGCTGTTTTTATTATTGGTATCATTTTGGGGTACATGCGACTTTTTGATCACTTTTTATTCTTATTTTTTGGGAGGCAAGGTGACCAAAAAACCAGCAATTCTGGAATAGTGTTTTTAGTTTTTTTATATAGTGTTCACCACGCGTCATAAATTACATGTTAACTTTATTCTGTGGGTCAGTCCGATTCCGGCGATACCTAATTTATAGCACTTTTTTATGCTTTACAACTTTTTGCACAATAAAATTACTTTTGTAAAGAGAATGTATTTTTTCTGTCGCCAAGTTGTAAGAGCCATAACTTTTTAATTTTTTAGTCGACGGAGCTGTATGAGGGCTTGTTTTTTGCGAGACGAGGTATAGATTTTATAGGTAACATTTTTGGACACATGCAACTTTTTCATCACTTTTTATTTAAATTTTTGGAAGACAAAGTGACCAAAAAAACAGCAATTCTGGCAAAGTTTTTTAGTTTGTTTTTTTACAGCGTTCACTGCGCGGGATAAATAACATAATATTTTTATCGTTCAGGTCGTTACGGACGCGGTGATACCAAATATGTATGGTTTATTTATTTTTTCAATAATAAATAACTTGATAAGCGAAAAACGGTGATTGTGTTTTATTTAATTACTTGAAACTTTGAGTTTATTTTTTAGAACTTTTATTTTAACTTTTTTTTACACTTTTTTTTTTACACTTTTTTTTAGTCCCACCAGGGGCTTGAAGGTCCAACTGTTTGATTGCTGTTCCAATACATTGCACTACCTATGTAGTGCAATGTATTAGAACTGTCAGTTGTTCACTGACAGCAAGCCGATCAGGCTCCGCCTCCATGCGGGCCTAATCGGCTTCCATAATGGCAGACCAGGAGGCCATTGTTAGGCCACCTGTTGACATCCTAGCAGTTGACATCGCATGACAGGGCTACTGATTTGCTACAAACCACTGAGATGCGGCGATCGCTGCATCTATGGGATTAATGGCAGGGATCAGAGCTAGCTCCGGTTCCTGCCATTAAAGCAGGGTGTCCGCTGTAACAGTGTACAGCGGACACCCACTGCTGATGACGCCAGCTCAGCTTCTGAGTTGGTACCGGAAGCCTTTTAGGCCCTACCTCCGAGTGGGGCATAGGAGGCTTCTGTTGCTGGCAGACCGGGGAGCCAGTTTTAGGCCTCCAGTTGCCATTGCAGCCACCGGCAACCGAGCGATTACGTTGCTGGGGTGCCAGTGGCTAGAAACCCCTCAGATGCTGCGATCTCTATTGAACGCAGCATCTGAGGGGTTAATCGATCGGATTGGAGGCTAGCTCCACTCCTGGCCGTTACATCAGGGTGTCAGGTGGCACCCGGCGGTGATGGTGAGGGCTTAGCACCACAATGTAATAGTACTGCCACTGGCGTAGCTATAGGGGTCGCAGCGGTCGCAATTGCGACCGGGCCCCGAAGCCAGGGGGGCCCACAGCCCCCGCACCACATCAATAAAAAGTTACTATAGTAACTCGGGCCGCGGGCCCCTGTTACTATAGTAACACACTTTACTTACCTTCCTGGTTCCGGATCGCAGCGGAGGTCCTGACGTCAAGCGCTGTGCGCAGCGCATGACGTCACAGCGCTATGCCGCCGCGCACAGCAGCGAGACTACAGAACTCCCGCCGCGGCCGAAGAGGAAGGTAAGGTCAGCCCTGACTGGCGGGGTCCGACTCCCGGGACCCGCCAATCAGCTGTTTTGAAGGGGCCGCAGCACTCGTACGAGAGCTGCTCCCCTTCATTCCTGTCACTTCATTCCGGTCACACTGTGAATCGGTGTCGGCGATTCACAGTGCGAGCAAGTAGTGAAATGAAGGGGAAGCAGCTCTCGTACGAGTGCTGCGGCCCCTTCAAAACAGCTGATTTGCGGGTCCCGGGCGACACATCAGCTATTGATGGCCTATCCTGTGGAAAGGCCATCAATGTTTAGGGACTGCACAACCCCTAAGCCTACGATGTAGCAGGCTTAGGGGGCCCATGAGACAGGATCACAGATTGTGTGATCCTGTCTGCTGGGCCCTGTATCTAAGCCGATCACATGGTAGGCTTAGATACATTGCCCATGTGTGATCCTGTCGGCTGGGCCCTGTATCTAAGCCTACCACACTAGGTTTAGATACAGGGCCCCAGCACACAGTAATCTTATACTGTATAAGATTACTGTCTGCTGGACCCTGTATCTAAGCCTACCTTGTGGTAGGCTTAGATACAGGGTCCCACAGACAGTATCACACATGGGCCCTGTATCTAAGCCTTAGGGTATGTGCACAGACACTAATTACATCCGTAATTGACGGACATATTTCGGCCGCAAGTACCGGGCCGAACACAGTGCAGGGAGCCGGGCTCCTAGTATCATAGTTATGTACGACGCTAGGAGTCCCTGCCTCGCTGCTGGACAACTCTCCCGTACTGTAATCATGTTTTCAGTACGGGACAGTTGTCCTGCAGCGAGGCAGGGACTCCTAGCATCGTACATAAGTGCGACGCTAGGAGCCCGGCTCCCTGCACTGTGTTCGGTCCGGTAGTTGCGGCCGAAATACGTCCGTCAATTACGGTCGTAATTAGTGTGTGTGCACATACCCTAACACACGTGTTACTAATCATTTTTCGTGTGTTTTCTTACAGTTTCGGTCGTTGGACTACGGTGGATTCCAGGACTACTTCGATGACAGCTTTTTTTTAATTAATAAAATGGTTAATGAGGGTTGTGTGGTTTTTTTTTGTATTTCAATAAAATAATTTTTCTATGTCTTTGTGTTTTTTTTAAAACTATATTACTACCGCCTTAGTAAGGGCCGCCGGCTGATTGACAGCATCCATTGCTAAGGCGGGGCTTAGTGTTAGCCGATGCAGAGGCTAACACTAACCCCCTTTATTACCCCGGTACCCACCGCCACCAGGGGTGCTGGGAAGAGCCAGGTACGATCCAGTACTTGACCATCTGTAGTGATGGTCGGCCACTGGGGTGGCCACAGGCTGGTATTATCAGGAGGGGAAAGGCCAGATACAGTGGCCCTTCCCACCCTGGTGATGCTAGGCTGCTGCTGCTTTATTGTATCTGGCTGGTTATGAAAAATGGGGGGGACCCCACGTCATTTAAAAAAAATAAAAAATAATTGGAAAGAACGATGTCGGATCCCCCCCAATTTTCATAACCAGCCAGATACAACACAGCAGCAGCAGGCAGCATTACAAGGGTGGGAAGGGCCACTGTTTTTGGCCTTCCCCAGCCTAATACTACCAGCCTGCGGCCACCCCGGTGCCTGCCCGTCACTACAGATGGTCGGGTACTGGTTCGTACCCGGCTCTTCCCAGTACTCCTGGTGGCGGTGGGTACCGGGGTAATAATGGGGGTTAGTGTTGGCCTCTGCACCGGCTAACATTAAGCCCCGCCTTAGTAATGGAGGTTGTCAATCAGCCGGCGGCCATTACTAAGGCGGTGATAATAAAGTTTCAAAAGATACAAGCACATAGAAAAAATATTTTATTGAAATAAAAAAACAACCCTCATTAACCATTTTATTGAGAATAAAAAAAACGCCGTCATTGAAGTCCTCGTATCCGAAGTCCAACAACCGAACTAGTAAAAAAACACAAACACACAAAAATAATCAGTAACACATAAAGAAGCAAAATTATTATTCTTACCTTTCCTGGGTCCAGCGCTGGAGCCGCAATGTCAGCGAGCTGGGCCCTGTATCTAATCCTATCATGTGTGATACAGTCTGCTGAGCTGTGTATCTAATCCAATCATGTGTGATACTGTCTGCTGGGCCCTGTATCTAATCGTATCTTGTGTGATACTGTCTGCTGGGCCCTATATCTAATCCGATCATGTGTGATACTGTCTGCTGAGCCACTGTATCTAATCCTATCATGTGTGATACTGCCTTCTGAGCCACTGTATCTAATCCTATCATGTGTGGTACTGTCTGCTGAGCCACTGTATCTAATCCTATCATGTGTGATACTGTCTGCTGGGCCACTGTATCTAATCCTATCATGTGTGATACTGCCTTCTGAGCCACTGTATCTAATCCTATCATGTGTGATACTGTCTGCTGAGCCAATGTATCTAATCCTATCCATAGTTTATAGGGTCGTAGTGCTATAGATATGCTATGCTGTCTCATATACACACTTTTTTTGGGGCGGACACATATGTATTGGGGCTATTTCCCTGACATTTTAAGCCCTGAGGGTATGTTCACACGGCAGCGTCCGTTACGGCTGAAATTACGATGCTGTATTCAGGAGAAAATAGCACCGTAATTTCAGCCGTAAAGGCATGTGCAGGCGTCTTTCGCTGCGTCCATTACTGACGTAATTGGAGCTGTTTTTCTATGGAGTCCATGGAAAACGGCTCTATTTACGTCTGAAGAAGTGACAGGCACTTCTTTGACGCGGGCGTCTTTTTTATGCGCCGCCTTTTGACAGCGGCGCGTAAAAAAAAATGACCGTCGGCACAGAACATCGTAAGACCCATTCAAATGAATGGGCAGATGTTTGCCGACGCTTTTGAGCCGCATTTTCGGACGTAATTCAATGCTAAAACGCCCGAATTACGTCCGTAAATAGTGTGTGTGAATCCAGCCTTAGTGACGCCCCCGGCTGCTAGTGCTGCATTGTTGGGTCACTTAGGAGACCCAGCGATGCAGCTGAAAGCTGCGGACCGTCGGCCATGAGAAGTTTGCGGTGGGGGGGGGGGCCCAGTAAGAATTTTTGCATCGGGGCCCATGAGCCTCTAGCTACGCCCCTGAGTACTGCGGTTTACCGGGAACCACTGCCCGACACCGCTGTATATATACACGGCGGATGTCGGGAAGGGGTTAAAGAGGTTGCCTATTTAGGCCCCATGCACACGACCGAAAACGTTTTCACTGTCTGCAAATATGGATCTGACGGCTACAGATACACATGACCTTATGTCTGCAGTTCTTGTTACTGTTTAGAGACCTGCAGGTCACATGATCGCAGGTCCTAGAACAGCAGCAGGAGAGAAGAATGAGCTGCTATGTAAGCATAAGGGGATGGATTTGTATAAGGGAGCTGGGGTCTATTTAGGGAGTCTGGTCTCGGGTCTGTTTTAGTTGAAAGGGTCTGTATTTAGGTGGTCTGGTCTGGGGTCTGTAATAGTTTAGGGGTCTGGGGTCTGTATTAGTTTAAGGGGTCTGGGATCTGTATTTAGGGGGACCGGTCTGGGCTCTGTATTAAGGGGGGCTAGTTTGGGGCCTGTATTAGTTTATGGGGTCTGTATTTAGGGGGCCTGGTCTGGATTAGTTTAGGGCTCTGTATTTAGGGAGTCTCTATTAGTTTAGGGAGTCAGGTCTGGGATCATTATTAGGTTAGGGGGTCTAGGATCTGGTCTGGGGTACGAATTTCTTAGTTTGAGTAAAAGGGATTGTCCGAGCACATGGATATGTCATCAGTATGAAAAACTGGTCCGTGCCCGGACAACCCCTTTAATGTATGGTCTTGGGCCTTGGTGTCTGAATTTTTGTGTTTTTATAGAGGCTGGAAGTGGCTACAGAAGTGAGGAGCAAGGATGTCTTATCAAGAGAAGTCCCCAGAACGGTCTGTGTCAGATGGAGAAGAAAAGAAAAGAGAACGACACCCATCAGAGAAGACATCACTTGTGAGTCACTGGGTCTATAGAGAATCTGTCCCCTCTCCTGACATGTCTGTTGTAGGAAATTCTTGTATTCCACATAAAGTCTTTGTGTACCCAGGACTAATAGACAAATTCTGGTTACCATTTCCATAGTCAGGACTGGAGTATATGTCCCTACACAGTGTGATACTGTCAGCGATGGTTGGAGACTGTCAGTATGTGGGGACACAGCCCTTTGACAAGGGGAATCGTAACACTCATTTGTCAATGCTCACACAGAAAGGTAGTGTTCACTATAGGCACGGTAGAGCGGCGGTGGAGAAGGGCGGCCCAAGTTTGGGGAACAGCAAAGGGCCTATTGTCTCCTTAATCCGCCACCGGAGAAGCCAGACCCGGGGCAAGACTATCCCTCTAATTTAAATGGGTAATTTGGTTTATAAAGCATCAATTATAAATATTGGAAAAATAATAACTGCATTGTACTGCCCTTTAGGATTCCTGGGTATATACTTTTGATCACACAGAAAGAACAGACTGCCTATGTAGAAATGAGACATAGCTGTTCTCATGTCACTAACTAGAAAATACATTTAACGTCTATAATGCAGATCATATAATGAATGTCTAGAGGATTTCATATTGAGCAGTGTTTACAAAGTTCCAGAAATATCCCTTTTATTCAGTATGTGGCAGCGGTGAATTGTATGCTCTTAGACTCTGTTGTGGAAACTGCAGCTATATATGAAAGGCAGGTGGAGAGGAATGCATTAGTCTGTCATCGACCCTTTTAAACATACGAGGGTTGTTACACATAACATGCGTAAAGATCATAAAGATATAGCTGCAGGCTTCTCTAATGATGAAATGATTGATGTGACATATATTCTATTTATGGTTGGCCCACACAGTTAACTGCATAGATTTATATGGGGAAAACAAAATCTTGTATGTCGTAAGCTCTTAAACTCCCTCTAGTGGTGGCTGCAGGCCACCAGATTGTTATCTTTTAAATCTATAGTTGCCCATACACATTACACAGAACCAGCCAATTTATTTTATGGCGGGGTCTCGAGTCTTCCCTCGACGTCACATGTCAAGGGAAAGACGGATATGGCATGTTAGATTTAAACATGTCCGATACTTTGTTCCAACAGGAGATAAGCTGATGCAAGTGGTGTCTGGCAAGCATTTGGCATGACTGAGCCGAGAGTACGTGTTTATGGGGGAGTCGAGAGAAATAACTGTCGAATGATAGATTTTAATGCGTATGGCCAGCTTTATTCTATGTAGGGGATTTGGAACTCTGTAACAGAAAATGAAGCTTTACCCATTATAAAGATACATTATCAGCGCAGATTTTTGGACCTAAAAATGATGAGATGACAGGTGGAGATTCACTCTAAGCCTGGCAGGTTATTATTCACTCACTGTAAATATTTTTAAAGGGAATTGCAGCACCTGCTGGATGGGTTATATCTCCCAACACTGACTATATTGTAAAGTTTGACATAAATCCCTTTATCTTTCTGTACTACTATGGAAAGTGGTTAATCTTCTAGTATACATGAACATAATATGACCACATTTTAACATTCGAATTACAGCCACAAGACCACTGTGGTCCTACTGAACTTAGATCCCTATAGAGCCCTTTTATTATAAAAGGGAAATGTTAAATCTTCCTATATCTCCTGATGTATTCTGTACTGTCCCTTAAAGCATGTGGGTTATGCATGAATACAGACCCTACAAAATTCTGCCAGCGTTATAAAAACTCGGAACCATTCCCCTATAATACCCAATGTCGTCCTTTTATGCTGAGCCCTGGCATTTCCCCTTTAATAACGCTTCACATATTTTTATTACTCTGACATTTTAGTCATTTTCCTGGATGTGTTTTAGATTTATTCTACATAGCAATTATTTACTCTGTATTTAATTTTAGTATTACGTCTTACAGGTTGAAGCATATAATTACAATTAGCACTTCATCATGTCAGTTAGCAAAACACATCTGAATATCCAGCATTAGCTGCATGCCAAAACAGCGGAAGCTGCAAGTGACAGGCTGCACTTGTCTGTAATTCCACAGCTGACATGTCTAGAGATAAGAGTAGTAAAAGTGAGTGTCAGCAGAACATGACAGGAACACCAAACTGCAACTTCTATACTATGGGGAATCTGGATACATATTACTGAAGAATATAACTTGATTCCCGCCACTGAAAAATGCCCTTGTGGCGAAACTTTGCTACTGTTTGTTGCTTTCACGCTGGCTGTGAAATAAAAGCTACATTTTAACAGGAATTCCTGGTGCCTCTGATCTAGGATTGCCACTTTAACAACCCTAAAATACAGCTATGGGTGAATTCACTCTAACATGGGTAAAAAGTGGGGGATTTGCCACTTAGGTATGAAAGCCTCAGACGGACAATGACTGTAAGGGTATGTTCACACGGCAGCGTCCGTAACGGCCGAAATTACGGGGCTGTTTCCAGGAGAAAACAGCCACGTCATTTCAGCCGTAACGGCATGTGCAGGCGCTTGAACGCCGCGTCCATTACAGACGTAACTGGAGCTGGTTTTCCATGGAGTCCATGGAAAACGGCTCCATTTACGTCTGAAGAAGTGACATGACACTACTTTGGCGTGGGCGTCTATTTACGCGCCGTCTTTTGACAGCGACGCGTAAATATACGCCTCGTGGGAACAGACAAACGTCAGCCCATTGCTTTCAATGGGCAGATGTTTGTCAACGCTTTCAAGCCGTAATTTCGGACGTAATTCCAGGTGAAAAACGCCCGAATTACGTCCGTAATTTGGCCGTGTGAACATACCCTAACTCAGACAGTATCGTTCTCCGACCTCCGCTCTTGATTCTCAGGGATGCACAGGCAGTGTTCACGGTAAGTGTCTCTGGCTCTTACCATTCTATAACTCACATCTGTAAGCTATCTGGCTGGGAGGGGATTCCCTCTGCTAAAGTCCATACCCCCAAGAGGGAAGTTTTTAGGTGAAGATGCAAAATCTCTTTAGACTTCACCCCCGGTTCAGCACTCAATCCAATAGGGACACAGTAGGTTCTCTCTCTGTCCTGATATTATATATTTGCTGATTATATAGTAATTGATAGTGAAAGGTGAAGCTTCCTTTTAAATTTCATATGATTAATCCCTTGGCGACATGTTACGTACATGTATGTGACAGTCGCTAAGGGAAAGTATGGAGCGGGCTCACTGGCTCAGCGCGCTTCATACTCAACGAGTGTCAGCTGTATGTTACAGCCAACACCTCACTGCAACGAGCAGATTCGGAGATAACTCCGATCTCGCCCCTGGTGGTTAACACTTTAGTGACCGCGGCATCTAAGCCATTATATTAAGCCAGCCAGATGCCGGGCTTAATAGGAACCGGTAAAAAACACAATATACTGCAATACATAAGTATTGCAGTATATTATGCAAGCGATCCAACAATGTTTTTTTAAAAAAAAAAAAAAGTTAAAAACCCGCCCTTTTCCCATTTTATCCCCTACAGTTATTTAAAAAAAACAAAAAAAACTTTAACCGGTTCAGGACCAGGCTGTTTTACATCTAAATGACCATAGCAAATGTCACAATTTTGCTATGCGCTTCTTTAGATGACTATAACTCTGCAGGTGAATAAAGTTCATATTTGAATTTTACACTCTTTTTAAGGTCTTATTTACACGAGTGTGTGCGTTTTGCGCACGCAAAAAAATGCGGCGTTTTGCGTGCGCAAAAGGCACTTAACAGCTGCGTGTGTCATCAGTGTATGATGCGCGGCTGCGTGATTTTCGCACAGCCGCCATCATTATGACACTCCGTTTGGATGTTTGTAAACAGAAAAGCACGTGGTGCTTTTCTGTTTACATTCAGAGTTTGACAGCTGTTGCGCGAATCACGCAGTTCGCACGGAAGTGCTTCTGTGCGGCATGCGTGGTTTCCACGCACCCATTGACTTCAATGGGTGCGTGATGCGTGAAAAATGGCGAAATATAGAACATGTCGTGAGTTTTACGCAGCGGACTCACGCTGCGCAAAACACACGGACTGTCTGCACTGCCCCATAAACTTGTATAGGTCCGTGCGACCCGCGTGAAAAGCACGCGCGTCGCACGGACGTATATCACGCTCGTGTAAACGAGGCCTAAAGGACAGATAGGGCTTTGTTTTAATGGCATTTTTCAGTATACATAATTTTTATTTTTTTCTCTAAAGTGGGCATAATTGGAAAAAAATGTAAGAATTTAGCAAATGCGTCAGTTTATGCTAGCATTTTTCACACATAGTATAGGCCACAGACAAAATGCATCTCCTTTCACATTCTTCCACTTCTCCCGTGCATGGGGATACCAAATATGTGTGCCTTATTCACTGTGCGGGCATGTGCCAGGGCTTGGCATAAAAGGAGGCTATTTGGCCTTTTCGGTCCAGGAATTCTGCACTTGATTTTATAGCCGCATACTGTTTTCTGGGGGGCCTAATGCTGCTGAAACATTAGAAACACCCCATAAATGACTTCATTCACACAAGTAGCCCCACAAGGTTTTCTTCAAGGGGTTTATCATATTTTTAGACAGTCCAGTTTTCTTCTGAAAGTTTCTTGAATAAGGTGGAACAAAATAAAATTTTCATTTTTTGGCAAATGCGTCAGTTTATGCTAGCATTTTCCACACACAGTATAGACCACGGCCAAAATTCATCTCCTTTCACATTCTGCCACTTCTCCTGTGCATGGGGATACCAAATATGTGGGCCTTATTATCACATAGAGATGTAGGAGGGCGGATGATAGAAGAAGCTTATTTCACAAATCACCTTTTTTCAAAGCTGGTTTTACAAATCTCAACAGAGTTTCTATAACACTTCCAAAATATCTGCTCTTGAAGCAGAAATCCCAAAATATTCATCTAGGGGTATAATGGGAATTTATTTTTTTTAGGCTTTTGCGCATGGTACCACATACCCCAGTCCTTGCAACATGCAAATGCCTAAACAGGGGCACACTGGAATAAAAATTATCACAGTACAGGTGGTACCCCTTGTGAAGCAGAGGCTGCATGATCTCCCACACTATCTTACTGCTGGTGGAAAGATCAGGGGGGCATCCAGGAACATTTATTGTGCGGGCCCGCCCTTCATAAATCCTGAAGGCGGTGGTATATCCTGACCCGCTTTCACACAATTTGTAAAGCTTAACGCCATATCTTGCCCTTTTGGAAGGTAGATATTGGCGAAAGCTAAGTCTTCCATGGAAGTTGAGGAGGGATTCGTCGACACTTACATTCTGCTCAGGGGTGTAAAGTTGCAGAAATAATTTATTGAGGGAATTTATTAGCGGTCTTATTTTGAACAACCGATCACAGTTTGCATCGTAACTTGGGGGGGCCTGTGCGTTGTCAGTGAAGTGGAGGAACCTCATTATTGTCTCATAATGAGACCTGGGCATTACTGCAGAATACACTGGGGTGGCTTGATGCGGATCTTGTTGACCAGTAAGACCTAATTGAGGGCTTTTTGACAATACCCATATTTAGGGTGAGCCCCAAATTTTTTTTTAATTCCTGCAAATTTGTGGGCGTCCAATCTCTGGCATGGATATAAATTAGTTTCGTGGACAATCATATTTAGGATGTTGTCAGTAATAAATAAATGGAAGTAATCCATTTGGACAAAATTAGTATTGTCCACGGTTATGCCAGGAGTGGCAGTAAATCCGTGGATTCTAGGCCCAAAAGATGGAGCAGGTGCCCATACGAGAGCCTGAACTGGAGGGACCAGGCTGTCCCGTGCTACATTGCTACTAGGCCCTGCGCTTCCATGTTCTGCAGTTTCAACTGCGTCAGGGACAACGTCCCCTGAAGATGAACCTTAAGTGACGCTATCATCGTCACTGCCTACAACAGGTTCCATCTCTGATGCGGTCTCAGACTCTGAACACAGCATGGCGTATGCCTCCTCTTCTGCGCTAAACAACTTTCTCGCCATAATGTCACTAACACTAACCAAACAAATAATTGTATTTTTTTTATGCACTACCGCTAACAAAAAATAAACCGCTATTGATATATATATATATATATATATATATATATATATATATATATATATATAATTATATATTCCCTACCTGCCATTCTAATATAATAAAAGATAGAAAGGTAGATAGATATAACAAAAGATAGATGGGTAGATTGTATACAGTGAAGGAAATAAGTATTTGATCCCTTGCTGATTTTGTAAGTTTGCCCACTGTCAAAGACATGAACAGTCTAGAATTTTTAGGCTAGGTTAATTTTACCAGTGAGAGATAGATTATATTTAAAAAAAAACAGAAAATCACATTGTCAAAATTATATATATTTATTTGCATTGTGCATAGAGAAATAAGTATTTGATCCCTTTGGCAAACAAGACTTAATACTTGGTGGCAAAACCCTTGTTGGCAAGCACAGCAGTCAGACGTTTTTTGTAGTTGATGATGAGGTTTGCACACATGTTAGATGGAATTTTGGCCCACTCCTCTTTGCAGATCATCTGTAAATCATTAAGATTTCGAGGCTGTCACTTGGCAACTCGGATCTTCAGCTCCCTCCATAAGTTTTTGATGGGATTAAGGTCTGGAGACTGGCTAGGCCACTCCATGACCTTAATGTGCTTCTTTTTGAGCCACTCCTTTGTAGCCTTGGCTGTATGTTTCGGGTCATTGTCGTGCTGGAAGACCCAGCCACGAGCCATTTTTAATGTCCTGGTGGAGGGATGGAGGTTGTCACTCAGGATTTGACGGTACATGGCTCCATCCATTCTCCCATTGATGCGGTGAAGTAGTCCTGTGCCCTTAGCAGAGAAACACCCCCAAAACATAATGTTTCCACCTCCATGCTTGACAGTGAGGACAGTGTTCTTTGGGTCATAGGCAGCATTTCTCTTCCTCCAAACACGGCGAGTTGAGTTAATGCCAAAGAGCTAAATTTTAGTCTCATCTGACCACAGCACCTTCTCCCAATCACTCTCAGAATCATCCAGATGTTCATTTGCAAACTTCAGATGGGCCTGTACATGTGCCTTCTTGAGCAGGGGGACCTTGCGGGCACTGCAGGATTTTAATCCATTACGGCGTAATGTGTTACCAATGGTTTTCTTGGTGACTGTGGTCCCAGCTGCCCCTTTAGATCATTAACAAGTTCCCCCCGTGTAGTTTTCGGCTGAGCTCTCACCTTCCTCAGGATCAAGGATACCCCACGAGGTGAGATTTTGCATGGAGCCCCAGATCGATGTCGATTGACAGTAATTTTGTATGTCTTCCATTTTCTTACTATTGCACCAACAGTTGTCTCCTTCTCACCCAGCGTCTTACTTATGTCCCTGACATCCTTAGAAAGCTCTTTGGTCTTGCCCATGTTGTAGAGGTTAGAGTCAGACTGATTAATTGAGTCTGTGGACAGGAGTCTTTTATACAGGTGACCATTTAAGACAGCTGTCTTTAATGCAGGCACCAAGTTGATTTGGAGCGTGTAACTGGTCTGGAGGAGGCTGAACTCTTAATGGTTGGTAGGGGATCAAAAACGTATTTCTCTGTGCACAATGCAAATAAATATATATAATTTTGACTATGTGATTTTCAGTTTTTTTTTAAATATATAATCTATCTCTCACTGGTAAAATTAACCTAGCCTAAAAATTCTAGACGGTTCATGTCTTTGACAGTGGGCAAACTTACAAAATCGGCAAAGGATCAAATACTTATTTCCTTCACTGTAGATAGATAGAAATCCAGTGGCGTAGCTATAGGGGTCGCAGCGGTCGCAGTTGCGACCGGGCCCCCAAGCCTGGGGGGGCCCACGGGTCCCCGTTGCCATGCAGCATGTTTCCTATTAATCTTCTGTGCCGTGAAGCCGGCACTTCCTGGTTACGGTCACATGGTACACTTAGTGTACCATGTGACCGTGTTGTCACGTGACAAGGCTTCCAGACAGAGCAGAGAGTCGGTGCGGAGGACTCCAGGTAAGCTGCAGTGTAATGTAATGTATTGTGTTGTAATGTAATGTATTGTAATGTATTGTGTTGTGATGCCTTGTAATGTATTGTGTTGTTTGCGGTGGAGAGGGGGGGGTGCGTTAAATCACAGCCCCCCATCCTCCACCGCAAACTGCACAATACAGTATAGTACACATGACTATGAGAGCGGGGCTGCGGCTGTGTAATACAGTCACTGCCCCGCTCCTGAGTCCTGACATGTGCGCACCGTCAGGATGATGTGATGCGGCCGGCGCTGCACTAATGATCTGCGGCACTGAAGACAGAACATGGCGGGCGCACTACAAAACACCCCCATGTTCTGCCTTCAGGGCCTGAACCGCCGCTCATTAGTGCAGCGCCGGCCGCATCTCCTCATGCTGACCGCGCGCACACTTCCTGTCAGGAGCGGGGCAATGGCGGTATTACACAGCCGCAGCCTCGCTCTATAACGGTGGAGATCAAAGAAACCTCTTATCTCCGCCGCTATTCTCCTGAATGCTGCAATCAAAGCGGACTGCAGCATTCAGGGGAAAATGAGAAGGGGGGATGCCCCTGGATCGCATCACAGGGAATTCCTGTGACGCGATTAAGGGACATAACATATATGGGCCGACAGCCCAGGGTCTATTGAAGGACCCCAGGGCTGTCCTACCATATTTCCTGTTGTTAGGGCATACTGAGTTATGTCCTAACAGCTGCCTGTGTACTATCAGTACACAGGCTAATGTACAGGTATATAGTTATAGGCCAGTACATTGAAGTTTAAAAATAAAGTAAAAACAAAGTAATGTTAAATAAAAAAAATACACATACACCTTTTTTACAATGAACATTAAAATAAGTCTCAATACATAAAACATGCACATAATCGGTATTGGCGCGGCCGTAATGACCTGCACAACTATTTTTTTTGCATCATTTATGATGTGTACTCTGTAAAAAAATAAAATAAAAATTGCTTTCTATCACTTAGGCCCCATTTACACAACCGTGCCCGCAATCACGGCCTGCGATTGCGGACACGGCCGGCCGCCGACTGCCACCCACATTTTCGGGCCGTGCTCCCATACAAAGTAAGGGAGCACGGCCCGCAAAATGCAAAAGGACGGACATGTGCCATAATTTTCGGAACATTTCTACGGCACGGACACCCATCCGTAGCGCTACGGAAATGTGTCCGCGCTCAATGAAAGTGAATGGGTCAATTTTTGCGGACCGCAATTGCAGTCCGCAAAAACGGAGGTTATTTACAGTCGTGTGCATGGGGCCTAATTGTGAGGCACAAGGTGCGATGATGAATTTAACCTCCATGTGCCTCACATTAATAGTAATTAACCCCATCATGTACCTTACATATTAACCCATTATGACTGAGAAACATGATGGGGTTAATTACTATTAATGTGAGGCACATTCAAAATTCATCATCACACCTCGTGCCTCACATTAGAAAACGAAAGAACTTTTTTTTTTTTATTACTGTTGGCAAAGTAAACAAAGTATCGGTATCGAAGTCCAAATTTTGGTATCGTGACATCCCTACACTGTGGATCGCGTCCCCCTGGGGGTTCGTGAGTCACTCACCGAGGTCCCGGTTCTAATCAATGCTGGAGCAAGGAGCTGACATCTCCTTGATCCAGCATTCCCTGTGCCCTGAGCGGCTCGACGCAGGCAGGCGGGATGTAGCGACATTATCACGCCTGCCTCGCTGAGTCACTCATAGTACACACCGGAGGAGGCGAAGCATCCTCCACTCGACGTGGGAACGGGGATAGGTAAGTAATTATGCACATATGGGGGCATTATACTGTATGGGGGGCTGATATTGTGGGGGGGCATTATACTGTATGGGGGGCTGATATGGGGAGCATTATACGGTATGGGGCTGTTATGGGGGGGCAGTATACGTTATGGGGCATTATACTGTGTGGGGTCAGCTATGGGAGCATTAACTGTGTTGGGGCATTATACTATGGGGGCATTATACTATGAGGGCTGTTGGGCAAGGCGTCTGGGCATAGGAGCGCGCAGGGGGTCTGATGATGATGGTGGTGCTGGGGAGGGGTAGGGGGGCCCAAGCTGAATTCTTGCAACCGGGCCCATGAGCCTTTAGCTACGCCCCTGTAGAAATCTATCTATAGAGAGAATGTATAGGTGTGTATCACTGTATTTTTTTTGTAACTGTAATCTTGGAATCACCTGACAGCAATTCTCTCGTCTCTTCTTCTCCTCACACTGAAACAATTTGTGAGGAGAAGAAAAGAGGCAGGAGATTTGCTGCCAGAAATGTGAAAATAAAAACAAATGTGATCGCTGTGATTTTCACAGCGATCACATGTTCAGGGAACCTCAGATTGGTCCTTGATACCCTGCCCAGTGCCCAGAGTTGTTAGTATAAACTATATTTTGCATTGAAATGCATGTGATCGCTGTGATTGGTTGTCACAGCGATCACATGTTCAGGGACCAAAATATTGGCCCCTGACACGCTGCCCTGTGCCCAGGACTGTTAGCAACAGCCAGGGCACAGGGCTGTGTTCACACTCTCTAAAGTGCCGCCGTAATTAGTCTATACTGCGGACTTCAGAGATCCCGACCGCTGGCCGTAAAAATACAGCCAGCAGTCGGGAACCTGTTAACATAACAACTATCGCCGCGTCCGTAAAAGTCTGAAGTATTCTAATATAATGTTATTTAACCCACACAGTGAACACTGTCAAAATCATAACAAAAACACTGCCAGAATTGCTGTCTTTTGGTCACCTTAGATTCCCAAAAAAAGTAATATAAAATGATCAAAAAGTCGCATGTACCAATAAAAACGACATCTCTTCCCTGCAAAAACAAGCCCTCACATCACTGAATCAACGAAAACATAAAAAAGGTATGTCTCCGAATATGGCAACAGAACGTTTTTTTTTTAATAAATAGTTTTTGGTACAATATAAAAAAATATATTAATTTGCTATTTCCGTAATTGTATTGACCCATAGAATAAAGTTAACGTGCCTTTTTTTATCGCACAGTGAATGCCGTTAAAACAGAAGCCAAAAAACGATGGCGGGATCACAGTTTTTTTTCCCATTTAACACCACAAATATGTTTTTGCTAGTTTCCCAGTACATTATATGGTACGTTGAATGGTGCCACTGTAAAATACAACTCGTCACACACAAAAAAAAGCCCTCATGCGGCTATATCAACAGAAAAATAAAGAAGCTATAGCTTTTTGAAGACAAAAAACAAAAAGAGGTTAACTAAAGTGGACCTCAGCAACCATCATCAGATGGTACATGGCACATAATCTGAGGAGATGATTTATTTCCCTGTGTGTCTCTATAAATTAAGCAAGGCCACTTTATTGAAGGTGTAAGGGAATTTCAGAAATACATGTAAATTCTTTATATATTTTGACAGCGTTGCCTGGGCACCTACTCACGCTAAGTGATGATTGGCTGATCAGCATAGATGCTATGACAACGGACGATGCTTTGGTTTCATTGGCTAGCGCTGCTGCCTCTGATAGACGCCTTCAAATTAGCCTTTAGATAGGGATTTATTCCCAATATGTGTCCAGCATTGCGGGATTGGTGAGTGGCTCCTGTTTCCTCCTTCCTATGAATATTCATGAGTTCTTTGACAATTGAAGATTTTTAAAGGTTTATATGATGTATTTTCACTGTACACTTTAATTGATATATGTATAATACATGTATATAACGTATGCACAATTTGATTGTATTTCAAATGCATTGCCTTGTATGTTTTTAATGTTTTTGATGTAATGATCACTAATGATGTAATCACAAGTGGAGAGTATAAAACCCTGATCAACACATATCACCATTGCTTGACAAAGGTCCTGCTGAGAGGACTGAAATGTAGCTATTTTTGTACATGGGTTAAATAAACCACTATCAATTTTTGAAATTACTCCTGGGGTGCTGCGTCTATGTCTTCGTTTGTATATCCAATAAAGGACCGTGTGGATGACGGCCGAGGACGCATAGCACCTTACTACTTTAATTCTTTGAACTGCTGCTTTTTTCTACCCTCTATATATATATATATATATATATATATATATATATATATATATATATATATATATATATATATATATATATATACACGTTTTATACAATGTTTATTCACCCCCACAGGCACGAAGCTCTGTGATCAGATCAGTTCATGCTTATCTGCAATGCAGACAAACCTATCAATTAAATTTTTACAGCAACGCAAATGACCTTCTGCAAGGATAAAATGTAGCATACAGTATCTGTGCAGCACTTATTAGACAAGGATGTATTTTATGGTACATTACACACAGCATTTGCAGCAGATTAACAAATGATTTCTAAGGTATTTTTAACTCAAACCTGCACCAATCCCAGACGATAAAGCTCTTTCAATACTCATTCACATGACTCTCATAGAAATACAATTGTGCCCATGTTTAATATTTTATATTCTGATAGTAACAACCAGGGCCGGCCTTAGGATAGATGGCGCCCTGTGCGAAATTATCTTTCGGCGCCCCACCCCTATCATTAAAAATAAATGCCCAGTAAAAAAATTATTATGCCCCTTTAGTGACCCCATACAGTATAATAATAATATTTTATAATATATTACAACCCCTTCAAGGACACAGTATTTTGTCCTTTAATTGTGCCCACAGTATTATGACACCTGTACTACCCCTACACAGTATAATGTCCGCTTAGTGGCCCCCACACAGTATAGCGCCCCCTGTAGATTTTGCCATACAGCCTCCCTGTAGACAGTGCCATAATCCCCCACCTCCTCCTTGTAGATCGTGCCATACAGCCGCCCCCCACCTCCCCCTTGTAGACAGCGCCCCCAAACAACAACAAAAATTGTACTCACCTAGGCCCCGTTCCCATGGCGAACTGAGCTGTTCCACGATGGGATCCTGTAGCCTGGTACAGAGTTTCCCAACCTTTTCGTACTCGAGGCAGCACTGGAAAAATAAAATTTCCTCAGGGCACCCCTACCAAAAATTGTTTTGAGACAGACAGAAAACAGCTTAATAAAAAAAAAGCACTACACTCATAGGGTATGTTTACACACGTTTTTTGTAAGGCAAAAAATATCTGCCTCAAAATTCCTTCAGGAATTGACAGAGCTGTTTGACCTTTTTTTGTGTTTTTTCTTAAGCCGTTGAAGCGAATGCAAAAGGCACAGGGAAAAAAAGGTATTTTCTGCCTCCTATTAATTTCAATTGGAGGTCAGAGGCGGAAACCACTTGAAGATCATCAGCCCCCCACTCACAGTAAAATAACCATCAGCCCGCCACTCACAGTAAAATGACCATCAGCCCCCCACACACAGACAAATGACCATCAGCTCACTACTCACAGATTCCCCCTGTAGGTAGCGCCACACAGCCCCTTGTAGGTAGCGCCACACAGACCCTTGTAGGTAGCGCCAGACAGCCCCCTTGTAGGTAGCACCACACAGCCCCCTTGTAGATAGCGCCACACAGCCCCCTTGTAGATAACGCCACACAGCCCCCTTGTAGGTAGCGCCACACAGCCCCCTTGTAGATAGCGCCACACAGCCCCGTTGTAGAGAGCGGCACACAGCCCCATGTAGAGAGCGCCACACAGCCCCCTGTAGGGAGCGCCACACAGCCCCCTGGTAGGACATATATGGACAGTGACATCAGGGGAAACTCCTGCAGCGGAATCCCCGTCCACAGCGTTGCAGATGCTATGACCGGGGATTCCACTCCAGGAGAAGCTCCTGTCGTCTGTGTCCATTTATGGACAGTGAAGTCATTGGCTTCTTCTGGAGTGGAATCCCCGGTGACAGAAAAACGCTGTGGCCGGGGATTCCGCTGCAGGAGTTTCCCCTGATGTCACTGTCCATATATGGACAGAGACATCAAGGAGTGCTCCAGGAGCGGAATCCCCAGCCACACGGGGTTCCGCTCCTTCAGGGAGCTACAGTGGCGCTAGTAGATAGCAGAGCAGGGAGATACCTCCCTGCTCTGCTATAGTGTCGTCGCTAACGCTGTAGCAGCCGCAGCGGCTGCTAGCGGTGCCACCGCCCTCATGCCCGGTGTCACAGCTAGCAGCCGCTGTGGCTGCTACAGCGTTAGCGACGGCACTAAGTGAGGAAGCGCCCGGGCGGAAAGGCGACTGCTAAGTTTCCGGGGCCGGGCGCTTATGAAACAAGCAGGGGAAGGGAGCCAGCGCAGCGCCCCTTTTCACCTGCTGGAGTGAGGCGCCCTGTGCGAAGGCACAGCTCGAACACCCCTAAGGCCGGCCCTGGTAACACCCATGAGGGTCTGGGTGTTAAATCTGGAATACGAACAGTTAAATACGGGAACAAACACAGTGATAGGTAATTGTTGAGTTTACAATACAGCACACTACCTAGGTTACTTTTACAATTATCTTACACTGTAGGATGATATTCTTATAGTTATAGATTTGGGAATCGCACAGTGACCAATAAAGGCTCATTCATGGGCCTAACAACCAGGGTAGCAGGCAAAGCAGATGATATGGGGCCCAGCAACATCTAAACTCTGAGGTAAGGTGCACTTAGTAATAATGAGATGATTGAAGGGAGGGAGGGAAAATGAGTGGAGATCACTGGGAGACCAGGGAAAGGATGAAAAGATACAGGGGCAGAGAGGAGACCAAAATAATCCTCAGCCTCTCATGTCCCGATGGAACGGGGCTCCATTCTGTTTTGCTTTGTTGCCCCATGATTACTTGTTACACCCCTGGTTCTGTTCACACTACTTTCTGTGAATTTCTTTCAGGAAAAATGGAAGAAAATAAATATGAGAAAAACTTGCTGTAATTGTACAAATATAGTGTAACGCATATGATTAATTCTACCATCTCTAATAAATTATCTGGAAGCGAATTTGATAAAGGGAAAAAAAGTGACACGCTTTATTAGCATTTTATTTTGTGGGCTGTCTTCTTGAAAGTTCTTTACCTGCCAGGTAATATTTTATGAATGTTTGTATAACTCACTGATAATCTAGAACATTTCATAATTTACAATCTGTCAGGTTCTATTAATGTAACCTATTTGTACATCCAGGAGGGAATCATATGACTATCAGTCAAAGAGGATTCGACGTGAAACCAAGTAAAGACTTGGTGCACTGACCTTTTATATACAAGATATATCCTATAAATAAGGTCAATTAACACAACATTATTATGAAAAGATACAAAATATATTTTATTAGTAAACATGTATAAGACAAAAAATATTTAAAAATGAAGCATACAATGCAACATCGTGGTGTCTCTACGGCGCAGGAGCAACAATATGGGTAAGTAACCCGTCTTACATCTACTAAACATATGGGTCTGGCTCTTTTTCCTCCTTCACACCATTGTCCTCTTGTTGAGGTTTTGCATTGCATCTGATTGGGGCATCATTCTTGCTGAGCCAGCCCCAAATTCATGCACAGGCACATCTGCCTACTACCCTTGTCGCATGTATCTGTTGTTACTCTGTCGTAGCTCATATTCATACACCTTTTGTATACCCATATGTTTCCTGCCCTGCTAGACACCACGATGTTGCATTGTATGCTTCAGGTTCTATTAATGTCTGAATAAATTTATTGTACTGTAAGGATTAATTAATTTAACATCAGTGTTAAATTAAAAAGTAAGTTACAGAAAGGCTTTATGTATTGCTTGCAGATTCTATAGCTTAAGTTCCTCTTACACGGCCCTGGAAAACAAGCGTGAAAACGCTGGGCCGTGAAAACAAGCGCCAATGAACTAGGCTGCTCGTTGATCGGCACTCGTCTGCTCCTTTTACAAGGAGCTATGATCAGTAATGTATGGGGACGAGCGATCATTACTACGATCATTCGTCCCCATACATTTTTATCATGTCGGCAGCACATCTCCCTGTTTAAACAGGGAGATGTGTTGCCGACAACGATAATATTTCTTGCTGCATCAACGATACAATCAGCCGATGAACGAGAGTTTACTCTTTCATTGGCTGATCGTTGCCCTGTTACACAGGGCAATGATCAGGAGTGAGCGTTCATATGAACGCATGTTTGCCCGATTATTGGCTCGTGTAAAAAGGTCAAAACTGAGCAATGGGGATCCGACTGTGTGGACTCCCACGATCCCTAGAAAAAAACAGCCAGATTTGCAATGTCTGCACAGTGCCAGGGTTGGTGTGTCACTGCGCAGGGCAAAAAATCCAATGTATGCTTTGCATGTGCTGTGGGCGCTTTGCTCTAATCATCAGTGGGAGCCTGATCAGTCCCCCACAATCGGTGGATGATGGCATAAATAACTTATATTCATGGGAAAATGTTATTTTAATTTTGGGTTACCCTTATCAATATGCTATATGTTATAGGTATTCTGCTGAATGACTGTCAAAGCAACAGAGTGATACAGGGTGTGTGTCGGGGGTTCTTTCTGTGTCAGACTTTGTCAAGGTGAGTTTGGTAGACTGTGGGCTGTGTTTAGTTAGACTAAAAATCTAGTTCTGCGTGCATGCCCACGTGGCTGGGTGGGGCATGAGGACCTCCCCTTTGGGTTTGGATTTGCATTTCATTGGCTGTGGTGAATTTGGCATTTGTGGTTCTATTTGTTTGTTTAAATAAAAAGGTTAATATACTGCCTTGGTCTTTTTTTTTTATCCACGGCAAAGTCTTTGATGTCTTTATTTCAATAAAAGGAGAGAAACGGGTCAGAAAAGGGGTTCTAGTTATGGGCAGAATGTAGCTATACCCGTTTCGCCAGTCACATGCTACAGTAGCTCTTCTGTGGGATCGGACCAGATGGGCTAGCCTTTGCTCTCCACATGCATCAATCAGCCTTGGGTGCCCATGACCCTGTTGCCTTTATCAAATAAGCTTCCAGATAGTTTATTAGAGATGGTAGAATCAATCGTAGACCTTACACGACTTTTGTGCAATTTGAGCAAGTTTGTCTCATATTTATTTTTTTGGTTGTCCTTCCTTGGACCACTTTTACTAGGTACTAACCACTGCATACTGGGAACACACCACAATATCTGCTGCATTGGAGATGCTCTGACCCAGTCGTCTAGCTATCACAGTTTGGTCCTTGTCAAAGTCTCTCAGATCCTTACACTTGCCTATTTTTCCTGCTTCCAACACATCAACTTCAAGAACTAACTTTTCACTTGATGCCTAATAAATCCTACTCCTTGACAGGTGCCATTATCACAAGAGAATCAATGTTATTCACTTCACTTGTCAGTGATTTTAATATTATGACTAGAGATGAGCGAACTTATGATAAGTTCGGTTCGGCTGGTTCGCCGAATTTCATGAAAAAGTTCGATTCGGACCGAACCTGTAATTCAAGAAAGCCCATAATAAATCATGTATGGAGCTCCCGTAATGACGGGTGGCTACATGTGTGCACCCGGCATTACGGCAGTGTTGCAGTGAATTCCGATGACAATATAGAGCAAACTGTAAAAAAATAAAAGAAAAAGACGTTCGTACTTACCGAGAACTTCCTGCTTCTTCCTCCAGTCCGGCCTCTCGACCGTTGCCTTGGTGACGCGTCCCTCTCGACATCCGGCCCGACATCCCTGGATGACGTTTCAGCCAATGTGACCGCTGCAGCCAATCACAGGCCAATCACATGCTGCAGCGGTCACATGGACTGTCACGTCATCCAGGGTTGTCGGGCTGGATGTCAAGAGAGGGACGCGTCACCGTTGCCTTGGTGACGCGTCCCTCTTTCGGCATCCAGCCCGACCTCCCTGGATGACGCGGCAGTCCATGTGGCCGCTGCAGCCTGGGATTGGCCTGTGATTGGCTGCAGCCTGTGATCGGCCTGTAATTGGCTGCAGTGGTCAGTTGGACTGAATTGTCATCCCGGGAGGACGGACTGGAGGAAGAGGCACGGAGTTATCGGTAAGTAGGAACTTCTATTTTTTTTTACACGTTGATGTATCTTGTGATCGGAAGTCACTGTCCAGGGTGCTGAAACAGTTACTGCCGATCGCTTAACTCTTTCAGCACCCTGGACAGTGACTATCTCCTGATGTCGCGTACCGGAAAATCAGTGACTCATAAGCCGGGTTCGGTCAAAACGTGTTCGGCCGAACCCGGTGAAGTTCGGATTCACTGCGAACCGAACTTTTCACGATGTTCGGACCGAAACCGGGTTCGGTTGTCCCGGTTCGCTCATCTCTAATTATGACTGATTGGTGTATATTAGGGAATTGTAAGTACAATTTCCAAACGTGAATTTACACTTTAATAAATGGCAGAGCTTTAAGTTATTGTCTATAATTGTAAACTGTTCTCCTATGGAGTATACAATAAGGCCCATTTCACAGTTCAAAGACACAAGGCCTTCTTAAAGCGAATGTGACATCATTCTATGCTGTCAATTGGTCCATAAATTGTTATGGTGTTCGTATCCTTTCTTTGAAATATAATAAAATCATGCTTTTTTATGGGAAAATGCTCGGAGATTTTCTTTATAGGTGATATATGTCCTATGTAAGAGCAGCATATTACAGCAAAAAAAATTTGTTATGTCATTTGGCTAAGAGGAGCACTGAAAGAATGCAGAATATAGTTATGAGTCTGCTATATTCATGAGGGGAGAACTCCCCGTGCAGTGGCTGACAGGCTGCTGTATATGCACGTATATATGGTATCACATATACACAAAACAAAGAAATTATTCCTCACTCTGGGATAGTCCGTGGAGACATGCAAATCAATCCTTTCTGTCCCTAGTGGCTAGCTATGCATCCAGATGCACAGTAACAGTGTAATAAGTACATAGATTACTTGAATACTCATGCATAATTGCCCACTAGGTGGCAGAAAGGAACAATTTGCATATCTCCAATCACTATTCCAGAATGAGGATTATTTTCCTTGTGTGGATATGTGATGAAGCTGAGCAGATAAATAGCTTCTGTTTAAGAAGACCTGGTGTCATGCCCATGGCCGCGGGCCGTCAGGCTCACTCACCTCCTGACGCCCACAGTCATGGAACTGTGAGCGCTGGTCCCCATCTCCTCCTCAGGAGACGCCAGCGCTCACTTCCGCTTCTCCCGGCCGGGTCTCTTAAAGGGCCAGCGCGCGCGCCTGAAATTAGTCAAAATTAGCCCATGAGCCCCTGGACTATAAGAGGGGCCCAGCCCCTTCCTACTTTACCTGAGCCTTGTTGTCATTACCCTAGTCTGTCTAAGAAAATGGTCTCCTAAGTGTTTTCCAGTTCCCAGTGTTTCCCGTTCCTGCTACCTGTAACCTGTATCCCGTGCTATCCTGGCCAAGTACCGTGTTGAGCTGAAGTTGAGCTGTGCTGTATACCACGCCTGTCCTGCTACACCACGCCTGGTGCCTGCCCGCTGCCTACTCCCAGCCGAGCCTGTCTTGCTACTGTCTGAGCTACCACAGGTACACTATGCAAACTATAGACTGTGACCTGTGTCCTGTTGGCCAGCTGCCATACCATCAAGGTGGTACGGTCCAGTGGGTCCACGTACCCAACGTGACACCTTGTTGTGTTCCAAATTGTTGAGTAAAAGGGCATTTGGTTCTTTTTAGCCCTCTTCACCCTAACCTTCAATGACAAATTGTTTAATTTATTTCAGTCCAATAAGCTGTTATATCTTATTTTCATAAGTAGAATAACATTGAATATTATCCTTCACTTTTATGCTTCATGTATTCCAGTATGAAAATATTCTCACAGTGAAGTGTAATAAATTTAGCAACAACCCAACGAAAATACAGGCAGCGATGGATTCTATATGATCAGCAGAACATTAATGAGATGTTATTCACAGTTTAAACAAACTTCCCCAAAGTTCTGCATCACTTCTGTTTTATTGGTTTTATGCCGATTTATAAGATAATGGAGCGATTGTCTTATGTTTAAATCAGCTAAAAATCTATTTCTGACTACATTCTACATCTAAGTCTTTGCCTTAGGCGGAATTCCTTACCAAAGCCGACTTAAAACCACCTGTCAAATTAAAACTCAAGCAAACATCTCTTTAGGACAAGATTTAATTTTTCATGTGTGCGCGGCTTGAGGTTCACACTGCATTAGGGTGAAGGTCCCTGGGAACCGTCCTCTTATTTTACTGGTGAATGCAATTTTATACCTTGCATTGTGAATGTGTACATGGCCCAAGGCAACAGTGATACACGTTCTGCTAATCTACACCCATGTTAATTCAACAGAACTATAGCATGTGAAATACATTAATAAAAGCAGAGGAACCGTTGGTCTTGGAATGTATACGAAACCTGATAAATTATTTGTAATATTTCCTATAAATATTATCACAAACTACTTAATTACACTTATGACAATTTTATTCGGGCTTTTTTTTTTACTCTCAACCTTTACCATTTTCCAGTCTTTCATCTCCTTGAAGCGATCCTTTCTTTTTTTGTTAATCTTAATGAAAGTTCAAGCCACATGCTGTGACGTTTCCTTCTCTTAGCTCCTCGGTGCTTCTTGATCTCTTTTTAATTTCCAGGACACAAACCGCATGCTATTCTTGGTGGAATGAAAGAAATCAGGACTGACCTTTCCATTACAATATAACTCTTAGTCCAACAAACTCCACTTTTAAAAATAAGTAAAAAAACAAAGGGAAATACTGGTTATTATTAGCAAGATTGTACGCAGATGTCTTCAAGTGAACCTCCATGTTTGGTGCTCATTCATGCCACTACACCCCCTTCATATGTTGTGGTGCCTGTGAGGAGAGAAGCCCTATTCAAGTTCACACAAGGAAGGGTGATGGGCCTAGTTAAGCTGGGGTCCCTCTCCATGTGCCTCATAGCAACTACATGGTCTGCCTCCTTGGTAAGTACTCCATTGGTCATTACTTAGTTAACAACTACATTATTATAAAAAAATTAGCATTATAGAAATTGGTTCCTATAAGCAAGTCTGCAGCTAAATGATATCTGATTATGAAACTATTTTTAGAAAATGTAACAAGCTTTCTGATTTCTTTGTGCTTTCCTTGTGTTGATTATTTTTGGCCCATCCTTTAGGATTGTATTCATTACTTGTTCATCAAATGTCTCTTATTAAATTTTTTTTCAATTGTTTCATTAAAAAGAGCATTTCCACCCAAAACATAAAGTTGGAAGTTAGAGCAGCAGCCAAATTTTAGTCATTTTATTTTATTTGCTTAAAGATATATTGGCATTTTTGTTGCGGCGGATATTTTTGCAAAAGTGACAACAGGAAGGGCAGCCATATTGGTTGTCACCTTTCAATAAGCTTCCCAGAAAGCGATGGTAAACTGTCATTCTTTCAGCATATACTATCAATAACAAAGTGACAGTATCTCGGAATAGCCGCACTTCATGTTGTTACTTTTGCAATACGGCCACCGCAACAAAACAGAAAAATGACAATAAATAAGTAAAAACATTATTACCAAATTTTCGCTTTCGCTTAAGCATCTAATTTACCATTTTATGGCTAATTTGACTTTTCGGTTAGAACTACTCTTTACATTTGTTCTACACTCCTGTCCTATTGACATTATTTGGCATAATATTTTTTTTTCCAGTTTTTTACGACTACGTCTGTTTATGATTTTAAAGGGGTTGTCCACTACTGAACACCGGATAGGTCACCAGTATATCATCGGTGTGGGTGCGACACCCGGCCCCCGCGCCGTTAAGTTGCTCCGGCTGCCTCCAGGCACGGGATGTTATGGCCCATTATTCGGTGTACAGAGCTGGAAGCAGTTGGCTCCGAACATAGCACAGCAGCCGTGTTGCCGAACTGCAGCTATGATCCTATTCACTTGAATAGGAACAGAGCTGCAGTACTGCAGCTCGGCCGCTATTCAGTGGCAGGAGCCAACTGCTTCCGGCATGTACAATCCGTGCTCGGAGGCAGCTGAAGAGGCTTAACGATGCAGGGTCCGGGTGTCGGACACCCACAGATCATGTACTGATGACCTATTAGGTGGATAGGTCATCAGTTGCCAGTTGTGGACAACCCCTTTAAGGCTTAGTCATGTGTTAGTCACCCAACTTCGGTTACTGCATGTAAGGTTGCATCCAAAGTTGTTCCGTGGAACAAGCTTAAAGGGGTTTTCCCACTAAGCACATTTATCACTTACAGTTGATAAATGTGTGATCGCTGGGGTCCCCCACGGATCACTAGGATTTTTTATAGAACAGCAGTCGCACATGTGCGCTGCTGCTCCATTCAAGATTGCTGGGAGGTACTGTATTCACTGATCATTAGGAAGAGGCAAAAGTACTCAACTGAGTGCTTTGCACCGTTGGTTCCCATCAGCATTTTCTGGCTATAGAAATTGTAGAGCGTTTTCATGACTAACCCCACTTCTGCTTGGAAAATTACTAAT
This sequence comes from Rhinoderma darwinii, assembly GCF_050947455.1. Taxonomy (NCBI): domain Eukaryota; kingdom Metazoa; phylum Chordata; class Amphibia; order Anura; family Rhinodermatidae; genus Rhinoderma; species Rhinoderma darwinii. The sequence continues at coordinate 66,200,111 of NC_134688.1, forward strand.
GGGGAACATTGCTTATAGGAGCACTTCAATCTCGCGTTCTAGTGATCCCTCTAGATCACAGCACCCAGAGCTGATCTGGCCATATAAAAAGGCTGTAGTTGTTAGGCAGTGTATCCTTAGCAACCAGTCTGTCTCAAATAACTCAACTAAAGCCGTTTCACTTGTAGCTGTATTAGCTCTGTTTTGACAGCAAAGAAGAAAAACAGCTTGGCAACAGTCACGCCGTGACATTCCCACGTCTCAGTCTGTGTTATTTATTGGATATTTTTAAAATAAATTTAGGTGAAGAAACTAACAATGGAATATCGAAATTGGCAGAGGGTGAATTTATTTTTAGAAACAACTCTAAAAAAAGATTTTAGCACTGCCTGGTACTTCATGCACGGAGTAATAGCTTAATAGAGATTTTTCCACCTAAATTTATTATTCTTTCATGTAACTCTGTTTGGAATCAGTCCAACGACAATTTAAACATGGTGTGTATTTTCCTTTAAGAATAGTTATTTCAGTTGTGTTTTGGAAACGTTAATTCTTTTGTATTTTATCTTTAGTACATAATTACTGAGATAAGGAAACCGAGTCCTGATACAAAAACATCTTCATCCACAATAAAAAACAAATGTTTTCTAAATGATCTCACAATGACAAAATTACCATTCTAATTGGCCATTATGTTTTTATGTATTTCCTTTCTTTGCTTTGGATCCGGAATGAGGAAGATTGTTTCAGCGGATAATTTCATTTATTTGTTTATTTTTACTTTGATTTTTATCTGATTTGGTGTTCTAATATGCCAAAATATTGTTTATATATAGAATACTGTTGTTGCATGTTTTCACTGTATTTTGCTTTCTTTACCATTCTTGTCAAGCAGATATGTCCTAGGCCGTAAGGCATCTGCATTTCTGTTAAAACTCAATAAAAAGAGTAGATGATGGGAAAACATTTTGTTATTCCCAACTCACACATTTATGGCACATCCACAGGACACCTCAGGGACCCACACCTATATGAAAAATAGGGGTCCCCGAACCCCTGTTCCGCCTGGTAAGGCAGCCACCGCATCCAGGCTGTTTTTGTAACTCCCATAGAACTCAATATAGAGCCATGCCATGTGAGACCCATATCTGTCACAATGTGTGAGTTGGGACGCAGCTATTTTGGGCCTTAAGGATACATACATTTTTTTAATTTTTTCATCACTGCGTTCCAAGAGCCATTGATTTTTCCGTCAAAGCTGTATGAGGGCTTGTTTTTTTGCAGGGCAAGTTGCATTTTTGAATGGGACCATTTTGGGTTACATTGGACATTGATTAACTTTAATTCATTTTTTCAGGAGGGGGAATGAAAAAAAACACTGCAATTCTGCTATTGTTCTTTTTTATTTTTTTTACGGTGTATATTAATTAAATAGTAGGGGGTCACTAAAATTGTAGTCAATCTAGTACTCATAATTTGTAATATTATATTTTCCAAGAAAGGCATCACAACCTCCTGTGACAGAGAGTTCCATAGTCTCACTGCTCTTACAGTAAAGTATCCCGGTCTGTGATGGTGGTGAAATCTATTCTCCTCTAGACGTAGAGGATGCCCTATTGTCCTTGTTACAGGCCTAGGTGTAAAAAGATCATTAGAAAGATCTCTGTTCTGTCCAATTATATATTTGTACATTGTAATTAGATCTCTCCTAAGCCATCTTTTTCCTAAACTGAATAGCCCCAAGTTATTTAACATTATTTAAAGAGAACCCGCCACCTCTCCTGACATGTAAATTTTAGTAATTACTTGTATTCCTAACAAAAAAACAATTCTGGATCACATTTTCTTAGAGCTCTGTGTTGTGCCATTTGTCTGGTATTTCTCCCAAAAATGTATGAATAAATTGACAACTGGGTGTTACCAAGTTCCCTTTGTCTCTTTGTCAGAGGGACATTACCCTACCCAGTCACACTTTGTCAGCCTTGATTGGAAATTGACAATCAATGTAAGAACATTCCCCCAACTGGTAACACCCAATTGTCAATTTATTCATACATTTCTAGTAGGAAAAACAGAGAAGCGGCACAACGTAGAGTTCTAAGAAAAGATGCTCCAGAATTGTTATTTCATAAAAGAATATAATAGTTTACTCAAACAAAAGAGGTGACATGTCCTACTAAAGGCCATGGACATCTTTGCATTTAAATTCTTTTTTTTTGTTCATTTGCTTTATAAATGCAAAATGAAATAACTTTCTAAATAGCTTTTATTAAAAAATGTCCTACCATTTTGCTGCCATAGAATCTATGTAAGTACTGTAGATAACTGGCTGTGCTGCTGTTTTTAGGCTGGGTTCTCACATCGCGATTTAAGTGCCTTTTTGTGACGCAAAACTGCGCAATTTTGCCACAGGTTGCAGCAACTGCGACGTGAGAACCCAGCCTAACTCAAATCTGTCAGTCCATTTATCCTGAGGGGCTGACACAATCTTCTCTTCCCATCTCTTCTCTCAGTGTTAGAGATAGCAGCAGGGAGGGGGAGGAGGTTGTACATGGCAGATCAGAGTGTGGAGAGGGGAGGGAAGCTTCCAAGTGTCCAAGGAGGGCAGGTCACATAGGCTGTTAGTATCAAAGTGTAGATAGGGAAGAGAGCAGAGGGGAAATCACACAGGATAGTGAAGGCAGCAGCATCCTGGAAACACAGATCTCACATATGTATTAGGGTAGCAGATATTGTTGCAGACATTTTCTGTAACTGAAAATAAGTTTCATTCATCTGAATTGTTTCTGCAGCAAATGCATGGATTTTTGCAATTTCCATTCAGATGAATTTCAGTCGCAGAAATTTCTGCAACAATATCTGCCATGTGTGACTGCACCTTTACTGGTACAGATTTCCTCCATTACAAATTTATGCTGAGAACTTACAACTCTGCCCTTCACCGAGCCAGACAAGTCTGTTTCACCTCTCTCATCTCCACACTATCTAATAATCCAAAACGCCTCTTTGATAATTTTCACTCTCTCCTTAGTCCTAAAGTGCAGACGCCAATCACAGATCTCAGTGCTGAAGACCTGGCCACTTATTTTAAAGTTAAAATTGACAACATCCGCCATGATATTATCTCCCAGTCCCCTAGTAACATCGTTCCCCTTCCCTCCCGCACTCCCTCTTCTTCACTCCCAGCATTTAACCCAATAACAGAAGAAGAAGTCTCCAGGCTCCTCTCTTCTTCTCGTCCTACTACCTGTCCTAGTGATCCTATCCCCTCACACCTCCTCCAGTCCCTCTACCCAGCTGTCACTGGTCACCTGACTAAAATATTTAACCTCTCTCTTTCCTCTGGTATCTTTCCCTCCTCTTTTAAACATGCCATTATAAACCCATTACTGAAAAAAACAACTCTTGACCCATGCAGCGCTGCTAACTACCGACCAGTCTCTAATCTGCCCTTCATCTCCAAACTCCTGGAACGCTTGGTCTACTCTCGCCTTATTCGCTTCTCTCTGCTAACTCCATTCTAGACCCCTTACAATCTGGTTTCCGCACTCTACACTCCAAAGAAACTGCCCTTACTAAATTCTCAAATGATCTCTTGATGGCTAAATCTAATGGCAAATCCTCTCTCCTGATTATTTTGGATCTCTCTGCAGCCTTTGACACTGTAGACCACAAACTCCTACTTAACATGCTCCACTCTATTGGCCTCAAGGACGCGGCTCTCTCTTGGTTTTCCTCCTATCTCTCTAACCGCTCGTTCAGTGTGTCATTTGCTGGTTCCACTTCTTCTGCTCTTCCCCTTGCTATCGGGGTTCCTCAGGGATCAGTCTTAGGTCCGCTTCTCTTTTCTCTCTACACAGCTCCTATTGGACAAACCATCAGCAGATTTGGCTTCCAGTACCATCTCTACGCTGATGACACCCAATTATATATGCCTCTTCTCGTGACATCACCCCTGCTCTAATACAAAACACCAGTGATTGTCTGTTCGCTGTCTCTAACATCATGTCCTCTCTCTATCTGAAACTGAATCTTTCTAAAACTGAGCTCCTTGTGTTCCAACCATCTACTAACCTCCCTAAACCTGTCTCCATCTCTGTGTGTGGCACTATCATAACTCCTAAGCAGCACGCCTGCTGTCTCGGGGTTATTTTTGACTCAGATCTTTCCTTTACTCCTTAAATTCAATCACTTTCACGCTCCTGTCATTTTCACCTCAAAAACATCTCCAGAATCCGCTCTTTTCTTACGGAGGAAACCGCCAAAACTCTCATTGTTGCTCTGATTCACTCTCGTCTTGACTACTGTAACTTATTACTAGTCGGTCTTCCCCTCACCAAACTCTCCCCTCTCCAATCTATCCTCAATGCAGCAGCCAGGCTCATATTTATGACCAACCGCTACACCAACGCCTCTACCCTCTGCCAGTCACTGCACTGGTTGCCCATCCCCTTCAGAATAAAATTCAAACTTATTACTCTCACCCACAAAGCTCTCCACAGTGCTGCACCTCCTTACATCTCCTCCCTCATCTCTGTCTACCACCCTACTCGGGCTCTACGTTCTACCAACGACCTTACATTAAAATCCTCCATAATCCGAACCTCCCTCTCCCGTCCAGGATTTTTCTCGCGCTGCACCAGTCCTCTGGAATGTGCTACCCCAGACAATCAGATTAATTCCCAATTTCCACAGTTTTAAACGTGCCCTGAAAGCACATCTATTTAGACAGGCCTATAACATTCCATAATCTGACTCCTTTCCATGGCCCTCCTTTTAGATTAGTCATCAGAATAAGGTTCCATAACACTCCTTCTCTTCATGTCCGTCATTCACGGATACCGGCTCATGCAGCTTTATGTTACCACCCCATGTATATAAAAATGGCTGGACTATTGTACAGAACAAACACTGTTACACTTTGTGTCCCTTATTTCCTCATAGATTGTAAGCTCTTGCGAGCAGGGTCCTCACTTCTCAGGTTTGAATTGTAAATTAACTTTGTCACTATGTAATGTCTGATATTGTTTGTTTCATGTTCCCTCTAAATTGTAAAGTGCTGCGTAATATGTTGGCGCTATATAAATAAAGATTATTATTATTATTATTATTATTACTGGTAGGGAAATGGCCACAGGAGAAAAGTCTGAAACCTGAGCAACTTGTAAACTGCATAACAGGGGGTCTGAAAATAAGTAAAGATTGCAGCGTGCAATTTTTGAATTCCAGGTCACCACAGAGTTTTATTTTTTAGTGGCAAAACTTTGGGGTACATATAACTTCTTAATTCAATTTTATTACATTGTCCTTGGGGTGAATGAAAAAAACCCAGAAACTTTCTCCATTATTTTTTAAGATTTAAAAATTGCAGTGTAAAAAATGTGTTGCCTTTTATTTTATATTCTATGGGTTGGTACGATTACGTGGATACCAAATATGTATAGATTTTGTTAATGTTTTACTGCTTTTACACAATAAAAACAATTTTAAAAAATAATTAGTTTTTTGTGTCTCTACCATAACTTAGCTGTATCTAGGCTCTTTTATTGCATGACCAGATGTTGTTTTCGTTGGTACTATTTTGGGTTATATGGGACTTATGAATTAACTTTTAGTATATTTTTTTAGAGGGGAAAGGAATTATTTTTTTCTATGGCATTAATCATGTGGTTTAAGTAACGTGTTGACTTTATTGTTCTTTTGTTTTTTATAAATTTAATTTCACTTTATGTAGTAATTCTTTTAGTCCCACTGGAGAAATAAACAATGCAATCGTTTAATTGCTGATATAATGATATAATACTATAAGGCCTAATAGGCATACAGACATGGCAGACCTGGGGGCCTTTGTTAGACACCTCCCTCAGTCAAACCACTTAGATGCCGCAATCGCTATTGAATGTAGCATCTATGGGGTTAAACGGCTGGGTTAAGAGTTATCTCTGATCGCGGTTGGTGCAATCACAGCCTGGCTCCTGCGGTGATCACGAGGGCACAGCTTCTGTGCCCACACGTTAAAAATGTCGTACAGTACATATACAGCATTCTGCGGCAACTAGCCCCCACAGATGACATCCATGTACATCATTTTGCGTTAAGGGGTTAAAAAACACTATTCACATGTGTTGTACTGTTAATTGTCACACTAAGTCTGCAACAAATCTGCCACATCTGAACGCACTCATTATCATACAGTGCCTGTCTTCTCATACAGCGCGTATCTTTGAATAAATGTCTGTTCAGATCTTCTTTATTAGTCAAGATTTTATCTCTCTGGGGGCTATGTTCATACTTGTGTTACAGTGTCGGATCTATTGTATGACAGATATCAAGGCGTCTGTCGGACCCTATTGACTTATAATGGGGTCCTTTGAGTTTCCTTGTGGCGCTCGTTATTTTGACGGGAAAAATTTTGCTGCATTCAACGCTATACTTCAAGCCAAATCTGACCAAATCTGTGACAGAGCCTCAGACGCACGTGTCAGTTTTTCTTTGAATTTATTTTGTTTCCAATATGCAAGAAAAAGAAACAAAAATACAAATGATAATAAAAATATAAATGGCATTCTGAAAATATAGTCATATGAAAACCAGTAGATTATAGTTTAAAGTTTGAAAACCAGATTTTCCTCCATAAAGTAATTCCAAAAACAGTACAATTCATAATGAAAATAGAGAGACCCTAGGGTCACAGTCAAACTCTGGAACACTTTCTCAGGGCTTCTACACTAAGATTTACACAGGAAAAGTTGTATCACTGATACATCCGACAAAACAGTCTGAAAGAAATGAAGAGCCATATCACTGCCAAGAGTGACGGGGATAAACTATTTCTGATACAACCCAGACAAAGATCTATAGACTTATGCGCTTCAAAAGAACTCCTGTAATGGGTATTGTTTTTTATGTGCTATTTATATTCATCAAAAAGAAACAAATTTAAAAAACTTTACAGAATTCCCAATGAGTGAGTACTGCCATAGCTTTGCGATATAAGTGACTAATAACAAGTCTTTTAGAGTGATTTGTCATTAACCCTATAAAATGAATGTATTTTTCTTACAAAGTGAACTTTAACTTTTCATATCATACATTGAAGAAATACTAACTAAACAGAGGTGATGCCTTTAAAGTATTTTTATTATTATTATTATTATTATTAGCATTATTATTACTTTTATTTTGTTATGTTATTATGGGATTTCATCAGAGAGCATAGTTGATTGATTGTTGGTCACAGCTACTATACATTATTACAAGCATAAAAGTTTTTAATATAAAAAAAAATATATCTGTTTTTTATTTTTCATTTTACTCAGTTGTTTTTTATTACTTTGTGTTCGGGAAGATTACTATAATAATATGTGATATGTTTTTACATTACTGTCATTCACTTCTCTCCATATAGACATTATAAAGTTGTGCTCTTCACACATCATCAAGCAAGATGTTCGGAAATGGACACCAGTGGGATTCCACCGATGAAGTGTGAATAATTGAAATAGACAGATTCAACTCCACTTGAGAAATAAGTACTTCCTGACCCACATGTCGGATAAATCTCTAAACATAACAAACAACCAATGAGAGAAAATGGTTACGTTGAGAGGGTGACCTATAGTCTTGAGTTTATTTTCTAAAATACATACTGTACATGCATATCTCTATCTATCTGTTTGCTATTTAGGCCTTGTTCACATCTGTGTTAAGGGCCTCTGTCGCATATCCATCTGAAAATACCAGAAAGAATAGCGGAGCATTCTACGCTATTGTTTCCGATAAAATGACAGACACCCCGACAGAACCCATTAAGGTCAAGGCCACCAGTGGTGTCTGTCATGCAACGGAACCGGCACTTCCGGTATTTCTATTGTACTGCTCATCTGACGGAGCAGAACAACGGAAATCCAAATGCAAGTGTTGACCAAACCTTAGCCTGTTTAGTTACCATAATAAGCTACTACTGAAGGGCACATTCAACCTACATGCACATCATAATGGATCTCCCTCATGACAAGTTCACTTTAATCAAGCTCTAAATTAAATGTCCGCCTTTTAACACCATGTTATTTTTAGGTCCAACATTTTGCGCACAATAATTTCTTAACAAATATATCTTTATAGTGGTCGGTTCTATATTTAACATTCCCATAGACATAGAGTTAACCGACTCTGGCTAACTGTAGCTGCCACTCGGGGGAGCTTTGGAACTTATAGCATACTGTTTTATTATTGAGATCAATGTATAAATAGTATACAGTAAGTGCCTAAGCTCCTCCATAGGGGAGGCATCTGGCAGACAGAATATTATCATTTAACTAACCGTTATAAATAGATATTAAGAAATGAATCAGTATAGAACCTACAGTATTTAGATTTTAAAAAAACAAAAACGAATGGTGTTCAAAGATGGATATACAGTCTATAAACATTTTTACATTTTAACTGAGCTGGATTTAATGTAAACCAAGCCAAAGAAAACCCAACTATAGCCACAATATTGTTATCTAGTTTAACCACATTTGCCTACTCTATTTGCTTTTCCAATTAATTTCCTCCAAATTATATTCCACATATTAAGTAATTTTCTTATAAAAAGTAATTACTGCAATAAAGAAGACTAAGGCCTTGTTCACACACTGCACTTTTTGAGCCATTTTGATTCTCCGAAAAAGAGAAGATACATTTCACCTCTTTAGGATACACTCCTGGTTTTGGCATCAAAAACGGCACCAAACTACATTAATCTGGCCTAAATAGTTTCTTTAAGTCTTTGCTAGCTTCTAACATGTAAAGTCAGTCGAGGCGCATCACCAGAGATGTGAGAGCACCATTAAATGAAGGGGCTGAAGTCAGTGGCATACATTGAAGACAAGGGGCCTTGTTTTCCCATTCACACCCTTTCCATGACCCGTGGGCCAATTCTTGACATACCTGCTTTCAAGAGGAGAGTCCTGCCAAGGTTTTCGCCAACCAGTAACAAAGGAGAAAGGATCAACAAGGGTTGCGCCCTTTCTTTCCAAGTGCCCGACAGCAGCTGCATGGCCGCCTTTAGCTGCAGCATTTTGCAATGTGTCTAAATCACAACTGCGCTGCTTGGAGATATGTGTATCTCATAGTTTCTAACATATTGCCACTTCAAAAACATTATTGATATAGAAATAAGTTTTTGGAAACCTGTCATCAAACATCTCATTACTATGCCGTTATGGTAATTACGAGGCAAAGTTGTCTGAGCTTCTCTCCAATATTCACGACCCGCTAACTTTATGACCCTTTATATTTTGCATCTTGTCACTAACAATTCTAAAACATAATCTATAAGAGTGACCAAATGTTGAAAAACCACACAAACGAAAGACAACCCACCAAGGTCAAAAATGCATTTAAATTCGCACGCCAGATCTTTCAGCATCAACATAGTGGTTAATATATGTGTTGTAACACATTGGGAACCGTGTATCCAAGTGACGTGACTCACCAGTTCTCCATTTCCTGTCGGTACTTCCGTTGGCTCTCTATCCTTCTTTTTTCAGACCTCTAGTGATGTTGGTGCGGGAATTGTCTGGTAAACTAAGCGTATTCCCTCACTGTGTTTTAGGTCGAGGTTTCATTAAATATTTACAGCAGCAAAGTAATTGTTACCATATGTTGCTGTAAAACTGACCTCGCATAGACACTGTATTTCTTGTGCTGAAATATATTTGTGTAACAACGTGCGTAGTTACATTGCTAAAAGAAAGAAGAAAATGTTTTCTATAAACAGCAGCCGGATGACGTCTTCCTTCTTCACACTCGCGTTACCTTTTTAATATTTGGGGAAATCTCAGCTGTTTTTGCTGGGTTCACAGCCGGAGCCTGGGTGCATTTAATTATATTGAAAGTAAATAATGTAGAATACATGTGAGAGGACATTAGCATTTTCTCATCTGCATCCTGGATTAATATAGTATTAAATGGTTCTGCTCTTAGAGGAGCCCCAATGCTCCTTCAAAGAACTAAAATCCTTGCATGTGAAGAATTGTCATTATTAGCTCAAATCTTTAAGTGCATCCATAAAGTCTCTCTCTCTCTCTCTCTCTCTCTCTCTCTCTCCCTCTCATCTCTAATTCGCTCTCTCATCTCATCTCTCTCTCTCATCTCTCTCGTCTCTCCCCTCATGCACATGGCCATATTACAGATCCCTGATTCTACTCACTGCCAGCCAGTCTGTCCATCCATCACTCCTAGGACAATATCACATGGGGACCATTCAGTTTCAATCATGTGAGTCCGTAATGAATAATTTTTCAGCCACATTGAATTATAAGTAGTGTCCCTAGCAATAGTGTCAGGTAAATGTGTTTTTCTGTTTCACTAATAGTCGGATTACTTGGTCAAGTCTATTTTTTTTCTGTGCCTGCAGCTACATCAGAAAATTCTCACTTTCCTGCTTGCTCACTCTGGCCAGTAGGATGCACAAATTTATCTTAATGTATCTAAAGATAATTTGGGATATTTCTCAAAACTAACTAGTGGAAAATAGAGCATTTCGCCACAGCAACCAATCAGGTAAGGGCCTGTTCACATCAGTGTTGCCTTTATGTTGAGGGGTTCCGTCGGGGGTTTCCGCTGTGTTAACCCCTCAACGGAAAGGCAAACGGAAACCTTAGCTTCCGTTTGCATCACCATTGATCTCAATGGTGACGGCAACTTTGCTAAAGGTTTCCGTTTGTCACCGTTGTGACAGGGTTCAGTCGACTGCCCTATTGATTCCATCAAAAACAACGGAACCCTGTCACAACGGTGACAAACGGAAACTGTTAGCAACATTTCAGTTACCATTGAGATCAATGGTGATGCAAACAGAAGCTAAGGTTTCCATTTGCCTTTCCGTTGAGGGGTTAACTCGACGGAAAACACAGACGGAACCCCTCAACGTAAAGGCAACGCTGATGTGAACTTTAATTTTTTTAAAAGACCTCTAAGAAATAAAAACTAGAATAGTTGCTATTGGCAACTGCTATATCTTTTCCTTGACATTAGTAAACCAATGTGTTTTCCATCTTAGAAGAGTTTCATCAGTGCAAAAGTGGTACACCAGATGCGGCAGCGATTAAATCGTGTTGAAAAGATGAGACCACAAAAACAATACTTCTACTATAATAATAATATTTTACCTGCTCTTCTGAACTTTCATGTGAGATGCATAAGGGATTAGAACTTGCACTGATGGCTCCTTCAATGTCTACAGTCAACTTCTCTAGCTTTATCACGAGGCAGGGATTTATTTTTGTTTTGTAGTCTCATCCTTCCGCAACAAATCTGTTGTGTGTAAATATACCTTTACGCCCTACCTTATTACATCCTCTTACTACAGTCTACAGGACTTCTTCCGTGCTGCACCCATTCTGTGGAACTCCCTGCCTTAGGGCACGTTCAGACGTGGCAGAATTTTTCCGCTGCAAATGTTGGTTCAGATTTGGGGCAATTACGCAATGAATCTGCACCAACATTTGCATATTTGACAGGTAATTCAGACGTTGCAGATATCACAGCGGACTTGCCACAGATTTCAGCTTTTGCATTGCAAAGGCTGAAATCTGCAGTGAAATTCCACTTCTTCTCCGCAATGGAATGAGCATGCTGCGGAGGGAAAATTCTGCACCGCAGTCTAATGTCCGCATAGTTATTTTCTGCAACGTCTGAACTAACTTTCCTCAAAATGTATAGAAAGACATTAAAAAAAATGGCTGCTGCAGAATTCCACTGCGGACTGACCGCAGCGGAATTCAACAGCAATTCCGCCCTGTGTGAATGTGCCCTTAGAGTTGGATTGAGAATTGGCTCAAGGACCGTATCCAGAGAGTTGTGGTAAATGATTCCTACTCTGAATGGTACCCGGTTATAAGTGGTGTACCCCAGGGTTCAGTGCTGGGACCACTATTATTCAACTTATTTATTAATGATATAGAGGATGGGATTAATAGCAGTATTTCTATTTTTGCAGATGACACCAAGCTATGTAATATAGTTCAGACTATGGAAGATGTTCATGAATTGCAAGCAGATTTAAACAAACTAAGGCTATGTTCACACGGGGTATTTTGCCGAGTTTTTTGACGCAAAAAACGCGTCGCAAAACTCGGCAAAAACGGCCTGAGAACGCCTCCCATTGATTTCAATGGGAGGCGTCGGCGTCTTTTTCCCGCGAGCAGTAAAACTGCCTCGCGGGAAAAAGAAGCGACATGCCCTATCTTCGGGCGCTTCCGCCTCTGACCTCCCATTGACTTCAATGGGAGGCAGGAGAAAGCATATTTCTCGCTGTTTTATGCCCGCGGCGCTCAATGGCCGCGGGCGAAAAACGGCGCGATAATCGCGGCGAAAATCGGCGTGCAGGGAGAGGAATATCTGCCTCAAAGTTCCAAACGGAATTTTGAGGCAGATATTCCTCCCCCAAAATACTCCGTGTGGACATAGCCTAAGTGTTTGGGCATCCAGTTGGCAAATAAAGTTTAATGTAGATAAATGTAAAGTTATGCACCTGGGTAGCAACAACCTGCATGCATCATATGTCCTAGGGGGAGCTACACTGGGGGAGTCACTTGTTGAGAAGGATCTGGGTGTACTTGTAAATCATAAATTAAATAACAGCATGCAGTGTCAATCAGCTGCTTCAAAGGCCAGCAGGATATTGTCGTGTATTAAAAAAGGCATGGACTCGCGGGACAGGGATGTAATATTACCACTTTACAAAGCATTAATGAGGCCTCATCTAGAATATGCAGTCCAGTTCTGGGTTCCAGTTCATAGAAAGGAGGCCCTGGAGTTACAAAAAATACAAAGAAGAGCAACGAAGCTAATAAGGGGCATGGGGAATCTACGTTATGAGGAAAGATTAAAAGAATGAAACCTATTTAGCCTTGAAAAAAGACGACTAAGGGGGGACATGATTAACCTCTTCCCGCGCTGCGCCGCAATAGTACGTCCTGCAGAGGGGTTAGTTCCCGCATCAGGACGTACTATTGCGGAGTAGTTCCCGGCGCACACTGTCCTAACGGACAGTGTCCGGGAACCGGGAGGTCAGATGTCCCTGACAGCTGACACTCCAGCCTTGCCGGTCAGCGGACCATCGCCGCTGATTTCGGCAATTAACCCCATAAATGCGGCGACGGATTGCCGTCGCCGCATTTAAGTGGTTTGAAGCACATCGGCAGCCCCCACAAAGTGATCGTGGGGGCTACCGATGCTTGTCACGGGAATCGGAGGTCAGATAATGACCTCCGGGTTGCCATGTACGGAAGCTTCGGAGGAGCAGCCTCCAGCCGCTTCTCCGAGACTTCCTGTCAGTGTGACTGTCACGTCACAATGACAGTTAGAGTACATTACACTACGTGTGTAGTGTAATGTACTCTAGCAGCAATCAAAGCTGCAAGTCTAAGTGTCCCCTAGTGGGACAAGTGAAAAAAGTAAAAAAAAGAATAAAAATGTTTTCAAAAAAAAGTGTAAAAATAAAAGTTATAAGTTATATAAAAAAAAACAACTTTTTTTCCTATAATAAGTCTTTCATTATAGGAAAAAAATGAACACGTTAAAAAAAGTACACATATCTGGTATCACCGCGTTCGTAACGACCCCAGCTATAAAACTATAATGTTATTTTTCCCGCACGATGAGCACCGTGAAAAAAATCAATAAAAAACTACACCAGAATCGCTATTTTTTGGTCACCACCCCTCCCAAAATAGAGAATAAAAAGTGATCAAAAAGTCGCATGAACCCGAAAATAATACCAATAAAAACTACAACCCGTCCCGCAAAAAACAAGCCCTTACACCGCTTTTTTGACTGAAAAATAAAAAAGTTACGGCTCTCAGAATATGGTGACAGAAAATAAATTATTTTATAAAAAAGTTATTTTATTGCGCAAACGCTGCAAAACATAAAAAAAACCCTATATACATATGGTATCGCCGTAATTGTACCGACCCGCAGAATAAAATATAATGGTCATTTATAGTGCACGGTGAACGCCGCAAAAAATAAACGAAAAAACATTGTCAGAATTGCTTGTTTTTGGTCACCCGGCTTGCAAAAAAATGTAATAAAAAGTGATCAAAAAAATCACATGTACCCCAAAATGGTACCAATGAAAAGTACAGATTGTCCCGCAACAAATAAGCCCTCACGCAGCTCCGGTGGTGAAAAAATAAGGACGTTCTGACTCCCAGGAATATGGCGATGCAAAATGTGCAGAGCGTTCTAAAAGCGGATAACATCCGACACCATTTATCAGTGCGACGCCGGCCACACATCTATGAATTATTATTTATTTACCGCATTTTTATACCCTCTTATTATGCCCTGATGTTCTCCGCACAGATTACATATACCCCCAAATTATAAACTGAAATACCAGCGAAACCCCAAACAGAAAAACTACCAAGCAAAATCTGCGCTCCAAAGGCAAAATGGCGTCCCTCCCTTCTGAGCCTTGCAGCGTCCCCAAACAGCAGTTTGCGCCCACATATATGGCATCACCATACCCGGGAGAACCCGCTTAACGCTTTATGAGGTATTTGTCTTCAGTGGCACAAACTGGGCACAACATATTATGCACTAAGATGGCACATCAGTGCAAAATTGTAATATTCACACCATCCGCTGTGCATTAACCCCTTTGAGCACTATGACTTAATAGCACGTCATGGTGCGGGGGTGATGTATGGAGCGGGCTCACGTTCTGAGCCCGCTCCATACGCTGCGGGCGTCGGCTGTGTATTACAGCTGACACCCAGGACTAAGGGACAGGAACAGGGATCGTGCGGTTACAGAAGCCTGTAAAAATAACAATATACAGCAATACATTAGTATCGCAGCATATTGTACCCGCGATCCAATGATCGCTGGTACAAGTCCCCTAAGGGGACTAATAAAATGTGTAGAAGAATTCAAGTTATTAGTAGTGAGAAAGAAAAAAAAGTTACAAAAAAAAACCTTTTCCCATTTTTCTTCAAAAGTAATGTAAAAAAATAAACAGAATTGATATCGCTACGTCCGTAAAAGGCCGAACTATTACAATATGCCATTATTTAACTCGCACGGTGAACACCGTAAAAAACATAAATAATTTAAACTGCCAAAATCGCTGTAGTTTTCGTTTTTACTGCACGGCGAAAGCTGTAAAAACTAAAACCCCAAAAAATGGAATCAGATTTTTTTCCTATATTACTATATTTTCCTATTTTTTCCCAGTACTTTTTATTTCACTTTAAATGGTATCACTAGAAACTAAAATTCCTCCCGCAAGAAATAAGCCGTCACATCACTCTACTGACGGAAAAAGAAAAATGTTATGGGTCTTGGAAGGCGGGTAGTGAAAAACGAAAATAAGAAAGCAAAAAATGGATCAGTCCTGAAAGGGTTAATTCATTTCTAATGAAAAAAATGCATGACCCCATGTGGGGTATTTCCGTACCCGGGAGAAATTGCTTTACAAAAATTGGTTGTTTATTTCTCCTTTATCCCTTGTGAAAATGAGAAAATGCAACATTTTAGTGGAAAAAAATTGTGATATTAATTTTCTCTGCCTAATTCTAATAAATTCTGCAAAAGACCCGTGGAGTCTATATTCTCACTATACCCCTAGAAAAATTCCTTGAGGGGTGTTTCCAAAATGGGGTAACTTGGGGGGCTTCCACTGTTTTGGTCTCTCCAGGGCATTGCAAAGGCGGCATGGCACCGAAAAACAATCCATCAAAATCCGTGCTCCAAAATCCAAATGGCGCTACTTCCCTTCTGAGCGCTGCCATGGGTCCAATCAGCAGTTTATTACCACATATGGGGTATTGCCGTAATCAGGAGAAAATGCTTTACAAATGTTGTGGTTCTTTTTTTCCTTTATTCCTTGTAAAAATTTAACATTTCTATGCTTTTTCAGAAAAAAAGTTGATTTTCATTTTCACTGCCTAATTCCACTAAATTCTGCAAAAAAACCTGTGTGGTCAAAATGCTAACTATACCCCTAGAAAAATTCCTTGATAGGTGTAGTTTCCAAAATGGGGTCACTTTTGGAGGGTTTCCCCTGTTTTGGTCCCTCCAGGGCGTTGCAAACGCGACATGGCACCGAAAACCAATCCAGCAAAATCCGTGCTCCAAAAACCAAATGGCACTCCTTTCCTTCTGAGCCCTGCTGTGGGTCCAATCAGCAGTTTATTACCACATATGGGATATTGCTGTAATCAGGAGACATTGCTTTACAAATGTTGGGGTGATTTTCTTCATTATTCCTCGTAAATATTAAAAATTTATATGTTTTTTCAGAAAAAAAGTAGATTTTAATTTTTACAGACTAATTCCACTAAATTCTGCAAAAAACCTGTGTGGTCAAAATGCTAACTATACCCCTAGAAAAATTCCTTGATAGGTGTAGTTTCCAAAATGGGGTCACTTTTGGAGGGTTTCCCCTGTTTTGGTCCCTCCAGGGCGTTGCAAACGCGACATGGAACCGAAAACCAATCCAGCAAAATCCGTGCTCCAAAATCCAAATGGCACTCCTTCCCTTCTGAGCCCTGCTGTGGGTCCAATCAGCAGTTTATTACCACATATGGGATATTGCTGTAATCAGGAGACATTGCTTTACAAATGTTGGGGTGATTTTCTTCATTATTCCTCGTAAATATTACAAATTTCTATGTTTTTTCAGAAAAAAAGTAGATTTTAATTTTTACAGACTAATTCCAATATATTTAGTGAAAAACCTGTGTTGTCAAAATGCTAACTATACCCCTAGAAAAATTCCTTGATAGGTGTAGTTTCCAAAATGGGGTCACTTTTGGAGGGTTTCCCCTGTTTTGGTCCCTCCAGGGGGTTGCAAACGTGACATGGAACCAAAAACCAATCCACCAAAATCCGTGCTCCAAAATCCAAATGGCGCTCCTTCCCTTCTGAGCCTTGCTGTGGGTCCAATCAGCAGTTTATTACCACATATGGGATATTACCGTAATCGGGAGACATTGCTTTACATATGCTGGGGTGCATTTTCTTTATTATTTCTTGTAAATATTACAAATTTCTATGTTTTTTCAGAAAAAAGTAGATTTTCATTTTTACAGACTAATTCTAATAAATTTAGCGAAAAGCTTGTGCGGTCAAAATGCTAACTATACACCTAGAAAAATTCCTTGAGGGGTGTAGTTTCCAAAATGGGGTAACTTTTGGGGTGTTTCCACTGTTTTGGCACCACAAGACCTCTTCAAACCTGACAAGGTGCCTAAAATATATTCTAAAAAAAAAGGAGGCCCAAAATCCACTAGGTGCTCCTTTGCTTCTGAGGCCGGTGCTTCAGTCCATTATCACACTAGGGCCACATGTGGGATATTTCTAAAAACTGAAGAATCTGGGCAATAAATATTGAGTTGCATTTCTCTGGTAAAACCTTCTGTGTTACAAAAAAAAAATGTATTAGAAATTAATTAGAAATTAATTTCTGCAAAAAAAATTAAATTTGTAAATTTCACCTCTACTTTGCCTTAATTCCTGTGAAACGCCTAAAGGGTTTAAACACTTTGTGAATGCTGATTCGAATACCTTGAGGGGTGCAGTTTTCAAAATGGGGTGACTTCTGGGGATTTTCTAATATATAAGGCCCTCAAAGCCACCTCAGGCTGAACAGGTCCCTGAAAAAATAGCCTTTTGAAATTTTCTAATTTTCTTTAAAATATGAGAAATTGCTGCTAAAGTTCTAAGCCTTGTAACGTCCTAGAAAAATAAAAGGACGTTCAAAAAACGATGCAAACATAAAGTAGACATATGGGGGTTGTTAACTAGTAACTATTTTGTGTGGTATTACTATCTGTTTTACAAGCAGATACGTTTTAAATTTAGAAAAATGCTAATTTTTGCTAATTTTTTCTAAATTGTGGTGTTTTTCAGAAATAAATACCAAAATTATCGACAAAATTTTTTCACTAAAATAAAGTACAACATGTCACGAGAAAACAATCTCAGAATCGCTTGGATAGGTAAAAGCATTCCAACGTTATTACCACATAAAGTAACACATGTTATATAATTTCCTAGAACAAAAAAGTATTAGCTCCTATGTGTAGAAATTTTTCCCTTCCCTTTTCCCGTCCCGTGGTTGAACTTGATGGACATGTGTCTTTTTTCAGCCGTACTAACTCTGTAAGGGCTTATTCAGACGAATGTGATATACGTGATTTTCACGCGCCTCGCACGGACCTATATTAGTCTATGGGGCCGTGCAGACAGTCCGTGATTTTTACGCAGCGTGAGTCCGCTGCGTAAAACTCACAACATGTCCGTTCTTTGTGCGTATTTTGCGCATCACGCACCCATTGAAGTCAATGGGTGCGTGAAAACCACGCATGGCACACGGAAGCACTTCCGTGGGACGCGCGTGATTCGCGCAACAGCAGTGAAAAGTATGAATGAAAACAGAAAAGCACCACGTGCTTTTCTGTTTACAAACATACAAACAGAGTGTCATAATGATGGCGGCTGCGCGAAAATCACCTAGCCACACATCATACGCTGCTGACACACGGAGCTGCTAAGTGCCTTTTGCGCACACAAAACGCCGCGTTTTTTGCGTGCGCAAAATGCACACGCTCGTGTGAATCCAGCCTTACTATGTAACTATGTAAGAGTTGCTCCTAACATTCACAGTTGTAAGCGTGCCTTGAAAAGTAATTTCCTCAAGGAGACAAATGCCACATAACTATCTACATTCCGCTCTGCTATTTCCTCAACTTGTTACCCTTGTTCATCATTCTGCACTATAAATCTGTGTTGGCTTAGATACTGGCTGCTTAACAGGTTAATGCAGCTTTATTTATGTTACCTTTGCCACCACAAGTTTCTGGAACCCTAGATACAATTAACACCTTGTACCTATTGTGTCACTCCTCCAAGTACATTTACACCGTGTTCCAAATTATTATGCACATTGGATTTAAGTGTCATAAACATTTAATTATTAGTTTTCCAATTAAACTCATGGATGGTATTGTGTCTTAGGGCTCTTTGGATCATTGTAATCAATCTCAGACACCTGTGATAATTAGTTTGCCAGGTGTGCCCAATCAAAGGAAAACTACTTAAGAAGGACGTTCCACATTATTAAGCAGGCCACAGGTTTCAAGCAATATGGGAAAGAAAAAGGATCTCTCTGCTGCCGAAAAGCGTCTAATAGTGCAATACCTTGGACAAGGTATGAAAACATTGGATATTTCAAGAAAACGTAAGCGTGATCATCGTACTGTGAAAAGATTTGTGGCCGATTCAGAGCACAGACGGGTTCGTTCAGAAAAAGGCATTATGAGGAAGGTTTCTGCCAGACAAATTAAAAGGATTAGGAGAGCAGCTGCTAAAATGCCATTGCAAAGCAGCAAACAGGTATTTGAAGCCACTGGTGCCTCTGGAGTCCCGCGAACCTCAAGGTGTAGGATCCTCCAGAGGTTTGCAAGTGTGCATAAAGCTATTATTCGGCCACCCCTAAACAATGCTCACAAGCAGAAACGGTTGCAGTGGGCTCAGAAATACATGAAGACTAATTTTCAAACCGTGTTGTTTACTGATGAGTGCCGTGCAACCCTGGATGGTCCAGATGGATGGAGTAGTGGATGGTTGGTGAATGGCCACCATGTCCCAACAAGGCTGCGACGTCAGCAAGGAGGTGGCAGAGTCATGTTTTGGGCTGGAATCATGGGGAGAGAGCTGGTAGGCCCCTTTAGGGTCCCTGACGGTGTGAAAATGACCTCTGCAAAGTACGTAGAGTTTATGACTGACCACTTTCTTCCGTGGTGCAAAAAGAAGAACTGTACCTTCCGTAGCAAAATTATCATCATGCATGACAATACACCATCTCATGCTGCAAAGAATACCTCTGTGTCATTGGCTGCTATGGGCATAAAAGGAGAGAAACTAATGGTGTGGCCCCCATGTTCCCTTGACCTCAACCCTCCTGAGAACCTTTGGAGCATCCTCAAGCAAAATATCTATGAAGGTGGGAGGCAGTTCACATCAAAACAGAAGCTCTGGGAGGCTATTCTGACATCCTGCAAAGATATTCAAGCAGAAACTGTCCAAATACTGACAAATTCAATGGATGCAAGAATTGTGAAGGTGATATCAAAGAAGGGGTCCTATGTTAACATGTAACTTGGCCTGCTAAGTTTTTTTTGATTGAAAG
Source organism: Rhinoderma darwinii (assembly GCF_050947455.1). Classification (NCBI taxonomy): domain Eukaryota; kingdom Metazoa; phylum Chordata; class Amphibia; order Anura; family Rhinodermatidae; genus Rhinoderma; species Rhinoderma darwinii. Next base: position 66,220,284 of record NC_134688.1, read on the forward strand.
AGCTTTTGATTTCTGTAAATATGACCTTCTGATGCTGCAAATTCAACAAATTACCATTTTAGTTCTCTTTACAACCTTTAAAATGTTTTGATCTCTGTTGTGCATAATAATTTGAATCGCATAATAATTTGAATCCATGCATTTTGAGTTTTTTACTTCTAAAAAAAAATCTGGTATCATTAGGAGATTTGTTCAATAAAATTCGCATTATACTCCAACGGTTGATGGCTTGCATCGACTATTTAGGAAAATCAACGAAAAATAATATTTGCATAATAATTTGGAACACGGTGTAGATTGTTAGCTCTCATGGGCAGGGACCTCTCACCTCGTGTCTCACGGTTTGTTCATTTGTTTTAAACATTTGCCATTGTACTTGGTAGTTTCTACCCACTTGTAAAGTGCTGGGAATTTGTTGGAGCTATATAAATAAAGATTATTATTATTTCAACAACCTACATTTTACTAGCATTTAGATTGTAGAATATATACTATCAGTATAGGACTACTGTAGGTTCACATAACATTCTGTGCATACCTCTAGCGTACATGGTGGAAAACTCTCCCAATGTATACACTAGACGGATTCATAGGCATTTATGGACAGCACATATTCCTTAAAGAGAACCTTTCACTACCCCAGACCTGTGCAGCTGAGTGCACCATCTTATAGGCGCTGCTGCACAGACCCTGGGGCACTTTGTAGTCCAAGCAGTTGTGGAGATATCGGTGCCATTATATTTGGCGCCTGATATGTAAATTAGCCCCTGTACTGTCAGAGGGGCGTTTCTGGACACGGAAAAGCAGGAGGGCGTGATAGTCAGAGCTGTGACACTGTCCAATCAGCTGTGTACAGTGTCAGAGCGGCTTCTACTGTGTGATCTCTCTGCTGTGTGCACACGCGCTCTCCTCCTACTGTCAACAAGTGATAAGATTGTGTGATCTCGCGAGAGAGGAGGAGAGCGCATGCGCACACACGCAGCAGAGAGATCACACAGTAGAAGCCACTCTGACACTGTCCGCAGCTGATTGGACAGTGTAAGAGCACTCACTATCACGCCCTCTTACACCACCACACCTTCAGGTGTTATTTGTATTTCCTTCCACAACAGACCGACGTTCTTCTTCCACTGCATAAAGCAAAGCTGGAAGTGCTGGTGATGCTACATGCCACTAGCACTTTTGTAACTGCGGACCTGAAAGCTCTACACAAGAAATTTCATACAAAGCATGTCCACGTCTACCAATTTTTTTCCGGAACTACGATCATCTCAACTCTTTCAGATACTGCCTAACGTGTGTTGCAGTTACAGAGCGTATTCGAAGGAAAACTTTGCTTTTCTACTAGGACCATACACAAGAAGTTTTCCACTGAACAGTGCTCTAACATTTTTTTACTATTAAGAAGCTTGTCAGAAAAAGGACAGTTCTCCAATGTTAGGATATGACCAAACAAGTGACGCTGGGAGATCGGTAGTCAGTCCGGTTGCCTAGTCAACAGTACAGCACTAGAAGCCTATTCTGCAAAGCTCCTTTACAACAGAGGCTTTGTGGGTCATAACGTATCACCCACTCTACCGACTGCCTCCCCCGGCGTAATTTCTAAAGTTCTAGTGGGAGATGCTGCCATCATTATCATTGCATGTACCCCCTTTAACTACAGTCATATCATTATCATGGCATGCACCCCCTTTAACTACAGTCACATCATCATTGCATGTACCCCTTTAACTACAGTCACGCTTGAATTTTCAGGTTTTGAATGTAGTAAGACTATTAAACATCAGTTATAAAACCGTAACAAATGAGCCACTTATGAAAATATATCAATTTCTCATCACAATATGAAATACATTTATCAGCATTCCAAAGCACGTAAGGTGCTTGAAGGCAAAACTATTTGGAAATGACCCAATTGCCGAAATAGTAACGCCATTCAGCAGAAAACTCTACAATAGTTGTAAGTCTCTCTGATATGAATGTCTTTAATTCAAAATGAGATAAGTCCCATGGCTGCCAAAACATCTTGACCTGAAATTCTGGAATGAAAGAAAATTGAAAAGTAATCTTTATAAGACATTTTTGTTGAATACTGAGGTCAGAAAGTGAGTTGTTCACTGAAGCCATGAAGAAATGTAATGAGGCTCGTAACAGCAATTCACACACAGAAGGGTTATGAGAAACTTTCTAAGAGATCACTTCTGCCAGCTAAACCTCCCCAAGCATGAAAGGAACATTGTTTTCTTCCAATTCCATTCATGTGTGTACCACTATATACTTTTTATTTCTATCAGTTTGGCGTTCATTGTAGAATGCGTATGTATTATCAGATAATGGATAGGATAGTACAGTAGCCTAATCTCTTCTCTGTTTGCAATACATTAGTGGTGGCTCAGTAGGTAGAGAATGAGTTCTTGGCTCATTTAACAATCTTGTTATAAATGGATTCATATTATTACATATTTCATATGAGACAACTGTACAAAGAGGATAAATAAGTTTTATTTCTATAGTATTGGTGCATTTTATTTTCTTATATTTCTATAGTGTAACAGCCTTGCATTTATGAACTTAAAAGTTATGCAGCATTCATATATATCTTTTCCTGGTCCAGTGGCGTACATTAAGCAGAAGGCGCCCGATAGCAAAATGGGGTGATCTGCTGGTTCTGCTTCATACCATACTTCACACCCCCATATCCTGGATATTGAAGCAGGGGTGGACATACCATTAGTGCAACCTGTGCAGATGCACAGCGGCCCAGTAGAGATGGGGACCCCACTGTCACCTTAAGGCCCTGTTCACACAGAGTTTTTTGCAGGCAGAAAAAAATCTGCCTCAGAATTTATTTAGGAATTTTAAGGCAGATTTTGAAGTGCCTACATGTATTTTTCCACGTTTTTTTTACGGTGTTTTACGCCCGCGGCCATTGAAGCTAGAACAAGGAACGCTGGTAAAATATGCTGCGAAAAAGGCTCAGAAACTAGCTCCGCAGGTTTTTTTCTGCCTCAAATTGATTTCAAATGGGAGGTCAGAGGCAGAAGCCACGGCAAGAAAAAACATGACGCTTTTTTTTTCCGAGAGCGGCCAAGAGCCGCCTGGGAAAAAAAAGCGGCTCGGCCTCCCATTAAAATCAATGGGGGGGGGGGCAATTTCGGTCGTTTTTGGGCACTGATTCCGACACGGTTTCCATGTCAATATAAGCACCAAAAAAACTCTGTGTGAACTGACCCGGGGCAGGTATGACATTTCTGTTTTCAAACAGATTCCAATGAATCCTGACAGACCCTATAGACTTATAATAAAGTATGACTGAAAAAATTACTTTTGGTGTAATCTATAGACCCCCCAATATAACTGAGGGGATAGAATGTCAGCTATATAAACAGATGGAGTGGGCTGCACAGGCGGGTACTGTAGTGATAATGGGAGATTTTAATTACCAGGTTATTAATTGGTGTCATGGTTCGGCTTCAACTGCAAAGGGGAGACATTTCCTCAAACTGTTGCAGGAGAATTTTTTTTTTTAAACTCATTTTATTGAAAATACACATTGCACAAGGTATGATAAACATAACATTTTGGGTGACATGCAAGAAACCCATTATTCCAATGTAACATAACCATACAAACAACAACATCAATCTCTGTTACACAATGAGAATAAGAAATGGTACATCCTTTTCCGGTCTGTTATTGAGTATAACCATTACATTTATAGAAACAAAAGCAATGCAAATATATACAACCCTGTTATAAGTACTTGTACACTCCAGGACTGATCTCGTCCAACCTACTATCGAACCTCCCCCCCCCCAGTTGGGGCCCACTACCCCGTCCCTGCTTACTCAATTAAACCCCAAGGCTGTTTAGGGAGGACCTGAGGTCACCTACATTAAATGATGCAAGAGGCGATGAGCACCAACTACCCCATACTTCCAGAAATTTATACGGACATCCCCTATGTTTGTATACTAGATTAGCGTAAGGTATTACTGAGTTAATCAGTGATTTCCATTGTGGAACCGTTGGGTGAAGATCTCCCATCCAACGAAGTGCAATAGCCTTTCTGGCCATGAACAGGGTCTCCCGTAAAAATATACCTTCATAGTGTGACCAGGAGTTTGGTGGGAGCAGACCCAACAAACATAGCCCAGGCTCACAGGGGACTCGTTTACCTGTTACTGATGAGAGAAAGTCTGTGACCTCTCTCCAGAATTTAGATATTACCGGGCAGTGCCATATCATATGGTCCAAGTCTGCCCGATCATGCTGGCATCTTTTACAACTAGCCGAGGAAGATCTGCCCATATGCAATAGCCTGGTAGGAGTTATATAACATCTATGGATGATATAAAGCTGCGTCATTTTATTATTAGCCGCTGGTGAAACCGCAAGGTGTGAAGACATTGCATCAAGCCAATCCCCCTCAGTCAGGTTCGGAATCAGCCCCTTCCATCTGAGTTCCACCGCACATCCCGCATGTGCTAACCTTTGAGACAGCAGGAACGTGTAAACCACTGATATCAGGCCCCGCGGGCCTTGTGTTCGAAGCACCCCTATAAGGGGTAGGGAAGAAATCAAAGTCTGAGCGTGTCTGAATTGGGCCCTGAGAGCGTGATGCAGCTGTACACATCTAAATGTATCCCTCTCTGGCACCTGGAATGTATCTTGTATCTCCCTGGCTGATAACGCGTGTCCATCTCCAGTACTCAAATGCTTCATTTGTGTCACCTCTAAACCCTCCCAGAATGCATGATCCTGAAATCCCAAAAAGTGAGGTAATCCATGGTTGGACCACAACGGCAACTCTGCTACCGTATCTTTAAATTTCAGCAATGATTTTGCATGAGCCCACACCTGCTTCGCCAATTTAATCAACGGTAACGTATGCTTAGGGCTAAAATCATGTGGTTCTAGAACGGGCCATAAGTTAGATACTCTGAGAAAATGTGCTAAATGATGTTCAGCATTGGGCAATGGATCATCCAACAACCACAGCCTAATATATCTAAGTTGACCTGCCAAGTAGTATAAAAACACATCCGGTAGGGCCGCTCCCCCCCTCTGTTTGGGCCTCTGCAGAGTGTCTATTCTGTGCTTGTGTCTATTCTTTCCCCAGATAAATGGAGTAAATAAAGAGTTGACCAAATTAAAGAACTTTTTAGGAACCATTGTGTCCGCGTGCTCCAAGACATATAGCAAATTAGTTAGCACTACCATTTTAATTAGGTTAATTCTACCTGCCACTGATAAGGGGAGTGACTTCCAGACTGCAAATTTATCTTTCAAATAAGAAAGTAGAGGGTACACATTAATATCGTATGAGTGTGAACTATCCCTAGATATCCAAACTCCCAGATATTTAAAACTATGCACCACCTGTAGACCCTGAAAATGTGAACCCCACCCACAATTGTTAGAATGGAGAGGCATGAGATAGGACTTACTCCAGTTAACATGCAGGCCCGAAAAACTGCTAAACACCTCCATCAGTCTCATAGCCCTGGGTAGTGAGGCATTCGGGTTGGCCAGGAACAGCAGCATATCGTCAGCGTACAATCCTATGCGGTCTTCCCGTGGTCCGATACGGATTCCCTGAAGGGCCCTATCTTTTCGAATCCCTATAGCCAGGGGCTCTATGGCAAGTGCGAACAATAATGGGGACAGTGGGCACCCCTGTCTCGTACCCCTATGAAGCAAAAAGGAGGGGGACAAAATCCCATTAACCACTACCGAGGCTCGAGGCTCTTTATATATGGTCGTAATCCATTTGATAAAGTTAGTTCCAAACCCAAATTTCCTGAGGACCTCACATAGGTATGTCCATTCTACAGAGTCAAATGCCTTGGCAGCATCCAAGGATGCCAGCGCCCAATCCTGCTGCTCCCACCACCCCATCTGAGTAACCACCTGAGCTCTACGAATACTATCCGAAGTGGATTTCCCTGGTATAAAACCGGTCTGATCAGAGTGTATGACATCATTGATGACCCGCGCTAGTCTATTGGCCAATAATTTAGTCAGTATCTTATAGTCTATGTTAAGCAGTGATATGGGACGGTAAGAACCACAATCCTCTGGGTTCTTGCCTGGTTTCAGAATAACTACTATGGTAGCTTCTTTCATAGAATCCGCCAGGTCCCCCGCCAATAAGCACGCCTCAAATAGAGAAAGAAGTTGGGCTGACATAACCTCAATATATTGAACATACACTTCCAGAGGAATCCCATCCGGGCCCGAGGCCTTACCTTTAGTCATATCCAATATACACTCAGAGATCTCCTCTACTGTGAAGGGGGACTCTAGTAACTCACAACCCTCCTCCGACAACTGTGGAAACTGCATGTCATCTAAATATTTCTCCAACTCTTCCATTGAGTGCCCAGCCCTAGACGTATATAAGTCCCTATAGAAGTCTGCAAAATGAGCCACTATCTCCTGGGAGGTATGGACCAAAACATTCTGAGCGCTTCGAATGTTCAACACTGGAGGAGACAAGGTATTCTGTCTCACCACATGAGCCAAGAGTTTGCCGGATTGGTTACCCAATTCAAAAAAGGATTGGCCAGTGAAGAAGATTCTACGTTCCGCCTTCTCCTGTAGTACTAGAAGATAATCCCTCCCCACCGAGAGCCAAGCCTCCCTGTTTTGTGGGGAGGGATCACCCACAAACGCGGCCTCCAATTCTCCACATTTTCCCGCCAAATCCCTTTCCCTTTGGGCCGAGGAACGCTTAACAAATGATATTGATGATTTCAGGCAGCCTCTCAAATACGCTTTCAGCGTATCCCATCGTAGTAACCCATTCTGCTCCTGCCTATGTGCTTCAAGAAAGACATCTAGCTGATCTGGGATTCTATCGTTCGGTTTGATTAATTGGAGCCAAAACGGATGAATTTTAAGGGCCCCCCTCCTACCCACCACCGGTAATGACATTTGCAGAAGAATCGGACTATGATCAGAAATTGCTCTGGGAAGATGTTCAATGCTTTCCATCGAGTTATATACAGAGGGCGTGCCAAAAATATAATCTATACGAGACAATGCATCAAATTGTGGTGTGTGACATGTGAATTCACGAAGTCCCATATGACTAACTCTCCACAGATCTACCCAGCCTATCTCCTCCATTAATGAGGCTAATGGGGAGACCCCTTGTCTTACGTCCCCCTCTCCACTACACAGGAGCCGATCAATAGACTGATCCATTATAAGGTTCAGGTCTCCTAGGAGGATCACTCTGGCTTCTTGATATGCGGAAGCAAAGGAAACCGCCTCCCTAAGTAGTGCCAGAGACCCTGGCGGTGGGTTATATATCCCCATTACGACATAAGATGTGGAGTTAATGTTGGCATGCACAAATACGTATCTCCCCTCAGGATCAATTCTGGTATGCATCACTTCCCACCTAAGAGTTCTATGTATTAATAGAGATACCCCTCTAGAGGCAGAAGTTCTAACAGAGTGTCTACTCCACTGAATCCAGGGCTTACATAAAAGCTGTACTGTGTCTGCTGTCAGATGCGTCTCCTGAAGACAGATTATATGTGGGTTCACATTCTTAAGCACAGAAAAAATCATATTCCGCTTCCTTGGAGTCCCCATGCCCCTCACATTCCAGGACAAGAACTTAAGTGACGCCATACTTAGAACACTCTCTATGTACTGATAACAGCCCTTCCCTCTCCCCCCTCCCCCTAGGTAGTGCCAGTCCCTGATATGCTCTCAAAATGTAAGGTACTCGTTTTCTGACATAGTGTAAAACAGAGATCAAAAACATGAACCACATAAAAACCCAGCTAGCCATCAGAAGCTCAACAGGAGCTCAATAGCTATATACTATATATGCAGGGGGTAGCTTCCACCGATAAGGGATATACACAGTGGAATCACAAATCAGGCTGCGTACTCCACCAAGTTCCCCCCTGTAATGTGCTTTACTGTGCCACAGAATAAGAGGAACAACCACCCGTTGGTCAGAATCCCCTATTAACACTTCGGTAACCTACTACAATCACGTATCTTAACAGGAATAATATATGATCTGGAACCATTCTGAACTCCGATCCCCCTTATAGGCATAATACAGGAAGATAAAGCATTATGATAGGAAACTTTAAACAATGTCTCCCCCAAGTATAACCTATCCCCACATGCAGGACAGCAAAAGTCCGTTCAGGATACATATTCACCATGCCAGTCCCCAAGAAATCCTTCATCTTCTAGGCGACCTCATATTCCTCAGCAACCATTCATCCGCCTCCTCCGGGTTGGCAAAAAATACTGCTCGATCTCCATCAACGACTCTCAAGCGGGCCGGATAAGCCATGGAATATGGAATTTGTCGGTCTCGCAGCTTTCGTTTAATCATCACAAACGATGCACGTTGACGTTGTAATTCCGGAGAGAAATCGGGGAAAATCGACACCGTGACGTTGTCCACTTTAATGGCCCCCTTGCGTCTGGCTGCCTGCAGGACCAGATCCCGGTCCTTACAATTTAACAATCTCGCCAGGAATGGTCGAGGGTTCGCTCCAGGGGGTGGCGGCCTCGCCGGAACCCTGTGCGCTCTTTCCACTGCAAAAGCCAGCGAAAACACGGTATCTGGAAACATATCTTTCAGCCATTTCTCTGTAAACTCGTCCGGATGGGATCCTTCTGCTCGTTCTGGTAGGCCTATAATGCGAAGGTTGTTCCTCCTCAGCCTGTTCTCCAAATCATCCGCTTTCTGGCGCCATAAATCCACCTTTCCAGAGAGGTCTCGAAGAGTGCGGGGTATATTAGCTGTACGGTCCTCCAGGTCAGACAACCTGGTTTCAGCATGCTCGACTCGGTCCCTCAAGTTGTGCAAATCCTGCCTCAGGAGACCCACATCCACCTTAACCTCCTCTATTTTTGTCGTGACTGAGGTCTTGGTCTCTAATATCGCCGCCAGCAGCGTCTCCGATACTTGCTGCAATGTCAGGCCAGGCTGTGCCGTTACCTCAGCCGCAGGGCGTAACTCCGACTGCCCTCCAGGAACTTTTGCCGGCCCCTCTGCTCCATGCTGTGAGGCCTCGCCGCGGGCGCCATCTTGGACCGCACCTCGGGCAAACTCTTTCAACTTCTCCGCGGCTCCTGCCGCTTTTGACGGACCCATTTTGCTCCTCAGGGGTCTCTTACCCTTTCTCCGCAAGTTATAAGAAATGGTGGCAACAGTAATTCCTCCACAGGATAAATAATAGGGGTCTCTGGTCAGAGCCGAAGTTCCGTGCGACCGCTCACATCAGTGCCTGGCCACGCCCCCTGCTGCAGGAGAATTTTATGGGCCAGTTTATGGAAGACCCGAATAGAGGTGAAGCTCTGTTGGATCTGGTCATTTCTAATAATACAGAGCTTGTTGGGAACGTCAATGTTCGTGAAAACCTCGGTAACAGAGATCACAGTATAGTTACATTTTACCTATACTGTAAAAAACAAACACAGGCTGGGAGGGCAAAAACACTTAATTTTAAGAAGGCCAATTTCCCCAGGATGAGGGCTGCAATTCAGGATATGGACTGGGAAGAACTAATGTCAAATAATGGGACAAATGATAAATGGGAGATTTTCAAATCTACTTTGGGTAATTATAGTGCAAGATTTATTCCTATAGGTAACAAGTATAAACGACTAAAATTAAACCCCACATGACTTACACCTTCTGTAAAAATGGCAATACATGACATAAAAAAGGGCATTTGAAAAAATACAAATCTGAGGGTACAGCTGTAGCCTTTCTAAATTATAAAGAGCTTAATAAAATCTGTAAAATGGTAATAAAATCAGCAAAAATACAAAATGAAAGGCAGGTGGCCAAGGATAGTAAAACAAATCCCCAAAAATTATTCAAGTATATAAATGCAAAAATGCCAAGGTCTGAACATGTAGGACCCCTAGATAGTGGTAATGGGGAGTTTTTCACAGGGGATCAAGAGAAGGCAGAGTTACTAAATGGGTTCTTCAGCTCTGTATATACAACAGAAGAAAGAGCAGCTGATGTAGGCGCTGCCAGTGCTGTTAATATATCAGTTGATATACTGAATTGGATGAATGTAGAGATGGTCCAAACTAAGTTAAATAAAATAAACGTACACAAGGCCCCAGGACCAGATGGGTTACACCCTAGAGTTCTTAAAGAGCTTAGTTCAGTTATTTCTGTCCCCCTCTTCACAATATTTAGAGATTCTCTAGTGACTGGTATAGTACCAAGGGACTGGCGCAGGGCAAATATGGTGCCTATTTTCAAAAAGGGCTCTAGGTCTTCCCCGGGTAATTATAGACCAGTAAGCTTAACATCCTTTGTGGGGAAAATGTTTGAGAGGCTATTGAGGGACTATATACAGGATTATGTGACAAAAAATAGTATTATAAGTGACAGCCAGCACGGTTTTACTAAGGACAGAAGTTGTCAAACCAACTTGATTTGTTTTTATGAAGAGGTGAGCAGAAGCCTAGACAGAGGAGCCGCTGTGGATATAGTGTTTTTGACCTTTGCAAAGGCATTTGACACTGTCCCTGTAAATTAAGGACTATAGGTTTAGAAAGTATCGTTTGTGTTTCTACCATGCTTGTTTCTCATCAGAATCATATGAATAACGCTCATCTGATGATTGAAGATCAGGAAAATCGTAGCCGCCGACGGAATATCAGAGTGCGGGGTCTCCCTGAATCAGTAACAGGGGACACTTTGCCCCAAGTGATTATTCAGATCTTTGCTGACCTCGTGGGTCAAGAGAGGGCCGACAAAATGGTGGTGGAGCAGGTTCACAGGGCGCTGAGACCGAAGCCTGCACCGAAAGAACCGCCGAGAGATGTGATTTGTGGCCTGCTAAGTTTCATAGATACATCAAGTCTGTTGAAAGCGGCGAGGGAACGACAGGAATATCTCTATGAAGGGACACAATTACTCTTTTTTCAAGATATAGCTCCCAGCACCTTGGCTAAACGGAGGATCCTGAAGCCAGTGACGGACATGCTACATGTCAAGAAATTGCCGGTGCGGTGGTTATTCCCGTTCGGTTTGGCGACCATGATAGAGGGGCGACAATTTACCATCCGCTCTCCCGATGACCTCCCTAAATTGTGGGAAAAGTTAGGCATTTCACCGCTTGACATTCCGTCATGGCTACCTGTGCAGGCAGCATCGGATATACCAGAACTTCCATACTTACCGTCGTCGCATGGATGGCAGGTGGCGGTCAGGATGAAATCTCCGCGATATTGGAAACATCAAGCGCCAAATCTGGTTGATTGAACTGATCGTCATGGACGATGAAAATTTCTTCCTTCACTTCCTAAGTTGTGAGCCATAGGGAGTGCGTGAGTGTTTATTGAACTGTTTATGTTCTACCAGCAGATCCCTTTGTATTATATAAGTAACTGGTTTCTTTCAACTGTCCTAATATAATGCATACCCTATTATCTGCTATACCCATTTCGCTAAAGCTGTATCAGATGTTGCTATGGTATACTTCTAAAAGAATGGAAAATGTTTATTATTAAGGACCTAGTATACTACATTATGTAGATGTTCTATATAGATATGCTATCTTACACTAGTATAGCGAGATGGATTTTGAGGACAGTCCATACTTTGTCTAATATTGTCTATTAGTTTAATTAGATGATAAAGTTTCTGGAGGTGGAACCTTGTTTCCTGGCGTTCCATCCTCCCCCCCACCCTTTACCCTGTGCTCTCTCTGAAACGGAGATACTGATGGCAACCCTGGATACTGGAGGATGTGCAAGGTCTCCTTTTGCCTTCCCTCTGGGAACTCCTTGCTACGGGGTTGATAATCTCACAGGAATATTTGTACATTTTCTTCAGCCCTTCTTTGAAGGGTTAGTGGTAGTAGGAGGGTATTTTAACCTGGTACTGGATCCGAATTTGGACTCGACCTCCAAAATATCACATATTACCCATAAAGCCCGCAGATGACTCAAAATGCTGTTAACCAAGTTGAAACTGGTCGATGTTTGGAGAATACATCATCCGTCCGACCGAGATTATTCCTTCTATTCGGCCCCACATGAGTCATATCAGCGTTTAGACCATTTGCTACTTTCAGAAAGATTTTTGCCTGCGGTCACCTCTTCCTCTATTGGTAACATTAGCATCTCGGATCATGCCCCGATTTCTATTAAAATTACGTTGACAGACCTTCCAGTACGAGGGTGGAATTGGAGGCTAAATGATACTTTATTAGAAAACTCAAAGGATTCTGACGCCCTAGAACATAGGTTGAAGGAATTTTTTGTATTTAATGATGACCCTCTTGTTTCTCAGCCTATCTTGTGGGAGACGCATAAGGCTTTTGTAAGGGGGGAACTAATTGCCTTGGGGTCTAGAGTCAAGAAGGATCGGATGAAGAATATCAACCGGGTGTTGGGTCAAATTTCCTCGTTGGAAAATATACACAAATTTACACAGTTGGCCTCAGCTCAGGTCGAATTAAGACATCTTAGGCAGGAACTCAAGAATATCCTTAATGTACGATCGGCGAAAACCCTTCAACTATTAAAATATAAAACCTATGCTCACGGGGACAAAGGGAATAAAATAATGTCAAACCTCATTAAAAAACAAAGAGGGAAAACGTTTATCTCTTCCATAAAAGATGGGTCAGGGCACAAACCCTCTACAACAATTATTACTTGGAGCTGTATAATATTAAAAAAGATCCTACACAGACCAGCGTAACTCCACATGCTGACGCCATACAAAACTTCTTAGCATCTATTGAAGCACCCTCCCTGTCAGAAGAGGAACGAGCCTTGTTAGTGCTTCCATTCACTTTGTCTGAAATTGAAAAAATCTTGATGTCCATACCAAATGGGAAAAGCCCTGGTCCGGATGGTCTTCCCATCATTTATTACAAAAAATTAAAAAATATACTAACGCCGTACTTTCTATCATTATGTAATGCCATGCTGACTGGAGCTACCTTCCCTAAACAAGCCTTGGAAGCCAACATTACAATCCTACCGAAGGAGGGTAAGGATCTGGAAAGGTGCAGTAGCTACAGGCCTATCTCCCTATTAAATTCGGACTTGAAATGGTGGGCAAAAATTTTGTCAACACGCATTAATGCTTATCTTTCTAAATTGGTTGGAGTGGAACAGGTAGGATTTGTACCGGGGAGGGAGGGAAAATGTAATACTATAAGAATGGTACATGCCATATATCATGCTAGACAAAACAAAATACCCCTGATACTATTAGGGACAGACGCAGAAAAGGCCTTTGATCGCATTGACTGGGTATTCCTGAAAGCTGCTCTTGCTAAATTTGGTTCCCCTCAACCACTTATTGACATGATTTTCTCTTTATATGAAAACCCTACAGCGAGAATTCAAGTGCACGGCACCTTTTCAGATCCTTTCCATATTCTTAATGGAACAAGGCAAGGCTGCCCTTTGTCCCCCACGTTGTTTGTTTTGGTAATGGAAACACTCTTACTTAAAATTAGACAGACCTCCTCTATTAAAGGCCTGACGGTGGGGCAATTCGAACACAAAACAGCTGCGTATGCGGACGACTTGTTGGTATTCATAACGAATCCAGTGGTAGCCCTCCCAAATTTTTGATGAATTTGGTTGGATCTCAAACTTTAAGATCAATTATGAGAAATCGGAAGCATTAAATATAACTTTACCTCACAATACCTTGTTGACAGTTAGCTCCCGCTCACCTTTTAAATGGCAAAAGTCCGAATTGCAATATTTAGGACTTAAAATCACCTCTGTCCCTAAACTGCTTTTCACCCGGAATTACAACCCATTGTATTACAAAATTAAAGATTTTTTGAGTAAACTACATATCCCATATATGTCTTGGATAGGACGCAAGAATCTCCTTACTACATTCGTTTTACCGCAGGTTTTATACTTGTTTCAGACTTTGCCAATCGACATCCCTAAATATTATTTCTCAAGGTTTAGACGCTTATTCACAGATTTTTTGTGGAATAATAAAAGGCCTAGAATCGCATATCTGCAATTGATCAGGAAGAAAAGTGAAGGAGGGTTGGCGTTACCGGATTTAACTTCGTATTATAATGCAATACAACTGGGGAGATGGACACAATTGGCAAAGGCTGAAGGGGCACTTCCACATGTTGCTATAGAAAAGGGTTTAATGTCACACAATCTGGCCTCCGCTTTCTGGGTCGGAAATACGTTTCCTGCTAGATCATTGGTAGTGAGTGATATGACATGAGGAATGCTTAAGGTATGCCACACTTCCCCGGCACTACACCTACGCGATAATAAGTTCTCAAAGCTAGCACCACTCTCCGTACTTCCATGTTTAGTGAATTCCACTTGCACTACTGTTCCTGACTCCTGGTCTCAACTGAGGTCATTAAAGATGGCAAGAATTTTTGACTCAAAGGGTCCGCCTGCACTACAAACCTTACATGAGGAATTACATATTCCCAGTCCTTCTAGCTTACAAGTGATAGACTTCTCACATACATGTAAGAGGTTTCTCGCTTCAGCAGCTGTACGCAAATCTGATCCCACTTGGTTGGAAAATTATACCTTATTTGCCACGACCCCTAAAAAATATCTCTCTAAGATATACAAACAATTGATAACAAATTTGAATAAAGAGCCCCCGGGTTTTATGTCAGCATGGGAACGAGAACTAAGATGTTCATTTTCTGCAGAATATAGGTCTTGCATTCTTCGTCATTCACACGGTTTTTCCAGGTGTGTCAGAATGCAAGAATATTCTTACAAAATGCTAACGCGGTGGTACAGAACGCCGGATTACTTATATAGGATTCGGGTTTCACCCTCGGATCAATGTTGGAGGTGTGGGAAGGAAGTGAGTAGTATTTCACATTTATGGTGGTCATGCTTGGAGATTCAGCCCTTTTGGAAAGCAGTGGAAAATCTGATTTTGAGAATTTGCTCTAATCCAGTTTTACTCACTAAAGAATTGATTTTACTTTGGCTACCCACTAAAGATTTTTCTCCATCTCCCAAAAATCTCCCCAGATTTATTATCTCGGCGGCTAAATTATTGATTCCTACCTTGTGGAGAGACTCAGTACCCCCATCATTGGATCAACTTGTGAACAAACTCCACCAAATTTGTCGGCTAGAAGAACTTGCAGGGTGGGAAAATAAAAATAGGAAATCCTTTCTTAAAACATGGCAGCCCTGGCTGACGTACAGGGACAAGGCTTAGAGGTACTCAAAGATTGGAGAGATAAGAGCGGATCTTGTTTGTGAAGGTGGGGGTTCTGAAACCTAGACTAAGCGGGATAGTACTTAATGTAAAGTAATAATTCTACATGAGCCACGGTCACGGTGGTTGGTTTATCTGTTTATTTTGTTTGTCTGTAATATTGCAGTTGAGCTAACAAGATCTACTGATTATATACATTAAAATGTTGCTGCTGTGGCGTGAGATTTTTAGATGTCATGAAGAGAAGATATTGTTCTCAAGCATAAAATATTGATGTGCCGGCCATAAATACTGCCTGTTATGGTTTATGTAAATTGATGATGTATTTCTATGCAACTGCTTTAATAAAAAGAGTTTATACAAAAAAAGAAAGTATTGTTTGTAATTGGATTGAGAATTGGCTCAAGGACTGTATCCAGAGAGTTGTGGTCAATGATTCCTACTCTGAATGGTCCCCGGTTATAAGTGGTGTACCCCAGGGTTCAGTGCTCGGACCACTATTATTCAACTTATTTATTAATGATATAGAGGATGGGATTAATAGCACTATTTCTATTTTTGCAGATGACACCAAGCTATGTAATATAGTTCAGTCTATGGAAGATGTTCATGAATTGCAAGCGGATTTAAACAAACTAAGTGTTTGGGCATCCACTTGGCAAATTAGGTTTAATGTAGATAAATGTAAAGTTATGCACCTGGGTACGAACAACCTGCATGCATTACATGTCCTAGGGGGAGCTACACTGAGGGAGTCACTTGTTGAGAAGGATCTGGGTGTACTTATAAATCATAAACTAAATAACAGCATGAAGTGTCAATCAGCTGCTTCAAAGGCCAGCAAGATATTGTCGTGTATTAAAAGAGGCATGGATTCACGGGACAGGGATGTAATATTACCACTTTACAAAGCATTAGTGAGGCCTCATCTAGAATATGCAGTCCAGTTCTGGGCTCCAGTTCAAAGAAATGATCCCCTGGAGTTGGAAAAATTAAAAGGAAGAGCAACGAAGCTAATAAGGGGCATGGAGAATCTAAGTTATGAGGAAAGATTAAAAGAATTAAACCTATTTAGCCTTGAGAAAAGACGACTAAGGGGGGACATGATTAACTTATATAAATCTAAGAATTGCAGATACAAAAAATATGGTGAAATCCTGTTCCATGTAAAACCCCCTAAAAAAACAAGGGGGCACTCCCTACGTCTGGAGAAAAAAAGGTTCAACCTGCAGAGGCGACAAGCCTTCTTTACTGTGAGAACTGTGAATCTATGGAATAGCCTACCGCAGGAGCTGGTCACAGCAGGGACAGTAGATGGCTTTAATAAAGGCTTAGATAATTTCCTAGAACAAAAATGTATTAGCTCCTATGTGTAGACATTTTTCCTTTCCCATCCCTTGTTTGAACTTGATGGACATGTGTCTTTTTTCAACCGTACTAACTATGTAACTATCTCACAGTTTCTTCGGGTTTCTGGTGTTTTTAATACAGACTACGCCATTCTTGCCATCAAAAACACTGGAAGCCAGTTGATATGGAACACAGAGGTAGTGTGATCAATCCTCTATTATAATAATAATAATAATAATAATAATAATAATAATATTAATAATAATACAAATTCTGATGTTGATCTGGTGATGATTTACATTTGGAGAGCTTTAAATGTCAATATTGTATTATATTAACAGAGGGGGTATTTCAATATTAACTTACAGGGCTGACAAATTTCCTCCTGCTGCCTTTATAATCTATTAGCAGATGGCAGACTGCTATGTTTAGCAGCCTCTATTCTGTCAGTGTGATGCGGACGTCAGACTATTGTAAAAGCCTACGTCTGCTGAAACAACTGCTATGCAATGATGGGGAAATTTGAATCCACCCTCAGTTTTACACATGTATAAAAAAGGGGACAATTCTGACAATAAAACTATATTATCAAATAATTTCATAAAGTAATTTCAAAAGACTTATGTGTAAGAGACTAAACTTTTTAACTACAGTATACATTTGTAAAAGTTATATACCAATTAAGTTAAATACTATATATATTATATAACAAACATAGAAACGGCACCTAATTTGTACAATCACACCAGCAAAGTCTTTTTTTGCCATATATTTTGCACCAGCGTGGTATTGATTCCCCTTTTAAACTCACTCTGTCTACACTCTTGTTTTTGTTGGTCACTTGTGCTTACGCCTCCAAATGTAGAATAAGATACAGCCTGCTTAGTCCATGTTATTTGATTGACTAAATCCTTTTTTCTTTTTTTTGTATTCCCAATATTTACTTAAACCTGTATTACTCCCAACTATGTATTACTGTGTGTCAGTGCCCCCTTGTGTTTCAAGTGAGTTCTGTTATAGAAAAATTGAGAAAACGTTCCTAGGTTCCAGCTCCATACTATGCGCTGCATTGATCCTGCCCCAGATTAGTCCACGTCAACTTTTCCTTTGAACTGAGAAATAGACTTTGGCTTTTCCTTGACGGAGGAACAATGCAATGATCTATTCCTTTGGCCTAGAATGTATTGTGCTTTTTACACTCTTTGTTTTAGGTTTCACCACCGCTCACGGATACGACTGGTCCTATTGTTTTTGTCGTTGTAACCATGTGAATGTTCAATAAAGAATAACAATGAATAATGGAAACGTGTGCTTTTTACACATAGGTAGGTTATAACTCACAATTCTTAAATGCATTTTTATCTTAACGAGGTTGTCCTGTTTCAGAAAAATGATAGTTATTTTTTTTGTATAAATAAAAGTTATACAATTTTCCAAAATACTTTCTGTATTAATTCCTCATGGTTTTCAATATCTCTGCTTGTTGTCATTCAGTACAATGTTTACTTCCAGTGGATAAATTCGGTCCACGGTCATGTGATGGACACACAGGTGCATGGTTCGTTACAGTTACATTATGTGTATCAGAGCTGTGTTTTCTATCAATCCCAGCGCCTGTGTGTCCATCACATGACCATGGATCGAATTTTATCCATTGGAAGTAAACAATGAATGTTCCTACTGAATGACAACAAGCAGAGATTTAAAAAAAAAAAAAAACAACGTGAGAAATTAATACAGGAAGTATATTGGAACATTTTGTAACTTTTAATTTAATACAAAATAAATAACAATAATTTGCTGAAACCGGAAAACCCCTTTAATAAAAAAAACAAAAAACTCCAATAGGTAGCCAAAGGACCTCATGCATAAAAACATAAAAAGTGTCAGCATTTCCCATCATATTTGGAAATAAAATATAATAAGTAATATGATTGGCTGTTGACACTTTTTCGTAAAACAGTTCTTATGTATGGGGTCCACTGTCTCTTCTGCCTGTTTCCCTTTTTGCCAGCTACGACACCACCCAGAAAAATGGACCTGTCAGGCTGAACATGATACTCTAAGTGCAGCCGACGAGAGGATACATATATAGTCTATTTCTAAAGCGTGCAGCTCTTCAGCACTGTCCAGTCCTGTATATATGCACATACATCACAAGCAAGTAAATATATACTTCTACTGCATGCTTGTGCAATAAACCATATAGCTGCTTGTCATCTGTCACATGCTGCCATTACATAGGGTAGTACAGTCTTATTGACAGGTCCTACTCCAATAGTTGAAATCCCAGAGGTGGCATCTGCACCTGTCCCATATTTATGGCAAATATTGTGGATATGTCTTAAATGTGTAAGATAGGAATACCCCTTTAAGAACTCCCTAATGAATATACACAATATACAATAGGTTTCACTAGAGATTCCTTTTAAAATGGAAAACTTATATTTTGTATGTGACACAAAGCCATAGAAATCAGCATAGTGTCTGAGTCAGTGGCGTAACTACCGCTATAGCAGCCGTAGCGGCTGCTACGGGGCCCGCGGCATGAGGGGGCCCGTGTCGCCCGCTGGCACGGGCCCCCCCCATGGCCGGAGGCTCCGCTAGCAGCCGCTATGGCTGCTACAGCGGGACGCCAATGAACACTACGGCTGAGCAGGGAGGTATCTCCCCGCTCTGCCATTAAACAAAAGACATGTATCTCCTATCCACAGGATAGGGGATACATGTGTGATCGCTGGCATTGATAGGGAGAACGGGGGACTGAAAGTCCCCTGAAGTTCTCCATCACAAACCTCGGACTTCTGGGGTCTGTGTCTGCAGCTCCGTTGAAATGAATGGAGCGCCGGTCGCGCTTGTGCGCATGCGTGACCAGCGCTCTTTTCATTTTCATTGAGCTGCGCAGACGCCGGAAGTCAGAGGTTAGTCATGGAGAACTTCAGGGGACTTTCAGTCCCCCGTTCTCCCTATCGCTGCCAGCGATCATACATGTATCCCTTATCCTGTGGATAGGGGATACATGTCTTTTGTCTTCTCACACTGTAGGTCGCATTTTTTTGGGGGGTTGGGGACGCTGTATAGCGTTCCCTAGGGGGGGGGCTATATGGCGCTATCCACAGGGGGGGCTGTATGGCATTCCCTACAGGGGGGGCTGTAAGGCGTTCCCTACAGGGGGGCTGATGGCGTTCTCTACAGGGGGGCTGTATGGCGTTCACTATAGAGGGGCTATATGGCGTTCCCTCCAGGGGGGGCTGTATGGAATTCCCTACAGACCCCCCCTGTAGGGAACGCCATACAGCCCCCCTGTAGATAGCGCCATACAGCCCCCTCTGTAGATAACACCATACAGCCCCCTCTGTAGATAGCGCCATACAGCCCCCTCTGTAGATCGCGCCATACAGCCCCCTCTGTAGATAACGCCATACAGCCCCCTCTGTAGATAACGCCATACAGCCCCCTCTGTAGATAGCGCCATACAGCCCCCTCTGTAGATAGCGCCATACAGCCCCCACTGTAGAGAACACCATACAGCCCCCCTGTAGATAGCGCCATACAGCCCCCTCTGTAGATAGCGCCATACAGTCCCCACTGTAGAGAATGCCATACAGCCCCCCTGTAGATAGCGCCATACAGCCCCCTCTGTAGATAACGCCATACAGCCCCCCTGTAGAGAATGCCATACAGCCCCCTCTGTAGATAGCGCCATACAGCCCCCTCTGTAGATAGCGCCATACAGCCCCCTCTGTAGATAGCGCCATACAGCCCCCACTGTAGAGAATGCCATACAGCCCCCCTGTAGATAGCGCCATACAGCCCCCTCTGTAGATAACGCCATACAGCCCCCTCTGTAGATAGCGCCATACAGCCCCCTCTGTAGATAGCGCCATACAGCCCCCACTGTAGAGAACACCATACAGCCCCCCTGTAGATAGCGCCATACAGCCCCCTCTGTAGATAGCGCCATACAGTCCCCACTGTAGAGAATGCCATACAGCCCCCCTGTAGATAGCGCCATACAGCCCCCTCTGTAGATAACGCCATACAGCCCCCCTGTAGAGAATGCCATACAGCCCCCTCTGTAGATAGCGCCATACAGCCCCCCTGTAGATAGCGCCATACCACCCCCTCTGTAGATAGCGCCATACAGCCACCCTGTAGATAACGCCATACAGCCCCCTCTGTAGATAGTGCCAAACAGCCCCCACTGTAGAGAACGCCATATAGCCCCCCTGTAGATAATGCCATACAGCCCCCCCTGTAGATAACGCCATACAGCCGCCCTGTAGATAACGCCATACAGCCCCCTCTGTAGATAGTGCCAAACAGCCCCCTCTGTAGATAACGCAATACAGCCCCCTGCAGATAGCGCCATACAGCCCCCTCTGTAGATAGCGACATACAGCCCCCACTGTAGAGAACACCATACAGCCCCCCTGTAGATAGCGCCATACAGCCCCCTCTGTAGATAGCGCCATACAGCCCCCACTGTAGAGAATGCCATACAGCCCCCCTGTAGATAGTGCCATACAGCCCCCTCTGTAGATAACGCCATACAGCCCCCCTGTAGAGAACACCATACAGCCCCCTCTGTAGATAGCGCCATACAGCCCCCTCTGTAGATAGTGCCATACAGCCCCCACTGTAGAGAACGCCATACAGCCCCCCTGTAGATAGCGCCATACAGCCCCCTCTGTAGATAGCGCCATACAGCCGCCCTGTAGATAACGCCATACAGCCCCCTCTGTAGATAGCGCCATACAGCCCCCTCTGTAGATGGCGCCATACAGCCCCCTTTGTAGATAACGCCATACAGCCCCCTTTGTAGATATCTACAGAGGGGGCTGTATGGCGTTATCTACAGGGGGGACTGTATGGCGTTATCTATAGAGGGGACTGTATGGCGCTATCTACAGAGGGGACTGTATGGCGTTATCTACAGAGGGGGCTGTATGGTGTTATCTACAGGGGGGACTGTATGGCGTTATCTATAGAGGGGACTGTATGGCGCTATCTACAGAGGGAACTGTATGGCGCTATCTACAGAGGGGGCTGTATGGCGTTATCTACAGGGGGGCTGTAAAAAAGGCACTATCTACAAGGGGGGGGGTTGTGTGACACCCAGGGGAGGGGGGCCCCAGTCAAAAGTTTGCTATGAGGCCCAGTCTTTCCTAGTTACGCCCCTGGTCTGAGTTTAATATAAAACACAACTACGTCATATGGTTTTGGGCACATTATGAATGTATAATGGAAATATTGGCAATTTAAAGGGTTTGTCCAAACTGGACAACCCCTTTCTCTATAGTCTATTATGGCATATGGATGTTATCGAGGGAGGTCCCTGTGGCTTTTGCTCTCTTGTGGAGTTTGAATGGGCACCATGCCGTACACAAAATATACCTTGCAGCAATGGATCAGCAGATCGCCATGGTCGTTTGCTTCTCCTTGCGGCTGCTGAGGGATTCCTTCATATCTTAAAATTAATTTGGGAGAAATAAATGATATGCTGTACAGGTTACAGACCTGACGTCACAGGCAGCTCTGACTGGGAAGTTTTATATATCCTCAGTTACTTCATCAATCCTTATCCTTCTACAATCTCCGTGGCTTGCCTCAATACATGCACCTGCCAGTCATGATGGAGACAACCTTGGTGGAAGTCATCCCTGCAGATTTAGAATGTATGTTTCAAGTTACAAATTCCAAGGTCTGATAGACTACATACACTAAGCAGCTAGACACACTGGAAGATTAGTTGCAACATGATTATTTTTTTTTGTTTTTTATCTCAATTCTAGCCTGCACTTGTCAAAGGAGATAACAGTTTGACAGGTAAGATAAATGAAGCTTTCCAAGAAATGTATTATGTCATTGCTAAGATGTGAACTAGACTGATGAATTTGCAGTGACTTTTTAATTTTCAACTTTGTTTTTTTGCAAACATGAAAGCCATGAAAATCAGATCAACTCTGAAGAGCATAGAAAATCATATGTCGTATAATCGAATACTTAACTTAAAACCATCGCAACTTCAAATGTGAAGATTTACAACAAATAATAATGATAACGAGGCCCCTAAACAAAGCAGTATGCAGGGGAAACTAGCTGTAGTAAACCAGTCTAAAAATGATAGAACTATACACAAATCCAATATAATAATGCAATGCAGTGATTTAATAATACACTAAATAAATAAACTGTGCTATATTACCAAAATACCTTACATAGGGCACATCTGCACTAGAACCAAAGGAACTAGCAACTGTGTGTAGTAGTATTTCTCAAATGTAGTCCTCCAGTACCCCCAACTAGTCCTGTATAGAGGATTTCTTTGATCACACAGGTGATTTACTTACTCTAAGGTTATGTTCACACAGCAGATATTGTTTGCAGGTCGTTTATTCCTGCCTTCGGCAGGAAGATTCCTACTCCCATTCACTTCAATGAGAGGTTTGTCCACTAGCTGGAAAAAATCATCTAGTGGGAAAAAGAAGCGTCTGCCTCCCATTGAATGGACTAAGGGTAAGGACACATGTAGCGTGCTGTTTACCTGCAAAAACGCTAGAAAATAAAAAACATTTTAAATACTGCACCGATTTGCCATAAAACAGCACTTTGGTTTGTTGTTCAGCCGCATTGCAGCCATTTCCTCGGATCCCTGAAGATGCCACGTGTGTTATTACCACAGATATTTTCTTTATGTGAAAACCTTAAAACATGGCCTGCTGGCGATACTTATGCCTGAAGCAAACTTCAGTTATTTTCTTCAGTGTGCTATCCGATTTTTTAACGGATAGCACACTGACCCATTCATTTCTATGGGGCCATGCAGACTTCCGTTATTTTCACGGATCCATGTGTCTATTCTGCAAATTATAGAACAGGTCCTACTCCTGTCCGCTTTTGTGGATTAGTATCGGCCATTTTATTCATTGCGCCATCCGTGTGCGGTCCGTGTTTTGCAGATCTGCGACTTGCAGCCATATAAAGGGCCACGGATGTGTGCTTGAGGCCTTAACCCTTAAACCTTAAACGGAACCTTTCACCAGCATTTCACCTATTAAACCAGAAATACCTGCTGGTAGTGGGTGGAAAATCATTTCTATATAACCTCTTATTGTCTTCTTAGTCGGCTCTGTAGCTTTAGTATTACGTTTTTTAGTGTTCCTGCACCGTATGCAAATGAGCATAAAAGAGTCAAATCTTTGTTTGAAAAGAGTCACATCTTCATTCCTCAAGTCTTTCCGAGTTTACCCTGACTCCTTACTTTTGATTGACAGCTCCTCGCCTTTCCCCAGCACACAAGATCCCGCGATTATGCATTGATGTCCTCTTCTGGTGTGTACGCACAAAGGGACACCGGATTATTATGATAAAAAGCGTGAAATGTTTGCAGTCCGTTATTTACAGTCGGAGGAGGAGTTTAGGAGAGGGGATAACGGCAATGAACTTTTGATAGCAGCGGCCGGTGAGGGATAAGTAAAGTTTAATAGGGGAAATGCTGGTGACAGGTTCCTTTTAACTCCTTAAGGACACGGCCAATTTTGGCCTTGAGGACAGAGCAATTTTTTTTACATTTCCCTCTTTGCATCCCGACGCTCATAACTCTTTTATTTTTTGTACGACGTAGTTGTATGAGACTTTGTTTTTTGTGGGACGAGTTGTACTTTATGTACGTACCATTTTTTGGTACAAATACATTATCGTTTAATTTGCCCCGCTCTCGATCGCGCGCACAGACGGCTGTCACACAGGACGAGTATGCTCGTCCCAATGCGCGAAGTGCTCGCCGCTCAGGACGAGCATACTCGTCCTGTGTCGGCAACCAGTTAAAGACAGAGACATTTGTCACTTTATGTGGTAATAACTTGGGAATGCTTTTACCTATCCAAGCGATTCTGAGATTGTTTTCTCATGACATATTGTACTTTATGTTAGTAAAATAATTTGGTTGATAAATTCAATGTTTATTTGTGAAAAACACCAAAATTTAGAGAAAATGTCTAAATTTAAATGTATCTGCTTGTAAAACAGATAGTAATACTACACAAAATAGTTACTATTTCACATATCCCATATGTCTACTTTATGTTTGCATCGTTTTATTGAACGTTCTTTTCTTTTTCTAGGACTTTACAAGGCTTAGAACTTTAGCAGCAATTTCTCACATATTCAAGAAAATTTCAAAAGGCTATTTTTACAGGGACCAGTTCAGTTGTGAAGTGGCTTTGAGGGGCCCATACAATACAAACCACCATAAACCACCCAATTTTAAAAGAACTACACCCCTCAAAGTATTCAAAACAGCATTAGGGTATGTGCACACACACTAATTACGTCCGTAATTGACGGACGTATTTCGGCCGCAAGTAGTGGACCGAACACAGTGCAGGGAGCCGGACTCCTAGCATCATACTTATGTACGATGCTAGGAGTCCCTGCCTCTCCGTGAAACTACTGTCCCGTACTGAAAACATGATTACAGTACGGGACAGTTGTCCTGCAGCGAGGCAGGGACTCCTAGCATCGTACATAAGTATGATGCTAGGAGCCCGGCTCCCTGCACTGTGTTCGGTCCACTACTTGCGGCCGAAATACGTCCGTCAATTACGGACGTAATTAGTGTGTGTGCACATACACTTAGAAAAAAGTTTTTTCAACACTTTAGGCGTTTCACAAGAATTAAAGCAAAATAGAGGTGAAATGTACAAATTTCATTTTTTTTTTGCAGAAATTCGTATTTAATCCTTTTTTTCTGTAACACAAAAGGTTGTACCAGAGAAATGCAACTCAATATTTATTGCCCAGATTCTGCAGTTTTTAGAAATATCCCACATGTGGCCCTTGTGTGCTAATGGACTGAAGCACCGGCCTCAGAGGCAAAGGAGCACCTAGAGGATTTTGGGGCCTTCTTTTTATTAGAATATATTTTAGGCACCATGCCAGGTTTGGAGAGGTCTTGTGGGGCCAAAACAGTGGAAACACTCCCAAAAAGACACCATTTGGCAAACTACAACCCTCAAGGAATTTATCAAGGGGTATAGTGAGCATTTTTACGCCACAGTTTTTTTGCTGGATTTAGTGTAATGGGGCCGCGAAAATGAAAATCAAACTTTTTTCCAATGAAACGTAGAAATGTAAATTTTTACAAGGTATCAAGGACAAAAAACACTGTAACATTTAAAAAACTATTTCTCCCGATTACTGCAATACCCCATATGTGGTAATAAGCTGCTGTTTGGACACATGGCAGAGCTCAGAAGGGCAGGAGCGCCATTTGGCTTCTGAAGCTCAAGTTTTGCTGCAATGGTTTTCAGGTGCCATGTCGCATAAGCAAAGCCCCTGTGGGACCAAAACAGTGGAAAACCCCCAAAAGTGACCCCATTTGGGAAACTACACCCCCTCAAGGAATTTATCGAGGGGTATAGTGAGCATTTTGACCGCATAGGTTTTCTGCTGACTTTAGTGGAATTAGGCCGGGAAAATTAAAATCAACGTTTTTTTCTAATAAAATTTTGTTTTTGCTCAGATGTTTCCATTTTCACAATAAAAAAGGAGAAAAAGCACCCTAAAATTAGTAAAGCAAACTCTTCTGAGCACAGCAATACCCCATATGTGGCAATAAACTTCTGTTTGGACACACAGCAGGGTTCAGAAGGGAAGGAGAGCTATTTGGCTTTTGGAGCTCAAATTTTGCTGGAATGGTTTGTAGTGTCATGTCACATTTGGAAAGCCCCTGCGGGACCAAATCAGTGGAAACCCCTCAAAAGTTACCCCATTTGGGAAACTACACCCCTGAAAGAATTTAGGAGTATAGCGAGCATTTTAACCCCACAGGTTTTTTACAGAATTTAGTGGAATTGGGCCATGAAATTGAAATGATATATTTTTTCTGAAAAACGTGGACATTTTAAATTTTTACAAGGAATAAAAGGAGAAACAACACCCCAAAATGTGAAAAGTAATTTCTCCCAATCATGGCAGTACCCCATGAGTGGTCATAAACTGCTGTTTGGACACATTGCAAGCCTCAAAAGGGAAGGAGCCAAAACAGTAGAACCCCCCAAATGTGACCCCATTTGGGAAACTACACACCTTAAGGAATCTATCTAGTAGTATAGTGAGCATTTAGACACCACAGGTCTTTTGCAGAATTTATTGGAATAAGGCCGTAAAAAATAATATCAACATTTTTTCCACTAAAAACTTGATTTTTTTCATTTTCACAAGGGATAAAGAAGAAAAAGCACCCCAAGATTTGTAAAGCAATTTCTCCCAAGTACGGCAATATCCCATATATGGTCATAAACTGCTATTTGGACACACGGCAAGGCTCTAAGGGGAAGGAGCACAATTTGGTTTTTGGAACGGAGATTTTACAAAATTCGTTTTCTGACACCATGTTGCATTGAGCTAAGGTACTAGTACAGTGGAAAGCCCCGAAAAATTACCCCATTTTGTAAACTATATCCCTGAAGTGTTTTGCAGAAATTAGTGCATAGTGGATGTTGCAGATTGAAAACTTTCATTTTTCCACTATGCCATTTCAGTAACCAATATGTTGTGCCAAGCTCGTGCCCCTGGGAACACACACCCCATAAATTGTTAAGCGGGTTCTCCAGAATACAGTAATAAATTCACAGAATAACTATAAATTGTCGTTTTTACCGCACGGTGAAAGCTGTAAAAACGAAACCCAAAAAACAATTGAGGTATTGCAGTTTTTTCCAATTTCAGCGTGCAAAGAGTTTTTTTTTAGTTTCCCAGTATATTACATGGAACTATAAGGGCATGGCCAGACGTGGCGGAATTGTTCTGGAATTCCGCTGCGGCCAGTCCGCTGTGGAAATCCGCAGCGGACATTTTCTCCATTGGTTTCCGCACCTTTTTAGTTAGGTTCGTGCACGCGTGGCGGAAAACTCCGCTGCGGACCATAGGCTGCGGTGCGGAATTTGGTGTCCGCAGCATACACTGGCTGTTGCGGACGTGTAGCGGACGTGTAGCGGACTTATTGCGCAATTTCTCCATTGACTTCAATGGAGATTCAAAATCCTGCAATGAAATCTGCAGATGTTATGTGTGTTGCGTTGCATATTGGTTTTACGAACAGGATATTTCTTCATTCTGGCTGGACCTATGTGTTTCAAGGTCTATAGCCAGACTGAGATGAAATGTTTTAAAAGACAGCAGGAAGTACTCTTCACCTGAATACGCAACGGCTAATCCGCATCAATTTACTGCACATTTTAGGCAAAGCGGCAACAGAATCTGCAACGCAGATTATGTGCGGCATTGATGCGGACAGTGTCTGCAGAAATACGCCACGTCTGGCCATGCCCTAAATGGTACCAAAAGAAACTACAACTCCTCCTACATAAAATAAGCTCTCACACCACTCTTTTGACGGAAAAATGAAAAAGTTATGGCTCTTGCAATACGGGGAGTGAAAAACGAAGACCAAAAATCGAAAAATGGCTTTGTCCCGGAGGGGTTAATAATCCATGGATGGGTGTGGTACGCTTTGAACCAATACTTTATCCACAGGCCGGGTTTTTTGGGTATTGTACAAAATATCTGCACTCCAGTATTGCCTAATCTTTGACTTCTTCACTAACCCTTTAAGGCCCTAACGTTTCCTCATCTCCGCTGCATCTACGGGGTCCACCTGTGGGGTCTAGTAAATGATGATGTGGGGTTTTTAGTGAAAAACTACTGAAAACTACTCAAAAATTAATCTGAGCCTTCATCTAGCATCATTTTGCATCATTGCGTTTTGAGAGTCATAACATGTTATTTTTCCGGTGACGGAGCTGTGTGAGGGCGCGTTTTTTGTGGAACGAGCTGTAATTAATTTTTATTGGTTCCATTTTGGGGTACATGCGATTTTTTTATCACTACTTATTCAATTTTTTGGGAGACGAGGAAACCAAAAAACAGCAATTCTAGCTCTGTTTTGTTTCTTCTTTTTTACAGTGTTCACCGTGCAGTATAAACAACATGTTCACTTTATTCTGCGGGGCGATACGATTACAGCGACACCAAATTTATATTGTTTTTATACGTTTAACTAGTTTCTCACAATAAAAATACTCTTTTCTAAAAAAAATCATGTTTTAGTGTCGCCATTTTCTGACAGCCATAACTTTTTTATTTTTCAGTTGATATCACTGTGGGAGGGCTTATTTTTTGCGTGACGAACTGTAGTTTTTGTGGGTACTCTTTGATTACTTCTTTTTTTTCTGCATTTTGGGGTGTTTACATCTCGAAAAATGCCTGGAAGCAGAACGCCGACGAGGTGTTTTTTTACTCCTCATTTTCAGAAAACGGTGCATAAAAAGACGCCCGCGAAAAAGAAGTGCTTGTCACTTCTTGAGCCATTTTTGGAGCTGTATTTTATTGACTATATAGAAAAACAGCTCCAAAAACGGCCGTAAAAAATGCAGCGAAAAACGCTAGTTAATTAAAAAATGGCTGAAAATCAGGAGCTGTTTTCCGTTGAAAACAGCTCTGCATTTTCAGACTCTTTTTGGTAAGCGTGTGAACATACCCTTAGGATAGGCAATTAATAGCTGATGGGTCAGTGTCCAATTCCTGAGACCACCGGCGATCAGCTGTTTTGAAGGGGATGCAGCGTTTGTACGAGTGCTTCTTCCCCTTCATTTCTACTTGCTCTCTGTGAATCGTCGACACGGATGTAGCAGCGATTCACAGGTATTGCAGCCTTTTCAACCATTGAAGTGAATAGGAGAAAAGGCTGCAATACCTGTGAATTGATGCAAAATCCGTGTCGACTATGCATAGTGAGCAAGAACAAATGAAGAGGAAGCAGCGCTTGTTACGAGCGCTGCACTCCTTCAAAACAGCTCATCGGCTGGAATCGCGGGATTCAGACACCGACTGATCAGCAATTGATGGCCTATCCTGAGGATAGGCCATTCATTTTTAGCGGCTGGAAAACCTTTTTGAGGACTTTGTAAAATTGTAAAAATGTAAGACTTAAAAGTCTGTTAATATCATCCATGCATATGTGCTTAAATGTTTCTGGGGTTTCTATATAAATGTTAGGGACTAAGTAGTGATCATGGGGTCAGACATGTTTCTGGACTTTCTGTCAGTAATTCCATTGAAATAACATTGGAGTTAACATTTCCCCAGCCTGCAATGAGTCCTGAATCGACAGGGAGCAATGAATTCTCTTTAGCTGCGCAGACAATGGAGATAAGTTGTCAACTTTTAAGAGTTGTTACCTGTGAGATTTTAGATGTGACATGCAAAGCTTGCTGCAGAATTCATTTGTACATAACCCCTGCACTCAAATACAGGCCAAGCTTCCAGAACTACAGACAGAATGCTCGAATTAAGGTACCCACGCACTTAGCTGAATTTTAGAAGATTATTCCCAGCGAATCCGAAAGCAAGACCTGCGTGGGTTGCAATTGCTGTGGATTCGCCAAGAATTTTACCTTTTCTACATTGAAATAGGTGAAATCCACAGTGAACATCTAGAACAGAATGAGCCTGCTGTGAATTTAAAAGTCCGCAGCATGCTCTAATATTCGTGCGAAAAATGTTTAGCAGCATTTGGATGAGATTTGTTACATTTTATCAACTTGTCTGCAACAGTCTTCCGCAAATCCGGATGGAAAATCCAAACAAATATGCTATGTGTGTGGGTACCCTAAGGCTGGGTTCACACGTGGCGGAATTTCACTTAAATTCCGCTGCGGACACTCCGCAGCGTTAATCCGCAGCGGAGCCGTTTGTCCATTGACTTACACTTTAATTTAGCAGTGTTCGTTTAGACGAGGCGTAAAATTCCGCTGCGGAGCATAGGCTGCGGAGCGGAATTTGGTGTCCGCAGCATGCTCTGTCTGTTGCGGAGCAGTGGCGGACTCATGGCGGAATTTCTCCATTGACTTCAATGGAGATTCTAATTTCCGCAATGAAGTCCGCAGCTGTCATGCACATGTTATGTGTGCTGCGGATCCGTCTTGCTTTTTTAACTTGACATTTCTTCATTCTGGCTGGACCTTTGTATTTCTAGGTCTACAGCCAGACTGAGGAAGTCAATGGGGCTCCCGTAATGACGGGAGCGTTGCTAGGAGACGTCAGTAAATAGTCACTGTCCAGGGTGCTGAAAGAGTTAAGCGATCGGCAGTAACTGTTTCTGCACCCAGGACAGTGACTACCGATCCCAATATACATGTATCTGTAAAAAAAAATGAAGTTCATACTTACCGAGAACTCCCTGCTTCTGTCTCCAGTCCGGCCTCCCAGGATGACGTTTCAGTCTAAGTGACGGCTGCAGCCAATCACAGGCTAATAACAGGCTGCAGCGGTCACATGGACTGCCGCGTCATCCAGGGAGATCGGGCTGGATGCCGAAGGAGGGACGCGTCACCAAGACAACGGGCGGTAAGTATGAATTTCTTTGACTTTCACAAGGGAAAGTGCTGTCCCTTCTCTCTATCCTGCACTGATAGGGAGAAGGGAAGTACTTTTACCGCAGTCCGCAGCAGCTAGTCCGCATCAATTTACTGCACATTTTGTGCAGATCCGCTGCAGAATCTGCAACGCAGATTCTGTGCGGCATTGATGCGGACAGTTGCGGAGGAAATCCGCCACGTGTGGTCATGCCCTAACAGTGCCAGCCAGAGTGTCTCCATTAACAGTGAAAGCCAGAGTGTCCCCATTAACAGTGCCAGCCAAAGTGCCTCCACTAACAGTGCCAGCCAGAGTGCCTCCTTGAATAATGTCAGCGTGCTCATGTGAATAATGCAAGCCAATAAGTTAAAATAAAATAAAAAACAAAAAACACAGCATACTCATTTCCTCTTTGTTCCAGCACTTCTGCACATTGCCAGGGAGTGATGTGTGAGCAGCCAACTGACTCACATGTTACTCTGATCTCTAAGGCTTTTGAACGAGACTTCGAAGGAGGGAGTCCTTGGGGTACATAGGATTTCCAAACAATCCGGGATGGTTGGCAACTAAAGATTATGCCTCATTTACATGGCTGTATTATTGCTCTGTACAACCTCCGAGTCGAGCCATTATATGGCACCCATACACTTCAATAGGGTTCTATGATACTTCCATATGCCTCAGATTTAAAATACAATCAGGCGTACTTCATCGGTTGCCGTATTATGAAGCTATTCTCCCCTAGAAGTATTACTGTTAGCAGAGTATAACCTCATAATATGGCAACTTACAGGGCACCATATGACAAAACAGGGAGCGCCTGCATACTATTATGGAATCACTAGTTGAGCAATTGGCAGAGTGATCGTTTATGGAATTGTTAGGTGAGCGATTACCCAAAGGCAGCTGGAGACTGTCAGAATCAAACGTGCAAGTAAATCCGCAACCTCAAATCCGTTTCAACTCTGATCAACAGAGTCTAAGGCTACTTTATGGTTTTCGCCAAAGCCCACTGCAAGGCCGGATGGTTTTTGCTGCATCGAACCCAGGTTGTTTTAGCAGAGTTTTGTGTTGGATAAGAGGTGCAATGCAGGCAATACCAGAACAGGTAACAAGACAGCCTGAGGGTAAACAGAAAGTCCAATTCACAAAGCTAGGGGATGTCAGGAATAGCAGAGGTCAGAACCAGCCGGGATCAAAAGGTCCAAATCAGAAAGCAAGGGGTAATCCACAGACAAGCCGAGGTCCAATTCCAGGAAGTCAAAAATCAAATGTACAGGGTATAGTGAGTAGCTTGATCAAACACAGGGAAACCTGGAAATTCACAAGCAAAGAAAAAGGGGAGGAAGCTAGGTATAAATACTCCACCCTTACACCTGACAGGAAGAAAGACCGAAGTGGGATAGGCTCAACAAGTAAAACCAGAACCGCCCAGAAGCTAGACTTGTAGTCATGGCGATCTTAAAGGAACAGACGTTTCCTAACACATACAGCCTCTGGCCGTGAGCATGAGGCCAAGCTATCACACTTTTCTGTGGTGTTGAAATAAATACAATAATATAGAGCTGCCACCAATGTGAATTGCTTACAATTTCACTAAAGCCACTCTTAAAATTGATTCACATACATTATATCATCCTGCAACAATGACCCACATCCTGCATTCTGCCATGGCCAATATTTAATTTACAGGAAGTGACGTAATTCCTATTCACAATAGTTAGATTATTATCGAGCACCTTCTCCATACCCTCAATGTGTTCCAATTTTGGTGGCAGAGTACCACATTTCTTTAATCTATACCACCAAAAAACCACTTTTATCAATTTTCTGCCATAATGTCTGAATTGAAGAAAGTCGAAAGAAACAGTCCCGACTTACTGGTTGCGGTCTGCTTCAACAAACAATTTGTGTTCCCATCCTCTAAAGATGCAAACTCTCTATGATGTCAATAGTTCCTTTTGAACTAAATGATAAATATAAATTCTGTCCAGTAAATCCCCTCTCCAGATAGATAAAAAAGGCCACAGTGTCTTTGACAATTTCTCTGCACAGTGCTACTCGGAGTAACAACCAAGCACTAAACAGTGAACCGCTAAGTTGCAGTACCTACATAGCAGCAGGTTGTGAGTGGCGATGTGGAGTCGCTGTGCTTCACTAGTGATGTGACCCCTTCGTTGTAGTGAACATGAATGAGTGAACATGGACGGTGACCCCGTTAATTATTTCTTTATTCTGCTTAACCTGTGATAAGAAGGATTTGTAAACCATTGAAAGTGATTTTTATTTTTTTTTAAATAAAAATGTAAGTCAGTGTGTTTGGTGCAACTTTCAAATGAGTTTTTATTAAAAATTACTTTTACCTTTTTAGATACAGCTGCTTTGTACCCTGTATACAGAGCAGCTGTATCTTTCGCTAAGACCTGAATCAGTCAGTCCCGCAGACCTGACAGGTTCAGTGTCAGTGGGTCCTGTGTGTCTCTGATACACAGGATCCACCTGTAATCTATCACATCTTAGTTATGCACTTAGGTGTGATGGATAACAGGTGAATCCCGCTTTGACTGAACCCTTCAGTCCCGCGGGCATGACAGGTACAGGATTCAGTGAACGATACAGCTGCTCTGTATACAGGATACAGAGCAGCTGTATCTCAAAAAGTTAAATACATTCTTAATGAAAGCTCATTTGAAAGTTGCACGAAACACACTGACTGACCTTTATATATATATATATATACATACATATATATATGTATATATATATATATATATATATATATATATATATATATATATATATATATATATATATATACAGTGGAGGAAATAAGTATTTGATCCCTTGCTGATTTTGTAAGTTTGCCCACTGTCAAAGTCATGAACAGTCTAGAATTTTTAGGCTAGGTTAATTTTACCAGTGAGAGATAGATTATATAAAAAAAAAAAAAGAAAATCACATTGTCAAAATTATATATATTTATTTGCATTGTGCACAGAGAAATAAGTATTTGATCCCCTACCAACCATTAAGAGTTCAACCTCCTCCAGACCAGTTACACGCTCCAAATCAACTTCGTGCCTGCATTAAAGACAGCTGTCTTAAATGGTCACCTGTATAAAAGACTCCTGTTCACAGACTCAATTAATCAGTCTGACTAACCTCTACAACATGGGCAAGACCAAAGAGCTTTCTAAGGATGTCAGGGACAAGATCATAGATCTGCACAAGGCTGGAATGGGCTACAAAACCATAAGTAAGATGCTGGGTGAGAAGGAGACAACTGTTGGTGCAATAGTAAGAAAATGGAAGACATAAAAAATGACTGTTAATCGACATCGATCTGGGGCTCCATGCAAAATCTCACCTCGTGGGGTATCCTTGATCCTGAGGAAGGTGAGAGCTCAGCCGAAAACTACACGGGGGGAACTTGTTAATGATCTCAAGGCAGCTGGGACCACAGTCACCAAGGTAACACATTACGCCGTAATGGATTAAAATCCTGCAGTGCCCGCAAGGTCCCCCTGCTCAAGAAGGCACATGTACAGGCCCGTCTGAAGTTTGCAAATGAACATCTGGATGATTCTGAGAGTGATTGGGAGAAGGTGCTGTGGTCAGATGAGACTAAAATTTAGCTCTTTGGCATTAACTCAACTCACCGTTTTTGGAGGAAGAGAAATGCTGCCTATGACCCAAAGAACACCGTCCCCACTGTCAAGCATGGAGGTGGAAACATTATGTTTTGGGGGTGTTTCTCTGCTAAGGGCACAGGACTACTTCACCGCATCAATGGGAGAATGGATGGAGCCATGTACCGTCAAATCCTGAGTGACAACCTCCTTCCCTCCACTAGGACATTAAAAATGGCTCGTGGCTGGGTCTTCCAGCACGACAATTACCCGAAACATACAGCCAAGGCAACAAAGGAGTGGCTCAAAAAGAAGCACATTAAGGTCATGGAGTGGCCTAGCCAGTCTCCAGACCTTAATCCCATCGAAAACTTATGGAGGGAGCTGAAGATCCGAGTTGCCAAGCGACAGCCTCGAAATCTTAATGATTTACAGATGATCTGCAAAGAGGAGTGGGCCAAAATTCCATCTAACATGTGTGCAAACCTCATCATCAACTACAAAAACGTCTGACTGCTGTGCTTGCCAACAAGGGTTTTGCCACCAAGTATTAAGTCTTGTTTGCCAATGGGATCAAATACTTATTTCTCTGTGCACAATGCAAATAAATATATATAATTTTGACAATGTGATTTTCTTTTTTTTTTTTTTAATATAATCTATCTCTCACTGGTAAAATTAACCTAGCCTAAAAATTCTAGACTGTTCATGTCTTTGACAGTGGGCAAACTTACAAAATCAGCAAGGGATCAAATACTTATTTCCTTCACTGTATATATATATATATATATATATAAAATATATATATATATATATATATATATATATATATATATATATATATATATATATATATATATATATATATATACATAAAATAACTTCCAAAGGTGTGCATAGCCTTTAACCTCAGATCTACTAATAAGGTTTATGATGTATTCTTATAGCAAAAAAAACAAAAACATCTAGGTCATTGTGCTCTGCTCCGGGCAGAACAATAGCCTCATGCTGTACAAATACTGTTGCATCTTACATTGCTGATGCTCAACTTAGGAAACACATTTTATATAAAAGTGCAAACTCAGTGAGAGAGTAAAATATCCACACATATATGTGGATGTATCCATAGACTTCTAAGGAGCAGGCATATGCCAAAGTAGTGTTTATCTAACATACGTCTGGCGGTGTGCGTCAGTATAACTTTTTTCAACTGTATTGGAAATCATAGTTGACTGCACTTTCCAATACAAGGGCATCCCACAAAAAACGTATACCGTGCAGTATATGTTTTTCTTTTTTTTACAATAG
Source organism: Rhinoderma darwinii (assembly GCF_050947455.1). Classification (NCBI taxonomy): domain Eukaryota; kingdom Metazoa; phylum Chordata; class Amphibia; order Anura; family Rhinodermatidae; genus Rhinoderma; species Rhinoderma darwinii. The sequence continues at coordinate 66,256,212 of NC_134688.1, forward strand.
GAGTAAATGGCAGACGTATGACACTGTAAGGGTATAATCAGCCAAAACCATGCTCAAATACGATAGTGAATAGATGCACGATTTTGCCAGTAAATCTGAAGCATTGCCAGTAAAACTGAGGCCTAAGGGCCTGTTCACATCAGTGCTGGCCTCCGTTCATCTGATGCGTTCAATCTTTCCATCAGAAGAAGCACATGAACTATCGCTTCCATTTGCATTACCATTGATTTTTTTTTCTGTCAGCTGGTGTCAGTTTGCCTCCCTTCCTTTTTTTTCATGGAAACAATAGCGTAGTCGACATGAAAGAAATGGAAACCTTGCGGAATAGAAGGAAGCAAACTGACACTAACTGAAAGAAAAAAATACCATTGAAATCAGAGGTAATGCAAATGGAAGCGATAGTTTCCGTTTGGCTTTCCGTTCATCTGTTCCTCTGACGGAAAGGTTGAATGGAACAGATGAACGGAGGCCAGCGCCTTTCTAGACTGAAAATATGTATGGGGAAACCAGTCCTCATTCACATATACAGGTAGAAAGAATATTTCTTCTATCTTTATTATTTGTGATGTGCGTGTGAGTCTGCAGCAAATTAGAATTTGAGTCCTTTCAATTCAGTTTACATCTTTTTTTACCCTAAGGGAATTCCTGTGTTGAATTTGCTGAAGTTGTGGTTCTCTGGTGTTTTTCATGGTTTATCGTTTTAGATGATATAGTTCACGTTTTTTGAGAATGTGCACTTAATCTCAGTCAATAATTACTTTTCTGACCTATAGCATTTTCCCTGTGGGATAATTTCAGTTTACGAGTGAATGAATGAATATGATCGTCTTGACAGACACAGAATCTCTAAGAATTCACTTTAAATACGACTTTGGGCCATTTTTTTTAACACTTCACTGTAATACATTATGAATTATAACAAAGGTATGACAATGTATGTGCACCCTTACATTATTTATAATTGCCAACCTTTCTCTTCTTTTGTTTTAAATATCCTTATGTTTAGTTGTATATTTTAATTTGCTCACAGATGTGCAAAAATAGCCTGGGTTCCCCCTTGAGCCTTTATGTGGGTACAAGTACACATATATATATATATATATATATATATATATATATATATATATATATATATATATATATATATATATTGTAAGCAGTTAGCAGGCAAAGTGCTGGATGGCAGGTACGTAGGTAAACCCCAGAGCAAATGCAACTGAGCAACATTCTTGTTATTTTCTATTCAAGAAGTCCCTCAGTCCTCCACTTGGGAGATTGAAAGTACACCCTATAAATGTGTAATAGAACATGTCATACAAATGCAGGACAGAATATTTATTCATGCTCATTGTCAAAGAACACTTTGAAAGGGTGCAAGAGGCTCAGAGCCAAATTTATAATAGGGCAGTCAAGGCTAGGCAATTTAACTCCGGTGATCGGGTATTGGTATTGGTGCCCACAGTTGAAAGCACGTTTTTTTGCCACATGGCAAGGTCCTTTTTAAATAGTTGAAAAGGTCACTGACGTAAACTACAAGATACATCAGCCCGGTAAAAGAAAGCCGATACAGCTGTACCACATAAGTTTATTTAAGCCTTGGCAAGATAGAGAGTAACTGGTAGCCACCTCAAAGCCACCTGTAGAATACAACTCCGAGGTGGAAAGAGTTACCATTAGTGAAACCCTCTCAAAGTCCCAAAAACAGGAGTCCAGAGAGTTGTTACAGAGCAATAATAACTTGTTTTTTGACCTCCAGGATATTACGGATGTTATTCAGAATGAAATAATCACTGAATCTAATAGTAAAATAAATATTAAGCCCTACAGAATCCCTGAGACAAGCCGCCTCTGAGGAGGTCATTTTTTTTAACTCTAGGAGTTATTGAGGAGTCTAAGAGTTGGTGGTCCAGCCCCATTTTGTTAGTGCCAAAGCCATATGGAACCTCACAGTTCTGTAACGACCTCCGCAAATTGAATGAAGTCTCCAAATGTAGTTCCTATCTCATGCCTAGGGTAGATGAGGTGATTGAGAGGTTGGGGTCAGCTAGGTACATTACTACTCTGGATCTCACCAAAGGATATTGGCAAATACCACTATCAGATGACGCAAAGAAGACTGCCTTCTGCACCCCAGATGGTCTCTTCCAGTATGCAGGAATGCCCTTTGGGTTACAAGGTGCACCAGCTGCATTCCAAAGGGCAATGGACAGGATTTTGAAGCCTCACAAAAGGTATGCCGCTACTTACTTAGATGACATTGTTATCCTCACTATTAACTAAAAGAGTCATTTTAGTAAAGTATAGGCTGTACTGGACTCTATCAGGGAAGCTGGTTTGACTGCTTACCACGAAAAATGTGCCACTGGTTTAGAGGAGGCTCGATACTTAGGATACAGAGGTTGGTAGAGGTATGATAAGGCCTAAGGTAAATAAGGTGGAAACCATTCAGACTTGGCCACAACCCCTTACTAAATAAACAAGTAAAAGCGTTCTTAGGGATTGTTGGCTACTATCGCAGGTTTGTGCCAAACTTTGCTTCCATTGCAGCTCTGTTGACCTTACTAAAGGACAAAAATCAGTTATGGTCCAGTGGTCTGCTGAGGCAGAAAAGGCATTTCAGGACCTTAAATGAGCCCTATGTAGTCAGCCAGTGCTGGTAGCTCTGGGGAAGAGCACCCAGTAATGTATCTCAGCAGAAAACTCACCTCTAGTGAAAGAAATTATTCCATTGTATAAAGGGAATGTTTGCCAATAAAATGGGCACTGGAGGCTCTGAGGTACTATCTACTAGGCAGAAAGTTTCGGTTGGTGTCAGATCATGCTCCGTTAAGGTGGATGAGCCGAAACAAAGGGAATGATGCCAGGGTAACATGGTGGTTTCTGGCATTGCAAGATTATGATTTTGTTGTTGAACACAAGCCCGGCAAACTACGTCAAAATGCAAATGCCCTGTCAAGGGTTCACTGCTTGATGGCTTCAAGTGCCCAGTCACCTGACCTTGGGCAAAGCTGAGACTGCTACTCTTAGGGGCATAAACCCCAGAGCAAATGGCACGGAGCAACATGTAGATTACCAAGCAGGTTGTTTAAAAAAAAAAAAATGGATTTTGGGGTTCGGATTTGGGAGTGGATGTAGAGTAAGAAAAGTGGCCACTCCAGGATTTCCCCCTGTCTGACTTGGAGTCCAGGTGGGGCTTCTAGCAAAATTAAAGGAGACCAACTGCCTTGGGCAGTAGAGAGTGTTACTTGTGAGCTGCATGAAGGTAAAGAGCTGAGTCTGGTGGGCTCTTCTGGACTGGAAAACTATTGCCAGAATCTGCACGGTTCCTGTGTGAGCAACGAACTGAGTTTTGGTTACTAAAGAATAGTTTTAAGAATTCCTGTTTTGCTGAAGAAAGCACATCCAATGTCTGATCCTAATGCGACAAAAGGAAAGGTGTTGTAAAGATGACACAATCCCTTTATCTGACAAAGATTCCATAACAAGCCAAAGAAAATCTTTCAAGCACACATTTTGCCCAAAAGCAGCTGTGCCGTTATAGACTAGATTTGCATGAGAGACATAGTACATATTTTTTTAATACAATACTTGTTTAAAGGTGCCAGTAAACATGTTCTGACATCCGCCGTATATATACGGCGCACGCCGGGTGGGGGAGTATCGAGTGGTCTCACGAGGACTCACTCTCCATAGGACGAATGTGTCGGCTGTGTGTTACAGCCGACACTTCCGGGTAATGAGTGGGATTCGGCTCGAGCGTGATCCCGCTTGTTTAACCCGTTAAATGCCGCGGTCAATAGCGACCGCAGCATTTAAATGACTAAAAACAGGGGGGGACCCCCTGTAATGTTCCAATGGCATGATGAAGGCCCCCAGGTCTGCCATCTTTGTACTCCTATGAAGCCTCCGGCAGGGCTTTGTAGGAGACTGTCAGAATCACGATATATTGCAATACATTAGTTAAAGATCGCTGGTTAAAGTCCCTTAGGGGGACAAATAGAAAAAGTAAAAAACAGTAAAATAACGTTTTTTTAACGTAAATAAAAAAGTGAAAAAATTAAAAGTTAAAAAAAAAAACCTTTTGCCATTTTCCCTCAAGCACACTGTAAAAAATTTAAAAACTAACATAACTGGTATCGACTCGTCCGTAAAAGTCTGAACTATTACAATATATCAATATTTAGTCCGCTCGATGAATGCCGTAAAATATAAACTTCATGCCCCACAAAAAAATTAAATAAAAAGTGATAAAAAAGTCTCATGTAACCCAAAATACCAATATAAACCACAGCTCGCCCCGCAAAAAATAAGCCCTCATACCGCTAAATCGACGAAAAAATAAAAAAGTTATGGCTCTCAGAATATGGTGACAAAACAAAAATTTTATTTTTAACTATCAGTTTTTTCTTTATAAAAAAACAATATAAATTTGGTATCGCTGTAATCATATTGACCCGCAGAATAAAGTTAACATTACGTTTTTACCACACGGTGAACGCCGCAAAAACAAAACCACCCAAAAGATTGAGGAATCGCTGTTTTTTTCCTATTCCACCCTACAAATATTTTTTTCTCAGTTTCCCACTACATTATATGGTACAATAATTGGTGCTGTAAAAATCTACAAATCGTTCCGCATGAAACAAGCCCTCATACGATATTGATGGAAAAATAAAAAAGTCACGGCTTTGGGAAGGTGGGGAGGAAAAAAACAAAAGTGAAAATCCGAAAAATGGCTGTGGCGGAAAAGGGTTAAAGGAAGTTTGACATTAATTAAAAGACATGAACCCCAAGGCATGAAAGATCTATTTTATCATAGTCTTCAGTATGTCAGTCAAATAAGCACAATACCTGGAGACCATATCATAAGACCAGTCTTGTAAATAGGTCAAGGAGATATTATACCTTTGACTACATTACCAGCTAATTAACATTCATTTAATTTCTCTAGATAAGGCTTGGTACCAGACCTGTCTTTTTTGGTGGGCATTGTACAAAATTAAATAAACATGGATTCCTTCTTCCAAAAACAGTGCCACATCTGTTCACAGATTGTGTATGATATTTCAGCTCAGCCCTATTTACTTCAATGGGGCAAAGCTGCAGTACCAGGCACAAACCATGGACAGGTGTGGCGCTGTTTCTGGAAGAGACTAGCCAAGCTTTGTTTAATCCTGTACAACCCCTTTAACTGACACATCTCCACTTATGACCTTTTATTGCCACCCATATATTGCAACCTCCTTTTCTGCAATGTTCTACACCACTAGTCAAACATCTTGAGAATAGCTAAGATCTGGCTCACCTAAATATAAATTGTATGCCTGTCACATATTAAAAAGTCCAAAAGACAATTGCCTTTCAAAATATATTTGTTTTAATATTTGGTGTACTGAAAAATAATTAATCGTAAGGGTATGTTCACACGCACTGTTTTCAGACGTAATTCAGGCGTTTTACGCCTCGAATTGCGCCTGAAAAAACGGCTCCATTACGCCTACAAACATCTGCCCATTGCTTTCAATGGGTTTTACGATGTTGTGTTCAGACGAGGTGTAATTTTACACGTCGCTGTCAAAACACGGCGCGTAAAAATACGCCCGCGAAAAAGAAGTGCATGTCACTTCTTGGGACGTTTTCTGAGTCGTTTTTCATTGATTGTTGTTACAAAAACTTCTGAAAATCAGGAGCTGTTTTCGCCTGAAAACAGCTCCGTATTTTCAGACGTATTTTGCTAAGCCGTGTGAACATTCCCTAACTGTAAGGAAAAGTGAGATAAACGTTAAGGAGAAAGTTCTTACCATGGACGTCTTTCTTTCTTCTTCACCCGACTCAGGACCATTGTTCCGATATTTGTTGTTGAACACTTGAAAAATCTCCTTAGAATCAATGAATATTTTATGAGTTGGACTTCTAGGATGGGAACTCCTCCTTTTTATACCAGTAAAAGTATATTTATAACGTGGCAGATCTGTAAAAACATCATCACTCTCATCATCTTCCGTGTTATCACCACTTTCTTTAACCTCTTGTGTGTCATTGTCATAACCGGCACAGTCAGATATAATGTCAAGAGGTAAATCAGGGAATGTGATTGCACTTGGTTTATGCTTGATAACTCGAACATTGTGAGACTTGCTGTAAGAGCTTTCTTGCTGTGACAATGTTGGACATATTTCTTGACATCTGTCTTCAGTGTCAGCATTTTCAGTGGATGTATTGCCTAGGCAGTGGTAGACCCGAGTGGATGATGCTGGCCAGTTGTCAAGCTTGGCTGTAGAGTTGCTCTCAATTGTTGTCCAGTTGTGAAGCTCAAGGGTCATTGGTCTGGTCTCTTCTGTTGTCCAGCGCCCAATCTCAGTTATTGTTGGGTTGCTTTCTCTTGTAGGTAACTGGCCTGGGATATCAAGTTCTGATCCTAAAAATGTGTCAAAGTCTTCTAGATGTGGGTTATGTGTCTTTCTTCCGGATGGGAAAAAGTCATTTCTTACATTTATTGATGTTAAAGAAAACTTGCACGCTGTAGAAAGAATTGCTGTACCCTCAAGATCCAAAATCGTTTCCATACCGTAAAAATATTTGTCAATGTGTTGTCATATTGTCGCAGTTCCTAGTATTATGCTCTTGGATTGAAGCCCAAACATTCATGATACAATTATAATCTTTATATCCCACTACTTCTCCTGTAATAAATAAGAAAGACAGAATATGAGAATACCGAAGGGTTTGTGGGTATGGGTCTACGTATCATGTTATAAACATTAAAATGTGTACTTTATAGCAGAAAAATATTTGGTCCTGTCCAGGTTTCCCCTTTTATGGCAGGGTTCACAGAGGTTTTGGAAGGATAGGCCATCAATGTATATTTCCATAAAACCCCTTTAAGGAGCAAAGTTATCCAACACTCATGTCACCCTTGTGAAAAAAAAGTTGCTGTCCCTTAAATGGCTATTCCAACCACAAACATTGATCACATATCCACTGTATAGGTGACATGTTAGATTGATGGGCGTCTGACTGCTGGTCCCCATACCCCAAAATCGCACAAACATGGTGAGCAGGAATTTGAAGCAATTTTTAGAAGTCACAGGACTTGAGCTTGAAGGCTATGTACACCTTTTTAAGCAAATTATGTTTTTAATTAAATTATTGTATTTTGTATTTCAAAGCAACTATCAAATTCAACTTTATTTAAAAAAAATGTTGCTTTTAAGATACAGGTTCTATATATCCTATATACATAGAAGCTGTATCGTTCTCTCTCAGCACAATCCGTCAGTTCAGCTGAACTGACAGTTCGGCTGAGAGTGGGTCCTGCGTCGGTCACATCTAAGCTCAGAACATAGATGTGATCAATATTAGGTGGCCATATTATATCGATCACCTCTAAGTTCATAAGCCGTCGGTTAAGCCAAACTGATGGATTTGGCTGAGTGAGCACGATATAGCTTCTATATACACAGGATACATAGAAGCTGTACCTTAAAAAGTAAAAACAGTTTTTGATGAAAGTGAATTTGAAAATTGCTTTAAAACACAAAATATATGCATTAAAAAAAATAATAAAAAAAAATAAATATATATATATATATATACATATATATATATATATATATATATATATATATATATATATATATATATAGTTGCTTAGAAAGGTATACATAGCCTTTAAGATTCCAAATTACAGAGGCAGGGTATCCTATGATTGTCAAAAAAATCTGACTGGAACAATACATCAGCTGACATGCCATTTGAATTGCTGAATGTTAGGCATTAACCCTGCAAGGAGTACAGGTGGATCAAGTAACTATACAGGATCTAGTAGTTTAAAACAAATATCAGAGCCATAGATTTGGAATTTCAGGGAACGTCACTGTTCGAAACTGGACACTGTGAGAACTGTCCTCAATCTTAAAAAGGCTTCTTCTTATGAAACTATCATTAACATCTTGGGCTGGAAACTGCTTTTATAATGGTAACTGTAGAAACATGAACCAGAGCACTGGTTTCAAGTTTCATAAAATACAGCAAATCAGATGCGGGTAGGAGCTAGAATGGTCAGCAGAGTGACATCTTCTACCCAATCATAATGTCACATAGTTACATAGGTTGAAAAAAAGACACAGGTCCATCAAGTTCAACCTCTCTCTATCTATTACACATCATTCATTGCCTGATTAATTATAGCCCTCAATGCAATTTGTCATTAAACAAGCATCAAGCCCTTTTTTTAAAAGCCTGACATAGTATCTGCAATTACTACCTGTTGGGGTAGAGCATTCCATAACTGTAAAGAACCCTTTCCTATATTCATATCTGAAACATCTTTCCTCTGCATGCAATTAATCTCCCCTGGTACTTTGTAAAGTCTTTGGAAAGAATAAATCATGTGCCAGTTCTTGGTATTGACCACACATATATTTATACGTGTAAATGAGATCACCTATAAGGTGTTTTTTTCAGGCATCTTATTATAAAAGAAACCTCCCATCCCATTTAATAATTTAGTCGCCCGCCTTTGAACCCTCTCCAGCTCTACTATATCGTTTTTACAATGTGGAGCCCAAAACTACATTCCATATTCAAGATGTGGTCTTACAAGGGATTTATAGAGGGTAATATTACATTTGAATCACAGGTTTTTATTTCTCTTTTTATACACCTTAAAATCTTATTTGCTTTTGCAGCTGCTCCTCGACATTGAGTACTGCTGCTCAGCTTACTTTTAACCAGAATACCCAGGTCAATTTCTTGTTCTGTTATCACCAGTTTTATACAATTTATTGTATGTTCATTAATACTATTACTTAAATTTATCAATATTAAAATTCATCTGCCATATTTTTGCCTATGCTGCCAGAAATCTAGGTCTTTCTATAATATTTTACAATTAAGCTTAAGTTCATTCATTAATATTAGGTGTATGAAAAGAAAATCTTAGGGTGTGATGAGCTCTAATAAAAGCTACTACTCACAAAATACAGTTAGTGGTTATTTTATTATACAAGGCTGAGCACTAACATTTATTTTCAAAAAGATGCTTGTAATTTATGGAATCATATGCAAGACACTAATGTAGGACATAGTGGAAAAAGTAGCTTAACTGTGACAACTTGGTGGTCTAAAACTATGGTCATCATGATAAACTCACTATACCTACAGTATTTTTAGTATGTTCCAGGTAATCATGAATGTAGTTTGGACACCAGTCTGCTTAGACACAGACTAGACTGAATACATTGTACAAACCCTCTTTGAAAAGTTTTAGAGCAGGTTTTCAACAAGATTCACAGCAAGCAGAGCCCTTGAAAATGTTAATGACTTCAAATACATATATATTTTAAAGTTACTAAAAGTTTTGTCTGTTTTAGAAAACCGATTTTTAAATCCAATTCTGAGTTCAGGACCCTCATCTATTAGTCAGAGGAGAGAGCATCTTCAAGGAGCATCTCTCATTCTGAAGGTGCATTAAATGGACAGCCAATTGATTTTCATTGGGCACTGTGTAATGCTACTTTTACACTGTGGTGGTGCTGCAAGGAAATTGAACACTAACTGCCAGGTTCTCCCACAGATTACAACTGGGGCTCCCAACAGCAGGACACCCAGTGATAGGTCTATCCTCAGTGTTCAACCCTTTGAAGTTACCATCATCTACAATGTTTATACATATTTATCTAACTGGTTTGAATTTATTATTTATATATGATACATGAATATTTGTGAATAATCCCATAAGAATGTACAACACTTTATATGCTATCTTAGGTCTAGTACAGGGGTCTAACACGCGGGTTGCGAGCCACATGCGGCCCCTGAGGCTGTCATCTGCGGCCCGAAGGACAAAGGACAAAGAGCCGCTAGTATAGGGTGTGGTTTGGGACTCTGCAGAATCCCCTGCCATCGCTGTTCATATATGGACACCGATGTCAGGGGCTTCCCCAGAGCCGGAGTCCCGGGCAGAGCGCTAGTATAGGCTCTGCTCCGGGACTCTGGAATACCCTGACATCACTGTCCATATATGGACAGTGATGTCTGGGGCTTCAGGCTCTGCTCCAAGACCAAGACTCTGTGGAATCCCCTGACATCACTGTCCATATATGGACAGTGATGTCAGGGGCATCCCCAGAGCCAGAGTTCCAGAGTAGAGGGCTAGTACAGGCTCTGCTCTGGGACTCTGGGGAAGCCTCTGATATCACTGTCCATACATGGACAGTGATTTCACGGGCTTCCCCAGAGCCGGAGTTCCAGAGCCGAGCGCTAGTAGTGCTCTGCCCGGGACTCTGGCTCTGGTGTTGCCCCTGACATCACTGTGCATATATGGACAGTGATGTCAGGAGCAGAGCTGGAGTCCAAGGCAGAGCGCTACTAGAGCTCTGCCCGGGACTCCAGCTCTGGGGTTGCCTCTGACATCACTGTTCATATATGGATAGTGATGTTAGGAGCAGAGCTGGAATCCCAGGCAGAGTGCTGTGGACACTGATGTCAGGGGCTCCCCAGAGTTCCAGAGCAGAGTCTATACTAATGCACTGCTATGGGACACCGGTTCTGGGGTTGCCCCTGACATCACATTCCGGTCCAGGAGGATCCCTTGACATCACTGTCTATGGACAGTGACGTCAGGGTCTCCTCCAGCAGAGGAATCCCTGGCCAAAGCGTGGGCACCGCTCTGGCTGGGGATTCCACTCCTAGAGGAAGCCCCAATGGAGCTATCTACTGGGTGTGTGTGTGTGTGTGTGTGTGTGTGTGTGTGTGTGTGTGTGTGTGTGGCATTATCTACAGAGGGAACTATCTGTAAAGGATCTGCCAGGCACAGCTTCGGGGTTAACTCCCAGAACTAATCAGTCAGCACCTGAGAATACATCCCTGAGACTGACTCCTGCTTCCACCATTCAGGCTGGCAGGCTTAGGAGTGGGAGAGCCTATCGTAACCTGGCCAGACTCAGCTAGCTCCCGTCCTCGGTCTATTTAAGCCTGCACTTCCTGTCCCTCGGTGCTTGTGATTCTTTCCTTGTGGTTTCCTGGCCCAGCTACAGCTCCTGCTATTTTTGATCCTGCTCCATACAGACCCTGGCTTACCGACTACTCTTCTGCTTTTCGTTTTGTACCTCGCACACTCCTGGCTTGACTCGGCTCGTTCACCACTCTGGTTGCTCACAGTGTTGCCGTGGGCAACGGCCCCTTTTCCTTTCTTGTGTTCCTTTGTATGTTTGTCGTGTTTGTCGTGCACTTACTGAGCGCAGGGACCGCCGCCCAGTTGTACCCCGTCGCCTAGGGCGGGTCGTTGCAAGTAGGCAGGGACAGAGTGGCGGGTAGATTAGGGCTCACTTGTCCATCTCCCTACCCCCTGCCACTACATAATCACAAGCCCATACCTAGTCTACCCCTGGTCCCTGACACTACTATGGATCCCCGTGAGACCCTGGCTCAGCAAATGCAGGGTCTTTCCCTACAGGTCCAGGCCCTGGCTCAGAGGGTCAACCAGCCTGATGCTACCCTGGTAGTTCCCCTCACCGCACCTCTCGAACCCCACCTCAAGTTGCCCGACCGGTTCTCAGGGGACCGGAGGGCTTTTCTCTCCTTTCGGGAGAGTTGTAGGCTTTACTTTCGTTTAAAGCCTCATTCCTCAGGTTCTGAGAGCCAGCGGGTGGGTATAATTATGTCCCGGCTCCAGGAAGGGCCCCAAGAGTGGGCCTTCTCCTTGGCTCCTGACGCCCCTGAACTTTCCTCCGTTGATTGTTTCTTTTCTGCTCTCGGACTTATTTATGACGAGACTGACAGGACTGCCTTTGCCGAGAGTCAGCTGGTGACCTTAAGTCAGGGTAAGAGACCTGTTGAGGAGTATTGCTCTGACTTTCGGAAGTGGTGCGTAGCTTCTCGGTGGAATGACCCTGCCTTGAGGTGCCAGTTTAGGTTGGGTCTGTCGAATGCCCTGAAAGACCTGCTAGTTAGCTATCCCTCTTCTGACTCCCTAGACCAGGTTATGGCTTTAGTGGTACGACTTGACCGACGTCTCAGGGAACGACAACGTGAACGTTTATGTGTTTTCTCCTCCGACTCCCCCATGATGCCTCCCGAAGCTCCGTTGCTTCGTTCCTCCCCGAAAGATTCAGAGATACCTATGCAACTCGGGGCCTCCGTGTCCCCCCAACAACGTAGAGAATTCCGCAGGAAGAATGGTCTCTGCTTCTACTGTGGGGACGACAAGCATCAAGTGAACAATTGTCCTAAGCGTAAGATGGCAGCCAGAGAACTTCCGCGTCTAAGTGATCAACGGGGAGGTCACTTGGGCGCACAGGTATTTCCCGTAAATATGAAACGTACTAAGATCTTGCTTCCCTTTCAGGTCTCTTTTGGTGGTAGGTCTGCTACCGGCAGTGCCTTCGTGGATTCAGGGTCCTCTACTAATATCATGTCTGTGGAATTTGCTATGTCCCTTGCTATGCCTCTGATTGATTTGCCTAAACCTGTCCCGGTAGTGGGTATCGGCTCCACTCCTCTTGCTAATGGTTATTTTACACAGCATACCCCTGTTTTTGAACTCCTTGTTGGCTCCATGCATTTGGAGCAATGCTCTGTACTGTTGATGCAGGGATTATCGTACGATTTGGTTCTAGGTCTTCCCTGGTTGCAGTTGCATAATCCTACGTTTGACTGGAATACTGGGGAGCTAACCAAATGGAGTAATGAATGTTGTACGTCATGTTTTTCTGTTAATTCTATTTCTCCCCCTAAGGAGGCGAATACGCTACCCGAGTTTGTTCAGGACTTCGCTGATGTTTTCTCTAGGGAAGCCTCCGAAGTGTTACCTCCTCATAGAGAATACGATTGCGCTATCGAATTGGTACCAGGAGCTAAGCTTCCTAAGGGTAGGATATTTAATCTTTCTTGTCCCGAACGTGAAGCTATGAGAGTGTATATCCAGGAATCCCTGGCCAAGGGTTACATTCGTCCCTCTTCTTCTCCGGTAGGTGATGGCTTCTTCTTCGTGGGGAAGAAGGATGGTGGTCTTAGGCCATGCATTGACTACCGTAGCCTGAATAAGGTCACGGTAAGGAACCAGTATCCCCTTCCTTTGATTCCTGATCTCTTTAATCAGGTTCAGGGGGCCCAATGGTTTTCTAAATTGGATCTACGGGGGGCGTATAACCTTATTCGCATCAAAGAGGGGGATGAGTGGAAGACTGCGTTTAACACGCCCGAAGGCCATTTCGAATACCTCGTCATGCCCTTTGGGTTGTGTAATGCCCCTGCGGTCTTCCAGAATTTCATAAATGAGATTTTGAGAAATTACCTGGGGATTTTTCTGGTAGTGTACCTTGATGACATACTGGTGTTTTCCAAGGACTGGTCCTCCCACATTGAGCATGTCAGGAAGGTGCTCCAGGTCCTTCGGGAAAACAAACTGTTTGCCAAAACCGAAAAATGTGTGTTTGGGGTACAGGAGATTCGATTTTTGGGTCAAATCCTCACTCCTCATGGTTCAGGCTGTGGCGCAATGGGTCCAACCTGCCTCCCTGAAGGCGTTACAGTGTTTTTTGGGGTTCGCTAATTATTACAGGAGATTTATTGCTAACTTCTCGGTCATCGCTAAGCCCCTTACGGACCTCACTCGCAAAGGTGCTGATCTCCTCCACTGGCCTCCTGAGGCTGTCCAGGCTTTTGAGGTCCTTAAGAAGTGCTTTGTCTCGGCCCCGGTGCTGGTTCAGCCCAACCAAATGGAGCCATTTATCGTGGAAGTTGACGCATCTGAGGTGGGAGTGGGGGCTGTCTTGTCCCAGGGTACCAGGTCCCTCACCCATCTCCGCCCCTGTGCCTACTTCTCCAGGAAGTTTTCGCCAACTGAAAGTAACTATGATATTGGCAACCGCGAACTCTTAGCCATTAAATGGGCATTTGAAGAGTGGCGCCACTTCCTGGAGGGGGCTAGGCACCAGGTAACGGTCCTTACCGACCACAAGAATCTGGTTTTCCTAGAATCTGTCCGGAGGCTAAACCCGAGACAAGCTCGATGGGCGTTATTTTTTAACAGATTCAATTTTTGGGTTACCTATAGGGCTGGGTCTAAAAATATTAAGGCTGATGCACTGTCGCGTAGCTTCATGGCCAGCCCTCCTTCGGAGGAAGATCCTGCTTGTATTTTGCCTCCAGGTATAATCATTTCCTCGATCGATTCTGATTTAGTCTCTGATATTGCTGCTGATCAAGGTGCAGCTCCCGGGAACCTTCCTGAGAACAAGCTGTTTGTTCCCCTGCAATTCCGGCTAAGGGTACTTAGGGAAAATCATGACTCCGCACTATCTGGCCATCCAGGCATCCTGGGTACCAAACACCTCATTACCAGAAATTATTGGTGGCCTGGGTTGCCTAAAGACGTTAAGGCCTACGTCGCCGCTTGTGAGGTTTGTGCTAGGTCCAAGACTCCCAGGTCCCGACCAGTGGGCTTACTGCGTTCGTTGCCCATTCCCCAGAGACCTTGGACACATATCTCCATGGATTTTATCACCGATTTGCCTCCATTCCAAGGCAAGTCGGTGGTGTGGGTGGTGGTGGACCGCTTCAGTAAGATGTGCCACTTTGTGCCCCTCAAGAAACTGCCCAACGCCAAAATGTTGGCTACCTTGTTTGTCAAACACATCCTGCGTCTCCATGGGGTCCCTATCAATATTGTTTCGGACAGAGGGGTACAATTTGTTTCATTGTTTTGGAGAGCCTTCTGTATGAAGTTGGGGATTGATCTGTCCTTCTCCTCTGCCTTCCATCCTGAAACCAATGGCCAAACGGAGAGGACTAATCAATCTCTAGAACAATACTTAAGGTGTTTTGTCTCTGACAGTCAATTTGATTGGGTCTCTTTCATTCCCCTCGCCGAATTTTCCCTTAATAACCGGGTCAGCAACTCGTCAGGGGTCTCTCCTTTTTTTTGTAATTTTGGGTTTAATCCACGGTTCTCCTCCGTTTCACCTGGTAGTTCCAACAATCCCGAGGTAGAGGTCGTTCATCGGGAACTGTGCACAGTCTGGGCCCAGGTTCAGAAAAACCTAGAGGTGTCCCAGAGCGTACAAAAAACTCAGGCTGATAAAAAACGTTCTGCTAACCCCCTGTTTATGGTCGGGGATCTGGTGTGGTTGTCGTCTAGGAACTTGCGTCTCAAGGTTCCGTCCAAGAAGTTTTCTCCCCGGTTTATTGGGCCGTATAAGGTCATTGAGGTCCTCAATCCTGTCTCCTTCCGGCTGGAGTTACCCCCGTCTTTTCGGATACACGACGTGTTTCATGCCTCCCTCCTCAAACGCTGCTCCCCGTCCTTGGCTCCCTCGAGGAGACCTCCTGTTCTCATCCTCACCCCGGAGGGGGTGGAATTCGAGGTAGCCAGGATTGTGGACAGCAAGATGGTCCAAGGCTCCCTCCAGTACCTGGTCCATTGGAGAGGATACGGGCCCGAGGAGAGGACTTGGGTACCCGCCCGGGATGTTCACGCTGGGGTATTGGTCAGGAGGTTCCACCTGCGTTTCCCCAGTAAGCCAGGTCCACTTAGAAAGGGTCCGGTGGCCCCTCATAAAAGGGGGGGGGGTACTGTAAAGGATCTGCCAGGCACAGCTTCAGGGTTAACTCCCAGAACTAATCAGTCAGCACCTGAGAATACATCCCTGAGACTGACTCCTGCTTCCACCATTCAGGCTGGCAGGCTTAGGAGTGGGAGAGCCTATCGTAACCTGGCCAGACTCAGCTAGCTCCCGCCCTCGGTCTATTTAAGCCTGCACTTCCTGTCCCTCGGTGCTTGTGATTCTTTCCTTGTGGTTTCCTGGCCCAGCTACAGCTCCTGCTATTTTTGATCCTGCTCCATGCAGACCCTGGCTTACCGACTACTCTTCTGCTTTTCGTTTTGTACCTCGCACACTCCTGGCTTGACTCGGCTCGTTCACCACTCTGGTTGCTCACGGTGTTGCCGTGGGCAACGGCCCCTTTTCCTTTCTTGTGTTCCTTTGTATGTTTGTCGTGCACTTACTGAGCGCAGGGACCGCCGCCCAGTTGTACCCCGTCGCCTAGGGCGGGTCGTTGCAAGTAGGCAGGGACAGAGTGGCGGGTAGATTAGGGCTCACTTGTCCGTCTCCCTACCCCCTGCCATTACACTATCGCAGTATCTAGAGGGCACTGTGGCAGTATCTACAGAGGGCACTGTGGCAGTATCTACAGAGGGCACTATGGCATTATCTACAGATGGCAATGTGGCATTATCTAGAGGGTGGCATCTACAGAGGGCACTGTGGCATTATCTACAGAGGGCACTGTGGCATTATCTACTGGTGGGTGTGTGACAGTATCTACAGAGGGCACTGTGGCAGTATCTACAGAGGGCACTCTGGCAGTATCTACAGAGGGCACTATGGCATTATCTACAGATGGCACTGTGGCATTATCTAGGGGTTGGTATCTACAGAGGGCACTGTGGCATTATCTACAGAGGGCACTGTGGCATTATCTACGGGTGGGTGTGTGGCAGTATCTACAGAGGGCACTGTGGCAGTAGCTATAGAGGGTTCTGTGTCACTATCTAAAAAGGGGCTGCCCAATCTTGACATTCATGTGTCTGCCAACTGAGCCGCCGGACTGCATTTAGCGACACTTAAACTGGAATACGGGATTGCTGAAATAAGCACCAAGAGAAAACTTGCAAATTTCTGTTAAGTTTAAACCTAGCAGTATTATTATAGTAATGTAGTATTGTTATCGTAATGTCGTATTATTATAGTAGTTCAAATAACTAATTGATTAACAATAATTTTGTATTGTATCAAATTTGAAAGTAATGTGGCCCGTCAACTTTACATTTTTTCTATATGTGGCCCACTTACCCGGCCGAGTTTGAGATCCCTGGTCTAGAAGAACATAAATTAGATGGTATATGTTCATTCCAACTAAAACTGTATCCGTGGTGCAATAGACCTTCACAGTAGAGGGGAGCCGACTTAAAAGGGTTGTCCACTTTTTATTTCTTTTAATTAATTCATTTATAGAATAGGAAATCATACAGATTTCTAATGTACATGTGTTTAAAATTCTGCTGACATACATTTATTATATCAGTGCAGTTGTATCTGTATAAAAATAAAAAAAATGCACTCATCTGAACACGTGGTGGACTTGTCAGAAAGTCAAATGCTTTTGGAGATCGATTATGACACTTGCTAACTCAGTGATGAATACGCACATAGATCTAACCCCTAAGGTTTGCTTACTAGGGGTTAAACCAGATGGTCTTTCTTACTCTACCTTTAAATTGCTTCAAGTCCTTAACCCCTTAAGGACGCAGCCTAGTTTGGGCCTTAAAGAGGCTCTGTCACCAGATTTTGCAACCCCTATCTGCTATTGCAGCAGATAGGCGCTGCAATGTAGATTACAGTAACGTTTTTATTTTTTAAAAACGAGCATTTTTGGCCAAGTTATGACCATTTTTGTAGTTATGCAAATGAGGCTTGCAAAAGTCCAAGTGGGTGTGTTTAAAAGTAAAAGTCCAAGTGGGCGTGTATTATGTGCGTACATCGGGGCGTTTTTAATACTTTCACTAGCTGGGCGTTCTGATGAGAAGTAACATCCTCTTCTCTTCAGAACGCCCAGCTTCTGACAGTGCAGATCTGTGACGTCACTCACAGGTCCTGCATCGTGACGGCCACATCGGCACCAGAGGCTACAGTTGATTCTGCAGCAGCATCAGCGTTTGCAGGTAAGTCGATCTTACCTGCAAACGCTGATGCTGCTGCAGAATCAACTGTAGCCTCTGGTGCCGACACGATGCAGGACCTGTGAGTGACGTCACAGATCTGCACTGTCAGAAGCTGGGCGTTCTGAAGAGAAGAGGATGTTACTTCTCTTCAGAGCGCCCAGCTAGTGAAAGTATTAAAAACGCCCCGATGTACGCACCTAATACACGCCCACTTGGACTTTTACTTTTAAACACACCCACTTGGACTTTTGCAAGCCTCATTTGCATAACTACAAAAATGGTCATAACTTGGCCAAAAATGCTCGTTTTTTAAAAATAAAAACGTTACTGTAATCTACATTGCAGCGCCGATCTGCTGCAATAGCAGATAGGGGTTGCAAAATCTGGTGACAGAGCCTCTTTAAGGCTCAGAGCCCATTTTTCAAATCTGACATATTTCACTTTATGTGGTAATAACGTGGGAATGCTTAAACCTATCCAAGCGATTCTGAGATTGTTTTCTCGTGACACATTGGGCTTCATGTTCGTGGTAAAATGTGGCCGATATATTCAGTGTTTATTGGTGAAAAATTGCAAAATTGAGAGAAAATGTAGAAAAAATAGCATTTTTCTGAATTTAAATGCATCTGCTTGTAAAACAGACGGTTATACCTCCCAAAATAGTTACTAGTTCACATTTCCCATATGTCTACTTTAGATTGGCATTGTTTTTTGAACATTCTTTTATTTTTCTTGGACGTTACAAGGCATAGAACATAAACAGCAATTTCTCATATTTTTAAGAAAATTTCAAAAGCCTTTTTTTTAAGGTACCTCTTCAGTTCTGAAGTGGCTTTGAGGGGCCTATGTATTAGAAACCCTGATAAAACACCCCATTTTAAAAACTAGACCCCTCAAAGTATTCAAAACAGCATTTAGAAAGTTTTTTAACCCTTCAGGCATTTCACAGGGATTAAAGCAAAGTGGAGGTGAAATTTGCAAATTTCATTTTTCTTGCTGAATTTCAATTTTTATAAAAAAAAATTCTGTAACACAGAAGGTTTTACCAGAGAAACACTACTAAATATATATTGTCCAGATTCTGCAGTTTTTAGAAATGTCCCACATGTGGCTCTACTGCGCTCGTGGAATAAAACACAAGCCCTAGAAGCAAGGAAGCACCTAGTGCATTTTGAGGCCTCTTTTTTATTAGAATATATTTTAGGCAGCATGCCAGGTTTGAAAAGGTGTTGAGGTGCCAAAACAGTAGGAATCCCCCAATAGTGACCCCATTTTGGAAACTACAACCCTCAAGGAATTCATTTATGGTTGTTGTTACCATTTTGACCACACAGTTTTTTCACAGCACCTATTTGAATTGGGCTGTGAAATTAAAAAAAATTCATTTTTTCCAATAAGATGTCATTTGTGATCAAAACTTCTTATTTTCACAGGGAACAAAATACCCAATTTTGTTGCCCAATTTGTCCTTAGTGCGGCAAAACCCCATTTGTGGTGATAAACTGCCGTTTGGGCCCATGGGAGGGCTCAGAAGGAAAGGAGCGCTATGTGTTTGTTGGAGTGCAGATTTTGCTGGTTTGGTTTTCAGGTGCCATGTCGCATTTGCAGAGCCCCAGAGGTATCAAAGCAATGGAAACCCACCATAAGTGACCCCATTTTGGAAACTACACCCTTCAAGGAATTCAAATATGGTTGTTGTTACAATTTTGAACGCACAGTTTTTTCACAGCACCTATTTGAATTGGGCTGTAAAATTAAAAAAATTTCATTTTTTCCAATAAGATGTCATTTGTGATCAAAATTTCTTATTTTCACAGGGAACAAAATACCCAATTTTGTTGCCCAATTTGTCCTTAGTGCGGCAAAACCCCATTTGTGGTGATAAACTGCCGTTTAGGCCCATGGGAGGGCTCAGAAGGAAAGGAGCGCTATGTGTTTGTTGGAGTGCAGATTTTGCTGGTTGGGTTTTCAGGTGCCATGTCGCATTTGCAGAGCCCCAGAGGTATCAAAGCAATGGAAACCCACCATAAGTGACCCCATTTTGGAAACTACACCCTTCAAGGAATTCAAATATGGTTGTTGTTACAATTTTGAAAGCACAGTTTTTCACAGCACCTATTTGAATTGGGCTGTGAAATGAAAAAAAATTCATTTTTTCCAATAGGATGTGATTTTTTATAAAAATTTCTTATTTTCACAGGGAACAAAATACCCAATTTTGTTGCCCAATTTCTCCCGAGTGCAGCAATACCCTATTTGTGGCGATAAACTGCCGTTTGGGCCCATGGGAGGCCTCAAAAGGGAAGGAGCGCTGTGTGTTCTTTGGAGTGCAGATTTTGCTGGTTTGGTTTTCGGGTGCCATGTGGTATTTGCAGAGCCTCAGAGGTATCAAAGCAATGGAAACCCACCAGAAGTGACCCCATTTTGGAAACTACACCCCTCAAGGAATTCATTTATGGGTGTTGTGACCATTTTGACCCCATAGTTTTTTCACATAACTTATTTGAATTGGGCTGGGAATTAAAACAAAATACATTGTTTCCAATAATATGTCGTTTTGGCTGAAAATGTCTTATTTTCTCAAGAAACAAAATACCCCATTCTGTTGCGCAATTTGTTCTGAGTGCCGCAATACCCCATTAGTGATGATAAACTGCCGTTTGGGCCCATGGGAGGGCTCAGAAGGAAAGGACCACCATTTGGCCTACTGGGGATTTTCTGGTGCAAAGTCATGTATGCAGAAGCCCCTGAGGTACCAGTACAGTTGAAACCCGCAAGAAGTGACCCCGTTTTAAAAACTACACCCCTTAAGGCATTCATCTAGAGGTGTAGTGAGCATTTTGACCGGACACATACACCCCATAAACTGTAATGTGGGTTCTCCTGGGTACGGCAATACCCTCAATGTGGCTGTTATCAGCTGCCTGTGCACGCAGCAGGGCTCAGAAGGGAAAGATGAGGGGGGATAAGCTGTGAAGAGTACATCAGGGTAAGTAAAATTGGGGTAAATTATAAACCAAGGGATGTAAGATAAATTTTAAAACACTCTTTCATACAGAGCTCTGGTTTTTCGGGACACGTGTCACATTGATATATTGTGTCCTCCCTTATCCCCCTCTTATAGCAGACTTTGCACCTCTTTTGACTTTTTCCCTTCTTGCCAGTTTGGGGAACTTCTTCTGGAAAGTGTTGCCCTGGTACGATGCATGTGGCCTCGCTTCCAGAAGTACTGGGTGCCCCCCTCCCTTCTTGGTCCCTAAAGATTAGGTTCTTGATAATCACCTCTTGAAATTCCAGGAAAGTTCCCCTCTGGCCTGCACATCGACGTAGCACGTACACAATGTACAAAGCCATCGGTATGATGTGCACGGCCAACTTCTTATACCACACCGCATGGCGCTGTAGGGCTTCAGGATTTGATCTGACAAGTCCACCCCTCCCATGTACCTATTGTAGTCCAGGATGCAGTCTGGTTTCTGTACTGGTACCTCGTACTGGTACATGGGTACTGGTGCGGCCATGTAGTGTTGTCAATACAAGGACATCTCTCTTGTCCTTGTACTTGACACACAATATGTTGCTGCTAGATTGCGCCCTGCTCTCACCCCTTCTTGTTTGCCCAAGCAGAGTCTTAGGGAGGCCTCTCAGATTTCTTCTAGCAGTGCCGCATGCCGCAGGACTTCTGGAAGCGAGGCAGTTGAAGAGTGGGACGCTGGTATAAAAATTATCCAGGTAGAGGTGGTAACCCTGGTCCAGCATTAACTCCCAGTAAGGGGGGGCATTCTGGGGGCTGAATACTGGTGTCCTTCCCTTCATATATCCTAAACCTGTAGGTATACCCTGATGCACTCTCGCACAGCTTATACATCGTCACGCCATACCTTGCCCTTTTACCCGGCAGGTGCTCGCGGAATTGAACCCTCCCTTTAAAATGTACCAAGGACTCCTCATCAATAGAAATACACTTCTCGGGGGTGTATGATTGGGAAAACCGAGCACTGAAACGGTCTAATAGGGGTCTCCATTTATACAAACGGTCAAAACTGGGGTCATCTCGGGGTGGGCACGGCTCATTATCAGTATAATGTAAGAAGCGAAGTATTGCCTAATTTATTTATTTTTTTAGGTTACAGTTCAGTTCTGAAGTTGCTTTTAGGGGCCCATATATTAGAAACCCCTATCAAACACGCCATTTTAGAAACTAGACCCCTCAAAGTATTCACAACAGCATTTAGAAAGTTTATGAACCCTTTAGGTGTTTCACAGAAATTTAGAGCAAAGTAGAGGTGAAATTTACATATTTTTTTTGTCAGTAAATCCTCTTTATACCATTTTTTTTATAACACAAAAAGTTTTATCAGAGAAACGCAACTTAATACGTATTGCCCAGATTCTGCAGTTTTGAGAAATATCCCACATGTGGCCCTAGTGTGATAATGGACTGAAGCACCGGCCTCCGAAGACAAGTAGCACCTAGTGGATTTTGAGGCCTCTTTTTCATTAGGCACCATGTCCGGTTTGAAGAGGTCTTGTGGTGCCAAAACAGTGGAAACCCCCCAAAAGTGACCCCATTTTGGAAACTAGACCCCTTGAGGAATTCATTGTAGTTTTCATGGGGTGCATGCGGCTTTTTGATCAGTTTTTATTCTATTTTTAAGTGGCGCGGTGACTAAAAAACAGCATTTCTACTATTGTTTTTTATTCGATTCTTTTTTTACAGCGTTCACCGTGCGCTATAAATGACATATTCACTTTATTCTGCGGGGCGATACGATTACGGCGATACCAGATGTTTACAGTTTTTGTTTTATGTCTTATGGCGTTTGCACAATAAAATAAGTTTTGTAAAAAATCATTCACTTTTTGTGTTACCTTATTCTAAGAGCCATAACTTCTTTATTTTTCAATCAATAAAGCCGTGCGAGCACTTATTTTTTGCGTAACGGACTGTAGTTTCGATCAGGACCATTTTTCGGTACATGCGACTTTTTGATCTCTTTTTATTCCATTTTTTGGGAGGTGAAGTGACCAAACAATTGTGATTCTGGTACGGTTTATTATTATTTTCTTTTACGGCGTTCACCGTGCGGGATAAATATTGAAATAATTTTGTAGTTCAGGCCGTTACGGACGCGGCGATACCAATTATTTTTAGTTTATTTGTTTGTTTATATATTTTTATTAATAATAAATGACTGATAAGGGAAAAGGGGGGATTTTTACTTGTATTAGGCTATGTTCACACGGAGTATTTTGGGGGAGGAATATCTGCCTCAAAGTTCCAAACGGAATTTTGAGGCAGATATTCCTCCCCCAAAATACTCCGTGTGAACAGCAATTATCGCGCCGTTTTTCGCCCGCGGCCATTGAGCGCCGCGGGCAAAAAACACGCTTTCTCCTGCCTCCCATTGAAGTCAATGGGAGGTCGGAGGCGGAAGCGCCCGAAGATAGGGCATGTCGCTTCTTTTTCCCGCGAGGCAGTTTTACTGCTCGCGGGAAAAAGACGCCGACGCCTCCCATTGAAATCAATGGGAGGCGTTCTCGGGCCGTTTCTGCCGAGTTTTGTGACGCGGTTTCCGCGTCAAAAAACTCGGCAAAAGACCCCGTGTGAACATAGCCTTACTTTTAAATCTTTTATTTACTTATTTTTACACATCTTTTTTTAACTTTTTTTTTACTGTATTACTTTGTCCCACTAGGGGACTTGAGGGCAGGAGGCCCTGATCGCTATTCTTATACACTGCACTACATGCGTAGTGCAGTGTATTAGAGCTGTCAGCTACTCACTGACAGCAAGCATAGTGGGTCCTGACTTCGTCAGGACCCACTAGGCTTCCGTCGGTGGCATAGCCGGACACCATTGTTTGGTGTCCGTTTGCCATAGTCACCATCGCCGGCCGCTATCGTGTAGCAGGCCGGTGATGGCAGCTTAACCCCTAAAAAGCCGTGATCGCTATTGAACACGGCTTTTCAGAGGTTAATCAGCGGGGACACAGCGATCGGTCCCCGCTGTAGTAGCTGCGGCAGCTGCTGTACGAGACAGCAGCTGTCACAGCTCCTGCATGTGTCGGGAGGACGGCCGAAATGGCCGTTACTCCCGAGACGTACTATTAGGTCATGGAGCGCGAACACTATGGTTACCATGACCTAATAGTACGTCCAGGAGCAGGAAGGGGTTAAGATGTCAGCTCGTATACATGTTGCTCAAAATTGGAGAAATCCGTCATTTTCAATTACAGCAGTAAAAATCGTAGAACTAAAGTTTTGGTTTACGAAAAATGTAATGCAGTTAGACAACATACTGTAGAACAATTTGATAAGATTTGGTCCCTAAGGCTGCGAACTATGGCGGTCCCAAACCTTTCTTAATATTTAGCAATATGATGTTATCTATGTGTGGTGGAGGAGTGCTCGGGTGGGTCCCTATCCCTATTCTTTAATTTTCTTATTATCGAGACTTTATGATTTGGACTACACCAGGGATGTTTCTATATCCATCCATGTGACTCTCTGCATTTCTAGGCATATGTTTTTTTTCTCTGCATGCTTCTTATACCACAGACACCATGTTTACATTGTTTGCTTTTGTCTCGTTCTTTTAACCCCTTCAGGACACAGTCTGTTTTGGCCTCGTGGACACAGATGATTTTTTCAAATCTGACATGTGTCACTTTATGTGGTAATAACTCCGGAACGCTTTTACCTATCCAAGCGATTCTGAGATTGTTTTCTCGTGAAATATTGTACTTTATGTTAGTGAAAAAATTTGGTCGATAAATTCAATATTTATTTGTGGAAAAACTTCAAATTTTAGCAAAAATGTGCATTTTTCTAAATTTAAATGTATTTGCTTGTAAAACAGATAGTAATACCACACAAAATAGTTACTAGTTAACATCCCCCATATGTCTACTTTGTGTTTGCATCTTTTTTTTCACGTCCTTTTATTTTTCTAGAACGTTACGAGGCTTAGAACTTTAGCAGCAATTTCTCATATTTCCAATAAAGTTTCAAAAGGCCATTTTTTCAGGGACCAGTTCAGTTCTGAAGTGGCTTTGAGGGCCTTATATATTAGAAAGTCCCCATAAATCACACCATTTTAAAAACTGCACACCTCAAAGTATTCAAAACCACATTCAGAAAATATTTTAACCCTTTAGGCGTTGCACAGGAATTAAGGCAAAGTAGAGGTGAAATGTAAAATTTTTTGCAGAAATTCATTTGTAGTAAAAAAATTCTGTAACAGAAGGTTTTACCAGAGAAACGCAACTCAATATTTATTGCCCAGATTCTGCAGTTTTTATAAATATCCAACATGTGGCCCTAGTGTCCTAATGGACTGAAGCACCAGCCTCAGAAGCAAAGGAGCACCTAGTGGATTTTGGGGCCTCCTTTTTTTAGGAATATATTTTAGGCACCATATCAGATTTGAAGAGGTCTTGTGGTACCTAAACAGTCGAAACCCCGCAAAAGTGACCACATTTTGGAAACGACACCCCTCAATGCATTTTTCTAGGGGTATAGTTAGCATTTTGACCCCACAGGTTTTTATCAGAATTTAGTGGAATTCGTCTGTGAAGATGAAAGTCACCTTTTTTTCTGTGGAAACATAGAATTTTTTCATTTTTACAAGGAATAAAGGAGAAAAAAATAACATTATAGTTTCATAGTTTGGGTCGTTACGAACGCAGTCATACCAAATATGTGTACTTTTTTTTAACGGTTTAATTGTTTCCTATAATAAATGACTTATTATAGGAAAACCAAAACTTTTATTTTTACACTTTTATAAAACATTTTTCGTAACTTTTTTTTTTACTTTTTACACTTTATTTTTTCTACCTGCAGCTCTGATCGCTGCTAGAATACATTACACTACCTAGTAGTGTAACGTATTCCAACTCTCAGTGTGACGTCACAGTCACTCTGACAGTAAGGGTATGTGCACACGGTAACAGGCTTTTACGGCTGAAATGACAGACTGTTTTCAGGAGAAAACAGCTGCCTCGTTTCAGTCGTAAATGCTCCTCCTCGCATTTTGCGAGGCTTCTCTGACAGCCGTAAATTTTGAGCTGTGCTTCATTGAGTTCAATGAAGAACGGCTCAAATTACGTCTGAAAGAAGTGTCCTGCACTTCTTTTGACGAGGCTGTATTTTTACGCGTCGTCGTTTGACAGCTGTCAAACGACGACACAAAAATGACAGGTCGTCTGCACAGTACGTCGGCAAACCCATTCTAATGAATGGGCAGATGTTTGCCGACGTATTGTAGCCCTATTTTCAGACGTAAAACGAGGCATAATACACCTCGTTTACGTCTGAAAATAGGTCGTGTGAACCCAGCCTAAGTCTACGAGGACCAGCCAGAGGCTGATCCTCATAGGCTTCCATACATGGCAGACCCGGAGGCTGTTGCCTGGCCTCCGGATGCCATCACAAACATCAGCAACCCCCACAATTGCATGGGGGCTGCTGATGTGCTACAGACCCCCTAAATGCGGCGATCGCAATCAAGCGCCACATTTAACAGGTTAATTGCCTAAATCAGCGGCGATGAGTCGCTGATCGGCAACACTGGAGTGTCAGCTGTCAGGGACAGCTGACTCCCAGTTCCCGATGCACACCTTGTCGCCGACAATGTGCATCGGGAACGACACAGTGACTTCCTGTCACTCTGACAGGAATCCTATCAGGACCAGCCGGAGGTTGGTCCTGATGGGCTTCCGTCCATGGCAGACACGGAAGCCATTGTGTGGCTTCCGTTTGCCATGCTAGCTATCGGCAAACCCCGCGATTTCGGACCGGAGTCTGCCGATATGCTAGAAACCCCTAAAATGCGGCGATTGCAACCGATCGCCGCATTTAAGGGGTTAATTCCCTGAAATCAGCGGCAAAGGACCGCTGGCCGGCAAGAGTGGAGTGTCAGCTCTCGGCGACAGCTGACGGTGTGCACCAGAAACAACTCAGTAACTATACGTCCTCGTGCGGGAAGTAACCTCCCGCGACGATGTTTAGTTACTTACTCGTGCGGATAGGGGTTAAATAATATACCCTGCTGGATATCGTTTATTTGACTTCCTGCGTGTAGTCTTGATTTATCATCTGCATATGTAAAATGCCTATTGTATATCCGAATTCTATTGTGATTCAATAAATTACTTTGATACATAAAAATACAAAAATGGCATAGCCCACAGATTTGTCCATAATATAGCACCCATAGAATAACTGTATGGACAGTCATGAGACCCACATCATGTGACCACCGGCATTCAGGTAACACTGTCCAGGTGTAAAACAGGTAAATAATAGATTATTGAGGAGCAGAAGTTATAAAGTATTTCCACCTCCAGCAACGTCTCCTCATCATGTCTGTCAGTGTGTGTGAGGAGCAGATCTTACATTCTTCTCACTGCCTCCTATGTGCTTTTTAATAAAAATGGAACTTTATTAACAACATGACATTATTTATCATTATTTCACCATTATTCCTATTCACATAGCCCATTAGCCCGTGTGTGTGTATGTGCGTGCGTGCGTGCGTGCGTGTGTGTGTGTGTTTTGTGTGTGTGTTTTGTGTGTGTTCACATGACTGGCGCCATGTATATATTCAGTTAGCCTGTGGATGAATAATCTGTGGGCTATGCCATTCTACTGTGACAGGGGCCTCATGCACTATAATAAATGTATGTGAGCACAATTTCTAATTCATGTATATTAGAAAACTGCATAATTTCCTATTCTACAAATAAGTAAAAAAAAAACAAAAAAACTGGACAACCCCTTTAAGTTTCTTATCCATAGAACTAGTAAAGTACATTTCTTAGCATCTCCCAGTATTGAATTGTTACTAGTTTATCATCCAAAAATGTAGTGTCTGAGTGAACATAAATTAGGCATTGCCTTATGGTAAGATGGTAGTCAAGTGCTGGAAAGCATATGTAAGGGTTTGGTGAATTTCTTCTGAAAAACTTAATGTAGGTGGTATTGTTTGGTACATTTACATTATTGTTTCATTTATATACATTTTTTTTTTGGCAATAATGCAGAAAACAATCTGTTTTAATTTTATTTATTTTTTTACACCATACACCAATCATCATAAATAATGTTAAAAAAATGTTGTACAGGTTGATATGGTTCTGACAATACCAAATATGTGTATATTATTTCATGCTTTATTATTTCATGTTTTGGGACTTATATTTTGTGAAGTTTATTAATTGTAAAAAATTAGCATTTTTGTGTATTTTTTTTTTACAGATTTTTTTTATTTTATTAATGTAACTTTTTTTTTAAATCCCATAGGGGGATTTTTCATTTTGATTTTATTTTGTAACTTTAATGTACTGGCATATATCTGTATGCCAGTACATTAGTCTGTGTACTGATTGTACACAGGCAGTTGTTAGGGCATACCTCAGTATGCCCTAACAACAGGAAATATGGTCAGACAGCCCTGGGGTCCTTCAATGGATCCTGGGCTCACTGTCTATATATGGCATGTCCCTCGATCGCGTCACAGGAATTACCTGTGACGTGATCAAAGGGGGTTCCCCCTGCTCATTTTCCCTTTGAATGCCGCGGTCAGGTTTGATTGCGGCATTCAAGGGGTTAACGGCAGAAAGAAGAGGTTTCTCTTATCTCCCCCGTTAGTGAGGGTGAGACTGTGTATTACAGCCGTTACAGCAGTTGTCCCGTTCCTGATCGCGCCGGCACATTGTGTGTCACACAAAACGAGAATGCTCGTCCTAATGCGGCAAGCACCCGCCGCTCAGTACGAGTATTCTCGTCCTGCGTCAGAAACCAGTTAAAGAGGACCTATCACTTCTTTAGAAACCTTATAAAGTATTAGGAGACCAAAATATGAGGGTACGTTCCCATGTTACGGCCGCATGATGACGAATCCAAATCAAATTGCTTGTTCTTAATTGGCCGCAAGATTTTGATGATAATATCGCAGTTTTACCAGCAAAATCATGTGGTCATTAACATCATGTTGGCATATCGTTTTGCAGGAAAAAATGCAGTATTATCGGTGAAATTGTGAGGCCAATTAACAACCTATTTGAAAATCCTGATCACCACGTGTGTGCATGGTTTTTGTTTACGTGTGGCCACCGCAACGTGGGAACTTACCTTAAAATCTTTCTCAAATATATCATATGGGAAATTAAAAAATGTCCTCTCTAATTTAATAATAAACATTCTGGCCCTTTAAGAGAGACCACTTCAGCTGAAGTAGTGAGCTGTCAAAGTCTAGTGAGATTTTAAGTGTTTTGTGAGAATTCCTGTTTCTAGGAGAGCTGTGTTTGGATTCCTGTGTATTATGGAGCAGGAGGAGGCGGAGGATAAAAGAAGCAGCAGAGGTAAATCCTGCCACAGCTTTCTCTTCAGTGTGTTGCTGATGCTGGCTCTGTGTGTATGTAGTCAGAGACTCAGATTAACCCTTTACAAGCAGCTGTGTCCTCCTCTACTAGATTACCCTTTAAAAACTGCTATCTCCTCCTCTAGATAGGCTGTATAGTAAACAAGGAAATCTTATTACATGGCTTATAAAATAATATTCTGTATGAAGTTAAGCCTCCTGGCTGAAAGAAAGTTACATTTTCACCAGATTTGAATTTTGCTAATTTGCCGCCCATTAGGAAATTATATTCACCAGGTTTGAGATTCACTTTGGCGAAAATATGAGGAAAAATAGGGGAACAATAATATGTATAGGAAATAGTTCTTATTATTTCATCTACTGTAACTTTTCATGTTTTTCTCAGAACCGATAGGTCCTCTTTAAGCTTTTGTCAATTAAAAGAAAACTCCAACCAAAACGAAATTTTCATTACGGAATTCCTCACTGGGGCTTTTGCATAGCAACATTCAGAATTAGGCTGTGGTGACATGCTTTTTCTATTTGAGTCATTGGGGATAAAACTGTGTAAGGCTGAGTTCACACGTGGCAGATACACTGCGTAATAGTATGCAGTGCATCCGCCCTGTGCGCCGCAGTGAATTCCGGGCAAAAAAAGCGCACCAAACAGGGGTGCAGTTATTCGGCCGGAATGTCCGCTGCGAAAAACTGCAGCACTTACCTGGCAAGCTAGCAGACCGTCCTCCTGAGATGACGTCTCATCCCAGGAGACCGCTGCAGCCTGTGCTTGGCTGCAGGGGCGGTCGAAAGGGCTAAAGCGTCATCCCAGGAGGATGAAACACCTTCCTAGGTAAGTTGAATTTTTTTTTTTTCAGAGTTCCGTTTTTTGCGGCAGGATCGCTGCAAATCCGCTGCAAAAAATGGAACAACTGCTATTTGGTATTACATCCCCATTGAATTCAATGGGGAAATTCCGCATCATATAAGCAGCGTTTACGTAAAGGCAATTGACATGCTACGGAATTAATTTCCGCATCACAGGTCAATTTCTGAGTGCTATTTCCGCTCAGTATTTACACAGCGTGTGGATGAGATTTGTTCAATCTCATCCACTTTCCTGCTACTGTATTTGCTGCGGATTTTCCGCAACTAATTCCATTGCGGAAAATGCACAGTATTTACGCAACGTGTGGACTGGCCCTTACTCATGCCGACACCTGAACTTCCTATATGATATTGCATGGACTGTTCCACACAGGGTCTCCACATGAGAGCACAAACCCTATCACAGTTACTGCTGATGATTAGACAGACTCCTGTCACACAGTTATAATGGGGGAGATCACAGCTCAGTCTGCCTGAATCTATTCTGAATATTGAGGGAAGGATAATTACACTGTCCTCCCAGCAGGCAGAGAGAGTTGGCATTGGCTCTAGCTGCTCATGTGATGCTTTACTGAGGCATGATGGGATTGATAGCACAGCACAGAGAAAGCAGATGAAATCCAAAATTCAAGATGGTGTCTGATCAGATGCAGACAGGAGCCTGTATTGTAGGTAAGGGAGTACAACATGTATAAAAACAGTTCAGAGTTTTAATAACAATGGGGATTCTATAATAATGATAAGATCCTCCAAATGATTAAATCAAGCTCTATGAAAGTTAGGTATCCACATAAAGGGATTCTCCAGGAATTTTATATTGATGGCCTATCCTTAGGACAGGTCATCAATAGCAGATAGGAGCGGTCTGACCCAAGTGAATAGGACTGAGCTGGTAAACTATGCAAAGGCCGCGGCATTCGTCGGCGTGCCCCTTTCGGCTGATCAGCAGGGTAGCCGTTCCCTTACCGATTTGATATCGGTGACCTATGCTAAGAATAGGCCATCAATATAAAGTTCCCAGAGACCGCCTTTCACTGTCAATATTTTTTTTTAAATAAATGGCTGGAATCAAAATAGTGCCACCTGTATGGGCCGTATATTGTAGGTACGTCAGTAAAGACGTTGTCCCCCGAAAAACATTTTTTACCTATCCACAAGATAAATATATGATCGCAACAGGTCTGACTGCTGGGACCCCATGCGATCACAAGAACGAGCGTTCCCTGTCCTTCATTTGAATGGAGTGGCGATCACGAGAGTGCACTACCGCTCCATTCATTCTCTATGGGACTGTCGGAAAAAGCTCAGTATTTATTTTTCTCCTGTAGTCGCTCAGCACTGCCTTTGAGTAGCTGGTATTCCTGCAGATGCCAGGGTCTAATGAGCACTGATTGGTCCCTTTTTACACCACACATTTTGGAGGCCTTTCCCTTGGGCACCAAGAGAGCTTATGCCTCTCTTGTTTACCACTGTTTGGCTATTTAGATGCCAATTGAATATGAGTTAATAGATGTAAATAATATACCTTTAAGAATGGATTAGCATGTTGGTGATATATGAACACACTTTAAAGTTCTAAATCAAATGAAACTAATTTAAAACAAAATACAAACTATTTTTCATCTGAATATTACAATGACTTAAAAGTACTGCATAGAAACTTGTTAAATGGCATATATGTAGAATGAATTGCATTCTTTGAGGACTTTTCACAAGGGCCCCCAGGTAATAAGAATATTAACTCGACCTTTGCGTGGAGTTGGAGAAATGCACAAATCTTAACGCAATCCATTAATGGAATTCCCATATTATCATTACAAAACCGTGCAAGATAATATATGAACATTTTATAGCATCGCTGATATTGGTGCCATTGACAGGTTATAATGATTAAGATAATACATTTACACATGTTTTAGCAAAAGTCCAGCTCAGTAGTCTGCAACCTGTGGCTGCAGATGTTGTGAAACTACAACTCCCAGCAAACACTAACTGCTGAAAGCTGCAAATTATGACACTCAAGCTGTTAAGAAACTACAACACCCAACACATAATGTAAGCCACAGTTTGTCAGCAGTGTCTCTCCAGCTGTTGTGAAACTACATTTTCTAGCATGCACAGAGCATGCTGAGAGTTGTAGTTTCACAGCAACCATAGAATCCCAGGTTGCTTTAGGCAAGCACTATGGTTTATTCATATAAATTATTATTATTCCTGTCATTTTTATGAATGCAAAATTTTTTAACCGTCATGTTATTAAAAAAGGAGAACGTAAAACAGAAAGTTCCATTGCCATCACACTGACAATATTCAACATTACCTGTATGGGAGGCACATTCTTGGGAATCACAACAAACCGGGTCCAGAGAGCATAATCCAGCAGGAATAATGAGAGCAATGAAGCAAGATAATGCTAATGTGGAAATACTAGGTTCCTAGTATATGGCATTTCAGCTTACATGCTGCAAAACACCTCTGTCAACAAAACTATGTCTAAGAATCCCTAAGGCTAAGACTGCCTCCCTACTAACAGCGGTGAAGTTACTCCAGCAAGACGGGAGCAGGGAGGAAGGGTATTCTGCATGTCATTTGAATATGGGAAAAAAAATTCCTTTGTATTGTGCATTGAATTTTTGCTATTTTGTTGCAAATTGTTACACTCATATTATACATTAGATAAAAACAGAACAATTGTATTGTACCACATAGAGAAAAATTGTTTCGAGATCACACAAGTGCTTTTACTTTCTTTTTTCTTCCACATATTTTTTCCTTTGAAGTCAGTGGGACATTTTCTTCATGCACATATAATGTCTGCTGTAATTTTAACCAAAATATGTCAGCTAACATTAAGGCCACATTCAGACAGCCATAATATGGGCACAGTCTAGCATCCATGCTATGGCCGGTGTGAGGACCACCCGCAGTTCTATTGAAGATCACCATAGGGCAGTTGTCACGATACCATTGACCTAAAAAAGGTAAGGCAACTTAACAAGTAAGCAACCTCTGAGATCCGCAGGGCAAACACTAGAACAACCTTAATTTTAGAGGAGCCCTACCTACAGCAGAACTGCAGCCCTGATATGAGTGATCCAACTATCAGGAACCTCATAGTATACCCTGAGCGATCCATGATAGTAGCTACGGAATATCAAGATGAATACTCTGTCTGGCAGTACATGTAGAACGGCACCGAAAAGAAAAAGGTAAACCAGAAAGCGCATAACAAACCCAGCAGGATAATATCCACTCCACACTAAACCAAGAAGAATGTTTAAAGAACACAGCAGAGTCAGTATAATTATAGAAAAACTACAGACCTATACAAAAAAAACTCTAAAAATAGTCAAATCGCTATATTACTTAGCTGAGTTTGTAGTAGCAGAACCAGGCTGAATAAACAATCATTGGCACAGGACAAGACACTTTATATCGGGCACTGCCTAATATGTCTGGAGGCCGGACCTGACAGGTAATTGGTCCAATGCCTCAGTACTCTAGCAGGCTGGTCAAACCGATCAGCTGATCATCTGCCCAGCCTGGAAGACAGAGCAAGGCGATCATGAGTACAGTAACATGCCCTCTCGCAACCTTTTCAGTGGTACTACAACATCTGGCCACAACTGATAACAGAAGAGGACGGTTCTGTATTGTGACCAGGTGAGACTGTGACAGCATTAATCCCTAACCAGTGGCTTGGGAGCCACATGTGGCTTGCAACCTCCTGCTGTGTGGCTAAAATAGTAGCCCTAAGTTATGACCATATACTCTTGTTGCAATATGACATCCACATTAACAATATTATAGACATATCCTATCCCCAGAAAAGTGCCAATTTTGATCGTGGAATACCAGTGTGTTAAATTTCAAACGGAAATATTTACCTGCAAACTGAAATTTTCCTTTCTTTATGTTTCTTTAAGTTTAATATGTTAAAAAAAAATTCTTAAATGTGGCTCCCGGCCATCACTCAAAGTTGAATGTGGCTCACATGGTATGAAAGGTTGGGGACTGCTGCCATAGGGTATTATAGTGATCTAAGTCCAGTATAGTACAAATTTTGGTTTGGTCAAAGTTTGGGGTTGGATCCATTGCTGTGATTCTCCCCCTATCATCTGTTTATTTGCCGAAAGAAGCTGCCAACACATGTTCATTTCCCCATAAATGATGCACCACCCATTGAAATCAATTGGCAATCTTTGTAATACATGGACAAGGCAGATCCTTCAGAGGGGGAGTAAATCTTTGTAGTGGCTCTTCGCCCTGGTTTAAAAATGGGGGTCCAAGTTAAGGAATCCCTCTACCCCTCTATATCATTTATATGCCCTTAAAAGACAAATATAAAGGGGTTGTCTAAGGTAATGGACTTGGATCATGGTAGAGATAGAGGGATAAGTGACCACCAAACACTTTCATTTAAGCTTTGTACAGTTAAGGCTTTGTTCACATCTGCTGTCTGGTTTTACAAGTCTCTGGTCCGTATAGTAGCAGAACAATGAAAAAATGGAAATACTAGATCCGTTACTTGATGGAATACCAACCGAGCCCAACAGATCCATTGAATTTAATGTGTTCCGTAAGGTTTTCGTCATGGCGTCCATCATTTTACCACACAAAATAGCGCAGCATGTTGCGCTATTTTGTCTGGAATTTCTCACTGAATCTATGACAAAAGCTTCTAACGGAGATGTGAACAGAGCCTTAGAAAATCATATTGACAGACTGACAAAAGCAGCTAACTTGGCTGCTTTAAATATCCTACATTAAAGGGGTTTTCCACCTTCTGACAACTGATGACCTATCCCCCGGATAGGTCATCAGTACAAGATCAGTACAAGATGCCTCCGTGCATCGGACATACATGCCGGAAGCAGTTGGCTTCGGCCACGGAATAGTGGCCGAGCTGCAGTACATATAATTCTATGCTATGTATAGCACCAACTGCTTCCAGGCTCCGTACATAGCATTATGTGCCATAACATCCGGTGCCCACAAGCCACCAGAGTGGCTTACCAGTGCGGGGTCCGGGTGTCGGACCCGCACCGATGATATACTGATGACTTCTCCGGTGGATAGGTCATCAGTTGTCAGAAGGTGGAAAACCCTTTTAAGCTTAGTTACCCCAATTGTCTGCAACCTGTGTCTCTCCAGGTGTGCTAAAACTATATCTCAGCCGCAGGCTGTCATGGCATGCTGGGAGTTGTAGTTTCCACACAGCTGGAGAGACACACGATGCAGACCACTTCAGATAATTTAATTGCTGGATATTTGGTTTTAGGTTTACATGTAATAACATTGTATACTTGATAATATCTCATGTAATAACATATAAAGACCTGAACATCATGTTCCCAGAGTGTAACAGTTCATAACATTTATTTGACCACTGGTTGTAAAAATTCTAATGACATGTTTGTTCCTTGCTCTTTTTCTATAAGAATAAGAGAGCGCAGAAGATAGCTAATAAAGATTATGATAGTATTCAGAATGAGATCATAGGTATCACATGCCAAACGCCACAACCCCCTCGTATTCATACAATAACCCAATATAACCTGAAGCACCTGGATTCAACTCTTCGTTGCGATCAAATTACAGTCTAATAGTAGTTCCCTGACTTGTTAACATTTACTACTATTTAATATATACAGGGATCTTAGCCTCGCCGTGTTACTATGTTAGACAAGTAAACCACACAGAGTGGACGTACTGATAGTGTGGAAATTGTGTTATGTGTGTTACCCGAAAATATTAATCGTGTTCATTTTACAGACTTCATAAAGTTTACAGAGACACATTCCACGTATGTGCTGGAACCTACAACACCTGGGGTGGTTTGTAACATCCTTCTCGTCTTATATTTAGGAGGATTGTTAACTCTTTGTATGCTGGACAGTCTTATACCCTTTTTCTGGGTCGGAGAATCCCAATCCTACTGATAAATATTTACTGTACAACCTCTGGTAGAATGTCCTAGAGCTTTATAAATCTGCTTTTTGGTGGAAGGAGTAAGACCTAAGTCTATAGCTTCTCCCATGATACCCTATGAAAAGACTGACTCCAGTGCCACAGGTTGTCTCCTAAATCAATAGAAGACAATCTTTGGTCCAGAATAAGCTATTGGACAATGTCTGTTTCCCACTATGTTACAGTAAATCATATATTTAGTTATATGACTTGTTCACTTCAGTATTGTGTTCCATGGTGTGTAAGCTATGTTTTTATTCATGTTTTTATTAAAGATTTATGTTTTATATGGGTGCTGTTATTTTCATTGACAGGACATTGGGATAAGCAATATTCCTCTTTGTGTCTGGATCTTTGTCTCATCATTGTTTTTCCATATACAAGGTTGTTGGATAATTCTGTTTGTTAGTCTTTGTTGCTAATGAGTTGTGTTCAACCACCTATTCGCTTTGAGTATATCTCAAAGATCTCATTCATGATCACCTACATCCATACAACTTCCTAGTTATTCCTGTGACACCATCCCCTTAATCTGGTCCGGGGCAGCCCGCAGAGTAGGGCAGGGGCAGCATGACAGGGGTAGGAGTAGCATCAGGTTCAGTTGTTGGGATAAAGGACAAACGGTTGGGTCTTAAGGAGGTTTTAACTAAAGAGGCTGGAAGGGGAGAAGGGTAAGTTGAGCGGGAACGCAGAGGAGGAAACTTCCAACCAAGGTTTTAATTGTTTTTTCTATTTAAGTAACAACAGCGCAGGTAGAGACAGATGATGAGGAGGGGGTCTTCAAAAGCTGACAGAGTATCATCAGGTTGAGAGCGTACATAAGAGAGAAGACACTGGTTTAGTAGGGGCTGGGAATTACCCTGCAGGAGTGTTCGGGTTCTTGTATGCAGAGTCCACAGGGACAACAAAATATTGGTCTCTCCAAAGGGTGTCTTTGGGTCAGGTGATCACGGCTCAAGGTAATGGAGAGATCTGAGTTAGAGTTATTTGGATTATGACGGGTTGGATGTTAGGCGCTTTCTAGGCGCCCACTCGTATTTATGCATATATTGTTTTTATTTTACAATATTTCTTTCTCGTTTTAATCATATATATATAAATAACTTTACATAATATACATATCAGCACATATTACATAACTCTAGCATTACGTCAATAGCATAAAGTACATACCTATATGCATAGTACACATATGTATAACATTATATTAATCCTCAAAAAATAAAATAGTAAATGGTTGTCACTACCTTGACTTGTGGCATCACAGGATTGTGTGCTTGCTGGGACTTGTGGTGCGATCACCTTTAATCGCTGGTGCTCTGTGCTCGTAGTAGAAAGTTATAAGCAGATACACAACTTGAGGAAAATAGACTGCACGACACTCAACGCTTTCCAAAGGTGCTTTAATTCAACAACTTGAGCCTGGCATGACACGGAAGACAAGGACAAGACAACTGGCCTACGACCGTTTCACGTCCTCCAGACGCTTTCTTCCATGTAACAATGTGTAACATACAAACATTTAAATGTACATATTGATTAAACTAAGTATAAAGAGTACTAGTCGGAGTGAAAACAGTATGAAATTGTTAATCTATTTTAAAAAAGCAGATTGTAATGACAGGGGGGTAGGGAAACAGACAGTGAGCCCTAAACTATCCACCACTCAGTCCCTGCCTACTTGCAACGACCCGCCCTAGGCGACGGGGTACAACTGGGTGACGGTCCCTATGCTCAGTAGGTGCACGACAGACAAACAGACAAGGGGACACAAGCAAGGGAAATGGGGCAGTTGCCCACGGCAACACCGTGAGCAACAAGAGAGGTGAACGAGCCGAGTCAAACCAGGAATGTACGCGGTACCAAACACAGAGCAGGAGAGTAGTCAGTAAGCCGGGGTCAGTATGAAGAAAGGTCAAATAGCTAGGAGCTGCAGCAAGGCCAGGAAACCACACGAGAAGAATCACAAGCAAAGGAGGAACAGGAAAGGCAGGTATAAATAGACAGAGGGCGGGAGCTAGCTCCGTCTGGCCAGGCTGCGATAGGCTCTCCCATTCCTAAGCCTGCCATCCTGAGTGGTGGAAGATGGAGTCAGTCTCACAGACATAGAAGCAGGTGCAGACTGATTACCTATGGGCGTATACACAGAAGTTGTGCCTGGCAGATCCTTTACACAGATAGTGTAAAGGATCTGCCAGGCACTACGTCTGGGTATACTCCCAGGATTAATCAGTCGACACCTGAGGCCAGACCTCTGAGACTGACACCTGCTCCCACCAATGAGGGTGGCAGGCTCAGGAGTGGGAGAGCCTATCGCGGCCTGGTCAGTCAGAGTTAGCTCCGCCCCCTGTCCATTTATACCTGCCGTTTTCTCTTCCTCCTTGCTTGTTATTCTTCTTGGATTCCTGGCCCCACTGCTGCCTTGCTCCAGCCTGCTTCTGCCGTGCTTCTGCCTTGCTTCAGTTTCGTTTATCCTGCGTTGCTCTGCCCCTGGCTTGCTTCTGCTCCGTGCTCCCGTTTGTATACTCCACTACTTCCTGATCCTGACTGGCTCATTCACCGCTCCGTTTCCTCGCGGCGTTCCGTGGGCTACTGTATTCCCTTGCGTGTTCCCTGTTTGTACTCCCTTGCACTTAGACAGCGTAGGGACCGCCGCCAAGTTGTACCCCGTCGCCTAGGGCGGGTCGTTGCAAGTAGGCAGGGACAGGGCGGTGGGTAGATTAGGGCTCACTTGTTCCCTTCACCTCCTTCCTGCCATTACATAATAACAAGCCCTTACCTCGTCTACCATTTCTTCTACGCTGACGCTATCATGGACCCCCTTGAGACCCTGACCCAGCAGATGCAGGGCCTCTCCCTACAGGTCCAGGCCCTGGCTCAGAGGGTCAATCAGTCTGATGCTGCCTTTGTAGTACCCCTCACCTCACCTTTAGAACCCAACCTCAAGTTACCTGACCGGTTCTCAGGGGACCGTAAGACTTTTCTCTCCTTCCGGGAGAGTTGCAGACTTTATTTCCGCCTAAGACCTCACTCCTCAGGTTCCGAGAACCAGCGGGTGGGTATCATTATATCCCGACTCCAGGAAGGGCCCCAAGAGTGGGCCTTCTCCTTGGCTCCTGACGCCCCTGAACTTTCCTCCGTTGATCGGTTTTTCTCTGCCCTCGGTCTCATTTACGACGAGACTGACAGGACTGACTTAGCCGAGAGTCAGCTGGTGACCTTACGTCAGGGTGGGAGACCTGTTGAGGAATACTGTTCTGATTTTAGAAAGTGGTGCGTAGCTTCTCGGTGGAACGACCCGGCCCTAAAGTGCCAGTTTAGGTTAGGATTATCTGACGCCCTGAAGGATCTGCTGGTTAGCTACCCCTCTTCTGACTCCCTAGACCAGGTTATGGCCCTAGCAGTACGACTTGACCGACGTCTCAGGGAACGTCAGCTTGAACGTTTCAATGTTTTCCCCTCTGACTGCCCTGCGATTCCCCCCGAGGTCCCGTCTCCTCGCTCTTCCACGGAGGACTCGGAGGTACCTATGCAACTCGGGGCCTCCATGTCCCCTCGACAACGTAGAGAGTTTCGCAGGAAGAATGGTCTCTGCTTCTATTGTGGGGACGACAAGCATCTACTGAACACCTGTCCCAGGCGCAAGAATAAGCAGCCGGAAAACTTCCGCGCCTAAGTGATCATCGGGGAGGTCACTTGGGCGCACAGGTATTTCCCGTTAATACTAAACGCAATAAGATTTTGCTTCCCTTTCAGGTCTCGTTTGCTGGCCGGTCTGCCACTGGCAGTGCCTTCGTGGATTCGGGCTCATCTGCTAATATCATGTCTGTGGAATTTGCTATGTCTCTAAAAATGCCTTTTATTGATTTACCTTATCCTATCCCGGTAGTGGGTATCGACTCCACTCCTCTTGCTAATGGTTATTTTACTCAGCATACTCCTGTTTTTGAACTCCGTGTTGGCTCCATGCATTTGGAGCAGTGCTCTGTACTGGTGATGCAGGGATTATCGTCCGATCTGGTATTAGGTCTTCCCTGGTTGCAGCTGCATAATCCCACGTTTGATTGGAATACTGGGGATCTCACCAAATGGGGTAGTGATTGCCTGATGTCATGTCTTTCGGTTAACTCTATTTCTCCCCGGGAGGAGGTAAACACGCTTCCTGAGTTTGTTTAGGACTTCGCTGATGTGTTTTCTAAGGAGGCCTCCGAGGTGTTGCCCCCTCATAGAGATTACGATTGCGCCATCGATTTGGTGCCTGGTGCCAAGCTTCCTAAGGGGAGGATATTTAATCTTTCATGTCCTGAACGTAAAGCTATGAGGGAGTATATCCAAGAATGCCTGGCCAAGGGTTTCATTCGCCCCTCGACTTCTCCTGTAGGTGCTGGCTTCTTCTTCGTGGGGAAGAAGGATGGTGGTCTTAGGCCGTGCATTGATTATCGGAACTTGAATAAGGTCACAGTAAGGAACCAGTATCCCCTTCCTTTGATTCCGGATCTTTTTAATCAGGTTCAGGGGGCCCAATGGTTCTCTAAGTTCGATCTACGGGGGGCATATAACCTTATCCGCATCAAAGAGGGGGATGAGTGGAAAACTGCGTTCAACACGCCCGAAGGTCATTTCGAATAACTAATCATGCCCTTTGGGTTGTGTAATGCCCCTGCCGTCTTCCAGAATTTTATTAATGAAATTCTGAGAGATTACCTGGGTAATTTTCTTGTAGTGTACCTTGATGACATACTGGTGTTTTCCAAGGACTGGTCCTCGCACGTGGAGCATGTCAGGAAGGTCCTCCAGGTCCTTCGGGAAAATAATCTGTTTGCGAAGACCGAAAAATGTGTGTTTGGGGTACAGGAGATACCATTTTTAGGTCAAATCCTCACTCCTCATGAATTCCGCATGGACCCTGCCAAGGTTCAGGCTGTGGCGGAATGGGTCCAACCTGCCTCCCTGAAGGCGCTACAGTGTTTTTTGGGGTTCGCTAACTATTACAGGAGATTTATTGCCAACTTCTCGGTCGTCGCTAAGCCTCTTACGGACCTCACTCGCAAGGGTGCTGATGTCCTCCATTGGCCCCCTGAGGCCGTCCAGGCTTTTGAGACCCTCAAGAAGTGCTTTATCTCGGCCCCCGTGCTGGTTCAGCCCAACCAAAGGGAGCCATTTATTGTGGAGGTTGACGCGTCCGAGGTGGGAGTGGGGGCCGTCTTGTCCCAGGGTACCAGCTCCCTCACCCATCTCCGCCCCTGTGCTTACTTCTCTAGGAAGTTTTCGCCCACGGAGTGTAACTATGATATTGGCAACCGCGAACTTTTAGCCATTAAATGGGCTTTTGAAGAGTGGCGTCACTTCTTGGAGGGGGCCAGACACCAGGTAACGGTCCTTACTGACCACAAGAATCTGGTTTTCCTAGAATCTGCCCGGAGGCTTAATCCTAGACAAGCTCGTTGGGCACTGTTCTTTACCAGATTTAATTTCTTGGTTACCTATAGGGCTGGGTCCAAAAATATTAACCCCTTCCCGCTCCTTGACGTACTATTACGTCATGGCAGCTGTATCGTTCGCGCTCCATGCCGTAATAGTACGTCTCGGGAGTAACGGCCGTTTCGGCCGTCCTCCCGACACATACAGGAGCTGTGACACTGCTGTCTTGTTCAGCAGCTGTCACAGCTCCTACAGCGGGGACCGATCGCTGTGTCCCCGCTGATTAACCCCTTAAAAGCCGCGTTCTATAGAGATCGCGGCTTTTTAGGGGTTAAGCTGCCATCGCCGGCCTGCTACGCGATAGCGGCCAGCGATGGTGACTATGGCAACCGGACACCAAACAATGGCGTCCGGCTATGCCATAGACGGAAGCCTAGTGGGTCCTGACAACGTCAGGACCCACTATGCTTGCTGTCAGTGAGTAGCTGACAGTTCTAATACACTGCACTACGCATGTAGTGCAGTGTATTAGAATAGCGATCAGGGCCTCCTGCCCTCATGTCCCCTAGTGGGACAAAGTAATAAAGTAAAAAAAAAGTTAAAAAAAGATGTGTAAAAATAAGAAAATAAAAGTTTTAAAAGTAATAAAAGTAAAAGTCCCACTTTTTCCCTTATCAGTCCTTTATTATTAATAAAAATATATAAACAAACAAATAAACTATACATAATTGGTATCGCCGCGTCCGTAACGGCCTGAGCTACAAAATTATTTTGTTATTTATCCCGCACGGTGAACGCCGTAAAAAAAAATATTAATAAACCGTACCACAATCACAATTGTTTGGTCACTTCACCTCCCAAAAAATGGAATAAAAAGAGATCAAAAAGTCGCATGTACCTAAAAATGGTACTGATGGAAAATACAGTTCGTTACGCAAAAAATAAGTCCTCGCACGCCTTTATTGATTGAAAAATAAAAACGTTCTGGCTCTTAGAATAAGGTAACACAAAAAGTGAATGATTGTTTACAAAACGTATTTTATTGTGCAAACGCCATAAGACATAAAAAAAAACTATAAACATCTGGTATCGCCGTGATCGTATCGCCCCGCAGAATAAAGTGAATATGTCATTTATAGCGCACGGTGAACGCTGTAAAAAAAAAAGTATACAAAAACAATAGTAGAATTGCTGTTTATTAGTCACCACGCCACCTAAAAATGGAATAAAAACTGATCAAAAAGCCGCATGCACCCCAAGAAAACTACAATGGATTCCTCAAGGGGTCTAGTTTCCAAATTGGGGTCACTTTTGGGGGGTTTCCAATGTTTTGGCACCACAAGACCTCTTCAAACCGGACATGGTGCCTAATAAAAAAGAGGGCTCAAAATCCGCTAGGTGCTCCTTTGCTTCGGAGGCCGGTGCTTCAGTCCATTACCGCCCGAGGGCCACATGTGGGATATTTCTCTAAACTGCAGAATCTGGGCAATAAGTATGGAGTTGCGTTTCTCTGATAAATCCTTTTGTGTTATAAAAAAAATGGTATAAAAAGAGTAAATTTCACCTCTACTTTGCTCTAAATTTCTGTGAAACACCTAAAGGGTTCATAAACTTTCTAAATGCTGTTGTGAATACTTTGAGGGGTCTAGTTTCTAAAATGGGGTGTTTGATAGGGGTTTCTAATATATGGGCCCCTCAAAGCAACTTCAGAAATGAACTGGAACCTAAAAAAATAAATAAATGAGGCAATACTTCGCTTCTTACATTATACTGATAATGAGCCGTGCCCACTCCGAGATGACCCCAGTTTTGACCGTTTGTATAAACGGAGACCCCTATTAGACCGTTCCAGTGCCCGGTTTTCCCAAGCATACACCCCCGAGAAGTGTTTTTCTATTGATGAGTCCCTGGTACATTTTAAAGGGAGGGTTCAATTCCGCCAGTACCTGCCGGGTAAGAGGGCAAGGTATGGCGTGAAGATGTATAAGCTGTGCGAGAGTGCATCAGGGTATACCTACAGGTTTAGGATATATGAAGGAAAGGCCACCCCCAAACCAGACTGCATCCTGGACTACAATAGGTACATGGGAGGGATGGACTTGTCAAATCAAGTCCTGAAGCCCTACAGCGCCATGCGGTGTGGTATAAGAAGCTGGCCGGGCACATCATACAGATGGCTTTGTACAATGCGCATGTGCTACGTCGATGTGCAGGCCAGAGGGGAACTTTCCTGGAATTTCAAGATCTAATCTTTAGGGACCAGGAAGGGGGGGCACCCAGTACTTCTGGAAGCGAGGCCACACGCATCGTACCAGGGCAACACTTTCCAGGAGAAGGTCCCCAAACCGGTGGAAAGGGAAAGAGTCAAAAGAGGTGCAGAGTCTGCTATAAGAGGGGGATAAGGAAGAACACAATATACCAATGTGACACGTGTCCCGAAAAACCAGGGCTCTGTATAAAAGATTGTTTTAAAATGTATCATACATCCCTTGATTTTTAATTTACCCTGATGCACTCCGCACAGCTTACCCCCCTCATCTTTCCCTTCTGAGCCCTGCCGTATGCCCAGGCAGCTGATAACAGCCACATGTAGGGTATTGTCGTACCCAGGAGAACCCACATTACAATTTAAGGGGTGTATATCTCCGGTGGCGCATGCTGGGCACACTATATTGGACACTGAAATGGCATATACATATATAAAATTGCAAATCTCACACTGCACCATCTGCTGC
Organism: Rhinoderma darwinii; assembly: GCF_050947455.1. NCBI lineage: Eukaryota > Metazoa > Chordata > Amphibia > Anura > Rhinodermatidae > Rhinoderma > Rhinoderma darwinii. Next base: position 66,300,316 of record NC_134688.1, read on the forward strand.
GCATTATCTTTTACACAGTACCTGTGGGGTCAAAATGCTCACTACACCTCTAGATGAATGTCTTAAGGGGTGTAGTTTTTAAAATGGGGTCACTTCTCGGGGGTTTCAACTGTACTGGTACCTCAGGGGCTTCTGCACACATGACTTAGCACCAGAAAAGCTCCAGTAGGCCAAATGGTGGTCCTTTCCTTCTGAGCCCTCCCATGGGCCCAAAGGGCAGTTTATCACCACAAATGGGGTATTGCCGCACTAAGGACAAATTGGGCAACAAAATGGGGTATGTTGTTCCTTGTGAAAATAAGAAATTTTGATCAAAAATGACATCTTATTGGAAAAAATATAATTTTTTTCATTTCACAGCCCAATTCAAATAGGTGCTGTGAAAAACCTGTGCGGTCAAAATGATAACAAAAACCATAAATGAATTCCTTGAGGGGTGTAGTTTCCAAAATGGGGTCACTTCGGGTGGGTTTCCATTGCTTTGATACCTCTGGGGCTCTGCAAATGCGACATGGCACCCGAAAACCAATCCAGCAAAATCTGGACTCCAACAAACACATAGCGCTCCTTTCCTTCTGAGCCCTCCCATGGGCCCAAACGGCAGTTTATCACCACAAATGGGGTATTGCCGCACTAAGGACAAATTGGGCAACAAAATGGGGTATGTTGTTCCCTGTGAAAATAAGAAAATTTTATCAAAAATGACATTTTATTGGAAAAAATATCATTTTTTTCATTTCACAGCCCAATTCAAATAGGTGCTGTGAAAAAACTGTGCGGTCAAAATGATAACAAAAACCATAAATGAATTCCTTGAGGGGTGTAATTTCCAAAATGGGGTCACTTCTGGTGGGTTTCCATTGTTTTGATACCTCAACGCCTCTTCAAACCTGGCATGCTGCCTAAAATATATTCTAATAAAAAAGAGGCCTCAAAATGCACTAGGTGCTTCTTTGCTTCTAGGGCTTGTGTTTTAGTCCACGAGCGCAGTAGGGCCACATGTGGGACATTTCTAAAAACTGCAGAATCTGGACAATACATATTTCGTAGTGTTTCTCTGGTAAAACCTTCTCTGTTACTAAAAAAAAATTGAATAAAATTGAAATTCAGCAGAAAAAATGAAATTTGCAAATTTCATTTCCACTTTGCTTTAATTCCTGTGAAATGCCTGAAGGGTTAAAAAACTTTCTATATGCTGTTTTGAATACTTTGAGGGGTCTAGTTTTTAAAATGGGGTGTTTTATGGGGGTTTCTAATACATAGGCCCCTCAAATCCACTTCAGAACTGAACTGGCACCTTCAAAAAAAGGCTTTTGAAATTTTCTTAAGAATATGAGAAATTTCTGTTTATGTTCTAAGCCTTGTAACGTCCAAGAAAAATAAAATAATGTTCAAAAAACGATGCCAATCTAAAGTAGACATATGGGAAATGTGAACTAGTAACTATTTTGGGTGGTATAACCGTCTGTTTTTCAAGCAGATGCATTTAAATTCTAAAAAATGCTATTTTTTGTAAATTTTCTCTAAATTTTGCAATTTTTCACAAATAAAGACTGAATATATCGACCAAATTTTACCACGAACATGAAGCCCAAAGTGTCACGAGAAAACAATCTCAGAATCGCTTGGATAGGTTTAAGCATTCCGACGTTATTACCACATAAAGTGAAATATGTCAGATTTGAAAAATGGGCTCTGAGCCTTAAGGCCCAAACTAGGCTGCGTCCTTAAGGGGTTAAGGCTGATGCACTGTCACGTAGTTTCATGGCTAATCCTCCTTCTGAGAAGGATCCTGCTTGTATTTTACCCCCTGGTATAATTGTTTCTGCCACTGATTCTGACTTAGCCTCTGACATCGCGGCTGATCAAGGTTCAGCTCCCAGGAACGTCCCTGGGGACAAACTGTTTGTTCCCCTGCAATACCGGCTAAGGGTACTCAGGGAAAACCATGACTCCGCTCTATCTGGTCATCCTGGCATCTTGGGTACCAAACTCCTCATTACCAGAAACTATTGGTGGCCTTGGTTGCCTAAAGACGTTAGGGCTTACGTCGCCGCTTGTGAGGTCTGTGCTAGGTCCAAGACCCCTAGGTCCCGACCTGCGGGCTTACTACGTTCCTTGCCCATTCCCCAGAGACCTTGGACCCATATCTCCATGGATTTTATCACCGATTTGCCTCCATCTCAGGGCAAGTCGGTGGTGTGGGTGGTAGTAGACCGCTTCAGCAAGATGTGCCACTTTGTGCCCCTTAAGAAACTACCTAACGCCAAGACGTTAGCTTCTTTGTTTGTGAAACACATTCTGCGTCTCCATGGGGCCCCAGTCAATATAGTTTCGGACAGAGGGGTACAATTTGTTTCCTTATTTTGGAGAGCTTTTTGTAAAAAGTTGGAGATTGATCTATCCTTCTCCTCCGCCTTCCATCCCGAAACTAATGGCCAAACGGAAAGGACTAACCAATCCCTGGAACAATATTTAAGGTGTTTCATTTCTGACTGTCAATTTGATTGGGTCTCATTCCTTCCCCTCGCCGAATTTTCCCTGAATAACCGGGTCAGTAACTCGTCAGGGGTCTTCCCGTTTTTCTGTAATTTCGGGTTTAATCCTAGGTTCTCCTCCATTTCCACTGTTTGTTCCAATAATCCCGAGGTAGAGGACGTTCATCGGGAACTGTGCACAGTCTGGGCCCAGGTTCAGAAGAACCTAGAGGCGTCCCAGAGCGTACAAAAGATTCAGGCTGATTGTAGACGTTCTGCTAACCCCCGGTTTGTCGTCGGGGATCTGGTGTGGTTGTCGTCGAGGAACTTGCGCCTTAAGGTCCCGTCCAGGAAGTTTGCTCCCCGATTTATTGGACCTTATAAGGTCATTGAAGTCCTCAACCCTGTATCCTTCCGTCTGGAGCTGCCCCCATCCTTTCGCATACACGATGTCTTCCATGCCTCCCTCCTGAAACGCTGCTCCCCGTCCTGGTCCCCCTCGAGGAAACCTCCTGTTCCCGTTCTCACCCCTGAGGGGGTGGAATTCGAGGTGGCCAAGATTGTGGACAGTAGGATGATCCAGGGCTCCCTCCAGTACCTGGTCCATTGGAGAGGATACGGGCCGGAGGAGAGGACTTGGGTACCTGCTCGAGATGTTCACGCTGGGGTATTGATAAGGAGGTTCCACCTTCTCTTCCCCACTAAACCGGGTCCTCTTAGTAAGGGTCCAGTGGCCCCTCATAAAAGGGGGAGTACTGTAAAGGATCTGCCAGGCACTACGTCTGGGTATACTCCCAGGATTAATCAGTCGACACCTGAGGCCAGACCTCTGAGACTGACACCTGCTCCCACCAATCAGGGTGGCAGGCTCAGGAGTGGGAGAGCCTATCGCGGCCTGGTCAGTCAGAGTTAGCTCCGCCCCCTGTCCATTTATACCTGCCGTTTTCTCTTCCTCCTTGCTTGTTATTCTTCTTGGATTCCTGGCCCCACTGCTGCCTTGCTCCAGCCTGCTTCTGCCGTGCTTCTGCCTTGCTTCAGTTCCGTTTATCCTGCGTTGCTCTGCCCCTGGCTTGCTTCTGCTCCGTGCTCCCGTTTGTATACTCCACTACTTCCTGATCCTGACTGGCTCATTCACCGCTCCGTTTCCTCACGGCGTTCCGTGGGCTACTGTATTCCCTTGCGTGTTCCCTGTTTGTACTCCCTTGCACTTAGACAGCGTAGGGACCGCCGCCAAGTTGTACCCCGTCGCCTAGGGCGGGTCGTTGCAAGTAGGCAGGGACAGGGCGGTGGGTAGATTAGGGCTCACTTGTTCCCTTCACCTCCTTCCTGCCATTACAGATAGATCATTTCTATCATTTAGACCAAAAGGTCCTAGTGCCTCCGTTTTAAATATCCATTTGACCTCTATATTAACCCCCCTACCACTCCCACCCACATCCCCCTGGAGAAGGGGAAAAAAACAACAAAAAAAACAAAACCATCGTTACTACTTAATTCATGTTCACAAACCAAAATAAACTCTCCAAGGGGTCCATGGGTCACCTGCAGTTCTCATTTTATTACTTTCCACTCTATAACATACCACTGCCCTATTCATTAATTTCTTCCATGCATCCACTGATGGGATCTTAGATGATTTCCAATTTGAGGCAATTACTCTACGAGCCAACAAAAAAAGCTTTCAACCAAACTAATTTAGGTTGTAAATCACCCTCCAGTCCCGAATCAGTACCCAACATACGGTTTTTAATATTTAACGAAAACGGGATCCCAAAAACTGCTCCCAAAACCTGACCCACTTGTTCCCAGTATCTTATTAATAATGAACATCGCCAGAACATATGTATCATATCTGCTCTAATTCTAAGGCACCTCGGACATTTATAAGGTTCCCAATTGGAAAATGTACTCCTAATCTTTGGGGTATAGTACAACATATGTTTCGTATACCATTGCAAAATTCTGTGTGTCATAGTTACATAGTTACATAGTTACATAGTTAGTACGGCTGAAAAAAGACACATGTCCATCAAGTTCAACCAAGGGAAGGGAAAAGGGAAGGAATTTCTTAATACAAAAGGGGCCAAATGCAAGGCTCTCACCGATTGCTCTTCCTCCATATCACCCAAATCCTTCCTCCACTTATTAAAACTGGGCTCCAGATACTTATCAGCTCTAATCGTATTTAACATGCCATATGTTCTTGATATAAATCCCTTTCTAATTTCAGCCTAAGTAACATATTTAAAAAAGGGGGAAAACTCTCTCCTAAATTCCTCCAATCTCAACTGCACACTAATAGCGTGATTCAACTGCATATAATAAAAAATAAATCTAGATTCAATGTGAAGCTCTTGCTGCATCTCAACAAAGGTTTTAATTCTATTACCACTCAATACTTGTGAAATATAACATATTCTGTGTTTCCACCAAAACTCCTTATTCTCCAACATTTTTAATTCATCCCAATTATTACTCCAAATTGGTGTAAAACCAAAATATCCTCTAATATTACACATTTACCTTCTCTCATGTTTTTTTGTATCATTACCCCCGTGAACAATTTAGTATAAAAAATGTTAGTAAATACCCTTACAAAAATATTGTACGATTTGTGAAATAACATTTGATCCTTCTTCAGAGAAATCTTTAACAATTCTACATTACTTCCCCTCAGTTGTTGCAGTCTGGTAAGCCATCTTAACAACTGTAATTTCTCTCTTAGTTTCCATACAAATTCTCTTATTATCCTATCTAAGGTTATAAACACTTTATCAGAAATCCAAGCAGGTGAATTCTACAAATAATACAGTATTTGTGGAAGCCAGATCATCTTTATCATTGAGATTCTAGCCGCCATTGAAATGGGCAATTTACTCCATATCTTGGCCTTATTTCTCATTCTTTTTAACAGAGGGATCAAGTTTAATATCTCAAACTCCTCCACTCGCCCAATATCTCTATACCCAGATATTTAAATGAGGTAGAGCAAGACATGGGTACATTTGCCAATGTATCTAAAGTAACATCCAAAGGAAGAAAAGAAGATTTCCCCAAATTTATCCTTACTCCTGAGTACTGTCCAAATTCTTTTATAATCTTAATCACCTTATTCAGCTTATCCCCATCGTTGCTCCAGCCCCCTCAAACAACACCCTAATCCATAAACGAAAATTCGGACCAAAACCAAACTTAATTAAGACGTCCGAGATGTACGTCCACCCGACCCGGTCAAAAGCTTTAACTGCATCAAGCGAAACTACAGCCCGAACGCCCACCTCTTCCGGCTGACACTGCAAATTCCAATATAATCTACGCAAATTCTAAAAGGTGACCGGGCATAAAGCCCATCTGATCGGGTGAATCAATAAACCATAAACCCCAGACAATCTATCAGCCAATACACTAGCAATCAATTTATAATCGGCATTGAGAGGTGATATGGGCCTGTAAGAACCCATATCCAAAGGATCTTTATTTGGCTTAAGAATCAAGATTATCAATGCCTCCTTCATACTATCTGGTAAATCACCCCATCAAACAAGCGAGCACAATTATCCACCAGCATTGGAAACAAGACTTCTGAAAACTGGAGTAGAACCTCTATCGGTAGGCCATGTGGTCCAGGGGCTTTCTTTCTCATTATTCTCCCCGCAACTCTCTGTATCTCCTCAATATCTATCAGGGCCTCCAAACGTTCTACCTGATCCACACTCTGTTTGGGAAGTGCACTTTGCTCCAAAAATTCAACACAATCCTGCATAGTTTTTGTTGATTCAGAGGTATAAACTTCACTATGATAATTGCCAAATTCTTTCATCATTTCCTCAGTATCACTCATAATTGAGCCATCTACCCTCCTAATTGCCTCCAACGATGAGTTACCCGAATTCCCAAGTGACAACTTAGCCAACCATTTTGGAGATGTATCCTCAACCTGAAAACGGGTTTGTTTTTGAAAATGTAATTGACTTTTTGCTTTTTCACACATAAACAGATCAAGTTTTTCTTGTGCCTCAACCCACCTCCTTCTATTAACCTCCGATGGTGACCCCCAAAAGCATTGACTCCACCTTCCCTACTTCCTTATTTAGCTTATTAATCTTTTCTCTAGATTTTTTTTTAAATAACAATTTTTTTTGTACAACAAATCCTGTATCAAAGCTTTAACAGTATCCCATACCACATAAATATCAGAGGACACAAGATTGATCTCAATGAAGGAGGCAATCTCCGATAGCAAATTACGTATTTATGTACATAAATTGCCTTTTGTGGCCTTACCATCACATCTTGGTGTGTTGTTTCATTTACTGAGGAGTACAGATGGGAGGTTGGATCACAATTGAAGCAATCTACAACCCTCTATGTAATTTTCCATCCTGCTCCAGTGGTTTTGTTCTTCATCCTGGTCCAGGTCAGTTTTACTTCATTGGCTCTGATCTTTGCCCTTATCTCTTGGCTCTTTCAAATCTGCCCTCTATATCATGATTGCCTCATTTCACCTCTGCTGTGCTCAACCTCTAAAAATGTGCTCTCTTTTGTGAGAGAAAACTGACGTTCTGTACGTTTGGTGCAGAGTAAATGCAACTGACATTCTGTACGTTTTGTGCAGAGTAAATGCAAAGCTCCAAATATTACTGCATAAAGGAGGAGGTTTTTTCAAAGGTATATTTTGGGGTAATCCACCCCCCTACCCATTCTATAGTGTGTCCAAGTCCATCTTGATCCTGTAGCTGGGGACTGGGAAACCTCCTATTTTCCTTTTATATGTGTAAGGGAGAACAGCATTATCTGCCTGGACACATATAAAAGGAAAATAGGAGGTTTCCCAGTCCCCAGCTACAGGATCAAGATGGACTTGGACACACTATAGAATGGGTAGGGGGGTGGATTACCCCAAAATATACCTTTGAAAAAACCTCCTCCTTTATGCAGTAATATTTGGAGCTTTGCATTTACTCTGCACAAAACGTACAGAATGTCAGTTGCATTTACTCTGCACCAAACGTACAGAACGTCAGTTTTCTCTCACAAAAGAGAGCACATTTTTAGCCTTTAAATTTGTCCTGTGTGTATGTTTTGCACATTATTTTAAACAATATGAAGTAAAAGTTATATTTTATAAAGCTCTATCATTATTCCAGTGATTCTTTACTAATTCTAAATAGAGTATTTATGCTATAAAAAACCTTTGGTGGAAGGAATAAAAATACCACCTGACATCTGTGCTCAACCTCTGCCTGTATTATACAGGGTGGGCCATTTATATGGATACACCTAAATAAAATGGGAATGGTTGGTGATATTAACTTCCTGTTTGTGGCACATTAGTATATGGGATGGGGGAAACTTTTCAAGATGGGTGTTGACCATGGCGGCCATTTTGAAGTCGGCCATTTTGTATCCAACTTTAGTTTTTCCAATGGGAAGAGGGTCATGTGACACATCAAACTTATCGAGAATTTCACAAGAAAAACAATGGTGTGCTTGGTTTTAACGTTACTTTATTCTTTCATGAGTTATTTACAAGTTTCTGACCACTTATAAAATGTGTTCAAAGTGCCATTCTTCATCAATGGAAACCTCAAGGCCACGGAATATCTGAAATTGCTACATGATGATGTGTTTCCCTCTTTATGCACTGGAGCTGGCACGTTCCCTGAGTTTTTGCAGCAAGATGGTGCACCACAACATTATGGGTGTCAGGTCAGAGCATTCCTAGATGAACAGTTTCCTGGAAAGTGGATTGGTCGTCGTGGGCCAGTTGAATGGCCCCCTAGGTCTCCCGATCTGACCACCTTAGACTTTTATCTTTGGTGTCATCTGAAGGCAATTGTCTATGCTGTGAAAATACGAGATGTGCAGCAACTGAAACTACGGATACTGGAAGCCTGTGCTAACATTTCTTCTGCGGTGTTGCTATCAGTGTGTGAAGAGTGGGAGAAGAGGGTTGCATTGACAATCCAACACAATGGGCAGCACTTTGAACACATTTTATAAGTGGTCAGAAACTTGTAAATAACTCATGAAAGAATAAAGTAACGTTAAAACCAAGCACACCATTGTTTTTCTTGTGAAATTCTCGATAAGTTTGATGTGTCACATGACCCTCTTCCCATTGAAAAAACTAAAGTTGGATACAAAATGGCCGACTTCAAAATGGCCGCCATGGTCAACACCCAGCTTGAAAAGTTTCCCCCCTCCCATATACTAATGTGCCACAAACAGGAAGTTAATATCACCAACCATTCCCATTTTATTTAGGCGTATCCATATAAATGGCCCACCCTGTAGATTACGACTCTGCTCGTTCTGGGCTCATGATGCTGCTGGCTGTCTTTTGGGAAATATCATTCCTGGAGACCACAGATTTGGGATATCACTCAGCAAACTGTACCTTAGTGAGGGGGTTTATCAGGGCTCACTAAGACTCGATGCCCCAGGAATATAATGGTGATGTGAAATTTACTGGAAGCAAGGTGAGATGAGTTTCAACATATAGAATGCCATTTACCAGCCCCCCGACTCCTCCCATGGCATCATTGGAGTCTGTAATTTCACCAGTAGTATGTAGGCACCTATTTAGGTAATACATTCTCTATAAAACATTTTCTTTGGTGGCATATTTTATATTCTTTCTTGTTTTCTTTAGAAATAAAAACACAAATCAACACGTTAGTTGCAACAATTTGTTGTACTGTTACAATAATTGACATTGGATCAACATATCTATCATGCCTAACCACACATCGACATGTTAAATATTTAAAACTGTAAACAATAACTGTGATGATTTCCATGTTTGCTCTCTTAATATACACACACAGCTCAAATGGAACCAGTGCAAGCTGCAGCCTGAAAATAGCCATGAGCATAAAAACAAGAGGGGCATCAATCTGCACAATCCAGAGAGAGAATTTGAACAAATGCCAGAAATAAGAAAAATCTGGATTGATTATAAATTCTGAGTGTGAATAGTAGAAAATTATACAAAGTAATTGTAATCAGCATTGTATTTAAGGCCCTGTCCACACAGATTTTTTTTGTCGCTGATTTTGACGGAAACTGCATCGAATTGATTTTAATGGGAGGCAGATGCGTTTTTTTTTTTTCTTCAAATGGGAATACCATTTTATAATATGAAATAATAATAATAATAATAATAATAATAATAAAAAAAAATAACACTAATGTTAGATACTAGTAATGATAGAAATGTGTACAGAGAACTTGGACTACAAATTGAAAAATGTGACATGCCTAATGTCTAGCATCAAATTGACATTCACATTAATTGACCATAAGGATGGCTGCAAAGACCCATTCATTAGTCCTGGTCCGAAGCCTTCAACAAGCTGAAGCAAAAACAGAAAAGTATCAGCATTCCTTTCAAGATTGCTTTAGGCCACATCCTGAAGAGTACAGTCCTATTAAATGTTTGTCCCTGAATGCCCCTATTATTCCCCCTACTATGCCTCTAATGTTATTCATCATTTCTTTATTGTTTTATGTTTCCCTAGGGCATGGGAGGGAAACGACCGGCCCGCGGCTCGTATAAGGTGTAATGATGGGGAAGGGAGACAGACAGGTGAGCCCTAATCTACCCGCCACTCAGTCCCTGCCTACTTGCAATGGCCCGTCCTAGGCGACGGCGTACAACTGGGCGACGGTCCCTACACTCAATAAGTGACGACAGACAAACAGACTAGGGTACACAGAAGCTAAGGGAAATGGGGCAGTTGCCCACGGCAACACCGTGAGCAACAAGAGTAGTGAACGAGCCGAGTCAAACCAGGAGTGTACGAGGTACCAAACGCAGAGCAGGAGAGTAGTGAACGAGCCGAGTCAAACCAGGAGTGTACGAGATACGAAACGCAGAGCAGGAGAGTAGTCAGTAAGCCAGGGTCAATATAAAGCAGGGACAAATAGTTCATGCAGCAGAGCCAGGAAACAGGAGAATCACAGGCAAAGGAGGAGCAGGAAGTGAAGGTATAAATAGACAGAGGGCGGGAGCTAGCTCCGTCTGGCCAGGCTGTGATAGGCTCTCCCACTCCTCAGCCTCCCAGCCTGATTGGTAGAAGGAGGGGTCACTCGATCAGACTTAGGAGCAGGTGCAGACTGACTAAACACGGGTGTCGACACAGAAGCTGTGTCTGGCAGATCCTTTACATAAGGCCTGCAAGATCATGTGGTCTGGCCCGACCTCACTGCCGCAGCGTCATTTGCTGCTTGGCTCTGTCCGCCCTACTCACTCACATTTAGGAGCAGGGCGGATGGAGCCAGGTATGACGGCGGTCTGAGCGAGGTTGGTGCGTGCCGGCCCGAGAGTGGACCAGTCCGGTTACCTGACATGAGTCGCCTTACTTCACGTCAGTGACGTGAGGTCAGGTGACCAGATTGGTCCACTGCCGGGCCGACACGCACTGACCTCGTCACTCAGATTGCCACATCCTCATTCACTAGTAGTGAATGAAAGTACTTGGCTCCATCTGCCCTCCTCCTGCTTCTGACCTAAAATTGATAAACTTAGCTGAGGCCTAAATGTAGAAATTTAGCTGTAGTGTAGACATAGGATAGGACCTGTCCTAAACGCATGAAGTGAGGTCAGGTGAATTAAAGGGGTTTTCCCATCAAGGACATTTATGATATACGCTGCTTCTGTAAGTCCCATAGAACTGAATAGTAGTTACAGAAACAGAGTAGCTCGCATGCTACGCTGCTTCCCTAACTGCCTTTCACTACTATGGGAGTTACGGAAACAGCGCAACTTAGCGAGATACGCTGTTTTCTTCTTCATGGTTGGAAATCAGCCACAACACAGAGCGGTAGGACAGGGCTTAGGGCAGGGGCGTAACTAGGAAAGACTGGGCCCCATAGCAAACTTTTGACTGGGGCCCCCCGATCCCAGTAACCAACAGCGCCACAACCCCTGCCTTCCCAACAATGAACATTTATTAGTTCTGTGTGCAATGTAAAAATACAGCTAGGCCGCCAAATGTACTCTTATTAACTGTTAGTTACAAGGTTACAAATAATGTAACAAACAGTTAAGCATTTATATTATAACACAATTGGTGTGTGTGCGTGTGTCTGTGTGTGTGTGCGTGAGTGCGTGCGTGCGTGCGTTTATTTCAATTAAATATTCTTTCTGTGTGTGTGTTTTTTTTTTAACTTTGTTACTACTGCCTTAGTAATGGTGGCTCGCTGATTGACAGTGTCCATTACTAATGCAGGGCTTAATGTTAGCTGGTGAAGAGGCTAGCACTAACCCCAGTTTATTACCCCGGTACCCACTGCCAGGGCCGCTATCAGGAATTTCAGGGCCCCATACAGCTACATTTTTTGGGCCCCCCTACCGTGGCACCGCCTGTTAACGGTACTCCGTCCAGCACTATATCATGCTACCCAGGGCCGCCATCAGGGGGGTATTAGGGGCACTGATGTGAGGGGCCCGGCCAAACCTAATTGAAAGGGGGGCCCGGCAACTGCCGCGACTTGCCTTTGGTAGAAAAAAAACAGGCCCCTTCAATGGGGCTCGTTTTTTTCACCAAAAGAATGTCGTGAGCTGCGGGCCCCCCTCTCGTCATGGGGGCTGTCAAACACTGCCCGCGTGATCGATCGCGCGCACCCGCAAACTCCCGCGCGCGTGCACCCACGAGCGTGCACCCGCGACCGTACGCGCCCGCGACCGCCCGCGCATGCGTCCACGAGCGCGCAGCAGCGACCGCACGTACCCGCAACCGACCGCCCGCGCACCAGCGACCGCCTGGAACCGCGCACCGAATTAAGAGGCAGATTTTGACCTGCTCACACTATCTTGCCGCGTTTTTTGCCCGCGGCGATTGAGGACAGCAGACAAAAAATGCAGCGAAAAATGCATTTTCTGCCTCCCATTGATTTCAATGGGAGGTCAGAGGCGGAACCGCGGCAAGAAAGGACGTGCTGCTTTTCCTTTTTTCCGCGACTGGCTCCCATTGATTTCAGATTAAATCAATGGGAGGCGGTTTTGGAAGTTGTTTGGTGCTGATTCTGACGCAGTGTCCGAGTCAATATCAAGTCCCAAAAACTCTGTGAACTGGGCCTTATTGTTAGGGCTTATTCAGACGAACGTGTAATACATCCGTGCAACGCGCGTGATTTTCACGCACCTCGCACGGACCTATGTTACTCTATGGGGCCGTTCAGACTGTCAGTGATTTTCACGCAGCGTGTGTCCGCTGCGTAAAACTCACGACATGTCCTATATTTGTGCATTGTTCGCGCATCACGCACCCATTCAAGTCAATGGGTGCGTGAAAATCACGGCCAGCACTTCCGCAGCAGTATAAACTATGAATGAAAACAAAAGCACCACGTGCTACAAACATACAAACAGAGTGTCATAATGATGGCGGCTACGCGAAAATCACGCAGCCACGCATCATACGCTGCTGACACACGGAGCTGTTATGGACCTTTTGCATGCACAAAATGCCACGTTTTTTGCGCGCGCAAAAAGCACACGCTCGTGTGAATCCGGCCTTGGGGTAGGAACACACTAGGCATGAACACTGCGGATTTTATGCAACACATTTTATTGCGGAAAATTCGCAGCGTATTACAGTCGCAGCAGAGTGGATGAGATTTAAACAAATCTCATCGACACGCTGCAAAAAAAATTGACCTGCAGTGTGGCTTTTTAAGCCGCAGCATGTCAATTTATTCTGTGGAATCGCTGCTCCTCTGTTGCGGAAATGCTGCGGTTCTGCCGCATAAATCACAAATGAGAAAAAAAAAAAAGGTACTTTTTTAAATTGATAAAAAAGTTTAGACTTGCCCCGGCTGTAGTCCTGGTGACGCGATCCTCTATTCTTAGCGCAGCTCGGCCTCCTGTCATGACGTTTCATCCCATGTGACTGCTGCAGCGGTCACATGGTCTACAGCGTCATCCCAGGAGGCGGGGCTACGTTCAGAAGAGAGAGATGCGTCACCAGGACTACGGCCAGGGCAAGTCTAAACTTTTTTTTCCCTGCAGGATTCCCGCAGCGGACATGCCTCACGAAACCTGCGCCACTATTTGGTGCGGTTTTGCTGGCAGAATTCCCTGCGGCTACTCAGCATATCCGCCTAGTGTGTTCCTTATGATGTCGCTCCTGGAGCTGCTGCCTGTCTCTAAATAGGCAGTTGGTCCAGTAGAATTTGGAATTTATGTTTTTTGTGAACCAGCTTAAGAAAATACAAAACTTTTGTGTTAGGGCCTGTTCACATCATCGTTCGCTTCCGTTCCGGGGTTCCGTCTGATGTTTCCGTTGGGTGAACCCCACAACAGAAAGTGAAAGTGACAGCACAGCTTCCGTTTCAGTCACAATTGATCTCAATGGTGACGGAAACATCGCTAATGGTTTCCGTTCGTCACCATTCCGGCTGGTTTTCGGACGGAATCAATAGCGTAGTCGACTGCGCTAATGGTGACGGAAACGGAAGCTGTGCTGTCACTTTCACTTTCCGTTGCGGGGTTCACCCAACGGAAACCTCAGACGGAACCCCGGAACGGAAGCGAACGATGATGTGAACAGGCCCTAACACAAAAGTTTTGTATTTTTTTAAGCTGGTTCACAAAAAAAATAAATTCCAAATTCTACTGGACCAACTGCCTATTTAGAGACAGGCAGCAGCTCCAGGAGCGACATCATAAGGAACACACTAGGCGGATATGCTGAGTAAAACTCCACAGCTTATCCGCCCCGGTAGCCGCAGGGAATTCTGCCAGCAAAACCGCACCAAATAGTGGCGCAGGTTTCGTGGGGCATGTCCGCTGCGGGAATCCTGCAGGGAAAAAAAAGTTTAGACTTGCCCCGGCCGTAGTCCTGGTGACGCATCTCTCTCTTCTGAACGTAGCCCCGCCTCCTGGGATGACGCTGTAGACCATGTGACCGCTGCAGCAGTCACATGGGATGAAACGTCATGACAGGAGGCCGGGCTGCGCTAAGAATAGAGGATCGTGTCACCAGGACTACGGCCGGGGCAAGTCTAAACTTTTTTATCAATTTAAAAAAGTACCTTTTTTTTTTCTCATTTGTGATTTTTGCGGCAGAACCGCAGCATTTCCGCAACAGAGGAGCAGCGATTCCACAGAATACATTGACATGCTGCGGCTTAAAAAGCCACACTGCAGGTCCATTTTTTTTTGCAGCGTGTGGATGAGATTTGTTTAAGGGCTTATTCAGACGAACGTAAAATACGCGCGTGCAACGCGCGTGATTTTCACGTGCGTTGCCCGTAGCAAAAATTAGTCAATGGGGCCGTGCAGACATGGCAGCGTTTTTTGCGCAGCGTTGCTCCGTTGCAAAAAACTCACGACATGTCCGTTGATTCTGCGTTTTCAACGCATCACGCACCCATTGAAGTCAATGGGTGCGTGAAAACCACGCATGTCGCACGGAAGCACTTCCGTGCGAACTGCGTATTTGCGCAACAGCTGTCAAAAGGATGAATGTAAACAGAAAAGCACCACGTGCTTTTCTGTTTCCGAACATCCAAACGGAGTGTCTTTGCGATTAGCGAAGCCGGACAAGCGAACCGAACTTCACCAGGTTCGGCCGAACTCGATTTGGCCGAACCCGGCAAAAAAATTATCGGTACGCGACGTCAGGAGATAGTCACTGTCCATGGTGCAGAAAGAGTTAAACTGTTTCAGCACCTTGGACAGTGACTACCGATCCCAATAAACATGAACCTGTAAAAAAAAAAAGTTCTGACTTACCGATAACTCCCGGCGTCTTCCTCCAGTCTGACCTCCCGGGATGACAATTCAGGCCAAGTGACAGCTCCAGCCAATCACAGGCCAAGCACAGCCTGCAGCGGTCACATGGACTGGCGCGTCATCCAGGGAGGTGGGGCCTGATGTCGAGAGGCGCGTCACCAAGGACGCGTCACCAAGGCAACGGCCGGGAAGTTCTCGGTAAGTACGAACTTTTTCTTTTTTTCACGGCATTCACTGTCGAGGGTGCTGAAAGAGTTAGCTCTTTCAGCACCTTGGACAGTTACGGGCGTCGACTAGACTCATCTCTATGATGGCGGCTGCGCGAAAATCACGCAGCCGCGCATCAGACACGGATGACACACGCAGCTGTCAAATGGTGTTTGCGCGCGCAAAACGCCGCGTTGTTTGCGCGCGCAAAAACGCAACGCTCGTGTGAATCCGGCCTAAATCTCATCCACTCTGCTGCGACTGTAATACGCTGCAGATTTTCCACAATAAAATGTGTTGCATAAAATCCGCAGTGTTCATGCCTAGTGTGTTCCTACCCCAAGGCCGGATTCACACGTGTGCTTTCATTCATAGTTTATACTGCTGCGGAAGTGCTGGGCGTGATTTTCACGCACCCATTGTCTTGAATGGGTGCGTGATGCGCGAACAATGCACAAATATAGGACATGTCGTGAGTTTTACGCAGCGGACACACGCTGCGTGAAAATCACTGACAGTCTGAACAGCCCCATAGAGTAACATAGGTCCGTGCGAGGCGAGTGAAAATCACGTGCGTTGCACGGATGTATTACACGTTCGTCTGAATAAGCCCTAACAATAAGGCCCAGTTCACAGAGTTTTTGGGCCTTGATATTGACTCGGACACTGCGTCAGAATCAGCACCAAACAACTTCCAAAACCGCTTCCCATTGATTTAATCTGAAATCAATGGGAGCCAGTCGCGGAAAAAAGGAAAAGCAGCACGTCCTTTCTTGCCGCGGTTCCACCTCTGACCTCCCATCGAAATCAATGGGAGGCAGAAAATGCATTTTTCGCTGCATTTTTTGTCTGCTGTCCTCAATCGCCGCGGGCAAAAAACGCAGCAAAAAAACGCGGCAGGATAGTGTGGGCAGGTCAACATCTGCCTCAAAATTCTTTAAGGAATTTTGAGGCAGATTTTTTTTTGCCTGCAAAATACTCTGTGTGAACAGGGCCATACTTAAACAGCACTTTGAGACACTTTACTCACTGTGTCAGAAGAGCTGCTGCTCCCACTCCAGTCCTCGTCAGGCGATTTCTTCCAGGCGATGTCTTCGGTCCAGACGTCCAGTCCTTCACCTCCAGCCAGGCTCCAGGTAAGTTGTGTCCACGTGTGTCCGCGGCTGCGCGCGCTTCGTTCGCGGGTGCGCGCGCGGGCGATCGCGAGTGTGCACGCGCGGGAGTTTCGTTGTGCACGCGATCGGGCAAACTAGCATTACCAGGGTGGGAAGGCCAACGGTTTTTGGGCTTTCCCAGCCTAATAATACCAGCCTGCGGCCGCCCCAGTACCCGACTGTTACTACAGATGGTCGGGTACTGGATCGTATCCAGCTCTTCCTGATACTCCTGGTGGCGGTGGGTTCCGGGGTATGGGTACCAGGGTAATAATGGGGGTTAGTTTTAGCCTCTGCACCGGCTAACATTAAGCTCTGTCTTAGTAATGGACGCTGTCAATCAGCCAGCAGCCATTACTAAAGAGCGTTAGTAATAAAATTGTAAAAAAATACAAAGACATAGAAAGAATATTTTATTGAAATAAAAAACCGACACAACCTTCATTATCCATTTTATTGAGAATAAAAAAAGCTGTCATCGAAGTAGTCCTCAAATCCGACGTAGTCCAACAACGAAACCTGTAAAAAAACACAAACACAAAAAAACCCCATTAGTAACACATGTGGTAGGCTTAGATACGGGGTCCATGTGTGACACGGTCTTTTAGACCCTGTATATAAGCTTACTACATGTTAGACTTAGATACAGGGCCCCAGCAGACAGTAATCCTATACAAATTTAAAAAGGTACAATTGGAAAGAGTGACTCTGAAGTTCCCAATGCAGACAGGCAGGCTCAATGAGTCAAGGTAAACATACAGGGGAATTACCACTATCATATTGAGCAAAAGCAAACACAGATACTGAAGAACATGACATGATATAAGTATAAGTATAAATATAGGAAAACAAATCAGAAACACAAATTGCATGTGCAGGTTTCCGAGTCGTATCCCAAAATAAGCGATGTGTAGCAGTCAATAATCAATCTCAAGGTAGTTTGAAGTTTGCAAGTATGACCCAAATGAAAAAGTGTATCTTACCCATAATACAGTGTATTTGGAGCCTGACGGACGTATGGAACACCCCAACGCGCGTTTCGCGATGTGCTTCCTCAAGGGGTATACAGTGTCTAGTTCGGAACAGCCTTAAATACTAAAGAAAACAGGTGTGTGCGATATCACCTGATCCAAGGAGAGTGCAGCGCATATCCTCCGCCGACAACCGGATGTGAGGCATGCCCCACTTCCATACCCCAGCGCCGTAGCGCATATCCAGGGTCCCCGACGCGTACAGGGACCCCGGACATGCGCAGTGCGCTACAGGGGCGGGAACGGGGCGTCAACACAGCGGTGACGAACGGGAGAGACGCGCATCTCATTGGACAAGGGACACGGCGGAGAGGTAGGGGAATCCCGTGGGTCAGTTTTAGATTCTGACTGACTATCATGTGTGTTGTGTCACTTTATAAAATCTATGAAAACGAAGAGAGTATGCATACACAAATAGAAGTGAATGCATAGAAGTGAGTGACCACAGAAGAGAGACACATTATACTCTCTTCATAGAAGAGATAGAATGTCTTAAAATATGAAAATCTGTAGTGATTACCAATAACTTGGTCGCAAACATGTGAACACAAATTTTATGCAAATTATGACAAATTAAAATACAAGGTAAAACTACATCATATTAATACCCCATAATTATACAGGATAGGTGAAGAGCATGCCCCCATAATTAGTGGGTGTGTTATAGGCCGAATGCTTCCAATAATAAATTGTACACATGGGGCCAACTAAAAAAATCAATAAAGAAAGAAAGTGTAACATACATTATCCCATTACATAAAATAGTAGAAAATATGATATCAACAAAGATAGAAACAAGCCCTAAGAGAAGGGAAGTGTTATCAATACATCATCAAATTTAAGAAAGGATTGGTGACATTATACACAACAGATATTTCCTCTCCTTCAACACATTCAACCAGGATCCAGTTCTGGGTTGGGGATTCGCATCTAAAGAAGGCTGTCAGACGAAATGGGTACCTAAATAACACAGTAAAAGACACATGTTAAAAATAAATTAAAAGCAAAAACAGAAGGTGGTAGGATAGTTAGAGGAAAATTTATAGAAAGGATGCAAAGTTCAGTTGTTCATTGAGGCCATTTGGCACCATAGAGCCCAGCTTCACAATCCACATACATTCTCTTTGGGCCAGAACCTTCTTCAAGTCACCCCCTCTGATGCCACAGTGTATACGATCAATACCCCGAATCATAAGGGATCTTGGGCTGCTGTCATGACATTCTTTGAAGTGTCTGGGTAACGTTTTTAGTTGTCTTGGATCACTGATTTTCTTAGCTCCAATAATATCCCTGACATGCTCCCTCGTACGTATCCTCAACTGTCGGGATGTTAAACCCACATAAATTTTTGGGCAACCGCATAAAGCATAGTATACAACGTATGTAGTACTACAAGAGATATAATCTCTGATTGTAAATGTTTTACTGCCATCTGTTGTCTTAAAGTCCTTAGTTCTACTGATATTTGGGCATGCGGTGCAGTCACCACATGGGTAACATCCAGTTATGGGTTCCCGTGCACCAAAGGGATTGACAGTTTTGGATACATGATGACTTTTGGTCAAGAGGTCCTTAAGATTTTTGCTCCTCCTAGCTGTCATCATAGGTTTTAGTGATAGACTCTTTGCTAGGGCTGGTTCTGACCTTAAAATGGGCCAATATTGTGCCAAGATAGACCTCATATTATCCCATTGATTGTTATATGTCGTAATGAAACGAGTTTGGTTATCGACAGTGGGATGACTTTTGTTTTGAAGGAGCTCGAGACGCGGAGTTTTTCTAGCCCTATTGTAGCCAGATTTAATGAGGCGTGTACTGTATCCTCTATCTGAAAATCGGGATTTCAGGTCATCTGACTGTCGCTCAAAGAGTCTATCGGTGGAGCAGATCCGCTTCATCCTGAGGAACTGCCCAACCGGGATGGCTCTGACAGTGGACCGAGTATGAAAAGAGGAGGCGTGCAGCAAGGAATTCACTGATGTGGACTTCCGAAAGACATCTGTCTGAAGGAATCCATCACAATCAGTAAAAATCTGTATATCCAAAAAATCTATTTGTTGTTTATGTGACTTATAGGTCAACTTGATATTGACTGAGTTCAAATTCAATTGCCGCATGAATTCCACCAGTTCATACTCGGAACCCTGCCATATGAAAAGAATGTCATCAATGTACCGAAGCCAGCACTGCACATGTTCAGCGGCCCGAGCGCCATCCCCAAGAAAAACCTGCCTCTCCCAGAGGCCGAGAAACAGGTTTGCATAGGATGGCGCGCAGGCCGCGCCCATGGCAGTGCCCCTGGTCTGTAAATAAAAGTGATCTTTAAACACAAAGAAGTTGTGAGTCAAAATATACTGAAGCAGTTCCAGTATAAGATCACACATTTCGCCATCCCGGTTGCTGGTCCCCAGGTAGAAGCGGACCGCCTCCAAACCATCACTATGTCGTATACATGTGTACAGAGACTCAACGTCTGCCGTAACGAGAAACATGTCAGGCTCGATTTGAATACCATCTAACCTACCCAGGACTTCCGTCGTGTCTTTGATGTATGAGGGCAAATCAGCAACCAGAGGTTTAAGATAGTAATCTATAAATTTGCATATTGGGTCACAGAGACCACCCATACCTGACACGATCGGACGTCCTGGGGGGTCCACAAGACTCTTGTGAACCTTAGGCAGGAAATAAAGCGTTGGGATCTTAGGCTCATTGATCAGGAGTCCCTCATAAATTTTCTTAGGGATAAGTCCCTTATCTAGGGCCTTACTGAGAATATTGGTTAATTCTACAGAAAAAGAGAGCAGCGGACTATGAGTCAATTTGGCATAAGTGTGTTTATCTCGTAATTGTCTCAGGGCTTCCCTTTCGTATTTCGCCATTGGCCAGACCACGATGTTCCCCCCCTTGTCTGCAGGCTTAATCACTACATCATCCAGACGTCGCAATTCCCCCAAGGCTTTCCTCTGGGAGCCAGTTAAATTGTCTGCTCCTCTTGTAATGGACAATTGCTTGAATTGATCCATAACTAATCTGGTGAAGATTTCAACCTCAGGAAATAGGGACAAGGGGGGAAACCTCGTGGACCTGGGTAGCACAGATGTCGGAAAGGCACCCATTACCTCAGATGTCTGTTCACGTAAGAGATCCTCAAGAGCCTGGAGGGCCTCCCTTTCCATTTCGCTGGTGACTACCATCGTGTCAGAACTCCTACTATGGAGTTTCTTTAAAATCAATTTACGCGAAAAGAGGTGTAGGTCCTTCAGAGCTGTGAAGAAATCAAAGTGGTTGGTGGGTGAGAAAGTCAACCCCTTACTGAGAACATCACACTGAGCATCAGAGAGGGCATATGAAGATAGGTTAATTACCTCCAGATTGTTTGATGATTTCTTGTCCTGCTGAGTATTTCGCATGTTCTTATGCTTGGCATGTCTGTCATAGCGCCTCCTTGAGCCTGAAAAGCCCTGACTATTCCCACTGGTGTCACTGTGGTTCGTGTCTCTAGCTCTATGTGTTTCCTCACCTGATGCACGGGATGAGACTGATGATGATCTGGAGTGGGGGAGAGATCTAGATCTGGGACGGCCACGTCTCATATGCCATCTGTATACTCTGTTTGATTGATAATCAGATAAGTCTCTCTGAAATTTCCCCGATTTGATCGTGCATATGTCTTTCTCCCACTTAGAGTAATCCTTATCCAAATCATCCTGTATTTTGGTCAGAACATCATTGGAAAAATCTTTTTTCATTGTAGACTGAATCTCGTCTATATCTTTTTCCAATTCAATCAATGTATTTGAATTAGATTGGACCAAAAGATCCATAAAGCCCATTGAGCATGTGTTGGCTAAAGTTTCCCATTTGCTTTTAAAAATATCACTTTCCATATCAAAGGAGGGGAATACCTGTACTCTCAGCCCTCTGGGGATAAGGCCCTTCGAAATATATTTAGTAAGGAAGGCCCTATTCCACCAAATCCTAATTCTTTTATTTAGGAGGGACTTGAGTTTAGCTGTGAGCTCCCTACTATCACTACCACCAATTGTCGGAATTAAAACAGAGTCCTCATTGAATATTTGATCCAACTGTACGAGCCATGATGCGTCACGAGCTCTGAAATTCATGTTTTGCTGGGAGCCAGAAGCTGTGAAAAATACACAGAGTACAATATTATACACAAAAAGGGCTCCTCTAGCAAGAAGTATCACGGGTTAGATGCTATGGGTGTAAAGCATACTACCAAAATAATCTATTAGGAAGGCACTCCTGGGTAAACATTTTATACACAAGGAAGAACTGGGAGTATAGAAGCCATGTGATAAAAAATAAACCTTTATTACATAGAATATACACATTACATAGAAAAATTTAAAAAGGTACAATTGGAAAGAGTGACTCTGAAGTTCCCAATGCAGACAGGCAGGCTCAATGAGTCAAGGTAAACATACAGGGGAATTACCACTATCATATTGAGCAAAAGCAAACACAGATACTGAAGAACATGACATGATATAAGTATAAGTATAAATATAGGAAAACAAATCAGAAACACAAATTGCATGTGCAGGTTTCCGAGTCGTATCCCAAAATAAGCGATGTGTAGCAGTCAATAATCAATCTCAAGGTAGTTTGAAGTTTGCAAGTATGACCCAAATGAAAAAGTGTATCTTACCCATAATACAGTGTATTTGGAGCCTGACGGACGTATGGAACACCCCAACGCGCGTTTCGCGATGTGCTTCCTCAAGGGGTATACAGTGTCTAGTTCGGAACAGCCTTAAATACTAAAGAAAACAGGTGTGTGCGATATCACCTGATCCAAGGAGAGTGCAGCGCATATCCTCCGCCGACAACCGGATGTGAGGCATGCCCCACTTCCATACCCCAGCGCCGTAGCGCATATCCAGGGTCCCCGACGCGTACAGGGACCCCGGACATGCGCAGTGCGCTACAGGGGCGGGAACGGGGCGTCAACACAGCGGTGACGAACGGGAGAGACGCGCATCTCATTGGACAAGGGACACGGCGGAGAGGTAAGGGAATCCCGTGGGTCAGTTTTAGATTCTGACTGACTATCATGTGTGTTGTGTCACTTTATAAAATCTATGAAAACGAAGAGAGTATGCATACACAAATAGAAGTGAATGCATAGAAGTGAGTGACCACAGAAGAGAGACACATTATACTCTCTTCATAGAAGAGATAGAATGTCTTAAAATATGAAAATCTGTAGTGATTACCAATAACTTGGTCGCAAACATGTGAACACAAATTTTATGCAAATTATGACAAATTAAAATACAAGGTAAAACTACATCATATTAATACCCCATAATTATACAGGATAGGTGAAGAGCATGCCCCCATAATTAGTGGGTGTGTTATAGGCCGAATGCTTCCAATAATAAATTGTACACATGGGGCCAACTAAAAAAATCAATAAAGAAAGAAAGTGTAACATACATTATCCCATTACATAAAATAGTAGAAAATATGATATCAACAAAGATAGAAACAAGCCCTAAGAGAAGGGAAGTGTTATCAATACATCATCAAATTTAAGAAAGGATTGGTGACATTATACACAACAGATATTTCCTCTCCTTAAACACATTCAACCAGGATCCAGTTCTGGGTTGGGGATTCGCATCTAAAGAAGGCTGTCAGACGAAATGGGTACCTAAATAACACAGTAAAAGACACATGTTAAAAATAAATTAAAAGCAAAAACAGAAGGTGGTAGGATAGTTAGAGGAAAATTTATAGAAAGGATGCAAAGTTCAGTTGTTCATTGAGGCCATTTGGCACCATAGAGCCCAGCTTCACAATCCACATACATTCTCTTTGGGCCAGAACCTTCTTCAAGTCACCCCCTCTGATGCCACAGTGTATACGATCAATACCCCGAATCATAAGGGATCTTGGGCTGCTGTCATGACATTCTTTGAAGTGTCTGGGTAACGTTTTTAGTTGTCTTGGATCACTGATTTTCTTAGCTCCAATAATATCCCTGACATGCTCCCTCGTACGTATCCTCAACTGTCGGGATGTTAAACCCACATAAATTTTTGGGCAACCGCATAAAGCATAGTATACAACGTGTGTAGTACTACAAGAGATATAATCTCTGATTGTAAATGTTTTACTGCCATCTGTTGTCTTAAAGTCCTTAGTTCTACTGATATTTGGGCATGCGGTGCAGTCACCACATGGGTAACATCCAGTTATGGGTTCCCGTGCACCAAAGGGATTGACAGTTTTGGATACATGATGACTATTGGTCAAGAGGTCCTTAAGATTTTTGCTCCTCCTAGCTGTCATCATAGGTTTTAGTGATAGACTCTTTGCTAGGGCTGGTTCTGACCTTAAAATGGGCCAATATTGTGCCAAGATAGACCTCATATTATCCCATTGATTGTTATATGTCGTAATGAAACGAGTTTGGTTATCGACAGTGGGATGACTTTTGTTTTGAAGGAGCTCGAGACGCGGAGTTTTTCTAGCCCTATTGTAGCCAGATTTAATGAGGCGTGTACTGTATCCTCTATCTGAAAATCGGGATTTCAGGTCATCTGACTGTCGCTCAAAGAGTCTATCGGTGGAGCAGATCCGCTTCATCCTGAGGAACTGCCCAACCGGGATGGCTCTGACAGTGGACCGAGTATGAAAAGAGGAGGCGTGCAGCAAGGAATTCACTGATGTGGACTTCCGAAAGACATCTGTCTGAAGGAATCCATCACAAACAGTAAAAATCTGTATATCCAAAAAATCTATTTGTTGTTTATGTGACTTATAGGTCAACTTGATATTGACTGAGTTCAAATTCAATTGCCGCATGAATTCCACCAGTTCATACTCGGAACCCTGCCATATGAAAAGAATGTCATCAATGTACCGAAGCCAGCACTGCACATGTTCAGCGGCCCGAGCGCCATCCCCAAGAAAAACCTGCCTCTCCCAGAGGCCGAGAAACAGGTTTGCATAGGATGGCGCGCAGGCCGCGCCCATGGCAGTGCCCCTGGTCTGTAAATAAAAGTGATCTTTAAACACAAAGAAGTTGTGAGTCAAAATATACTGAAGCAGTTCCAGTATAAGATCACACATTTCGCCATCCCGGTTGCTGGTCCCCAGGTAGAAGCGGACCGCCTCCAAACCATCACTATGTCGTATACATGTGTACAGAGACTCAACGTCTGCCGTAACGAGAAACATGTCAGGCTCGATTTGAATACCATCTAACCTACCCAGGACTTCCGTCGTGTCTTTGATGTATGAGGGCAAATCAGCAACCAGAGGTTTAAGATAGTAATCTATAAATTTGCATATTGGGTCACAGAGACCACCCATACCTGACACGATCGGACGTCCTGGGGGGTCCACAAGACTCTTGTGAACCTTAGGCAGGAAATAAAGCGTTGGGATCTTAGGCTCATTGATCAGGAGTCCCTCATAAATTTTCTTAGGGATAAGTCCCTTATCTAGGGCCTTACTGAGAATATTGGTTAATTCTACAGAAAAAGAGAGCAGCGGACTATGAGTCAATTTGGCATAAGTGTGTTTATCTCGTAATTGTCTCAGGGCTTCCCTTTCGTATTTCGCCATTGGCCAGACCACGATGTTCCCCCCCTTGTCTGCAGGTTTAATCACTACATCATCCAGACGTCGCAATTCCCCCAAGGCTTTCCTCTGGGAGCCAGTTAAATTGTCTGCTCCTCTTGTAATGGACAATTGCTTGAATTGATCCATAACTAATCTGGTGAAGATTTCAACCTCAGGACATAGGGACAAGGGGGGAAACCTCGTGGACCTGGGTAGCACAGATGTCGGAAAGGCACCCATTACCTCAGATGTCTGTTCACGTAAGAGATCCTCAAGAGCCTGGAGGGCCTCCCTTTCCATTTCGCTGGTGACTACCATCGTGTCAGAACTCCTACTATGGAGTTTCTTTAAAATCAATTTACGCGAAAAGAGGTGTAGGTCCTTCAGAGCTGTGAAGAAATCAAAGTGGTTGGTGGGTGAGAAAGTCAACCCCTTACTGAGAACATCACACTGAGCATCAGAGAGGGCATATGAAGATAGGTTAATTACCTCCATGCATCAAAGACACGACGGAAGTCCTGGGTAGGTTAGATGGTATTCAAATCGAGCCTGACATGTTTCTCGTTACGGCAGACGTTGAGTCTCTGTACACATGTATACGACATAGTGATGGTTTGGAGGCGGTCCGCTTCTACCTGGGGACCAGCAACCGGGATGGCGAAATGTGTGATCTTATACTGGAACTGCTTCAGTATATTCTGACTCACAACTTCTTTGTGTTTAAAGATCACTTTTATTTACAGACCAGGGGCACTGCCATGGGCGCGGCCTGCGCGCCATCCTATGCAAACCTGTTTCTCGGCCTCTGGGAGAGGCAGGTTTTTCTTGGGGATGGCGCGCGGGCCGCTGAACATGTGCAGTGCTGGCTTCGGTACATTGATGACATTCTTTTCATATGGCAGGGTTCCGAGTATGAACTGGTGGAATTCATGCGGCAATTGAATTTGAACTCAGTCAATATCAAGTTGACCTATAAGTCACATAAACAACAAATAGATTTTTTGGATATACAGATTTTTACTGATTGTGATGGATTCCTTCAGACAGATGTCTTTCGGAAGTCCACATCAGTGAATTCCTTGCTGCACGCCTCCTCTTTTCATACTCGGTCCACTGTCAGAGCCATCCCGGTTGGGCAGTTCCTCAGGATGAAGCGGATCTGCTCCACCGATAGACTCTTTGAGCGACAGTCAGATGACCTGAAATCCCGATTTTCAGATAGAGGATACAGTACACGCCTCATTAAATCTGGCTACAATAGGGCTAGAAAAACTCAGCGTCTCGAGCTCCTTCAAAACAAAAGTCATCCCACTGTCGATAACCAAACTCGTTTCATTACGACATATAACAATCAATGGGATAATATGAGGTCTATCTTGGCACAATATTGGCCCATTTTAAGGTCAGAACCAGCCCTAGCAAAGAGTCTATCACTAAAACCTATGATGACAGCTAGGAGGAGCAAAAATCTTAAGGACCTCTTGACCAAAAGTCATCATGTATCCAAAACTGTCAATCCCTTTGGTGCACGGGAACCCATAACTGGATGTTACCCATGTGGTGACTGCACCGCATGCCCAAATATCAGTAGAACTAAGGACTTTAAGACAACAGATGGCAGTAAAACATTTACAATCAGAGATTATATCTCTTGTAGTACTACATACGTTGTATACTATGCTTTATGCGGTTGCCCAAAAATTTATGTGGGTTTAACATCCCGACAGTTGAGGATACGTACGAGGGAGCATGTCAGGGATATTATTGGAGCTAAGAAAATCAGTGATCCAAGACAACTAAAAACGTTACCCAGACACTTCAAAGAATGTCATGACAGCAGCCCAAGATCCCTTATGATTCGGGGTATTGATCGTATACACTGTGGCATCAGAGGGGGTGACTTGAAGAAGGTTCTGGCCCAAAGAGAATGTATGTGGATTGTGAAGCTGGGCTCTATGGTGCCAAATGGCCTCAATGAACAACTGAACTTTGCATCCTTTCTATAAATTTTCCTCTAACTATCCTACCACCTTCTGTTTTTGCTTTTAATTTATTTTTAACATGTGTCTTTTACTGTGTTATTTAGGTACCCATTTCGTCTGACAGCCTTCTTTAGATGCGAATCCCCAACCCAGAACTGGATCCTGGTTGAATGTGTTGAAGGAGAGGAAATATCTGTTGTGTATAATGTCACCAATCCTTTCTTAAATTTGATGATGTATTGATAACACTTCCCTTCTCTTAGGGCTTGTTTCTATCTTTGTTGATATCATATTTTCTACTATTTTATGTAATGGGATAATGTATGTTACACTTTCTTTCTTTATTGATTTTTTTAGTTGGCCCCATGTGTACAATTTATTATTGGAAGCATTCGGCCTATAACACACCCACTAATTATGGGGGCATGCTCTTCACCTATCCTGTATAATTATGGGGTATTAATATGATGTAGTTTTACCTTGTATTTTAATTTGTCATAATTTGCATAAAATTTGTGTTCACATGTTTGCGACCAAGTTATTGGTAATCACTACAGATTTTCATATTTTAAGACATTCTATCTCTTCTATGAAGAGAGTATAATGTGTCTCTCTTCTGTGGTCACTCACTTCTATGCATTCACTTCTATTTGTGTATGCATACTCTCTTCGTTTTCATAGATTTTATAAAGTGACACAACACACATGATAGTCAGTCAGAATCTAAAACTGACCCACGGGATTCCCTTACCTCTCCGCCGTGTCCCTTGTCCAATGAGATGCGCGTCTCTCCCGTTCGTCACCGCTGTGTTGACGCCCCGTTCCCGCCCCTGTAGCGCACTGCGCATGTCCGGGGTCCCTGTACGCGTCGGGGACCCTGGATATGCGCTACGGCGCTGGGGTATGGAAGTGGGGCATGCCTCACATCCGGTTGTCGGCGGAGGATATGCGCTGCACTCTCCTTGGATCAGGTGATATCGCACACACCTGTTTTCTTTAGTATTTAAGGCTGTTCCGAACTAGACACTGTATACCCCTTGAGGAAGCACATCGCGAAACGCGCGTTGGGGTGTTCCATACGTCCGTCAGGCTCCAAATACACTGTATTATGGGTAAGATACACTTTTTCATTTGGGTCATACTTGCAAACTTCAAACTACCTTGAGATTGATTATTGACTGCTACACATCGCTTATTTTGGGATACGACTCGGAAACCTGCACATGCAATTTGTGTTTCTGATTTGTTTTCCTATATTTATACTTATACTTATATCATGTCATGTTCTTCAGTATCTGTGTTTGCTTTTGCTCAATATGATAGTGGTAATTCCCCTGTATGTTTACCTTGACTCATTGAGCCTGCCTGTCTGCATTGGGAACTTCAGAGTCACTCTTTCCAATTGTACCTTTTTAAATTTTTCTATGTAATGTGTATATTCTATGTAATAAAGGTTTATTTTTTATCACATGGCTTCTATACTCCCAGTTCTTCCTTGTGTATAAAATGTTTACCCAGGAGTGCCTTCCTAATAGATTATTTTGGTAGTATGCTTTACACCCATAGCATCTAACCCGTGATACTTCTTGCTAGAGGAGCCCTTTTTGTGTATAATATTGTACTCTGTGTATTTTTCACAGCTTCTGGCTCCCAGCAAAACATGAATTTCAGAGCTCGTGACGCATCATGGCTCGTACAGTTGGATCAAATATTCAATGAGGACTCTGTTTTAATTCCGACAATTGGTGGTAGTGATAGTAGGGAGCTCACAGCTAAACTCAAGTCCCTCCTAAATAAAAGAATTAGGATTTGGTGGAATAGGGCCTTCCTTACTAAATATATTTCGAAGGGCCTTATCCCCAGAGGGCTGAGAGTACAGGTATTCCCCTCCTTTGATATGGAAAGTGATATTTTTAAAAGCAAATGGGAAACTTTAGCCAACACATGCTCAATGGGCTTTATGGATCTTTTGGTCCAATCTAATTCAAATACATTGATTGAATTGGAAAAAGATATAGACGAGATTCAGTCTACAATGAAAAAAGATTTTTCCAATGATGTTCTGACCAAAATACAGGATGATTTGGATAAGGATTACTCTAAGTGGGAGAAAGACATATGCACGATCAAATCGGGGAAATTTCAGAGAGACTTATCTGATTATCAATCAAACAGAGTATACAGATGGCATATGAGACGTGGCCGTCCCAGATCTAGATCTCTCCCCCACTCCAGATCATCATCAGTCTCATCCCGTGCATCAGGTGAGGAAACACATAGAGCTAGAGACACGAACCACAGTGACACCAGTGGGAATAGTCAGGGCTTTTCAGGCTCAAGGAGGCGCTATGACAGACATGCCAAGCATAAGAACATGCGAAATACTCAGCAGGACAAGAAATCATCAAACAATCTGGAGGTAATTAACCTATCTTCATATGCCCTCTCTGATGCTCAGTGTGATGTTCTCAGTAAGGGGTTGACTTTCTCACCCACCAACCACTTTGATTTCTTCACAGCTCTGAAGGACCTACACCTCTTTTCGCGTAAATTGATTTTAAAGAAACTCCATAGTAGGAGTTCTGACACGATGGTAGTCACCAGCGAAATGGAAAGGGAGGCCCTCCAGGCTCTTGAGGATCTCTTACGTGAACAGACATCTGAGGTAATGGGTGCCTTTCCGACATCTGTGCTACCCAGGTCCACGAGGTTTCCCCCCTTGTCCCTATGTCCTGAGGTTGAAATCTTCACCAGATTAGTTATGGATCAATTCAAGCAATTGTCCATTACAAGAGGAGCAGACAATTTAACTGGCTCCCAGAGGAAAGCCTTGGGGGAATTGCGACGTCTGGATGATGTAGTGATTAAACCTGCAGACAAGGGGGGGAACATCGTGGTCTGGCCAATGGCGAAATACGAAAGGGAAGCCCTGAGACAATTACGAGATAAACACACTTATGCCAAATTGACTCATAGTCCGCTGCTCTCTTTTTCTGTAGAATTAACCAATATTCTCAGTAAGGCCCTAGATAAGGGACTTATCCCTAAGAAAATTTATGAGGGACTCCTGATCAATGAGCCTAAGATCCCAACGCTTTATTTCCTGCCTAAGGTTCACAAGAGTCTTGTGGACCCCCCAGGACGTCCGATCGTGTCAGGTATGGGTGGTCTCTGTGACCCAATATGCAAATTTATAGATTACTATCTTAAACCTCTGGTTGCTGATTTGCCCTCATACATCAAAGACACGACGGAAGTCCTGGGTAGGTTAGATGGTATTCAAATCGAGCCTGACATGTTTCTCGTTACGGCAGACGTTGAGTCTCTGTACACATGTATACGACATAGTGATGGTTTGGAGGCGGTCCGCTTCTACCTGGGGACCAGCAACCGGGATGGCGAAATGTGTGATCTTATACTGGAACTGCTTCAGTATATTTTGACTCACAACTTCTTTGTGTTTAAAGATCACTTTTATTTACAGACCAGGGGCACTGCCATGGGCGCGGCCTGCGCGCCATCCTATGCAAACCTGTTTCTCGGCCTCTGGGAGAGGCAGGTTTTTCTTGGGGATGGCGCTCGGGCCGCTGAACATGTGCAGTGCTGGCTTCGGTACATTGATGACATTCTTTTCATATGGCAGGGTTCCGAGTATGAACTGGTGGAATTCATGCGGCAATTGAATTTGAACTCAGTCAATATCAAGTTGACCTATAAGTCACATAAACAACAAATAGATTTTTTGGATATACAGATTTTTACTGATTGTGATGGATTCCTTCAGACAGATGTCTTTCGGAAGTCCACATCAGTGAATTCCTTGCTGCACGCCTCCTCTTTTCATACTCGGTCCACTGTCAGAGCCATCCCGGTTGGGCAGTTCCTCAGGATGAAGCGGATCTGCTCCACCGATAGACTCTTTGAGCGACAGTCAGATGACCTGAAATCCCGATTTTCAGATAGAGGATACAGTACACGCCTCATTAAATCTGGCTACAATAGGGCTAGAAAAACTCAGCGTCTCGAGCTCCTTCAAAACAAAAGTCATCCCACTGTCGATAACCAAACTCGTTTCATTACGACATATAACAATCAATGGGATAATATGAGGTCTATCTTGGCACAATATTGGCCCATTTTAAGGTCAGAACCAGCCCTAGCAAAGAGTCTATCACTAAAACCTATGATGACAGCTAGGAGGAGCAAAAATCTTAAGGACCTCTTGACCAAAAGTCATCATGTATCCAAAACTGTCAATCCCTTTGGTGCACGGGAACCCATAACTGGATGTTACCCATGTGGTGACTGCACCGCATGCCCAAATATCAGTAGAACTAAGGACTTTAAGACAACAGATGGCAGTAAAACATTTACAATCAGAGATTATATCTCTTGTAGTACTACATACGTTGTATACTATGCTTTATGCGGTTGCCCAAAAATTTATGTGGGTTTAACATCCCGACAGTTGAGGATACGTACGAGGGAGCATGTCAGGGATATTATTGGAGCTAAGAAAATCAGTGATCCAAGACAACTAAAAACGTTACCCAGACACTTCAAAGAATGTCATGACAGCAGCCCAAGATCCCTTATGATTCGGGGTATTGATCGTATACACTGTGGCATCAGAGGGGGTGACTTGAAGAAGGTTCTGGCCCAAAGAGAATGTATGTGGATTGTGAAGCTGGGCTCTATGGTGCCAAATGGCCTCAATGAACAACTGAACTTTGCATCCTTTCTATAAATTTTCCTCTAACTATCCTACCACCTTCTGTTTTTGCTTTTAATTTATTTTTTTTTTTTTGCAAAATCTCTTTTTATTAAACTGGTACACAAAACATACAAGGGAAGACATCATACGATACAATACAAGTCAGGTATCAGGGTTTGCAAAATGAAAACAAAGCATGAATACAGGTCCTGGGTATCATTACAACTCTCTGAAAATGACGTCAGATAGACCTCGCAAAGGAAACAACATCCTCACAATACAAGCTAACCCACAAGAGACCCTGAACTGACATGCATCTCAGTAAGAGTACAAAATAGCTAAGACATAATACAGGAAATAAGAACATGGTAGTAGCATCCTCCGATGTCACGCCTTTATGTCACATTGCCACATTACAATGGTTGAAAATATGCAAATAGGACTCAACTTGACTTGAATTTGAGAGGTCTCTTACTTCATAACATGACGTGAATAACAGAATTGTGCTGAGTTGTGGAGACAGTGTTTATGGAAACGGTGTAGGCCAGACTCAAAAAATGCATACGGAAAATATAACACACATGGTACATTCTCCCCTCCTGTCCACCTATCGTATAACATATATCATGTCCCTTCGCACTCCTACTCCCGATCATCCGGTAGTACCAACCGCACCCAATCTACTCGTGAGGAAAAGCTGGCAGGCGGGCCTCGCTTGTTCTTATGACCCCTCCACCTCCCGGACCAGCCATGGTTTCCATATCTTCAGATATCTCTCCCTTGAATGGTTTATCCAGGCAGCCATTTCCTCCAATCTACATATCTGCTGCATTTTATCTAACCATATCTCCACCGTCGGTGGGTTAGACTGTCTCCAAAAGGTAGGCACTAGCAATTTAGCAGCAGAGATCATGTGGGTCGGAAGACTATGTACAGATGGCGTAAAATCAGGTATTGGCAACCAGAGTAGTATCAGTGCAGATGTTAGTGTAATATTTGTGGAACAGACAGAATTTATTATTTTTTCAACCCCCCTCCAATAGCTTAATATCTTGGGGCACGACCACCAGATGTGAAGGAAGGTGCCCGGACCCTCTCGGCACCTCCAACATAAATTATCAGAGACTAAACCTATAGAAAATAGGAAGTCCGGAGTTCGATACCAACGTGTTACCAGCTTGTAGGAATTTTCTTGTATACGTACACACTTAGAAAACCCCTGAGCGGCTTTCAATATAAACCCTACTTCCTCTTTGGAGAGAGACAAGCCCAACTCCCTTTCCCATTGTCTCACAAAATGAGGTTTTTGCGAAGATGTCTCCAATAGAATGCCTTTATACAATTTAGACAGAACTTTAGACGGGGTGGCCGGTAATAGTATGTAATTTTCTAGCCAGGTCGGGTCTACTTTTAAAGGAGGTGATTGAGCTTTGAACATACCAATGGTAGTTGTATAATCTGCCATTTGTAGTGCGTTTGGTTGCTTCAGATCCCGTCCCTTAAAAACCGATTGCAAGTCGGGCGGCCCATCTAGTTCCCACAATTCAGATACTTGTACCTTATTTAAGCACCTCCAAAAATCCGCTGTTCTATCGGACGGTCTACCCAAATATGAGGGCAAGACACTCAAAGGAGCAAGAGGCGAGAGGATCTGTTTTGACATATTCAAGGCTTTTGCCGTGTGACACACCGCCATCGTTCCCTTAGTGATTGGGCTCAAGTATCCCTTTGAGGAGTACGAGGCAGATCGAACCCATAGCAATCCCAACATCTCTGGTCCCATGAGGGATCTTTCCATGACCACAGACAGAGAGGTATTACCCCCGTCTGCCAGTTGCGTCCAGCGGGCTAAATGGTTCGCTATAAAATATGTTTCCAGATCCGGTAAGGAGATGCCCCCTTGCTCCTTCTTTTGTATCAGGAAGGAGTATGCTAATCTGGATCTCTTAGAGCCCCATAAAAAGGAAATGAACAGAGATTTGAAATTCCTGAAGTAGCTCTTCGGAACCTCTATAGGTAAAGCACACACCAGATACGTAATCTGCGGAAGTATATAAGTGGCGAGTACATTCTTCCTACCAAACCACGACATAAACGGGATTCTCATGGATAACAATTGCTTACGGATCTTAGCAAAAAGGGCTTTATAATTGAGACTAAAGAGCTCCCTCAGGTCAGCAGGAATCATAACCCCCAGAAATTTTATAGCCCCGGATGGCCATTTGAAGGGGGTGCAATTTTGCAGTTTAAGAATGATCCGGGAGGAGACATTGATATTTAACGCTTCCGA
Source organism: Rhinoderma darwinii (assembly GCF_050947455.1). Lineage (NCBI taxonomy): Eukaryota > Metazoa > Chordata > Amphibia > Anura > Rhinodermatidae > Rhinoderma > Rhinoderma darwinii. Next base: position 66,334,518 of record NC_134688.1, read on the forward strand.
CTTGCTAAGATTTATTTTGAAGTTGGAAACGAAACCAAACTTATCGAACAGCGTCAGTAGGTGCGGCAGAGCCGACAGTGGGTTGGTGATAAGTAAAAGGAGATCATCAGCGAATGCTGCAATTTTATGCTCTACCGCCCCTACCTTCAATCCTCTAACCTCTTCATGCTGTCTAATATATAATAACAGTGGCTCTAGGGCCAAAATAAAAAGAGCCGGGGAGAGAGGACAGCCCTGTCTGGTACCATTTTTTATGAAGAAAGGGGCTGACAATATTCCATTTACTCTAATTTTGGCTGAAGGCTTTGAGTATAGGGAGAATATGGCACTTATAAAGGGCTGGGGAAACTTAAATTTTTCTAAGGCACTTTGGATAAACCTCCAGTCGACCCTATCGAAGGCCTTTTCAGCGTCAGTTCCTAAAAGGACAAGAGGAACCCTCTTCCTTCGCGCGAGGTGTATCGCATTAATAACTCTGGTGATGTTATTCTTCCCTTCCCGCCGCGGGACAAAACCCACCTGCTCTTCTGCTATCAATTTCGGTAAAAATTTAGCTATTCTGCTAGCCAGTAGTTTGGCCCACCACTTCACATCTGTGTTTAACAGTGAAATCGGCCTATAGCTTGCACAGTCATCGGGACTCTTTCCTTCTTTTGGAATGAGAGTAATGAAGGCTTCCAGAGCCTGCGGCGGGAGGGAAGAACCACTCAGGAGAGAATTACACACCTCCAGAAAGTGTGGGAGAAGTATGCTACTAAATTTTTTGTAATACGTGATGGGTAGTCCATCTGGCCCTGGACATTTCCCCGAGGGTATGCTAGTTAAACTGGTCTGCAACTCTTCTATCGTGAAGGGGGCCAATAGGGATGTATTTTCACTATCTGATAATTGGGGGAAAGTCAGTTTGCTGAGGAAAGACCGAACCGCCACCTCTCTGTCTTCGTGTGCTGAGGCTAATGAACTCGCTGGACCTTGAGCGTCTAGATTGTATAAGTTAGCGTAGAACTGTCTAAAGGCTTCGGCCACTTGAGGAGTGGTAGAAACCCGCTGACCCGAGGCAGTCTTAACAGAGGAAACAAAGGATTTCTCCGTTTGAGTCTTGAGCATTTTGGACATCAATTTTGAGCCCCTGTCCCCATGTAAATATATACGACATTTGAGTCTCTGAAAGGCCTTTGCTGCCTGTATATTTAGCATATCTTTAAGTTTATGACGGAGGGAGTCCAATTCCTTGCGTAATGGAGCTGTCAGAGTTTGCTGGTGTAGTCGTTCAAGAGCCGAGATCTGCGCCAGCAAAGACTGCAGTTTCTTATTCCTATCCTTCTTCAAACGAGAGCATAATGCAATGAATTCACCTCGGATAAATGCTTTATGGGCTTCCCATATTACTGGCACTGTTACATCAGGTGTACTATTTAGACAAAAATATTCCTCCAATTTCGCACCCAAGACCCCCGTGTGCACCTCATCTGAGAGTGTCGTGTCATTAAGCCGCCAAGACCAAGATCTGACCGGCAGATCTCGAACATGTATTGTAGCCAGCACCGGGGCATGATCTGAAACTGTAATATGCCCTATGGATGTTGACTGCAAATTTGAAAGGCACGGCGTAGACATAAAGATGTAGTCTAGTCTGCGATATACTTTATGTCGATGTGAATAAAATGTATAGTCTCTTTCCTGTGGATGGGAGAGACGCCACACATCCGTTAGCTGGCAATTATATAACATCAATTTAAGTTTGTGCATAGCTCGATGAGTGAACACACGGGCGGTCGAAGTAGAGTCGAGATCAGGTTCCAGCGCCACATTTAGATCCCCTCCCACAACTAACATCCCCTCCCCAAAACTCTTAAGTATACGTAATGTCTTAAGCAACCACGGAATCTGTTTGTCATTGGGGGCATACAAACATGCTATAGTCATCTTGGTGTTGCAGAGAGAACCCTTAAGAAAAATATATCGGCCTGCCGGGTCAGCTTTTGAAACTTCTACTTTAAATGGAAAATCTTTATGAATACCTACAGTCACACCTCTAGAGGCCGATGTATGGGTACTATGGAACCACTGGCTGTACGAGGACAACGGCAAGCGGGGTAACCTCTCATGGCGGAAATGAGTCTCCTGCAACATCAAGACGTCTGGCCTATCCTGTTTAAACATTTTGAACACCTGAGACCTCTTTTGCGGTGCCCCAAACCCATTTACATTCAGTGTCAAGAAAGTGATCGGGGCCATGACCCATTCAGAAAACAATTAGCTTCATAATACAATGTAGGCGTGAACACCGGAGAGATGCAAAACACACATAGAACTATATACAAAAGAAAAAATAGAAAAAGATGTAGTGGGGCAACGACATTCCATAGGCTAAAAGGTATTAAGGGGGAACCTCCTATCCCACAGAGGATGTCCCTTGTCTTAAGATGTCGCGGCCCGACTACAGAGTTGCAAGGGGGGTGAAACGAGGAAACCAACCTCATTCAATGTTAAGAGAGAACACAGACTTCCATATAATCTACAAATCTTGTGCCATAAAAGGAGGGTGTACGTGCTGATGAACATCACTACAACACAATGACAGGGCATAAATCTTATAACAACTTAGCCAAAAAGTAAAGGATATAAAGTGGTCAAATCCCCTCTAGCGGGGGCCCCGAATGGGCTCATGGGGCTTCCAGTTGCTGTCCAAACCCTCTCCTTGTGTTGCTACGTGGGGCCTTAAACTTCCGGGGTTTCTGCCAAGTGTGCGGATCAGGGACCTCGCATGTCGGGACATCTTGCTGTATCGGCATCCAGTCCGGTATGACGATTTTCTCCATGCCTATTTTCGGCCAGGCTTTAGCGAGATCTTCTGGCGTCCTGATAGTGATCTGTCGACCCTCCCTCAGGATCGCAAGGCCAAACGGGAACAGCCATCGCATGGGTATCTTCCTTAGCCTCAAAGCTTCGGTCAAGGGCTTCAGCAGCCGTCTTTTGGCCAGGGTGCTGGCAGCTAGATCCTGGAAGACCAGTATCTTGCTATCCTCAAATGCCAAGTCGGGAATCACTCGTGCAGCCGAGAGGATGGCAGACGTGTCCAAAAAATTGAGCAGACCGCAGATAACATCTCTGGGAGGTTCGTCTCGAGATGGCTTAGGTCGTAATGCCCGATGGGCTCTCTCAATAATGACCTGCGCCGCTTTTTCCTGACCCAGAATGGTCGAGAAAATGATCCTCACTGTTGGCAAGATCTCCTCTGTGGATACCGTCTCTGGGATGCCTCTCAACCTGACATTTTTCCGCCTGCTGCGGTTCTCCTGATCCTCCAACTGTAGGTAAGTATGATTTAGATGGGAGACATGTGAAGCTACTGCACCTTGCACGGCCTCCACTTGTTGCATAATGGCGGATTGAGTGTCCTCCAGTACTGCCACTCTTTGCCCCACATGCTGTATGTCCGCTTTAATGGAAGACAGTTCCTTTAATACTGGAGACATCGCGCTAGCCAATGCTTTTTTCAAGAAAGCTCTAGTGATAGGTAATGGATCTGACCCACCTCCAGCATCAGAGTGCGTGCAGGAGCTCTCTTCATCAGAGTCATCGTCGCGGCTTGTTTCCGGCGGGAGTGATTTCTCCGGCGCCATCTTGCTTTTCCCGGCCGGGGAGAGATGCTTTTTATGGAGGAATTTCTCCATCTCCGACTGCGTTTTACCGGTTTTCGGAGTCCCCCGGGAGTCACACGATTTGTCCCGACTTGTACGGACCATTATCGTGTAATTAAAAGCCCTCCAGCCGTGGAAGTCTGCGTCTCAGTGAGGAGCGCCGGGATCAAGCGACCATCTCACAGTGCGGTTAGCTCCGCCCCCCGCTTTTAATTTATTTTTAACATGTGTCTTTTACTGTGTTATTTAGGTACCCATTTCGTCTGACAGCCTTCTTTAGATGCGAATCCCCAACCCAGAACTGGATCCTGGTTGAATGTGTTGAAGGAGAGGAAATATCTGTTGTGTATAATGTCACCAATCCTTTCTTAAATTTGATGATGTATTGATAACACTTCCCTTCTCTTAGGGCTTGTTTCTATCTTTGTTGATATCATATTTTCTACTATTTTATGTAATGGGATAATGTATGTTACACTTTCTTTCTTTATTGATTTTTTTTAGTTGGCCCCATGTGTACAATTTATTATTGGAAGCATTCGGCCTATAACACACCCACTAATTATGGGGGCATGCTCTTCACCTATCCTGTATAATTATGGGGTATTAATATGATGTAGTTTTACCTTGTATTTTAATTTGTCATAATTTGCATAAAATTTGTGTTCACATGTTTGCGACCAAGTTATTGGTAATCACTACAGATTTTCATATTTTAAGACATTCTATCTCTTCTATGAAGAGAGTATAATGTGTCTCTCTTCTGTGGTCACTCACTTCTATGCATTCACTTCTATTTGTGTATGCATACTCTCTTCGTTTTCATAGATTTTATAAAGTGACACAACACACATGATAGTCAGTCAGAATCTAAAACTGACGCACGGGATTCCCTTACCTCTCCGCCGTGTCCCTTGTCCAATGAGATGCGCGTCTCTCCCGTTCGTCACCGCTGTGTTGACGCCCCGTTCCCGCCCCTGTAGCGCACTGCGCATGTCCGGGGTCCCTGTACGCGTCGGGGACCCTGGATATGCGCTACGGCGCTGGGGTATGGAAGTGGGGCATGCCTCACATCCGGTTGTCGGCGGAGGATATGCGCTGCACTCTCCTTGGATCAGGTGATATCGCACACACCTGTTTTCTTTAGTATTTAAGGCTGTTCCGAACTAGACACTGTATACCCCTTGAGGAAGCACATCGCGAAACGCGCGTTGGGGTGTTCCATACGTCCGTCAGGCTCCAAATACACTGTATTATGGGTAAGATACACTTTTTCATTTGGGTCATACTTGCAAACTTCAAACTACCTTGAGATTGATTATTGACTGCTACACATCGCTTATTTTGGGATACGACTCGGAAACCTGCACATGCAATTTGTGTTTCTGATTTGTTTTCCTATATTTATACTTATACTTATATCATGTCATGTTCTTCAGTATCTGTGTTTGCTTTTGCTCAATATGATAGTGGTAATTCCCCTGTATGTTTACCTTGACTCATTGAGCCTGCCTGTCTGCATTGGGAACTTCAGAGTCACTCTTTCCAATTGTACCTTTTTAAATTTTTCTATGTAATGTGTATATTCTATGTAATAAAGGTTTATTTTTTATCACATGGCTTCTATACTCCCAGTTCTTCCTTGTGTATAAAATGTTTACCCAGGAGTGCCTTCCTAATAGATTATTTTGGTAGTATGCTTTACACCCATAGCATCTAACCCGTGATACTTCTTGCTAGAGGAGCCCTTTTTGTGTATAATATTGTACTCTGTGTATTTTTCACAGCTTCTGGCTCCCAGCAAAACATGAATTTCAGAGCTCGTGACGCATCATGGCTCGTACAGTTGGATCAAATATTCAATGAGGACTCTGTTTTAATTCCGACAATTGGTGGTAGTGATAGTAGGGAGCTCACAGCTAAACTCAAGTCCCTCCTAAATAAAAGAATTAGGATTTGGTGGAATAGGGCCTTCCTTACTAAATATATTTCGAAGGGCCTTATCCCCAGAGGGCTGAGAGTACAGGTATTCCCCTCCTTTGATATGGAAAGTGATATTTTTAAAAGCAAATGGGAAACTTTAGCCAACACATGCTCAATGGGCTTTATGGATCTTTTGGTCCAATCTAATTCAAATACATTGATTGAATTGGAAAAAGATATAGACGAGATTCAGTCTACAATGAAAAAAGATTTTTCCAATGATGTTCTGACCAAAATACAGGATGATTTGGATAAGGATTACTCTAAGTGGGAGAAAGACATATGCACGATCAAATCGGGGAAATTTCAGAAAGACTTATCTGATTATCAATCAAACAGAGTATACAGATGGCATATGAGACGTGGCCGTCCCAGATCTAGATCTCTCCCCCACTCCAGATCATCATCAGTCTCATCCCGTGCATCAGGTGAGGAAACACATAGAGCTAGAGACACGAACCACAGTGACACCAGTGGGAATAGTCAGGGCTTTTCAGGCTCAAGGAGGCGCTATGACAGACATGCCAAGCATAAGAACATGCGAAATACTCAGCAGGACAAGAAATCATCAAACAATCTGGAGGTAATTAACCTATCTTCATATGCCCTCTCTGATGCTCAGTGTGATGTTCTCAGTAAGGGGTTGACTTTCTCACCCACCAACCACTTTGATTTCTTCACAGCTCTGAAGGACCTACACCTCTTTTCGCGTAAATTGATTTTAAAGAAACTCCATAGTAGGAGTTCTGACACGATGGTAGTCACCAGCGAAATGGAAAGGGAGGCCCTCCAGGCTCTTGAGGATCTCTTACGTGAACAGACATCTGAGGTAATGGGTGCCTTTCCGACATCTGTGCTACCCAGGTCCACGAGGTTTCCCCCCTTGTCCCTATGTCCTGAGGTTGAAATCTTCACCAGATTAGTTATGGATCAATTCAAGCAATTGTCCATTACAAGAGGAGCAGACAATTTAACTGGCTCCCAGAGGAAAGCCTTGGGGGAATTGCGACGTCTGGATGATGTAGTGATTAAACCTGCAGACAAGGGGGGGAACATCGTGGTCTGGCCAATGGCGAAATACGAAAGGGAAGCCCTGAGACAATTACGAGATAAACACACTTATGCCAAATTGACTCATAGTCCGCTGCTCTCTTTTTCTGTAGAATTAACCAATATTCTCAGTAAGGCCCTAGATAAGGGACTTATCCCTAAGAAAATTTATGAGGGACTCCTGATCAATGAGCCTAAGATCCCAACGCTTTATTTCCTGCCTAAGGTTCACAAGAGTCTTGTGGACCCCCCAGGACGTCCGATCGTGTCAGGTATGGGTGGTCTCTGTGACCCAATATGCAAATTTATAGATTACTATCTTAAACCTCTGGTTGCTGATTTGCCCTCATACATCAAAGACACGACGGAAGTCCTGGGTAGGTTAGATGGTATTCAAATCGAGCCTGACATGTTTCTCGTTACGGCAGACGTTGAGTCTCTGTACACATGTATACGACATAGTGATGGTTTGGAGGCGGTCCGCTTCTACCTGGGGACCAGCAACCGGGATGGCGAAATGTGTGATCTTATACTGGAACTGCTTCAGTATATTTTGACTCACAACTTCTTTGTGTTTAAAGATCACTTTTATTTACAGACCAGGGGCACTGCCATGGGCGCGGCCTGCGCGCCATCCTATGCAAACCTGTTTCTCGGCCTCTGGGAGAGGCAGGTTTTTCTTGGGGATGGCGCTCGGGCCGCTGAACATGTGCAGTGCTGGCTTCGGTACATTGATGACATTCTTTTCATATGGCAGGGTTCCGAGTATGAACTGGTGGAATTCATGCGGCAATTGAATTTGAACTCAGTCAATATCAAGTTGACCTATAAGTCACATAAACAACAAATAGATTTTTTGGATATACAGATTTTTACTGATTGTGATGGATTCCTTCAGACAGATGTCTTTCGGAAGTCCACATCAGTGAATTCCTTGCTGCACGCCTCCTCTTTTCATACTCGGTCCACTGTCAGAGCCATCCCGGTTGGGCAGTTCCTCAGGATGAAGCGGATCTGCTCCACCGATAGACTCTTTGAGCGACAGTCAGATGACCTGAAATCCCGATTTTCAGATAGAGGATACAGTACACGCCTCATTAAATCTGGCTACAATAGGGCTAGAAAAACTCCGCGTCTCGAGCTCCTTCAAAACAAAAGTCATCCCACTGTCGATAACCAAACTCGTTTCATTACGACATATAACAATCAATGGGATAATATGAGGTCTATCTTGGCACAATATTGGCCCATTTTAAGGTCAGAACCAGCCCTAGCAAAGAGTCTATCACTAAAACCTATGATGACAGCTAGGAGGAGCAAAAATCTTAAGGACCTCTTGACCAAAAGTCATCATGTATCCAAAACTGTCAATCCCTTTGGTGCACGGGAACCCATAACTGGATGTTACCCATGTGGTGACTGCACCGCATGCCCAAATATCAGTAGAACTAAGGACTTTAAGACAACAGATGGCAGTAAAACATTTACAATCAGAGATTATATCTCTTGTAGTACTACATACGTTGTATACTATGCTTTATGCGGTTGCCCAAAAATTTATGTGGGTTTAACATCCCGACAGTTGAGGATACGTACGAGGGAGCATGTCAGGGATATTATTGGAGCTAAGAAAATCAGTGATCCAAGACAACTAAAAACGTTACCCAGACACTTCAAAGAATGTCATGACAGCAGCCCAAGATCCCTTATGATTCGGGGTATTGATCGTATACACTGTGGCATCAGAGGGGGTGACTTGAAGAAGGTTCTGGCCCAAAGAGAATGTATGTGGATTGTGAAGCTGGGCTCTATGGTGCCAAATGGCCTCAATGAACAACTGAACTTTGCATCCTTTCTATAAATTTTCCTCTAACTATCCTACCACCTTCTGTTTTTGCTTTTAATTTATTTTTAACATGTGTCTTTTACTGTGTTATTTAGGTACCCATTTCGTCTGACAGCCTTCTTTAGATGCGAATCCCCAACCCAGAACTGGATCCTGGTTGAATGTGTTGAAGGAGAGGAAATATCTGTTGTGTATAATGTCACCAATCCTTTCTTAAATTTGATGATGTATTGATAACACTTCCCTTCTCTTAGGGCTTGTTTCTATCTTTGTTGTTATCATATTTTCTACTATTTTATGTAATGGGATAATGTATGTTACACTTTCTTTCTTTATTGATTTTTTTAGTTGGCCCCATGTGTACAATTTATTATTGGAAGCATTCGGCCTATAACACACCCACTAATTATGGGGGCATGCTCTTCACCTATCCTGTATAATTATGGGGTATTAATATGATGTAGTTTTACCTTGTATTTTAATTTGTCATAATTTGCATAAAATTTGTGTTCACATGTTTGCGACCAAGTTATTGGTAATCACTACAGATTTTCATATTTTAAGACATTCTATCTCTTCTATGAAGAGAGTATAATGTGTCTCTCTTCTGTGGTCACTCACTTCTATGCATTCACTTCTATTTGTGTATGCATACTCTCTTCGTTTTCATAGATTTTATAAAGTGACACAACACACATGATAGTCAGTCAGAATCTAAAACTGACCCACGGGATTCCCTTACCTCTCCGCCGTGTCCCTTGTCCAATGAGATGCGCGTCTCTCCCGTTCGTCACCGCTGTGTTGACGCCCCGTTCCCGCCCCTGTAGCGCACTGCGCATGTCCGGGGTCCCTGTACGCGTCGGGGACCCTGGATATTTGCTACGGCGCTGGGGTATGGAAGTGGGGCATGCCTCACATCCGGTTGTCGGCGGAGGATATGCGCTGCACTCTCCTTGGATCAGGTGATATCGCACACACCTGTTTTCTTTAGTATTTAAGGCTGTTCCGAACTAGACACTGTATACCCCTTGAGGAAGCACATCGCGAAACGCGCGTTGGGGTGTTCCATACGTCCGTCAGGCTCCAAATACACTGTATTATGGGTAAGATACACTTTTTCATTTGGGTCATACTTGCAAACTTCAAACTACCTTGAGATTGATTATTGACTGCTACACATCGCTTATTTTGGGATACGACTCGGAAACCTGCACATGCAATTTGTGTTTCTGATTTGTTTTCCTATATTTATACTTATACTTATATCATGTCATGTTCTTCAGTATCTGTGTTTGCTTTTGCTCAATATGATAGTGGTAATTCCCCTGTATGTTTACCTTGACTCATTGAGCCTGCCTGTCTGCATTGGGAACTTCAGAGTCACTCTTTCCAATTGTACCTTTTTAAATTTTTCTATGTAATGTGTATATTCTATGTAATAAAGGTTTATTTTTTATCACATGGCTTCTATACTCCCAGTTCTTCCTTGTGTATAAAATGTTTACCCAGGAGTGCCTTCCTAATAGATTATTTTGGTAGTATGCTTTACACCCATAGCATCTAACCCGTGATACTTCTTGCTAGAGGAGCCCTTTTTGTGTATAGTAATCCTATACAGTATAAGTTTACTGTCTCCTGGGGCCCTGTATCTAAGCTTACTATTTGGTAGGCTTAGATACAGAGCCCATGTGTGATACTGTCTGTTGGACCCTGTACCTAAGCCTACCACATGGTAGGCTTAGATACAGGGCCCAGGCAGACAGTAACGTTTTACTTATCCTCCTCTTTGGCTTTGGGCGCAGGTAGGGTCCTGACGCCATCCAGCGCTGAGACGTTGTGTGCGGTGCAGAGCGTCGTGACGTCAAGATGCAAAAAGACATCAGGAACTAGGCTGCGTTCGGGAACGAGGAGGGTAAGTATATTGTTACTATAGTAACAGGGGCCCATGTAGTTTATTACATAGGCCCCAGTTACTATAGTAACTTTTAATAGACATGGCGCGTTGGGCCACGGGGCTGTAATATACAGCCGACGCCTGATGAGTATGGGGCGCGCTCAGCCCGTTCTATACTTCCCCTTGATGGTTGCTACGTACATGTATATGGCATGTCGTTAGAGAGTTAAAGGGGTCCTCTAGACATATCTTATTGATGGCCTATCCTTAGGATAGGTTATCAATATTAGATTGGTGGGGGCCCAACTCCTGGCACAACCGGCGATCAGCTGTTTTGAAGGGGCTCACGTATTCGCCTTGGCCTCTTCAGTGTTTACCAGACACACATTGGTAGCAGTTGTGCCTGGGATTGCAGCTCAGTCCCGTGTGTGTACAATGCTGTGCTTGTTAAATGGGAAAAGTCCACGGCAACAAACGCTGTGGTCCCATCAATCATGGACCCCCACTGATCTGATATTGATGGCCTATCCTTTGGATGGGCCATCAATTCAAAATACCCAGAGGAATCCTTTAACCCCTTCCCGACATTTGACGTACATGTACGTCATGGAAAGCATTGACTTCCCGCAAAATGCCGTACATGTACGTCAAACGTTTGGCACCGGCTCAGAAGCTGAGTCGGTGCCATCATCGCCGGATCTCAGCTGTATCTTACAGCTGACATCCGACTGTAACGGCGGGGACCGAAATTAGCTTCGATCCCCGCCATTAACCCCTTAAGTGCAGCGCTCAAACGCGATCGCTGCACTTAAGGTGTTTGCAGCTCATCGGAGCCCCAGCAATGAAATTGCCGGGGTTCCGGTGGCTGCAATGGCAACCGGAGACCTAATACTGGCCTCCCGGTCTGCCTAGCACCGAAGCCGGTCAGGATCCGCCCGGCGGCGGAGCCTGATCGGCTTCCGTAGCTGCCGGCAAGATGGCGCCGGGTCAGGAGCTGATCCGGCGTCATCAGCGGTGGAGGTCAGCTGTACTGTACAGCTGACATCCACCTGTAACGGCAGGAACCGGAGCTAGCTCCGATCCCTGCCATTAACCCCTTCGATGCAGCAATCGAAAGCGATTGCTGCATCGTAGCGGTTACTAGCAGATCGCCAGTCCTGACAGGCAATCGGGACTGGCGACTGCTGTTATGGCAACAGGAGACACAATGGTCTCCTGCTCTGCCATTACGGAAGCCGATTTAGGCCCCGCCGGGAGGCGAAGCCTAAACGGCTTGCTGTCAGTGAATGACTGACAGATCTAATACATTGCACTACATAGGTAGTGCAATGTATTAGAAAAAAAAAAATCTGACCGTTGGACCTTCAAGTCCCCTAGTGGGACTTGAGAAAAAGTGTAAAAAAAGTATAAAAAAGTGTAAAAAAAAGTGCAAAAAATAAAAGTTTGAAAACAATAAAAGTTTCAAGTAATCAAATAACACACAATCCCCCTTTTACTCTTATCAAGTCCTTTATTATTGAAAAATAATAATAAACCATATGTATTTGGTATCGCCGCGACCGTAACGACCGGAGGTATCAAAATATTATATTATTTATTGCACGCGGTGAACAGCGTAAAAAAAACCCGTAAAAAACGTTACCAGAGTTTCTGTTTTTTGGTCACTTTGCCCTACAAATATTACAATAAAAAGTGATCAAAAAGTCGCACGTATCCAAAAATGGTACCTATAAAAACTATAGCTCATCCCGCAAAAAACAAGCCCTCATACACCTCCGTCGACAAAAAAATTAAAAAGTTATGGTTCTCACAACTTGGCGACAGAAAAAATACATTCTTTTTACAAAAGTAATTTTATTGTGCAAAAAGTTGTAAAACATAAAAAAGTGCTATAAATTAGGTATCGCTGGAATCGTACTGACCCGCAGAATAAAGTTAACATGTAATTTATAACGCGTGGTGAACGCTGTATAAAAAAAAAAAAAAAAGCTGTGCCAGAATTGCGTTTTTTTGTTTACCTGGCATCCCAAAAAATAGGATAAAAGGTGATCAAAAAGTTGCATGTACCCCAAAATGGTACCAATAATAACTACAGCTCGTCCCGCAACAAACCAGCCCTCATACCGCTACGTCTATGAAAAATAAAATTAGTTATGGCTCCAATAAGTCAGGAAATAAAAAAATATGCAGTTGTGCCCGAGGGGAACATTTCTTCTGTTTCAAGAGGCGATTTATCAAGGACCTAAAATTAGGGAACCAGGAAGGGGAGGGCCCAAACATATCCGCTGGAAGCGACGGTGCCCGTATTATACCAGGGCAACACTTTCCCAGCAAAATTCCCCAAACTGCAAAGGTGCGGAGTGTGGACCAGAAGGGGGATAAGAAATTACACCATTTATCAGTGTGACACCGGCCTATGCAGAAAGGATTGCTTCACAGCGTAACACACATCTATGGATAATTTTATTTTTTTATACCACCTGACTATGCCCCTTATATACTCCGCCCCGCTTACATGTACCCCCACATTATAAAACACCAGCAATACTCAAACAAATATAGTACCAAGCAAAATCCGCTCCCCAAAAGCCAAATGGTGCTCCCTCGGCCCTGAACCCTACAGCGTCCCCAAACAGCAGTTTCCTTCAACATATATGGCATCGTCATACCCGGGAGAACCCTTTTAACAATTTTTGGGGTGTGTGTCTCCAGCGTCATAAGCTGGGCATGACATATTTGCCACTGAATGGCATATCTAGGGAAAAATATAAATTTTTAATTTGCACCATCCGCAGCGCATTCATTTATGGAAAAGACCTGTGGGGTGAAAATGCTCACTACATCCCTTAATTAATGCCTTGAGGGGTGCAGTTCCATAGTGGGGGTCACTTATCAGGGGTTTCTTTTTATTATTTCACATCTGAGCCTCTGCAGTTGTGAACCAATACTTTGTAAATCGCCAAATTAGGCCTCCACTCCGCATGGTACTCTTCACTTCTGAGCCCTGTCATATGTCCAGACAAAAGATTAGGGTCACATGTAGGGTGTTTCTAAAACCGGGAAACACCGCATAATAATTAGAGAGCTGTCTTGTTATGGTGGCACAAGCTGGGCACCACATATTGGCATATCTATGGAAAAAAATCCCATTTTCACTCTGCAACATTGAGCGCACACTAATTTCTACAAAACACCTGCAGGGTTAAAATGCTTACTACACCCCTTGGTAAATGCATTGAGGGGTGTAGTTTCCAAAATGGGGTCACTTCTGGGGGGTTTCCACTGTTTTGGGCCCACAGGTGCCCAGAAACCAATCCAGCAACATCTGCACTCCAAATGGCGGTCCTTCCCATCTGAGCCCTGCGGTTTGCCCAAACAGCAGTTTATGACCACATATGGGGTATTGCCGTACTCGGGAGAAATAGCTTTACAAATGTTGGGTTCTTTTTTTCCTTTATTTGTTGAGAAAATGAAAAAATTTGCGCTAAAGCTACGTCTTATTGAAGAAAAAGGACTGTTTTTATTTTCACTGCCTAATTCTAATAAATTCTATGAAACATCTGTGGGGTCAAAATGCTCACTACACCCCTAGATGCATTCCTCAAGAGGTGTAGTTTCCTAAATGGAGTCCCTTTTTGGGCGTTTTCATTGTTTTGTCCCCTCAGGGGCTTTGCAAATGTGACCTGGCCTCCGCAAATCATTCCTGCTAAATGTGATCTCAAAAAGTCAAATAGCGCTCTTTCCCTTCTAAGCCCTGCCGTGTGTCCAAACAGCCGTTTATTACCACATGTGGGGTATTGTTTTACTCGGGAGAAATTGCTTTACAAATTTTGTGGTGCTTTTTCTCCTTCAGTCCTTCTGGAAATGAGAAAAAATTAGCTAAACCTACATTTTCTTTGAAAAAATGTAGATTATTATTTTCAGGGCCTACTTCCAATATTTTCTGCAAAAAAACTGTGGTGTCAAATCGCTCACTATACCCCTAGATAATTTCCTCAATGGGTGTAGTTTCCAAAATGGGGTCACTTGTGGGGGGTTTCCACTGTTGTATCCCCTCAGGGGCTTTGTAAATGTGACATGGCCTCCGCAAACCATTCCTGCTAAATTTGAGTTCCAAAAGCCAAATGGCGCTCTTTCCCTTCTCAGCCTCGCCGTGTGTCCAAACAGCCGTTTATTACCACATGTGGGGTATTGTTTTACTCGGGAGAAATTTCTTTACAAATTTTATGGTGCTTTTTCTCCTTTAGTCCTTGTGGAAATGAAAAAAAATTAGCTAAACCTACATTTTATTTGAAAAAATGTAGATTTTCATTTTCACAGCCTACTTGCAAAAATTTCTGCAAAAAACCTGTGGGGTCAAAATGCTCACTATACCCCTAGATAATTTCCTCAAGGGGTATAGTTTCCAAAATGGGGTCACTTGTTTGGGGTTTCCACTGTTTTGCCACCTCAGGGGCTTTGTAAATGTGACATGGCCTCCGCAAACCATTCCTGCTAAATGTGAACTCCAAAAGCCAAATAACGCTCTTTCCCTTCTCAGCCACGCCGTGTCTCCAAACAACCATTTATTACCACATGTGAGGTATTGTTTTACTCGGGAGAAATTGCTTTACAAATTTTGCGGTGCTTTTTCTCCTTTAGTCCTTGTGGAAATGAGAAAAAAAATCGCTAAACCTACATTTTCTTTGAAGAAATGTTGATTTTAATTTTCACGGCCTACTTCCAATAATTTCTGTAAAAAACCTGTGCGGTCAAAATGCTCACTACACCCCTAGATAATTTCCTTGAGGTGTCTAGTTTCCCAGATGGGGTCACTTTTGGGGGATTTTGACTGTTTTGGCACCGCAAGAGCCCTTCAAACCTGACATGGTGCCTAAAATATATTCTAACAAAAATAAGGCCCCAAAATCCACTAGGTGCTCCTTTGCTTCTGAGGCCGGTGCTTCAGTCCAGTAGCACGCTACGGCCACATGTGGGATATTTCCTAAAACTGCAGAAACTGGGCAACAAATATTGAGTTGCATTTCTCTGGTAAAACCTTCTGTGTTATAAAAAAAATTGTATTAAAAATGTATTTCTGCAGAAAAATATGAAATTTGTAAATTTCACCTCTACTTTGCTTTAATTCCTGTGAAATGTGTAAAGGGTTAAGACATTTTCTAAATGCTGTTTTGAATACTTTGAGGGGTGAAGTTTTTAAAATGGGGTGACTTTTTTGGGGTTTCTAATATATAAGGCCCTCAAAACCACTTCACAACTGAACTGGCCCCTGTAAAAATAGCCTTTTGAAATTTTCTTGAAAATGTGAGAAATTGCTGCTAAAGTTCTAAGCCTTGTGAGGTCATAGAAAAATAAAAGGATGTTCAAAAAACGATGCCAATCTAAAGTAGACATATGGGTGATGTTAATTAGCAACAATTTTGTGTGGTATAACTGCCTGTGTTACAAGCAGATACATTTAAATTGAGAAAAATGCTAATTTTTGCAATTTTTCGCTAATTTTTGGTGTTTTTCACAATTAAATACTGAACATATCGAGCAAATTTTGCCAGTAACATAAAGTCCAATGTGTCACGAGAAAACAATCTCAGAATCGCTTGGATAGGTGAAAGCATTCCGGAGTTATTACCACATAAAGTGACACATGTCAGATTTGAAAAATGAGGCTCTGTCAGGAAGGTCAAAAGTGGCTAAAGAGGGAAGGGGTTAATGTAATGTGTGTGTGAAGTTTGAAGTTCTATAACAAGTTCACACTGAGTTTCTTGACACGTTTTTTGACGCGGAAGCCGCATCAGAAAACGTGGCAAAAAGCGACCGACCATTGATTTCAATGGGAGGCGTTTTTTTCCTGCGAGTGGTAAAAATCGCTTGTGGGAAAAAGAGGCGACATGCCCTATTTTCGGGTGTTTACAGCAATGGGAGGCAGAGAAAGCGTTTTTCAGCCCTTATGGCCGTTCACACAAATTTTTTCTGCGGTCTTTGACGTGGAAACCGCGGCAAAAAAACGCCGAAAGCGCCTCCGATTGATCCAGATGGGAAGCGGAGGCGTTTTTTTCCTACGAGCAGTAAAAAACGCTTGCAGGAAAAAGGAGCGACATGCCCTTTCTTCGGGCGTTTCCGTTTCTGACCTCCGATTGACATCAATGGGGGGGGGCTGAAAATGCGTAGTGCGCTGCGTTTTTTGTCCATATAACACCCACCCCCAGCGTCGGACTCAGGTTCATTGGGCCAACAAGAGGAGATGATTCTGAGGGCTCACCCTCCATCTATAAGATGTAAATGTCCAATTTTAATTTCATCATAGTCTTTGTTGTTATCATTGTACACACAGAACATATAATCGTGAATTTTTGAATCATCCCATAAGAAATTGACCCTAGTGGCAAGTGACTTCCTCCAAAGAGCTCCAAATAGAGTTGTCCTCTGCTTGACCTTTAATTTCTATTAATGTGTCAGAGCCTGGCCACACCGGAGGATCCAATGGCTCTATGATGTGACAGTCCAACCCTGCCCACACCCTTGCTTGTTCATTACAGTCTGTATTCTTAGTGACAAGGAATCAAGGTGCTGGATACATTACTTAGAAGACTCCATGTTAACATGACTGCCACAGATTTGTCGGCTGCACCTTCTTCATGCTTTGGCTTTCCCATTGCATCAAATCACAGAGTATCTGTATTGGATTGAGGTCTGGTAGCCTCAGTTTCCTTTTCTTAGCTGATAAAAGTAGAACGTGTTGTGGTCTTCTGCAGCTAGACACATACAGGCATCAATACAACAATAATATGCAGAAGGGCATTTCTGAAAATACAGCATGAATCTATGAACTACACCCATGGGCAAAAGTATCAATGTATTTATGCCAGTTTTCTGTCTGATTTCCATGTTCATGAATTCCTGATTAGGAAACGTAACGTTTTTTCTTAGAAAAGTCTTGGAAAACATTGCTAGGCCTATGGCAAATTCATTAACTGGGTGTGCTCCCTGTTGATGAGTCTGGATCACACTGCACTGGAGGAGAGGCTGGTGCACCACTACTGTGTGCTAGTATTAATAAATCTCAACAATGGATTTTATTGTAGAACATCTAGGCCTAAGGATGTATTCACATATGACTGTTTTGTGCCCAATGGCCAAGAGTTGAATGAGAAAACCGTATTTTGCAAAGGCATGCATTTTTTAAAGGTGCCATTTTTAAAGTTAACATGCAGTTTTGCTAATTCATAAAGGGGTTGGCTGCTTTATATATAATCTGTACAATATAGTGGGCAAGGCGAAATTCACACGAACGTGTACGTTTTTGCCCGTTGCAGTTCCGTGTGTCATCAGTGAATGGTGCGTGGCTGCGTAATTTTATGCATATGCCATGCTTATGACACGCGGTTTTGATGTTTAGAAAAATAAATGAAGGAAGTGGTTTTATTTTTCCCTTCATCTCTTGATCTACTAAGTGCTTCCGTGTGCTGGGCCTGATTTTCACACACCCATTGACTTCAATGGGTGAGTGATGCACGAAAAACACCCAAGTATAGGACATGAGTTTTACGCAGCGGACACACGCTGCGTGAAAATCACGGAATGTCTGAACGGCCCCATTGACTAACATAGTATCACGCACGTATCACGGATGTTAAACACGTTTGTGTAAATAAGGCCTAAGAGGATTAGAGGAAATTTACTAATATATGCTCTTTAGTTGATCAGCCTTACAGTATTTAATCGCATTGTGTAGCCATGGTAGCCAAGTCTTCTCCCCGGACAGTACCGCTCCAAACCTGAAAATGGCCGCTCATGGAGTGGCATGTGGCGCAATCAACACCTCCTATTGAATACACTGCGTTTGCACTAGTTTCTTGATGTGCAAGCGCAGGTGAAAGTGTTATACCAAGCTTTTATCTGCTCTTGTGCATGTCCTGAACGACCAGGAAACAAGCGCAGGTGCAATGCTATGAATGAGAGGTGCTGATGGACAGGTTTGCGTCATATTCCTCCCCATCATCGGCCCTTTTCAGAACGGGAGCGGCGGTGCTATCTTGGGAAAAAACCGTCTAACAAGGAGGTTTACAATTTGATTTAACAAGGCAGAACATCTAAAGAGAATATAATAGTGAATTGCTTATATTTTTTTTTTAAAAAAAAGCTTCTTTATAGGATTTCAAAAACACTAGAAAAAAAGCATGTACAAATTGACACAAAATTAGAAATGCCACCAAAAACGCCACAAAAAACGCTCCATATTTTGCATCTGTATCGATCTGTATTTTCATATGCAAGTGTGAAGGAGCCCTGAGGCTGGTTTTACATGAGCGTAATACAGCCGCAAATCCCTGCCCAACTAGGGGTGTAGTGACCTGAACTAACAGCATCATAAGTAACTAAAATGTGCATTATTTCACACTCAGCATTTATTCTTCACATGCTGCGCCCGCATGTTTACTGTTAGTCTATAGGAATATATGAATATCTCTACTCGCATAGCATTTTATGAGGGTCTTTTTTTGTGATCAGTTGTGATTTTTTTCAAACTGCAACATGCTCCAGGTAGGGAATTTTTCATTTTGTTTTTTCTCCATAGACTTTAATAGGCTATTTGATATGCCTTAATAAATGTATCCACAAACGCATATACAAAAAGCAATAATTTCATTTAAAAGACACCAGTAAAAACACGATAAAAATTTCTTACAACTTGAAAAAATATATATTTTGAAGATTTTTTTAAATGTGGTTTTAGGTCCTAAGGGCCCCTTCGTTGAATTTCCAAGAAATCTGATATAAAAAAAATTGCGGAACACTCCATCGGACTCCGTATGTACAGAGTTGTTCTCCCCCAGAAGCATTGCTCCATGTAGTGCTGTACAGGATCCGTGCTCGTGGCTCTGCCGTGTACATGAGCCCAAAGGAATAGAAATAGTTCATGAGTAGTAATAAACCAGTAGATAAACAACACGCTCACAGCTAATTACACCAAAATTAGAGCGGTTTACATGGTTCCTAATTACAATGTTGACAAGATGTGACTTGTTGGTATTCTTAGCAAACAGCTACTATGATTTATGAGTGTAAAGAATTTGGTTCAAATACCATGGACTGTCTGAACTACATGATACACGCCAAGTGCTCAGATTTACACACGGGAAGCAAATGCGTGAATAAAATCAGTGTTACTACGGATTGTAGCAAGTCTGTATAGAGATATGTTATACCAGGGTAAGGATCGATAGATTCATTCTTCTCTCTCACTTTTTATATAACTTATATATATGTTGGTCCGACACCGATACTTTCACATTGGGCACATACCAGACTAATATTTGATATTTTGCAGTACATCTGTCTCCATTAGAACAATCCGTGTTCTATTAGGGTATATGAATACCATAGTGGGGGGGGGGGGGAACCCGGAATGGCTGCACTCTGAGTCCTTATGGAATCCAAACCCTCATATAGTGCATCTGCATACTTGCCATCTCTCCCACAAAATGATGTGGGCTTCTGTAAAGAACCGTAATATGACCATGTGGCCATGTGCATGTTCACCCTTTAAAGCCACTGCGCACTGCCTTGCAGGCTTTGTCGTACTCCGTATGTACTGTTTTATTCTCCCATAGAAGCAATAATTTTAGTAAAGAATACCACATATGGCATCCAATAGGGCACACCACGATATTTCCACTGTCGGGTTCGTAGGTTCAGTAGGCCCTATACACCTTTATGGCATCCCTGTTATGGCTCTGCACAAACAGGTTGGAAAATCTCTTGGTTAGAAGGCGATTGGATTCCCCTGCTGTATCATGATAATGGCAAAATGTTTAACTGACCTTAGAGTTGGTGGGATAGCTCACTCGATGTCCATCTCCCTCACACTATTTGAACAGCACTGCCCATTTGAACAGCGCTGCCACCAATCAATTCACTCCCCTGGGAATATTTTGCCGTACAGACACCTGACTCATGCGCCCTTTATACATTAACTTACTTATGTTACCCGTTGGGAATCGGACCTTGGCACTACGACAACTGATGATAAACGGTTTGGTCCTCTGCATCTGGAGGCTTACTTAATACACTAATACTTCAAACTAACGATAAAGTCCACAATTACTTTTCTGCCTGTTTTAGAGAGTGCCAGGCTACCAGCGATATGCTTCACATATTTCAGTACTGCCACCAAGTTTTCAGACTTTGGATTTGGGGTATTCCTTTATATTTTCCATTACCAGTTATACGGTAGTTACAATCCCTTGGAGGCCCTACTTTAAAAAACATATTCGGTAAACTCCTAGACCTGCCCAGTCCCCCATCTTCTTTATATTCTTGTTGCAAAACAAACCACTGCTTATGCTTGGAAGAGGGCCGAGCTAAAATGTTTGAGGTCAAAAGACATCTGTCATCGTTATGGTCAATGAGAAGCTCACAGCTCTATTAAATGATAGTAGCCACGCTTCTCTTGCTATTCCTCTTACTCGACTCTTAGATAAGAAATGATTTAGAATGATTAGTTCTCGCCTAACTTCACGAGTTGGCTTTCGTGAGTGTTCTCTTCCTCTTTTGGGAATACTCCCCCCCCCCCTCCTTTTATGTCTTCTTCACCCTTTAATTTTCCTTTCCCTTCTCTCCTTCTTCTTGTTGGTTCTACATAAATTCTATCTTTCTAGCGTTCAACGCCATTTTGATCTTCTGAATCTGTTTTTACTAATGTATTGGTGCACCTAGCTTGAAGCAACTAAGTGCTTTGCTTATCATTAAAGAGGTTGTCCGTGAGAATAAGAAAAGAAAATAGCTGCAGGAAATCTGATCAAATAAAACCAAACATAACCCAACTATTAAATCCCCTGGCTCCAGCGCCAATGGTCCTGTAGTCCCCAATGGCCTTTGTTTACTTTTCCTGCAGTGATTAGGAGCCATTCTTCCACGTGACCGCTACAGCCAATCACTCAGTGGTGATGCCAGCAAGAACAGCAGATCATCGTTGGGGCCAGTGGTTGGCTGCAGCGATCACGTGTATGAACAGTACATCACAACTGAAGGACAAGAAAACAAAGGCTAGCAGGGACCACCAGAGCATCATCACTGGAGCGGCAGGGGATTTAAAAGAGGAGTTACGTTTGGTTTGTTATTTTATTACATTTCTGCAAGCTAGTTTGTTTTCTTATTCTCTCGGACAACCCCTTTTAGGCTACATCCAGATTTAGCTAAAGAAATACACAGTACCAGATCCACAACTTCTTGCATTGTCTTACTCATTCCATAATTGGAATCCGCCCACTGCTCCTACCTGTGCGTCTGATGTCTTACCCCTGCCGACGGGATGCTGTCCTGAGGCCTGACCATGACATACAAACACAATAAAGCAATTTCTGAAGAAAAACTAATGATGAACATAAATCAGAGTACAATTTTATTTGATTAATTCCTTTGACCACAGTGGATTCCAGTAACTATTATGTTGTGTTTTGTTACCAAAATTAACATTTTACTGTAGTCTGTTTGCTTTTGATATGCTTGTATTAACTGAGACTGCAGAGAAATGTTTACAAGTAGTTTTAGTCTTTACTATAATTTTTTCTTTGCCATTGGAGCTCAAATACAAGAGTAATAGTATAGTAAGCATTCAAACAAAGTTAGATTTGGTGAACCTAAGCTTGTCTGTTAGGTTATAACATTTTCACCAATGACTTAATATACTTTTATTAGCATAAAAACTTTTTTTTACCTGCAAAACCAGAACCTCTTATGAATCGTATGATCTTATGAATTACACCCATCTGAAAGTGGCCTAACAGCAATTCCACAAAGTTGGATATAGAGTAACAATGGGGTAAGTGATCACTATGGGATGTAAGATGGCATGTAACATATAACACTAGTGCTTTGTCAGGCCCCATGCACACGACCATGGTTTAACCCCTTCAGGACACAGCCTGTTTTGGCCTTAAGGACACAGCCAATTTTTTCAAATCTGACATGTGTCACTTTATGTGGTAATAACTCTGGAATGCTTTTATGTATCCAAGCGATTCTGAGATTGTTTTCTCGTGACACATTGGACTTCATGTTACTGGCAAAATTTGCATTCAGTATTTAATTGTGAAAAACACCAAAATTTATTTTTCTAAATGTCAAAATTTTTCTAAATTTAAATGTATCTGCTTGTAAGACAGATAGTACTACCACACAAAATTGTTGCTAATTAACATCTGATATTGTTTGTTTCATTTTCCCTCTAAATTGTAAAGTGCTGCGTAATATGTTGGAGCTATATAAATAAAGATTATTATTATTATCCCCCATATGTCTACTTAAGATTGGCATCGTTTTTTGAACATCCTTTTATTTTTCTAGGACGTTACACGGCTTAGAACTTTAGCAGCAATTTCTCACATTTTCAAGAAAATTTCAAAAGGCTAATTTTACAGGGGCCAGTTCAGTTGTGAAGTGACTTTTAGGGCCTTATAGATTAGAAACCCCCGATAAGTCACCCCATTTTAAAAACTGCACCCCTCAAAGTATTCAAAACAGCATTTAGAAAGTTTCTTAACCCTTTAGACGTTTCACAGGAATTAAAGCAAAGTAGAGGTGAAATTTACAAATTTTCTTTTTTTTGCAGAAATTTATTTTTAATCTATTTTTTTTGTAACACAGAAGATTTTACCAGATCACATTGGATCACATTGGATCGCTGCATCGAAGTGGTTAATGGCAGGAATCTGAGCTAGCTCCAGTTCCTGCCGATACAGTGAGGTGTCCACTGTAACATACAGCGGACACCCACTGCTGATGACGCCGGCTCAGCTTCTGAGACAGAAGCTGAGCCAGCTCCATCTTGCTGATGGTATCGGAAGCCTTTTTGGCCCGCCGGCGAGCGGGGCATAGGAGGCTTTCGTTGCTGGCAGACTGGAAGGTAAGTATTAGGCCTCCGATCGCCTTTGCAGCCACCAGCAACCCAGCAATCACGTTGCTGGGGTGCCGGTGGCTAAAAACTCCTCACATGCTGCGATCTCTATTGAACGCAGCATGTGAAGGTTTAATACCTCAGGGTGCCAGCTGTAACATACAGCTGTCACCCGGCGGTGATGGTGCGGGCTCAGCTCCTGAGCCAGCTCCATGTCCTTCATGTACAGTTACGTGGAATTGCGTTAAAACACCAGTTCCCATCACGTAACTGTACGTGAAAATCCGGGAAGGGGTTAAACGGATCGGTGCGGGAGCCGCAAAAACTCAGGACAAGTCATTTTACAGTCCGGATTTGCAAAATGACCAATACTGGTGAATTGTTGTGGATCCGTGAGTCCTGATGACACATGGATGCACAACAAGGGGTTTTTGCGGTCCAGTGGACCGCAACGGACTCGTAGTTTTGCGGACCACTAAACCAATGCAGTCGTGTGCATGAAGCCTAAATGTAATTAAATTTTATTAAAAATAATTTTTACTATTTGAGATACAGCTGCTTTGTATCCCATATACAGAGCCGCTGTATCTTGCGACCTGAATCCGTCAGGTTAGCGGCACTAACGGGTTCAATGACAGCGGTTCCTGCGTGTCTCTGACACGCAGGATCCACCAGTTATCGATTACATCTAAGTTATGAACTTAGATGTGATCGTTTGTAGCTCGATCCTGTGTGTCAGAAACATGCAGGATCCCCTGACACTGAACCCGTCAGTCCTGCTGAGCCGAAGGATACAGGTTTCAGCGCTAGATACAGCTGCTCTGTATACAGGATATAAAGCAGCTGTATCTCAAAAATTAAAAATAATTTTTAATAAAATGTAATTATAAAGTTGCACCAATCACACTGATAGACATTTTTATCAAAAAAAGGTGCTCATAGCCTTTAATAAATACGCAGTTAATTAGAACAATAAAAAGTCATTATTCAAATCCACAAACTATTTGATTGAAAAAAGTTGCTCTGTGACATGATTTATTACATTATTAATTTATGTGATCATTATAAATGGATTGCAAACAAATGAATGCTGATCTAGCCACCCACTGTACATAAGTAAATACATGGCTTGTATGAACACAAAGAACCGTATTACTCATACAATATGCACTGTAATAACACACACCTATAAACCCAATATACATGTAATACTACTGAACCTAATTGAATAGCAATATTAACCCACTCCAGCTTTTTGACTGGTGCCACACAAGTAGAGATAAGTCAGTGTACAAAGAACATTTTATAATATAATACTAATAAATTGTATTATCATAATCACTACCAAACAAGGGCTGTAGCATGGAAAAAATATTTCCTACTATTTCACTGCTGGGCAGTCAGCAGTCCATGTTATAACTATGATGCTGCAGTAAGAGGTCTACATGAAGACCACGAAAGCCACAGGCCAGTAGAGGTCTGCAGAACCTCTTATTAAAGAGTACGACCACACACAAAGTCCCAACATCTGCCTACTACAGAGCCGTAGGCACTTTCAGTGATGGTGCCTCCATATTGGGGAGAATACCTTCAAAATATGATATCTGATGGAGAATGCCACAATTTCTTTTCATTTCAGATTTCATATGAGTGTGACAGAAAAATCTGTATGTCTCTGTGTTATATTGGAGGGATACGGTGGTGCAGTTTGAGCCCATGGGCTTCTATGGATGCCTTATTATGGCGTAATAGCCTTAATAATTATAGACGTAATATGGAGCCATGTAAAAGCCGTGTGCATGAGCTTTTACATTGATAACCTGAATTAATAACTTGATTAATCTATGTTTAAAATATCTTAAAGAGGACCTGTCACTATGTCATATAATTTTAACTGGTTTACCGACCTGAATAGCGCTGTCTCCCTGATTCTAGCACTATTTTGTTTTTTTTCTGGACCCCCCACCCCCCGTTCCTGAGACATGGCTCACTGTTGTGTTGGCTCCCTATATGATAATTTTCTGTAGTTAGCCAACAGGGCATGAACTGACCTCAAGCTGCCTCATCCTGATTGGTTAGCATCAGAGGCAGGGAAGTTAGCTCCACCCCGTTAGCTAACTACAGTAAATTAGCATATACCTAGAGAGCCAATACAACAGTAGGCCAAATCCAGGGGCGTAACTAGGAAAGTGGGCCACATAGCAAATTTTTGACTGGTGCTCCCCTAGGTGTCACACAACCCCCACTTATAGATAGTGCCTCCCTATAGATTCCGCCACACAGTGCCCCCCTGTAGATAGCGCCATACACAGCCCCTTGTATATAGCACCATACAGCCCCCCTGTAGATAGCGCCATACAGCCCCCTCCCTGTATAAGGTGCCATACAGCCCCCCCTGTAGATAACATCATACAGCCCCCTCCCTGTATATAGCGCCATACAACCCCCCTGTAGATAGTGTCATACAGCCCCCTCCCTGTATATAGCACCATACAGCCCCCTCCCTGTAGATAGTGCCATACAGCCCCCCTGTAGATAGCACCATACAGCCCCCTGTATATAGCACCATACAGCCCCCCTGTATATAGCACAATACAGCCCCCTGTAAATAGCGTCCTACAGCCCCCTGTAGATAACGCCATACAGCCCCCTGTATATAGCACCATTCAGCCCCCTGTATTTAGCACCATACAGCCCCCCACCCTGTAAATAGCACCATACAGCCCCCTGTAGTTAACACCATACAGCCCCCCTGTAGATAGCACCATACAGCCCCCTGTATATAGCACCATACAGCCCCCCTGTATATAGCACAATACAGCCCCCTGTAAATAGCGTCCTACAGCCCCCTGTAGATAACGCCATACAGCCCCCTGTATATAGCACCATTCAGCCCCCTGTATTTAGCACCATACAGCCCCCCACCCTGTAAATAGCACCATACAGCCCCCTGTAGTTAACACCATACAGCCCCCCTGTAGATAACGCCATACAGCATCCCCCTGTAGATAACGCCATACAGCCCCCCTGTAGATAACGCCATACAGCCCGCCCCCTTGTAGATAACGCCATACAGCCCGCCCCCTTGTAGATCGCGCCATACAGCGCCAAACCCCTCCCAAAAAAACGGCCTATAGTTTGTACTACAAAAGTCATGTATCCCCTATCCACAGGATAAGGGATACATGTGTGATCGCTGGCAGCAATAAGGAGAACGGGGGATACCTCCCTGCTCTGCCGTCATGTTCAGTGGCGTTGCGCTGTAGCAGCCATAGCGGTTGCTAGCGGAGCCTCCGGTCCTGGGGGGGGGCATGGGCCCCCTCATGCCGCGGGCCCCGTAGCAGCCACTACGGCTGCTACAGCGGTAGTTACGCCACTGGCCACATCTCTGGAACAGGGGGAAGAGGTCCAGAAAAAAAAAACAGTGCTGGATTCAGGGAGACAGCGCTATTCTGGTCAGAAAATCAGTTAAATTTATATAACCTAGTGACAGGTCCTCTTTAAATCAATAGCAGTAGCGTAGCTAGCAAGGGGGGAGGTTGCCCCGCGCCCACTGAGATGGTATTTTATATTAGGCACTATATTATGTGGTGGCAGCTAAGGGGGCATTATACTGGGTATGGGGGGCGCATTAGGACAGTTTACTCTATTTAGGCATCTTTGGAGGTATTATACTGTATGGGGCAGCTATGGGGACATTATACTGTTTTGGGCAGCTATGGGGACATTATACGGTATGGGGCAGCTATGGGGGCATTATATTTCATGAGGGAAGTTATGGGGGCATTATACTATGTGGGGGCAGCTATGGGGGCATTATACTGTATGGGGGCAGATATGGGTGCATTATACTGTATGAGGGCAGCTATGGGGGCATTATGCTGTATGTGGGCAGTTATGTGGTATTATACTGTGTGGGTGCAGCTATGTGGCATTATACTGTATGTGGGCAGCTATGGGGCATTATACTGTGTGAGAGGCACTATATGGGAATTATACTGTGTGAGAGGCACTATATGGGCATTATACTATAATGTCAGGATAGGGAGACAGACAGGTGAGCCCTAATCTACCCGCCACTCAGTCCCTGCCTACTTGCACAGCCCGTCCTAGGCGACGGCGTACAACTGGGCGACGGTCCCTATGCTCAATATGTGCAAACCAGGAGTGTACGAGGTAACAAATGCAGAGCAGGAGAATAGTCAGTAAAGCCAGGGTCAATATGAAGCAGAGGTCAATGGTAACAGCAGGAACAGCAGAGCCAGGAAACAGGAGAATCACAGGCAAAGGACAAGCAGCAAATGAAGGTATAAGTGGACCAAGGGCGGGAGCTAGAACCGTCTGGCCAAGCTGCGATAGGCTCTCCCACTCCTCAGCCTACCAGCCTGAGTGGTAGCAGATCGATTCACTCTAGCAGACCAGGGAACAGATGCAGGCTGATTAACCACGGGCGTCGACACAGAAGCTGTGTCAAGCAAATCCTTCACAATACTGTGTGGGTACAGCTATAGGGGAATTATACTGCGTGGGGACAGCTATAGGGGCATTATACTGTGTGGGGACAGCTATAGGGGCATTATACTGTGTGGGGCCAGCTATAGGGGCATTATAATGTGTGGGGACAGCTATGGGGGCATTATTCTGTTTGGGGAGGCACTATAGGCGCATTATACTGTATGGGCAGCTATAAGGGCATTATACTGTGTGGGGGCCACTAAGGGGTCATTATAATATGTGGGGGGAACTAAGGCTTCATGTGAGGGCAGTTATGGGAGCATTATTCTTTGTGGGGGCAACCATAGGGGCATTATCCTGTGTGGGGGCAGCTATAGGGGCATTATACTATGTGAAGGCCACTTAGGGGTCATTATACTGTGTGGGTGCCACTAAGGGTCATTATACTATGTGGGGGGCACTAAGGGGTCATTATGCTATGTGGGGGCAACTATGGGAGCATTATTCTGTGTGGGGGCAACCATAAGGGGCATTATCCTGTGTGGGGGCAGCTGTAGGGTCATTATACTATGTGGAGCACACTAAGGGGTCATTATACTGTGTTGGGGGGCCCACTGGGTTGAGACCCACTCAGATGTGTTGTGCCACCCCTGTGCTCAACCCTTAGCAATGCCTCTTAGCAGTAGGATCAGTCTTTAATGTAAAAATAATACAATATTTCTCTGATTAGTCTTGAATTTACATGAAGAATTTTAGAGTTACATTAGTTCAACGTGTAATCTCAATGAGCTCATCCAGGGAAAATATGCAGAGTATTTATCATATTAGAGAATGACAGCATTCACAAATTGACACTGACAGGCTCCAACCTGCATGTAAAAACATGTCTTCCTAGAATTCTGATATTTAAACTGCTTGAGACTTGGAGAAAAAAAATGTAGGGTTAAAGGCAAACGTGAAGGCAAGAAAAAAAACACATTAATTCTACATATTTATTACATTGTAAAAAAAAATAGTCTGTCGCTTTGTGTATTCATTATAATGAGGCTGAATAGTTCACACTATTAGAAGAATATGTTTTTACTTACACTGTCCTTCTTTCTACTTGGTGGCATTTATATTCTCCTTGTATCTGTGATTGTTTTCCGCGGCACCAGATAAAGATTGACTCTTATTGGAGATAGACAGGAGCCATTGTAAAACTTACGGCGCCTGGAGAAGCATAACCCAAACTAAAAGACACTTCAAACAATGAATAGGCAGAGACATATGTAGAGGATAAGTTGGGGTCCCCTGCAGCTTTACAAAATGATAGACAACCTTAAGAAATGTTATTTTACTATTTTGCTCAATACACATATACACACAGAGCAGGTTGTGACATCAGAAAGAAAAGATACAGATGTGAGTACGCAAACAACTGAATTGTACAAGATAAATCACCATGATAGCTTACCTAGCAGTGCAATACACAAAAATGAGGGGTGTATTCCTGGCTGCAGAGGGTCCAAAGCGGCACAGCTAAGTTATAAAAGGGGGGCCTCCCCACACTCCGCTCCATATAGAGGGCTCACCAGTGCGCCCAGGGAGTGGAACCAGGCAAGAATAGCTATGATCTTTTAACCCACAGGTAGAGAAGTAATGGCATACTGTAATGTGATAACTGCAGCAATATTGGGCAGCTGGTGTGTTACTGGAAATGTTAACGACAGTCAAAGCTCTCATGATCGTTAGCAGTCATATAATCCAATGGTAATGCTCAAGTTTGGTGACCCAGTCTAGTAAGCAGTCCTAGCTACGGAGTCCTAGCATCCAAGTCCCTATATCTGGGTGCCAATGGGCCCTGCTTTGATATAGGAATACAGCAGAAATACATAGGAACGCTTTTGTCCGGGTATTAACCAGGAGAAGTAGCTTGTCCCTATGAAGTTGCCTCTTTTGGGGTTTGGGCCACACAACAGGCATATGAGGGCCCCAAGCTGGACATCACTGCATTTCCAAAATACATAAGCAAATAAAGAAGCCTCATCATAACAGCACTAAAAAGAATGTCTAAAAACGACAGCATAACATCGTCATTCTCCATACAGGCCGTGGTCAGGGATTTTGTTATTGAAAATGTTAAATTATCAAAAATATTCCTGGAACCGCTTGTTTGGAAACCTGCGATCATAATACGACTGCATGGAAAGTCCACACCTTTATATATACTTTTAAACTCCCATGTGCTCCAGATGATATACTTAAATAAATAATGACTCGAACACTTCTTGATGGTAAATTTGGGGAATGGCCACAGCTTTATTAATTATATCCAATGATTTTAAACAATTGGCCTGAAGGCATACCTGTCATTATTAAACCTTGTTTCCTGTAAACGCCCCAGCTGCTACCCAGCAGTGGGCATGTAGGGTATCCTATCCCGCCAATGAGGTGAAACGAGAGACCTCCTTGATTCACCGACCGCCCCCACCCAACAAAGCCAAACCCCTTTCTGCACCTTTCATCAGATCCAACAGAAAAATATCCAGTCCAATGTCATTTAGGTGAACACCGTCCGGGCCCAACAAATCTGCGTTATCGCCTTCTTTCTCCCGATGGCGAATTGCTAGATCCCCCAGGGAGCGCACGAATTGAGATATCCGGACGTTCAACAGTCAGCGGGCCATCTCGATCCCCGAAACATCCCTCGCGTTCCTCCAATAAGTGCGAGATATCACCTCTGACCAAACCACCATGCACCGAGTAAAGAGGCCCTGCAAGCGATCTAAATCCATCTTCATCAGGGACAAAAGTTCTGCCAACTTGATCTGACCAAGTCATTACCCCCTATATGAACAATGAGGACCACTGGACCCATGACATCCCGGCTGATGGAGACTATTTCGGGCAACAGCTGTACCCACCATAATCCCCTCAAGCCTCTCCAGTGTACATCACAATGTTTGAGACCCAAATCAAAACCAAGGGGGCGCCGAGCGCCGCGCCTGGAGGCCCAATACACATAGGAATGTCCAACTATCCATATTTGTGGCCTAGAAACACCTGTCAAGACAGAAAGACAGAGAAAAAAGGAATGGAAAAGAAAAGGGGGGAATGAAAAACTAAAAAAAAGACTAACAAACTAAATCAGGCTTCCACCGACCCAAACGCCTGATCCCGAACTCTTTTGCTGACAAACCCAACTTCTCCAGACAAGACTTAAAAACTGCCGTAAAACTGGAAGCGGGTGAGCGACAGGCCATTGACGTGTATTAAACACTGTTTTTTCACCGGCCTCTGGGACCAAACGTCCCGGAAGGCTGCTACAGGAAACATATCCCCCCCAAACACCCAAGTGACATCCACTCTCCCTTACCAATCTGATCCATTTTAGATCGCCTAACGCACATACGTACGGCATCTTGTAATAAGATCACGTCATCTGTTAACAAGCCACCAACTTTCCTAACACTGGGAAAAACTAACTCACTAAGCCGCAAAGCACAGAAGAAAGCCAGAACAAAAGCCGTCCTAAATAAACACTGCTCATACTCCGCAACGCATACTTCCGACAAGATACCCACAATCTTCGTAAGCAAAACAAATGAAACAGGCCACTGCATGTCCCGCATGACACATTCTTTCTTCCATCCCTTAAGCGCATGTCGCACCACAAACTCTTTAGTCACATCCTGAACACCCAACATGAATGCTACTCAAGTCAAATATCTATTCGCCACTGCGGCACTGCTCCCCACCTTCCGCAAATGAACCGAATAATCCAACGTGATGTCAAGATGCCTGCCCGCCTTACTTGGGAAATCGCAGCCCGCGAATTCCAACTATTTAAACCAAGCTTGACAATGACCTTTCCATGTAGACAAGACTACGGAACCTTCCAGCAGGCTCATAAGTTGTTCTCGACAAGTGCCCATAAGTGATGTGGGGGAACCTCCCATCGCTCGCTGCCCCTGGATGCAAATCCCTGAAAACCGACATCTGCGAACAAGATAAAGCATCTGTTAATTTATTGTCAATACCAGGAACATGTCTAGCACGAAACCACACATTCAAGCATAAACACTTCAGCACTAAACAACATAACAATGCTAACACAGGCAAAGCACTGGATGACAAACTATTCACTACATGGACTGCCGCAATATTATCAGTCCAAAAACAAATACGTCTGTTAGCCCCACAACTCCAATGCCCTTTACTATGGGGAAAAGTTCTAAAATCGTAATGTTCTTTGTCAAGCCAATATCACTCCAAGAAACTGGCCAGAATGCCTTGCACAAGTGCTTGCTGAAAATAGCTCCAAAACCAAACCTGTCCGATGCATCCGTAAACAATTGAAGATCAACATTGGAATCCTCCCCGTCCTGACAAACCGCCTGACCATTACACGTGCACAGAAAAGATCGCCATACGATGAACTCCTCACGCGTGCTTTTAGACACTCTAATGAAATGCTCAGGACTCTGAACGCCTTTCTCGATACCCAGAAAAGACAACACGTTTTCTCCTCAGATACCGGGACACCAAATTGCAACACCATCTTCATAAAGACATTAAGTAACATCGCACAAACTCCGGAATTACTCGGACCAACAAAAAGGAAATCGTCCAAATAATGTATAACCAAAGACACGCTTGTTTCGAAGCGAATTACCCATTCCAAAAAAGAAGCAAACATTTCAAAATAATAACAGGAAAATGAACAACCCATCGGAAGGCACATATCTACATAATACTGCCCATCCAAGAAACAACCTAATAAATGGAAACACTCAGGATGAACCGGCGACAAACGAAAGGCCGATTCAATGTCAGACTTAGCCAATAAAGCCCCTGGACCTGCGCTACAAATCAATTGCACAGCTACATCATAAGACGTGTAAGACACTGCCACGTCTATTGATATCCCATCGTTAACGGACCCCCCCCCCCTCTCCGTGGAAAGGATAGATGGTGAATCATCCTAAACTTACTACTACATTATTTGGGGACCAGGCCAAGAGGGGAGACCCTCAAATTTGAATATGGAGTCTCCTCAAAGGGGACAGCCATCCTTCCTAAAGCAACTTCTTTAATCAGTTTTTCTCTGACTGCATCCACATTGTCCCTAGCTGTTTTAAGGTTGTCCGCTAACACCATAACAGAAGATGTTTCATAAGGAATAACGAAACCCTCACTAAAACCGTTAGCGAGAGCCCCAGCCTCCTGTCTCCTGTGATACCGTTTTAGCCACGGTCCCATCGCGAGGACGCTCACCGGCGTTCTCTGCTGCGCTGGAGGGGGCCCCTTTAACAGGCTGTTTGCCCCTCTGGAATCATCGAAGCGCCGTGTGGGCGTCGCCGCAAATGGAGCATTTATGACGAAACTTGCAGGTAGCGAAGAACCTGCAATGTCCCTCATCGTAGAGCCAACAGGCTTCTGTAGGGTGAGTGGCCACGGTCCCAGGGACTGTTCCTGAACCCGCGGCCCCACTGGGAAAGGGTCTAGACAGCTTCCCACTTTGAGCTAGAATTAATTGTAACCATACATCCATCACCTTTGAAGCCCAACCAATCTCAGGCGACAAAGCAAGACTGCGACTAAATTCTTCATCGTAACGCCACCAAGCTGCACCTCTGTGCAGCCTGTAGGATCTAAAAATGGTATCGAAATACACAAACAGCTCAGCCCCTCTCTCAGGGTGGCGCTGGCAAACTACATGCGCCAGGGTAGCAAATCCCTGGAGCCAATTGGCAAAAGTCTTGGCAACTCTAACCTTCTTATCCGAACCTCTCTCAAAAACAAGCTCTTTGTCCACAGTCACCTATTCTACCGAGACCATGGACCAAATATCCACAAATTCACTTCTCCACATTTTTTCCTTGGTCTCGGCAGACAAGTGAGTGCCGAGAGAAGCTACACCGCAGAAAATGAAATCCCTAAAAGTAAGAAAAGCCAAACTGGCTAACCCTCACAGACGGGGGCTTGTCCCCCCCTGGCGGAACAGGAGGTGCTGACGCACCCCCACTTTTCTCCAAACCGGCCACCACGGCCTTCAAAACAGATATTAAATCATTACCACACACATTTGTATTATTATTAAGCCATTTGTCAACGCATGAAGACTCACCGAGTACAGGGGTCCCCACCACTCTCGAGGTTGTTTCATCCACGGCGCGAGCGCTGCCGGAACCATGGATTGCTCCCCACCTGGAATACTGGCTGAGGAAGCAACCTGGGACAGCCCGCCAAAATCTTTGGCACAGTGGGAGACGTTGTGTTGTTGCCTGCGGGTTCGCCCTATAGCCGCACGGCTCGACCTTTGCAGTGGAGAATATGATGATGACGAAGAAGAGGTGGGTAATCTTTCTGAACGTGACGAAGGTGACTGCCGCACCCGTGAACGACTACCCCTGGCATGGCGACATCTACGGCGATCGTGACGAAGCCCACCTCCACATCGACGTTTCCTCCCCCTTCCAGACGATCTCCTCGTTGAATCTGCAAAAGAAAAGGGAGACAAGGCAGAAGAGTGACCAGCATCAAATCTATTCCCCCTGGAAACAGCGGAACGTTCCCTGTCCTGACCCCCCAAAGGAAGTGCTGCACAGGAGGGGTCACTTTGCAAAGAATACGACTGTCGTTGCTGTGGATGACTCTGCAGCCCTGGCTGAACGCTGTCTTTTTCCAACCTCACATCCATAGATCATGCAGCTGGAACGGGAACTGGGCCATGAGGCACTCCTCAAGCAGTGCGCCTGTGCTGCCTCTTCTGCCTAGCCTTACCCCTGACCTCCCTCACAGCCACCGCCACCCCTGCACTCTCACCTGCATCCAGGATCAAGGGAGGCGCAGCGACGCCGGAAAGGGAAGCAGAGCCGCAAACCGCGCCGTGCGTGCCTGCGCGGCTCAGTTCCATGGCGCAGTTCCATGGCTCGTGGTAGGCCACCATGGCGGCCATGTCTTCCGGAGCCGCTCCTCCTTCGTCTGAGCGTGGTGGGCGTGTAAGTGACGGCACAGCGTGATCTCGCAAGATCACGCTGTGCTGTGGATTAAGCTGGACGTGAATGAAGAGAAGTGTATGACGCTGACTGGTCAGCGTCATACACTTTTCTTTACTACACCCACTTGGTCAAAAGTAAAGAAACGCCCAGTTGGTCATTTAGAACAAATTTGCATAACACTTAAAATGTTCATAACTTTGTCAAAAATAAACGTATTTGTTTAAAAAAAGACATTACTTATCTACATCAAAGCGCCTATTAGATAAGGTAGAAGATAGGGCAGTTATAAACTGGTGACAGAGCCTCTTTAAGCTCTATGGGAGGTACAGAAACAGCCATAGTATAGAGAGACTTACATTGATATATGAAAGGTAACAGAGAAGGTACTTTCTGTATAGTAAAATATCATCTTAAGGCAGAATTTTAATGATTAAGCTCTGGCCTGTATTTTTTTATTTTTATTGGACATGATCAATACTATTTAAAGCGAGTACTAACTTCTCAGGTGACTTTTCAGAATAAGCTGACATATGTGTGTACATGAGAAATAACACTATTTCTGTGCATTATATAACTTGTATTCTGCATTATTTAGCAGTTTTCACCTCTGCAGGCTCTATCTCAAATTCTCAGTTTCCGCTGTGCTAGTGGGCGGAGCCTAACTGCTATCATGTCTTCTATACACAGAACAGATAGAGGAGGATCCTGCTCTGCTAGCTCTATCTATCGCCTATATAGAAGCAGCAGCAGCATGGATGACACTATAAAGAGCAATGGCTAAGAATCCAGCACTGGGTGACATAATTCTTACCAGAATCTGCAGCATGTCTGTGTGTGTCTTTCCCACTTTGCTCCCCCTCCCCTCTCCATAGACTTCTATGGGCAGGCAGTGAAGTGACATAGCCCTACTTCCTGCAGCCCGTGAATTCTGCTCTGTAACTAGGGATGGATTTTGCTTGACAACAGGGGGTGGACAGCAGATTACAGGAAGGGAGACACCTAGTGGTAGTAACTTCACACAGAATTTCCAAGGATGAAACAACTAAGTATTCTATTAGATTAGTATAAATTGTTTGAAAAGTTAGTGTCCATGTAAACATACCTATTTCGGTGTTCTGGCTGAGAGCAACAGTGGAAATTAAGTTTTAACCCTCATGCGCCAAATGTGTAGAGTCCGGCTTCCCACCGAAAACCTCCCCTCTGCTCTTAAGAAACGGCTCTTAGATCACACAGCTGAACACCAGTAGAGCAGCCACTCAAGAGCAGAGGAGAGGGGTTACAGCGGGAAGCCGAACACTTCCTTTTAGAGACTTTTCCTACTATACACATGATTTATAGCAACTCTATAGGATCTACCATAAATGTTTGATTGGTCGCAGCTGTGCTGAGACCAGGGGTCCTGTGCCCCCCTATTTGCAGCAGAGAGGTGACCACACATACCTGGTCACCCACCATTAACGTGAATAGAAAATAAGGAAATGGTTAAGCGCTCTTATCTCTTTCTGTTTCTCCCATAGACTATAATTCAGTGACCACAGGTAGTGTATATGTCCCGCAAAAGGACCTTTAGACATAAGGTCACATGAGCTCATCTCTGAAGTTCTTACTACTGTTTACAGACCTACTGGTCACATGACTGCAGGTCTATGAGCAGCAGCAAAATTCCACAGAGAAGACTGAGGTGAGCTGCTATGTAAGTAGAAGGGGATGGATTTGTTCAAGGGGTCTGTATTTATGGGTTCTGGTGTGGGGACTGTACTTAGGGGGTCTGGTTTGGGGACTGTATTTAGGGGGTCTGGTTTGGGGACTGTATTTTGGTG